>NW_024884586.1:36919461-37592056 GCF_019232065.1 Centrocercus urophasianus | reverse complement strand
AAAAAAAAAAAAAAAAAAAAAAAAAAAAAAAAAAAAAAGTATAGCATTAGTTACTAATTTTTGGGTGATGAAGTCGAGACAATAAGAAAATTGAGATTTTTTTTTCCGGTGGACTTTCAGAGCTCCTTGAGAACAAGCTTAATGACATAGATCATTAGCAGTGGGGTTGGACTAGATGATCTTCAGAGGTCCCTTTTCAACCTCTATGATTGTGTAATTTTATGATTCTGTGATCTCATATTTCTGCCACTCTATCCATCATTTTCTCAAAAGACCACCAATTGTCAAGTCTAAAGAGTTGCAGTCCAACCAACCACTGTAGTTTGAGTTACAGATAAAGTATTGGAAATCTTGTACAAAAAAAAAAAAAAAAAAATGAGAGGTGTATGTGGGAGCAAAAGTTAGCAGTAAGTCTGTCACAGAAAAGGAAAAAATACATATGCCATAAGATCTTACTAATGAGGGTTAGAAATACAGCCAAAAGACACAATAATAAATATAAAAACTGAACAATGCACTGCATAGAAACAGCTAACATAATTCAGATGTCTCCATTCCCCTTCAGAAAAAGAGGACTTTTCACTACCAGATAAAGAAATGACCCAAACACATTCTCTGCATCCAACAGCTTCAGCAGTGCTTTGAAATTCCTCAGTCTTTGATGAACAGGTCTACATATTTAGATAAGTGTAGCGTTTTTCCAGAGGGGCATGAAAGAATTCAAAACAAATAAAGCCTTTGCATGACTATGCAGTTGCACAGAATTCTCAAAAGGAAACTGCTTGCAGGATCAGGGCCTTTCCAGCAATGTGAAATTTAAGATGTTAGTAGGGGTTGAAAGAGAAGAGATGACATTTCTGTTGAAGGGATTCATACGCACATGATGCAGGAGAAGGAGTTACAGAATTTTAACTGCTGACATACCCAGGCTCAGATCTGTGGTTTGGGCACAAAAACAGGGCTATTGCTTCTAGGGCTTTGGTGGAGGGATGTGAAAACTGAACAGTAGCGTCTGAGACATGATTCATAGGGCATGGTGCAAAACGGTGCATAGCGCAGGACTCTGAGATGTTGCAGTGAGCTAGCCCTGCATCTGCAAAGTAACAAAGTTACTTACATGGTCCTTTCTCCAATTTCTTGAGATCTTTTAACAGTGAAGACAACAGAATTAAAGAGTGTGGCATTAAAGCTATTTTTACTGATGTTGTTTTCTTACACAGCTTGCAAGCTTACAATATACCTGAACAGTACTAGATCTTATGCACAGAGCATGATGTAAGAAGTTTGTTTTGGGTTGCTTCTTCACTGTGCAGCCTAGCTTCTTTCAGAGCTGCCTTTGCATGTCTACCTGTAGACGTGAGCTCATATTTGACTATCTGAATGGTCCTATTTAGAAGGTGTACATCACAGCACATCCAAGACATCCCTAGCTTACCACAGCTCATCCATCAGCTCTTCAGTCAGTCTACTGCTCTGAGTTTTAAGGCAAAGTGTCACTGTTTTCCTTAAAAATATGGTGGTGACTGCATTTAGTAGGGCAACCTGTCTGTTTCTGACCCCTGGGTCCTCAACAGTATTTGTAACTCTTTCAGGCTCTCTGTGCTACAGTTTTTATTCAAAGAGATTTTGCATTGAATTTCTAATTGTTATAACAAATCCTGAATAGCAGCAGTCCTACTTTTGGTTTCTATGTAGTCATCTACAATCATCTCCTCTGACTGATGATTCCGTTGGAGCTGCGCCTATCTCCACACATTACTCTCATGCATTGTGAGTCTTCTTGACAGATTACATGGCCAAGCTTCCAGAAAAGTATCTGAGAACAATCCAAATGTATTATACCTGCACCTCCATCTTCATCAACTTTGTAATTTAACAAGAAATAAAATACACTTGACAAATTCTTTTTCTATAAAGTCACATCAGCTGCTACTGCTGTACTCCCATCTCATAACTTGTTATGTCCTGTATCAGCATTTGTTGTTGGTTTTATTCATGACAGATAAATTAGTTTGTTGTTATCTGTGTCTTCAGCTGTCCAAATTGAATACTTAAGGTCAGTTTTCAGGACTTACAGAATTCCTGCAGTAATTAGAGCTTTATTAGAAATGTATATGATTTCATACTTTGTGGAAGACCATATGCAGTCTCCTTTAATACTCTCAAATTAAAGTTCTTTATGACTCACCTACTTTAGAATGTTTCTCTTTAAGTTATGTTGTTTGGTGCCCATACTAATAATGACAAGGAAGGTACTCAGTCATTTTGATATGCTGAAGTCCATCATACATTTTTTCAATGATCGGATAAAACTCTTATCTGTATCTATTTAGATATATTGGCCTACAATACTGTCAAAATTTAGAAAGCTAGAGTTATTCCTAAAATTACCAAGCACACTTTTTCTCATCCATTTTTTCTATGCTTTATAACTGTTCTTAAAATGATTGCTCTATTTCCTACTTTAATATCTTTACTTCCGACTGCCGTGTTTGCTTCCCCACAAAACTAGAAATGCATTTTGCTGAATGTCTTTTTTCATGACAACATCCTGGCTTAAATCATTCAACTTCATTTTTACTCCCACTGCTTTGACACATTTCTATCTAGTTTTTCTTCTCACTCAGTCATTCATTTTCTGCAGCTTTGAGAGAAACAAGCCAAAATACAAGCCTTATGAACAAGACACCGCCACTGTCCACTTGTGTGTTGTCTACATGCTCAGGTGAACTCCTTCAGGCTTGTAATTACCTTATCTTTACCAAAATAAATTCTGAAGTTGTACATTTCTCCAATAGGACTTTTTTTTTTTTTTTTTTTTGTCATGAACTATGATTTTTAAGAGCTCTAGTAATCTTTTACTGTTTAGCTCCAAGTTATATGTCTGAAGTTCCTCATCATAACAATGTAATTTTCCTTGCCAAAATTACTAGTGAGTGTTGAAAAATGATCTTTAGTCCTACTGACATGCAAGTAGCGCTCACTATAAAACTCCTCTGAGGCTTATTCCTTAGTATATTGATCCATGTGAATTTACTTTTCTATAGGTATGGTAAGTTTAAAACTGTATTCAGTACTCCATTTCTTTGTATGTTACTCAGTTCCTGGTAAGCCAAAGTCTGTGAGGACAAGGTCCTTGAACTGATGGAACCTGACCTTTTAACTCAGTTAGTGACCTTTCACCATCCCCAAAGATATTTCACAGTCCTTCAGATCTCTGGAAATGGAGAAGGAATTGAGACATAACCTGGCATATTTTTGCCTTTTAAATCATGAGCCCACACAAAAACAAAATCAAACAACAACAACAACAAAAACACATATTTTTCTTTTGCATCTGCCTTTAAGGATGGGAAGATACATTGGATGCCCAGCCTTTCTTCTGGTGTCACTTAGATGAAATATTTGGAAAAAAACAAAAAAACAAAAACACACAAAAAAACTGCTTGCCAGATACAATGAGAATTTGGTGAAAACCTGGCACTATGTCTACCTGTGTCTAACAGGGCACTATGATTGGGCAAATCATTATTTAGACTGATATGAAAATCATACATTGTTAATTATTAAATGAAAATCAATTAAAAGAAGCAAAACTGAACATTTTCACAAAGCAACCTACACAAACTGAAATCTGATCAAATTTCCTGTTCTCAATTCACAAAACAAACAAAAACACATAAGAATCATAACTGCAGCAATCTGCAGTCTATGCCTGATCTGATGCCCACAAGACAGTACAGTTTGTAAATTGTGAGAAAATGTTACAGTCCTGTTACAGTCCCATGGAAATTTCTCTCACTGACATCAGTGTTTTTTGAAGTCACAGGAAAGCACCTGCAGATGTGCTCTGGAGGGGCCTTGGAACAGCACCTCTCAGGGTGCCCACCTGGGGCTCTGTGGTGGCGGCAGCAGTGAGTGGAGTGCTTCACCTTCTCGCACTAGTCTTTCCAAACCATTCTCTGTGTTAGCCAGCAGCACTACACAGAGAACTGAAGACAGCTTGCCTTCAGCCTCATTATGGATGTCTGAACAATATTCTTGAAGTTTATCATAGAATATCCTGAGTTGAAAGGGACCTACAAGGATCACTGAGTCCAACTCCTGGCTCCACAAAGGACCACCCAACATTCAAACTCAGTATCTGAGAGCACTGTCCGAACGCTCATCGAACTCTGGAGCTTTGGGCTGTGTGCGATGCCCACAGGCCTTTGGTGAAGAACCTCTTCTCAACACCCAGCTTGACCCACCCCAGACACAGCTTCATGCTCGGCACTGCTCTGCTGCTCCCTGTGAGGAGCTGCAGCGGCCACGAAGCCTCCCCTCAGGAGGGGCTGGGCTGAACACACCAATGGGCTGCAGCCGCTCCTCACATATCTTCCCCATCTTCATAGCCATCATTTGGACACTAATACTTTTATGTCTTTCTTACATCATAGTACCCAGAACTGCACCCAGTGCTGGAGGTGAGGCTGCACAGAGCAGAGCAGCATGGGACAACCCCTCCCCTCACCCGCTGGCAGTGGTGGGCCTGGTGCACCCCAGGGTACAGTTGGCCCTATGGCTGCAAAGGCACACTGATGGCTCATGTCAGCTTCCATCTACCAGAATGACCAGTTCCAGTCTCATATGCCCCAGTCTGCCAGGATAGGCCCATCCCAGGTGCAGAGTTTGGCGCTGGTTCTTGTTAAACTTCTTAGGGCTGTTGACTAACTAGTCCTCCCTCTGCAAGGACTCCCTGCCCTCAAGAGAAGGCATTATATGTAGCATACCCAATATGTGCTCTTAAATAGGCTCTAATGCAGAGGTAGTGCCCAAAATGCACTGTTTGTGCTCACTGCCGGTCCTGCTGTGCCCTTCACAGGGCAGTCTGTCAGACATGCTGGGGTGCTGGCAGCAGCAGCAGCAGAACCAGAGACTCAACAGCTTCTGTTTGTTATTACAATGGTGACAGCCTATCCCTGCCGGTGGAGGTGCAACAGCCGCTAAGCCAGCAGCTGTTTAACTCTCGGTTTTCAGTTATATTGGAGAGGGGAAAAAGGAAAAAAAATGACGATAACAATAAAAGCTTTTCAGGAAGCCGGGTCTGGGCGTTCCACGGCGCCCTGACACGGGGTCACGGTGCAATGAGGACAGGCAGAGGTAGAAGCGCTCCCAACGAGCGCTCTCAGCGGCGCTTTCCCATCCGCCCACACATACGCACACACGGCGCCCACCTCCGAGCCGGGCCAGGCGCCTCCCGCCCGCGCCGGCTGAGCGCGATCCCGGCGGAGCGCTGCGGGGGGCGCGGCAGGACTGTACGGGTGCCGCCAAGCACGCGCGGAGCCGAACCTCGTGGCGCTACTCGCCCCCATCCCGCCGCCCGCTCGGCGCTGCTGGCCCTTTAAATGATGGCCGGCGGCCCGTGCCGCCGCTGGCTGGGAGACCCCGCGCCTCCAGTGAGAGGTGAAACCAAGATGGCGGCCGCGCAGTGACTGAGCCAGAGACGGAGGGAGCAGGGCTGGACGGGCCGCGCCGCGTCGCTGCCGTTCGCCCTCCCGGCGGGGCCGGGCTAAGCCGAGCGCCTCTCTGCCGCCGGGTGTCGAGAACGCGGCTACGCCGCGGGGCGCGCTGAAGAGCCGGGACTGAGCCGACGCAGCTGCACCGGGAGGAGGAAGAGGAGGAGGAGGAGAAGGAGGAAGAAGAACATGGCGGCCGTGTCGGGCTGGGAGTGAAGCCGCCGCCTGCGACCGGAGCCCATGGGGGAGCCGGGGCGCTGAGCCCGCCTGCCCGCCTCATCCCGCCCCGGGCCAGCGGCGCCCGCCGGTCCCGGCTCCGCGGGAAGGAGGGCGGCTCCGCGGGGTCCCGCGCTGACGGACGCGAGCGAGGGGCTCCGGGCCTGGGCGGCCGCCGCACAAAGAGCCGCGCTTGGGCCGGGCCGGGCGGACCTGTTCCCGCCCGCCTCAGTCCGGCCTCGGCGCTTCCCGCTCGGGCCCCGGGCCGCCCGCCGCTTCCGCCGCCCCGGATCCGCGCCTTCTCCGCGTTCCGTCCCTCGCCGCCTCTCCCTGCGGTGCCCTGCCCGCCTTTTGTCGGCTGGACCCGGAGCAGCGCCTCTCCCCGCCGTTTCCCCGTGCCTCGGCCCTCCTCCTCCGCGGCCATGAGGATCTCGTCGGAGCGCTGAGCGGCGGGACGAAGAGCTCTCCCGGCGCGGCCGCGTGGGGCTGCCGCCCTCCTTCCCGCCGCCCCGCGAGGGGGCCCGGCCCCCGGCCGCCCGCACGCTCCCTCGGCTTTCGCGAAGCGGCGCGGTGGCCGCGGTGCCGGCGGCACGATGACTGACACCCGGCGCAGGGTGAAGGTTTACACGCTGAACGAGGACCGGCAGTGGGACGACCGAGGCACGGGGCATGTGTCCTCCTGCTACGTGGAGCGGCTGAAGGGCATGTCCCTGCTAGTCAGGGCGGAGAGCGATGGTGAGTGCGCGCCGAGCTCTGCGGCCTCGTGCTGCCCTGGAAAGCCCTGGGCTTAGCTTTGTGCGCCTGTGTTTCGCAGCGTAATTCAAACGTGGTAACTACGAGCGAGCTTCAGGCGTTTTTCTCTCTTCTTACTCTGCGTGGGGGAAACGGGAGGCTGCCATCGAGTGCGGGCGTAGTAGGCGCTGGGTTCACGGGGAATATGCAGCGTTTCGTACCAACGCGGTCAGGTCTGGTTGTGAGCACTGTGCGGGTGTGGGTATCTCGCGATCCGTCTCCAGCCGCCCGGCATGCTCCCGCTTCAGAACTGATCGCTGTGATCTACCTGTCCTCAGGTGTTTCTGGAAATGACCCCTCTTGGAAGAAGCGCTCAGACTCAAATCGTGTTTCTTAGTCACCTGATGACCTCTTAAAGAATCTGTCTAATATCCATTTCTTTTCTCTCTTGCACTCTCTCCTTTCTTCTAAGAATTAAGGCATCCTACTATCTATCAACAGTTAGCGAAGTACAGTTGTAGTAGAAAAGAATGGACAGAATAGCACAATTTTTTTTCTCATCATAAAATAGTATCTCAGTTCTTAACTGACTCTAGATCTCACTGTAAGTAGAATGATGCATTATCCATTTCCTTCACTTTTTATGACAAAATTTACTGCAGGCTAAGTAGTAGTGTCTACAATAGATGCATTTGAACTACTCTTGATTGTTGGTGGAGTGAGCACTATGGTCAGGTTTTAAATTACATGTTTTAGAATATCTGGCATGTAATTTTTGCTAGTAATGTCTGTCAGTGCATGCCTCGGTGCTCTAAGTGTACAGGTGTGTCCAGTGGATTGTGACCAGTAAAAGATGATCTTTCATTTTTCTTCCATGTTTTTTTTCTTCATTGTAGAAACTAGGATGAAAAGCACCTTGAGCATCACTGATTCTCACTGTTTGTGAAAGTTATGTACAGCAAACAGATCATAAGCTGATGTGGAGGAACAAACTTGAATCTGAGCAGGTTTTTGATGTTTGGTCTTCTGATTTAACCATGAATCTCAGGGTTTTGTAGTTTCTTAATTATACTTGAAAAATTAAATTGGTGCTTATTTTGGGGGGTTGGATGGAGCTAGGTGATATTCGAGGCCCCTTTCAACCAAACTATTCTATGATTCTGAGGTTTTATTCGTGTATTCTACAATGAAGAAGCTTCCTTCTTAGTCTGACCAGCTTTTCAGTGTAAGAAAAAACACACAGAATGGAAAGAAACTTTGTTTAGTTTGAACATGAGGGAGGGAGGTGAGGAGATTATCACTGTACTTTCAGACAAACCTTGTGTTGCCATGTATTTTGTTGTGGATACAGCCCTTGCTGCTACTGCTGCACTCAGGAGCTCTGTTAGTGACGATTTAAAAACTGTCATGTCTGTTACATGCTAATCAGTTTCCTAATTTACTTATTTTTGTTCCTCGTGGGAAAGAAAGTGAAAGGACTGCGAGTTTCTTGTGAAGAAATAGTCCCTTCACACTAAGATCTCTTGGCTTTGAGTGGTAAGACCGATTTGAGCCACAGTTGGGTTGTTGCTGCCAGTGAACAATCTATAAGGTGGAAAACATAACTTGGTGTAAAGGACCCCAAAACAAACACGAAGTCTTTGCTTTGTGCTGTGTAACTAAGGCACTTTAATCAGAACAGTGTGCTCACACATGGTAATTGCTCATAGTACATGGAAATACACCCAATGGCTTGCACACATCAGACCTGTCTCAGCACATGCTTCAAGAGTAGCAAATAACGTGCAGTGTGTAAGTTCTTAATTTAGTCAGTAGTGTCTGTCTGGCTTGGATAAGTGTGCACTCTATTAATAGGCCAGGTTTTTTTTTTTCTAACTTGCTTGTGTCAAACACCTCACAAAATCTGATTTGTGGATTAAAGAAAGCAAATTCTGTCATTATTAAATGTGAGCAAATAATTTAGGAAAAGGTGATGCCAAACTTAAAACCACGTGTTTCAGGTAGTGTGCAGTTGGTGTTCCCTCACATGCTTTTTTTAACTAGAAGTCGATAGCTTCTGGTTCCCAAAATTGTGCAAGCACTAGGATCTTGACCTATATAGCATTACTTCCATGTCTCCGTTTCGTTCTTGTATTGTCTTTTTGTCAGCTCCTCCTCTTTCCACAATGAAATTCTTCCTTCCTCCTTTTATAAACTAGCTTTTCCTAGTGTTTGTGCTGAGATTCATCCTGTGCACGTTGCTTGTTCTTGCTGATGTGCTCCAGGAAGCTGGCTGGGAAGCTGGGATCTGACAGAAGCTGAAGGCTCTGCTTCCTGAGTGGGGGCTGTGAGCAGCGGTTCCCCTCTGCACTGGAAATTCCCACTCTGGTTCCACTGTCTGCATGCCAGCAGCAGCTGAGGTCAAGTGGCTGGCTCTGTAGGCTGGCACATCCTTCAGGCTTCCAGTTGTGCAGCTCCATGGCTGCTGTACAGATGGTTAGGTTTTTATGATAGGGTCAGGGTATTCAGATAAGAGTTGGAGTCATTATGCCAAATCCAAGGTAAGCTAGCATGCTGAATTGGAGTAATAAAGAAGCTGCAATTCTACTCACTTCTTATCTGTAGAGCTTTTGTTTTTAACATAGACTTAAAAAAAATACAGGGCAAATGAGTGGTTTGTGTTACAGAGGTGTCTGTCGTGTTCCCAGGCACCATTGGAGTCATTGCGGGAAATTTGGAGTGATCTCCGATATTATTTTTCTTTAGACTGCTGTGGCTTGACTGGTTCTTGAACTGTCTTTGTGCTTCTGGTGCTCATGGTGTGGTTTCAGATCCCTTTATGTTCTGAGCTCAGATAACTGAGGTGACCCTTAGAGTGGACTTCTGTTCAACTAACTTAGGGCAGTTTGAAAGCTTAAACTTTTAAAAAATGCTTACCAGTCCAGTGACCCCACTTTGACAAGCCAGAATGAGTTCCCCCACTGGAGGCCATTTTGCCTTGCCATCTTCTTGTTTCTTTCCTTTTATACAGACTCAAGGGCTTACATCTTATTTTTATTTCACTTTTTTTAAGGAAAACGGCCCAGAAACTGGTAGCGCTTGATCCTGAATGTCTTACAGCTTCTCTGAGTGTTTCTTCTTTTGTTTGTTTGTTTTTTTTTTTTTCTTTTTTTTTTCTTGTTTTCATGCTGCTACTGCTGTTAGGGGTACTGTGCTAATGCTGAGCCCTAAGCCAGTAAGGTTGGTGTTCAACAGTAAGCTGCTTGGGCACTTGTTCAGGGAAGCTGCTCAATTTTTGAATAGAAGTCTCCTGCAACATACCTTTCCTGGAAGAGTGTTGCTTTTGGCAAGTTTAGAACAACAACCAAAAATAGGCAAAATATACTTTTCCCAATTGGAAGTACAGTGGATGGGTTTTTCAAGTGCCTTCTCTGCAACATCTTTTTGGAGCGTATGTTCAGGAGTTCTGTTGTTAATCTGTTTAAAAATTAAGATGCTTCCTATAGGGGGGAAAACTAACAAAAGTTTGGAAATTCTTTTCAGCATTAAACAGCTTTTATTCTGATAGAAGGAAATGAGTGACAGTCTTCCTGTCCTTTCCTCTGTTTCCTGTGAAGATAGAACCAAGTAAATTCCATGGAAGAGGAGCAGTATTCCTTACCAGCAGGTCTCCTCCACACGCATATATGAAAACAATTCTGCAGTTCTGTTGTTGAGGTCTGCTGCTTTGGGACATTTGATGTTCTTTAAGTGTCTTCTAAAACAGCATTGCTTATGTAGTTTCTTTTGAGCAAACCATTCGCTGTGTACAAAGTCACATCACAGAATGACTTTGTTGCACTAACAAAAAAAAAAAGCTAAATGGTATAGCTGTGCTGTATTGCATTACAGTGCCAAATAAGAGAATTCTGCCATCAGTGGTGGTTTCAGGTGTTACTTTCAGGCACGGTTCTTTCGCAGTTACCTCTGCAAATTCATTTAAGGTTGTAATTTAGAGAACAAGTAGATCTGTGTAACTGTGGGGAGATTTATTTAAAAACATTGTTTATATGTAGGTGATTTTTCAGGTCTTTATTCTCTTTGAATAAAGTCATTGAGGAATGAGGTCAAATATTATTGGTATGAAGTAGTTTGGATGGTTCTGATATATTCCAGGATATTGCCAACAGAAAAATAATTTTCTGACAAGTGAAAGAATGAGGCTGTTGATTGGTATTTAGAAATTGATGCTGTGGTATATTGAACTTGATAACATTTTTCTAAGGAACGCACTTGTGTTACAGGTATCTGTTACTGTTGCCTGCTTCCCAGGAGTATCAGGCCTATGGTAGTCTCCTTCTGGGAAAGGGCCTGATGCTGTAAAACCTACTGCAGAAAAATAGACTTAGTGAACTAACTTCTGGAATAACCACTCACTTAAAATAATAATAATAATAATAATAAATTATTATTTTTTTAATTTTTATTCTTGGCTTGAACCCTTTTTGGAGCCCAAATTGCACAAACGGAGCATCAGTTTATCCAGAAGGATGGACTCCTAGCTGTTACAGGCTGTAGGGTGCAGTTTACACTTCAGTACATTTCTATTTCTGAGTTCAGATTTTTCTAGATATTGTCCAGAGTGGTGAGAAATAAGTTGAATCATTTGGGAGTGAGGAGCTAGTCAAGCCTTATAAGGCTTGATTTGTCTTTCCTGCAGGCATCAGGTTTGGAAGGGAAGAAATGCTCCTTTGTGGCCAGTCCAGTAAAGAAGCCATTTTCTGATGTCTGCTCCCAGCCTGGAAGATGTACTGTCTGGTTTGAGTTGTCTTCAAGGTTTTTTCAAATTGTATTATGGCAGACGTGGAATTTGAGTCATGTGACTTTATGCTGATTTCAGGATTTCCATGTCTGCATGCTTTTTCAGATCTAAGAATGGTGTTGAAACATCAATTGCTTGTAATCTTGCAGGATTCTCATTCATGTTTGCTGCTATTACTACTAGACAGAAGACTTCCTAGAAGACAGTCAATGAAGTTAGTAGCATGAGGTAGCATTCTAAAACCCCAGCTGAAGCTGGGAGTTTGAAACTGAAAGAAAGATGGAAGAGAAATGCTTACTGCTTTTAGCTGTTGGTGGTAACAGCAAAAGGAGCATTGTGTGTAGATATTCTCTAGGCAAACCCAACGTTTGAAGCCTGAAGCTATGGCCTGAGTACCATATGTGTATTGGATTCATCACTATAGCTCATCCTCAAAGTTTTCCTTCTTTGTTTTAACTCTGTAGTTGTTTTTTTTTCTGTAACTGTGCTCTCAGGCTTCAGCTGTTACCAAGGCAGTTTAATTGATACGGGTTAAAAAATGGAGAAGCTCTGAGAAAGAAAGGGTGATATGTATTGTTGATTTTTTTTTCGGAGGTAGCGTTTTTGTTTTTCGTTTTCTCTTTGTGTCTTTTGTTTTCCCCTTGAGGGCCATTTAACTCAATTTCATTGTTGGATTGTATCTGGATTTATAAGCTACTCTTCTTGTACGGGCAGTGTGAGGCAGGCACATCTCCTTAAGCCAGCATGGTTCCTGAATGCTGTTGCTGTGCAATTCTTCCTAAGAAATCAGGTAGAAGCAGCAGTCACGGGTAAGTTTAAAAAATAAAAATAAAATAAATCTGAGCCTTACAATTCTACAGTGAATATCAAAGTTCTTGTTAAAGTTCTAGGTTCATTGAGTAATAACCTTTATTGCCCTACAGACAGGGAACTCTTCTGATATTTGCTGTTCTTTAATGGTCTTCTGTTTCAGTGAGTAAAATTTTGTGATTAGATTCATCAGTCTCTTCCTTCACCTCCTCCAACCTAACGCCTTCCATTAATTAGCAGCAGTTCCACAAGAGCGGTGCTTATTGATTCGTGACTGTAACTTACAGGGTTTGGTATGGTGACACTTTGTCAGCAAGTGCTGGTTTGGGGGTATTTTTGGTGTGGATTTATGAATGGCACACACTTCAAGTAGTGAAACCTATTGAGCCATAATCTGTTCAACAAGTTGATTCTACTGTACTATCTAGAAAGAGTGTTTCCATTCCAAGTATGTTCTTCAAATCCAAGTAATTTGTCTGTCATGCCTTCAAATTCTTGTGCTTCTCCGTTTGAGGTGGTTGAAGCATTTCATTTTTTCTTTTACTGAGATTTTTGGGAGACTACTTAAGATTGCTTCAGTTGGCAAATGTTTTAGTAATAGATATAAAACTATCTTAGAACTGTTATGTAATTCAGTAGTTGATAGTTTGAATATCTACTGAAGAATAAACGTAAACTGGTAAATGAATGGAAGAGTGCCTCTAAGGGATACCTGGGGCCTTATGCTTCAGTTGCAGACGCTTTGCACTGTCAGTATATTTGTCATGTATGTTGAATGAAGCTCTGCAGATGCCTATGCCAAGGTCATGGTTGTCACATTTCCTCACTTGCTGGCAGCTGAACAGTAAGGTGGATGAGGGATGTGATGTGCTCACAGATAAAAGCAAATAAAAATGTTTTGTTGTTTTTCTAGCAAGGTTAGTCCTCCAAGCTAAGCTGGACTTATATTAACATTGGTGCTTATGCAGAAGGAGGTTTTATTTCAGAGTGTGGCAGTTTGAGAATCCAGTCCTCAGATGCTCCTGAATGTTCTGTTTATGTGGAAAAATATCTTGAAAGATGAAGTTGTAGAATATGGATTAAGTCTGTCTGTCGCTGGGAGGGAAGATGTTAATACCCACCTGAGGGAAGAGTGTTCAGAAAAATTGTGATGAGATTGAAATTCTAGTACACATGTAAATAAATGGAACTTTTCTTTCTAGGTTCTCTTCTTTTGGAGTCCAAAATTAACCCGAATACAGCGTACCAGAAGCAACAGGTAAACATATTGTCTTTTCTTCACTTGTAACAGCAGTTTTTTAACATCAGAAATTGTTAGATTTATCTCTATTGCAATTGATATTGTATGTTCTGGTACCCCCAGTGGGAAACAAAGTTGTGCTCACCATTTCTGTGCATTCTTGTGAAGTTATCTGTCCTGCTTGCACACAGACACACACACACAAAAATCTTGTGGGTGAAATGGACAAGGCACAGTTGTGGCAGTCAGTAATTAGCTGAGGTTCCAGAGGTTTATAGTATCTGAAACTTAACACCATCTGGCTTTTTTCTTAATATTTCTGATACTGCAGCTTTCAGTGTAATTTCTTTAAGAGAAGACTAGAATTCTTTATACGTATATCTTTCCTTTTGGCTTTTACTTGAAAGATGGATTTGGGTTAATTCTGCTTCAAAGCGTACCATATTCATCAAAGTAACTTCCCAGCTGTAGCCTGCACCTCACTTCAGTTATTTAAGACACACTTTGTGAGGCTCCTAAAGAATGCTCTGTAGGTGGATGAGGAGAAGCAGACTGTAGGTTGCTGATCTTATTGAGATGGATGCTGCAGAGTACTCTTAGGGACTGAAAATGCCGAACCAAATTGTATTTTGTTGCCCGTCTGGTCATCATCTCAGACTGCTAAAATCCTGTCAGGTGCACGGGACATTTTAAACTGTTTAAGCTGAAGACTGAGAAGTGTTTTCTTAGAAGCATGGATGCAGTTCAGTTTTGCTCGCAGGCAGTTGCAGCAGTTCACTGGCTACAGCTGTTTGTAGGCTTGCGCGCTGAAAATAGTAGAACCAGTCTGGGTTAAAAGCACCCCTTCTTGGAAATATTTTGAGTTTACTCTGTATCTGCTCCTTGATATAATTCATCACACACGATATAAACAGTCAGTACTGAACAACTGATAAGGGCAGCATGGCGTGGAGAATCAATTGCAGGATGTAAGTAAGGACAAGACCAGCAAAAATGCTAAGCAAACTAGCTCTTAGTTGTAATCCTCCCTGGCTTGAGGTCATGGTTCTGTGACAGAGTAGCTCCAGCTTTAGGACTCCTAAAATAATGTTGACTATCTCACAGCTTTGTGGCATAGAGTGCTGATCTAAAATAAACATGTTTTGCTGGTTCAAATCTGCTCAAAGAGCTTTGAGGGGCTAACTTTGTGTCAACAGACTTTGTCAGATCAAGCGTGAAGCGTCCTCAAAGTAGGCATGAAATTGTAAGATCAGTGTAAACCACCACACATGCTTGTCAGTACAAACTTCTGCTTATTGCTAGTCGGGGCCGAGTGTGTGTTGTAATCTAGAGCTGAACAAATGGCTAGAGAAATAAAAATATTAAACATGAGTCTGACCTACCGGACCAGCACTTTCTTTGCTGGAAAATGGGAAGTGCCAGTCCTAAAGCTTCCAAATGCTATGTGGACAGAAATTGACAGACAGTTTGTTTTTACTGTTTAAGCAGTGCAGCCTTTCATTAAATTCAGGTTTCTACTCTGAGCCTTAGAAATACCAAATCTTTCTTGGTGTGTGTAGTAAGCCTACTTTGCAGCACATTGTTTTTCAAGTAAAGTATACACATCCTTTTGCTCAGTAAAAGCCAAGTTCATAATTTAAACATGATTCCATGTGATCTGGGGTTGGAGTGTGGCTGCTGTAATGAGCTGCTTCTTTCCAGCTGTGTTCCTCACAATTCTGAAGTGTCTAAACTCACTAAAACAAAAGAAAATCGACTTTATTACTCCAGACCTGATCTGGTTTTCTCTGTCAATCAGCAGAAGTTCTAAATCAGCTCGCACAAGATCCACTGATGGAACTGTGCAGCTATACATTGAAATTTTTCTTACCATGACAACTTTAGCATGTGGCATTTTGGTATCTGATGGAATGAGGGGATGAGTTCTGACTTTCATCCAGGCTGACATGAAGCTTGTAAGAAGAAAGTCTTCTATTGAACCTGATTTGTGGTTGGAAGGAATGAGAGGTATGATAAATAAGTATCTAGGGAGTATTTCCTCTGTCAGTTGCTCTGAGTTCTTCAGCATGCGTACGAACATCTTTTGAGATGAACATTGAAGGTTTTTTTCTACTAATATAAGCACCTTCTACCTATTCTGCAGCACTGTTGCAGCATGAAACAAATTGTTTCTTGGATTGCAAACATTATGAGTTATGTAGTCAGGGTTTGCATATGTGTTTTATAGTAACTGCCTAGCTCAGATCCTTGTTTGTAAAAATAATGATGAAGATCTGAGTAGAAGTTTGCTTTGCTCCCTCCTGTCTCTTGGCATGTAAAACATCCATGGAGACTACAAAAAGCAAAGGAAAACACTCTGCGAATCTGAACTTCCAGTCAAAACTTATCAAATTGTCTGCTTTAGATTTCTTGTTTTTTAGGATTGTAAGCAGTGCTTGCTACTTATTTTGGCATATTCAGGTTTCTGTCTGGATATAAATATGAACATAAATGGTGGTAGGTATAACTGCCCACCCTTTTCCTTTGGAGAAGAATTCTGGGCAAATCTTGAGACCTGCTCTGGGGCTGCTGCTTTTGGTAAGTCAGCATAGTGCTGAGCTACGTCAGCTTGCACAGCCTGCTCCCCAGGCTTCCCAGACTTAGCCTGCTATCATGAGGCTTAGCATAACTCAGGACAGTAAGAAAGCTCAAGGAAATTAACATCCCATGGCTCCAAAAAAAGGACTTATTAAGTAATATTTGCAGGCAGAACACTTCTAAACTGAAAAAAAAAGTTCATTAGAACAACCACTTGTATTCCTGTGTGTTATCATTTTGTAATGTTAATACCTACAAAACATGTAATGGTACAACTTTATGAAATATACTGGATTTAATTCTGTAGCACACAGCTTAAAAGAAATTTCTGTTTAGTAAGTGGGTTTTAGCTACAGTATGTGGCACCTGGTCTGCATGTTGTATGCTCAGTTTTCTTGTTCTGTTGTGTGTGTATATATATATAATTTAAACATTAACATTTTTTTAATATATATAAATATATACACACACAAATTATTTTCTGTATTTACTTTTAATAGTAATGTCCTGGTAAAGTCTTTTTTTTGTAAAGACTTCTGTTTACACTGCTGATTTTTTTTTTTTTTTAATGCTGTTCTCAATTTTTTTTAAAGGTTAAAATGATATAATTTGGGGGTGTTAGTAGTCACAGAGAGGCTGTTCTCAAACAAGTGATTCTTATTCAATAAAAAGAATCTTGCAGTTGTATTTTAGGACATTACACATCTTCCTATGCAGCCTTAAGGGGGAAGTTATCTGGAGAGAAAGCTGGTAGGAGTGTGAAGTCAAGAATGCGCTTTAATACACTTTGATTGTGCTTCAGCAGTAGAACAGTAAGACTTATGTCATCCATGTACATCTTGTAGCCCAGTGATGAAGTTGCATCCTTTCTGTGCCTCAAACAAAACTTGAGTTACTTACAGCTTACATCCATGTAGTCTTGTCTTTGTACCACAGTCTTCGGCGTCTCGTCCTGTGCTTTGGCAGTCATGCTTTCAGTTCCTCACAGGAATACAAAGCTTAAATTGATCCGGAGTACTGCTTACTGGCTGCGTAGCTGGAAAGAGTCTACCCTTGGATGATGAAGATCAAACTTGTTCACCACGAAGATGCATTTGAAAAGAACCAAAAACAACTGTTAGAATAATCAGAGAAGATGAACTCCTGATGCTTGCTGTCAAAAGCAAGCAAACCAACAGTGGAACTTTCAATAAAACTTGTGCTTATTGCAGCAGTGATAGTAAGGAAGTGTGTGTTTTTGCGGGGTGGGAGGAAAAGAGAGAGGACTGTGACTGCATGCAGTTGGTTCACTTATTTTAAGTGGGTGATCAAATGTTCTTTATCTTGACAAATTTTCCCATGAACTCTATTATTTTGCTGGTTATGGCTGCTAGGCCAGTGAATTGAGGCTCTGTTATGGAACGAATAAATTGACTTTATTCATGTAATTGATCCATGGAAATGCAGCTGTGAAGCGGCAAACTGGAGAAGTCGAGTCTGACTGTTGGAGGCTCTCCTAGAAGCTAACAGAAAACATTTTGCTGGAAGTCTGAATGTGGCCTTGATGTGTTACTCCAGTTTTGGAGATAACTAGTTAGCACATGCAGGTAACCAGGTTCTGCATGAAGAAGTGCATAAAACCCAATTCTGAATTAGCTTTGTATTACATTAATGAGGTGAGACTTTTTAACGTGAGCACTTTGCAGCAGCCTACCATCATAGCTGTGTATGTGTAACTCAACAAACCTGGGCAGTGCCAGTAATTTATTTCATAAGCAGAAAGTTGGGGATTGTACTTCTACTACTTTTGCAAGTAGTTGAATAGCAAGATTCTAAGAAATGGATTGTCATGCCATTTGAAATATAGGCTCAGCAGATAAGGCAAGCTGGCCATCAGGCTGTCCAGGAGGGTAGAAACAGCCTTACGCTGAACTTCCAGTGAGTCATAGGCCTAAGGCACTTGAGGGCCAGTAGGAAGGGATTCATTCATTCTTTTTAAATAAAAAAAAATGATGAAAGACTTTCTAATTTGGGGCACAGTTACTTCTAGATAGTAGCCTCAGTCTCATGGGGGTGGATAGTAGATAAGTAAGCATTCACTTTTTTTTTTTTTTTAATATATTTTCACTGCTAACAAAAAAGTGCGTCAGAGGAGAAATAAGTTTTCTTGTTCCTTACCACATCAGGAAGGAGATCTGAAATCAGTCTTCTAGCAGAAGCAAGCGAAGATACTACTTACTCTTGAATTTCTTTTTATGGAAGTCCAGGGCTTGCTTTGGAGAATGCAGTGCGACATGTGCTAGTCAGCCTTCTAACAGTTAAATAAAACTGATCTGATGTCTAATGAAAACATGACTGCTGATTGATTTGAGATTGGTAGTGTGCATTTAATCACCTCTCTATTAAGGAAAACAATCTTTTAGGAAATAATTATTTCAAAAATAAAGCAATTGGCAGATATTAAGCCCTGGCAACTTAAATAAATTACCACTGTTTGCTGGCTTAAACTGTTGCGGAAATATTGTTGAAGGTCAGTTTTTGGGAGTGAAATCTCAGGTGAAGATGTAGCTCATGGTAGTGGCTCTTTGAAAACCCAACGTCCTCTTTTTTTCTAACCCACCAGAGCTTTCTCCAAGCATACCTAACAGAGCCAATTAACAAGCAGCAGAGAAATGCCAAATTGAATTTCAAAGGTTTTGACTTAGGCTGTATGTTTATAAGAGCACCAAAAAAATGAAACTCCCCTGGAATCTTTTTATGAGAATGTTGAGTGTGGGTCTTCTAAAAAGAGCCCATGTTTAGAATTCTTGCTTAAGATTTAGGATTGTGGATTATTTTTAAGCAATCATAATGAGCAATAATGTGAAAGTGAAGATGAAATTCTGTAAACTGTTTTAAGGCAACAACAAATTTTCTCTGTGCTAAGGTAATGATGACACATCCAGCTGGCACCATTGTCAAAATATTGTTGTAAAGCACCAAGTGATTTTCATGCTTGGAGCGGCGCACTCAACCATACATAAGAAGTTTCCCAATTGTCATAGTATTTTTTCAAAAATGTTGCCAAGTGCTCTAATGCGTCTTGAAAGATGTGAGGAGTAAGGATGCTAGGATTCTTTCACAGCAATCAGTATTAAAAATTTTGATGATAAAATATTTGTCTTTCTTTCATGACTCAACACAGCGTATCTAGGGTTTAACAGTTTTCTCATTTAAATTGTGTTTGATGGCAAGGCATAAAAACAAATTTCATTTCAAAGTTCATTTTAGTTATCCCATTCACTTCCTTGTCTTAGATACAACATTTTCTATATAATGCAGAAAAAATGGGTACATTTTTGACCAGTCTGAGCCCAAACGGCTTTCTGAGCAATCTAAGATTGGGGATTTTATGTTTATAGTAAGGCAATTTGCAAAGCTCATCTCTTTGTATCTTTAATTAATAGCTAATGTTAATATGGGCATTTAGGCGCACTCTTGTTTCTTGGGATGGAAGAAACCGTCTTAAGAAATTTCAGATGCTTTGGAAGTAACAAGGCAATGTTTGGTGTTCAGAAGGAATGTAGGTAGTCCTGTCCCATAGCTGAGAGAAGCACAGCATTTGGTCGACTCAAATTGCACTGTTACACAATTGCAGACCTTGCAGGAACATTCCCTTAAATAAAACAAGCAGAAAGGGGGCTTTTATTCCTGGTTTTTGTCTGAATACACCTGGAATTTCTTTTGGTCACTTTCCTTTAAAATACATGCAGAAGTTTTGCACTGCTTTTCTTTTTGTGATTGTAATCTGTAGAAGTTCTGTATAGTTAGAAGATACGGGTTTTTACATAGGGAAGTAGATGAAGGTTTCTGTGTACAGAAATTAAACTTTGAATTGTACGTTATGCAAAACTGCAGTGTGTTTTTCACTTTCTTGTGCTTTCTTTTTACAGCCCCTTTCAGACAAGAAAAGGCATAGAAACAAACATTCTCTTATGAAAGAATCCAGAAAGTAGCAATTCATAAATTCTGTTGAGGCACTGACAGTAATCTATAATATGAAATCCTTAAGTGCTAATAAGACAGATGAATACTTTGAAGTTGTTAATGTTGGCAACTGGAAAATATTTTTCCAATATTAATAAACGAAATTGGAAGATTGTTTTTCTGCAGTTCACTTTGTTCCTGCAGTTCTTAGCTTTGCTATCCAAAGAAGTAATGAAAAAGAATCAGAATTTGTAGAGATGAAAAAGTACAACTTGAACTTCCATGCATCTTAGTAGATCTTGTTTAAGACAGAAGTATTGCTATGCTATGGCTGAATACAGTCTTTTACTTCTGTGGGCGTAGTTTTCAAGTGTAACTTTACCCATATTTCTTTCAGTTCACTCTTCCTTTTTGTGTCTTCCTTCCATTCTTCCTCTTCCCAGTGTAAAAAGTCTTGTGTTGGTTCAATGCTGGCTTCTATTCAGAGACTCGTAGCTTCTGTTCATTTGACTGACAGCAGTTAATATAAATAATGCTGCCCTTACTGATCAGAGGTTGGTCTTGAATACCACTGCACTACAAACACTGATGCCAGGTTCAAGTTTTAGCTTTTGATCTTGGTGCATAGGATGCATACTGTAGTAAGGTACAGACTGTTTGGTAAAGTAACCATATCTGAAGATACATCTATGTTTAGTGACTGGCGCAACTTCGGTTTTCTTCTTACCCCTTTAATCACCTTTGTTACTTTGTTTTTTTTCCTTTTGGGCCTTCACTTCCAACATTTTTGTAAACTTACTCCTTGTACTCTGTATGTGTCAGCAGAATTAGATGCTGTCAATCTGTCATTACCAGAGTATTTGCACCATGACTTGTCTTGCAGAGAATAAACTATTAGCTGTGACTTCCTTCCTTTTGCATTTTGGAGGTGGTCTTCCTAAATACCTTTCTTCTGTGTACCACCCCCTCTTCAGCCCTTTGGAAATGGAAAGGTAAACTATTTGCCATTTGGAAGGTAAACCCTTCAGTGCTCTGTGGCAGTACAGCTGCTCTGGTAATGGCAAATTGATTATGTTGTGTTGCTTGACTGAGTTTTGATGGAACCAGATGATCTTGGTATTTAGCTATGGTTAATTTCAGGAGTTTTCTTGTAGGTGAATATTGAAATCCGAACATAAGATCTCTCTTATCTTCAGTATTCATTTTAATATTTGAATTGTATTAAGCCTAAACAATCATCAGTCTTAAACTTTATACATGCCTGGCAAATTGTAGTGCTTTTGCAAGTATTTAGAGTTAATTCCTTCAGGAATTATCACCGTAAGGAAAACCTATGTATATTGAAGCCATAAGAGTCTATTTTGTGATTCTCAATAAAATGTGCTGTCTCTTTTTCGCTAGTGAATAAACATACATTTTAGCCTTAAGTGAAATAAAGTTATTTCTTGAGGCTGTGTGTATTTAATGTGGCCACATTTCAGCTATCTCTTACAGGAGAACAGAAGACTTCAAAAATAAAATTTGTTTCAATATATAATGCAGATTCTGATCTCTTTTGTGGATTTTTGTAAACTGACTGTTTGGTAAACTATCTTTTTCCAGGGTCAGCTTCCCCTTTCTGTATGCTGGTTTTACAGCAATTTGAGGGCTCTGATAAACTCCTGGCCTATTCAAATAAGTAAATAAGTAGATGGGAGCTTACGTTTCTGGGTAGTCAGTGTAGCTAAGCACACTGTCAACTAACTTCAACAAATCTAGAATGAAACTTCCTTTCAGAAGTGCAGTTTGGAATGATGTGCATGGTTCAGCATCAGATGTAAGCAAACTCTTAGACACTTAATTCTGTGTATGTGTGTTCAAAGATCTGTTCTTGCTTAACAATTGCAGCATTTTGTAGTTCCTTCAAGCAGCTGTTCTGTGCATTCGCACAGTGTTTCCTGGGGCCTGATAACAAAAAGATCAAGACAGTGATTTTAACTTTCATCTTATAAAAGATTGCAGTTTTGTTTGGTCCATTTGAAACAGTATAAAAAAAAGCAGTGTTTAATGGTGCTGTATCTTATCAGAGGATACACTGAGGTGAACGTGGATGTTGTAGATGAGCCTTTTGAGATTAGTAATTTTATGATTGCGTGAATTGTGAACTAAAACTTTCCAAGTTATTTTAGAAGTTACTTATTCTGACTTGTGCAGAGATGTTTTTAATCCAAAGAATGAAAGTAGGATGATTACATTTGCTCTGTAATACCGTCCTGTTGTAATCAAGTATCAAGCTATCCTTACTTTCAAATTTTACTCTTTAAGCATTGTTTGGTCTTGGAAAACGTAACATAAATCGCCTGAAATGAAAATGCTCCTCCTCTTTTTACAGGATACCTTGATTGTGTGGTCTGAAGCTGAAAACTATGATTTGGCACTTAGCTTTCAAGAAAAAGCAGGCTGTGATGAAATATGGGAAAAAATATGTCAGGTAAGTTTCATAAATGAAAGACAGAGGCACCAAAATAATTTTGTGTTCAAAATTTGTAGTCTATTCTAACAGGTGAGTGTGCACAGAATAGATAGAAAATGAAAACAGAAATGCCCTCTTTTCCACCTTCTCCAAATTTTGCATGTTTGAGTATGAAAACTTTCCCCCAGAAATCCAATATGAACATTTTTTTTAGAGCTTTTGCAGATAATTTTGCTCAACTTAACTTTGTAGATCTCTTACCTTCTGAGGAGGTGTAGCATCAAACTGAGTGCTCAGCAAGTTTCCTAACAGTCTGAAAATTAACTTTTTTTGCTGCTTGACTAGGAGGGAAAAAATTCCTTCTAAGCCTTTCTTGTAGAGAGAAGAATGTGCAAGTTCTTAGTTGATTTTGTAATGTATTTCTTACGAATTTCACTGTAATTTTTATGTTTCTTTGTCTCCATTTTTCATTCTCCTGTCTCACTTATCCTTCCAGTTCATGTGAGGGCAGTATTGACTTTCCCAAGAGAAACTCACGTAAACATGACACTGCTTCTGTTGACTGTCAGGTTGTGAAAGAATGATTTTGTAGTTAAAGTAGGAGACAGCTCTTTATGTCTGTGTTATCACCTCAGAGCTATAATTCTTATGGTTTAAAGAATCAGGCAGTTCCTATGTAGCATGCAGACATTTTAACATGTGCTAGTTAACTTACAGTGTTTTACCACTAGAAGTTGCTGTCTATATAGTGACTGAAACAGTATTGTTAGGGGCAACGTGCTCAGTTATTAAATACTGACCAATACCCAGAAGAATTTAGTCAGTATATTCACTGATAGTGGTTCAGTTTGTCATTTATTGGTTTTGTTTTTATTTTATTATCATTTTTAATTAGTTCCAAGCCTTGCAACTTTTCTTAATTGCTATGTTACATTAGGTGGAATTTCTCTAATTTTTTCCTAATAATTCCTTCCTTACACGTTCCCTCTTTGTGCTGTTCAACTACTACATCATTCTCTCGTCCTGTAGCTTAATTTCTCTGAGTTCAGAAATAAAGCAAAAGAAATCAGGCTTCATGACTGCTAGTGGCTAGATCCTTTTTTAACTCCTGAGTCTTTTCAATGCTTTACCACTTTTGTAAATAAGTATAGAAGCATTTTCAAGAACCTCAGCAGTTAAAGGACCACAAGTTGGGGGCAGAAACAAAACGGGGGAGAGGGGAAATTGTGTTCTTGGGAAACACCCAGATAAGAAACCCAGCTTCCTTAGCCTCTAAATAAAGAGCTAGTATTTTTGTAAGAATCCAGTTTCTTTACAATAGCATGGCCTCAAAACAGGATGTATTTTTGTCTTGTGTACTTGTAAGATCTTACGCTTCCTCAGTTGTTACAGCTTTTTCTTAAAGGAAAACTTTGATACCATTTACACTGTAAGTGGTTGATGGTGAAGAAGCAGAAGAATAAGTGGCCTTTAGCAGCACGCTGGATTTTAAACTATATATAGGCTTGCTGTTAGCCATGAATATTACTTCTCCCAGATTTTTTTTTTTTTGCTGATTTGCAAGTTTTCTGCCGTTTAATGTATCTGCATTTCTGGATTTGACACACTGATACTACCATTAAGATACAGTTAAAGCTGAAGCACTCTGGTGCCCAAGCCATCTGTCTTACTTTTTTTTAGCTAACTTGTACTTTGCATAGTTTTGTGATTGCTTCTTCAGAGATCTCTTTGCAGATCCCTTGCTTTCTTCTTCTGAGAGCTCCAGATTTTTACTGCTCATTTGTAAATGTTGGTTTGGGGCTTTGCGTTTTTAAGAGCTTTGTAGATATTACCTTGGATTCTTTGCCTCTGTTGAGTGCTTAGGAAGTGTATAACAGATTTTGACTTGCGGCTTGCTCTCTTGTCCTGAAAATGTTAACAAGACTGGCCTCCCTACTCTGAGCTTGCAGAAGCTATGAGAAGCATTAAGAACAGATAAACAACCTTAGTTGAACATTAACAGCTATCACTGCAATAGTGTAATGCTGGTTTGCATTTGAAAATTTATCTACAGAGAAGAATGAATGGAAGTGAATAGCCTAACACAGTCATCTCTTGAAATGTTGTGGTCCCTATTAGTCACTATGACTTTCTTTTTGTATTTGAAATACTCCTGGTTTTTGTAAAGCGTTCTGTCTGAAGAAATCTTTTTATTATCTCTTACCTTCCAAACCAGCTTTGCTCAATGTGAAACATACATTTGTGCTGCTATTTTGAGTATACAAATGAAAAGCACGTGGCCTTTGAAATGGTATTTTTTGAAAAAGCCTTGTAGTGGTAGTGAACATAAAACTTCATTTTTTGCAAACGTGTTGTTTTATAGGTTCAAGGCAAAGACCCCTCTGTCGATATTACTCAGGACCTTGTGGATGAGTCTGAGGAAGAACGTTTTGATGATATGTCATCACCAGGTCTTGAATTGCCATCTTGTGAATTAAGTCGACTAGAAGAAATTGCAGAACTTGTGGCATCTTCACTGCCTTCGCCGTTACGCCGTGAGAAACTTGCGCTAGCACTGGAAAATGAGGGCTATATTAAGAAGCTCTTAGAAATTTTTCATGTGTGTGAAGACTTGGAGAACATTGAAGGACTACACCACTTATATGAAATTATCAAGGGAATCTTCCTTTTGAACAGAACTGCACTTTTTGAAGTCATGTTTTCCGAGGAATGTATAATGGACGTAATTGGATGCCTAGAATACGATCCGTCGTTATCACAGTCACGGAAACACAGGGAATTTCTGACTAAAACAGCGAAATTTAAAGAGGTGATTCCTATATCTGATCCAGAGTTGAAGCAAAAAATACATCAGACGTACAGAGTACAGTATATTCAAGATATGGTCCTACCCACTCCCTCAGTTTTTGAGGAAAATATGCTATCAACACTTCATTCTTTCATCTTTTTTAATAAAGTGGAAATAGTTGGTATGTTACAGGTAAGTGTAAGAATCTCGCTGTCTCTTTATTTGCCCTCAGACAGAGAAAGTTGTTAATATTTCCTGGAAATGCTGAGTTGCTTCAGTGAAACCTTCAGTTATTCTGAAAGTCATTTTGAAATGCTATGTAAAGAAAAGGCATGGAATTTGAGTACCAAGCTCTTAGATCTATGTTTTTAAATTGCAGATTTTGCACTGTGTTCTTTTTAACTGATGATTTAAATGGAGCAAACATGTAGAATTCTCAGCAGACTTGCTTAGAATGAATAGTTCTGTTTGCATTTTGAAGGATTGGTTTTGTAATTTTTTCTTGTATTTTGGGACTTTCTTGGCACTACAGTTGATGATTTTACCATGCCAAAACCAGGATGGAATTTCATGTGAATTTCATAAATGTGATCTCATGCCAATACATAACTGTTTCTAATTTTGAAATTAAGGAATTTAGTTGTTTGGAAAGCATAGTTCAGAACCTAATACTGCCATAGTGCTTGAATGTTTTCTTAGTTTGTCTTCTAAGTCCCTAAATAAGACTGCATGAAATTAGAAGTTTTCCGTGATGTGTTACTGCAAGTATGAAGAGATTATGTGTAACCGATGCTTTAGATTTCTTACCTACACATCTGAAGGGTTCTGCACCAACACATGAAATTCCTCACCTGTCAGTATGTGGTGCATCTTTCTACTAGGAGCTTCCTAGAATTTTCAAAAAACTCTGTAAATTATTGCAGCTCATGTATTTTGTTTGTACAGATTGATTATCACTATCATATTTCTCCTAATTTTTAAAGAACAAAAATTCTTTGTAGGGGCTTTCTGATCTGGAGCAATGGACAAAATGCTTGATGCTGCTAATTAAGTGAATCATTTTAATTGTCAGTTGAATCTCAGTGTGCACACTATTTAATTTCCTGAAAAAATACAAGAAAAAAGTGAAGAATGCACTTGAAAGCTCATGTTGCAAATCAGTGTCAAAACTAGTTCCTCTGCCTTTCCATCCACCACACTTAGTTATCAGAATGCTGATCTTATTGAACCCGGTTGCATGAGCCTGAATCTGTTGTGTCCACCCAAGGAGTATTTGGTAGGCAGCCAGATACGCAGGGCATGTACCCATGCCTGGCAGCTGAGGCACATGCCTTGTGGAAGGACTGTCGTTTGGTGGAATAGCCAGGCAGAGCACCTAGGGCATATTGACTATTGCTAGGCTTCTTTATATCTGTGTGTGTGTCCTTGATGAACAAAACCACGACATTCACCTGTCTAAAACACTCAGAAAGCCTCTGTCATCTGATGGTAGCTGGTTTGTGAAAACATTCAAACCTGACATTGAAAATGCTGAAAAAGATGCAGTTAAGATGTTTCCACTTGAGAATCCAGTGTGACTAGTGTCTCTGTAATACCTTTACCTCCTTGCAAGGGTTGCTAAAAGTGAAGTGCTGAGGATGATGCTTGTGGAGGAGGGTGATTATTCTGGGTGTCTTCATGTCAGTGGCTGCTGCTGGCTTTGGAATGTTGAAAAGGAAACGGGGAGCTAGAAAGGGGACCTGATGCTGTAAAATCAGAAAGGGCATGCTTACTGAGAAAAACTGAGGGTAACTTGATATAGTGACTGATTTGTTTGTTGTTTCTTTCTGTTAAAATCTGTCTTAGTTTGAAACGTGGAGGGTAAGCTTGGATTAAAATACAAAGATTTAGTGTGATTGCAAAACTTGTCAGTTGCAGTTTATAGATGGAGTAGTGGTTCCAGTCTGATTTTGATTTGTTGTGTCACTGCAAATGTCTGAACCTTATCTTTTACTGTTATCTGAGAATGAGGTACATACCCTTTGGAGTAGAGCAGAAGAATTGGCAATGCACAACTTTAAAAGTAAGATAAATATTTCAAGTTGTTCAGGTGCTTTCTACAGATTGTAGGAGCCTGAGTGGTACCAGACAAGGTGTAAAATACACCCATGGTATATTGTATTTCCTGGTCCTTCTGTAATACACCTCTTAAAACATTGAGAGGGATCTCTGTAGTATATAAATAAGAGTCCGTTTGACAGAAATGTTGCTGATAATTCTTGTTGTTGAGGGAATTAAAAGAGGATATCATAAATTATAGGAACATTACGTTTCTAAGAGGTTAAAAGACTTGATTGATTTTTTTACATACTTGAGTGCAGCTGTAAGCCATGGTTTAAATCTGTTACCTGGCATTTATTTATTCATTTATTTATAGAGCAGCATGTTGAGTTGCATTTTTGTCTTTCTCCCCTTTCTCCATCTCCCACAGTCCCTGTAT
Source organism: Centrocercus urophasianus (assembly GCF_019232065.1). Taxonomy (NCBI): domain Eukaryota; kingdom Metazoa; phylum Chordata; class Aves; order Galliformes; family Phasianidae; genus Centrocercus; species Centrocercus urophasianus. Next base: position 37,564,539 of record NW_024884586.1, on the reverse strand, counting down.
AGAAATGTATGTTGGTCCTTCTCATTTCTTTATAAATAGCATAATAGATAAATGCTACTCTGAGATAAGAATTAGAAGACTGCTTTTATTCATTTAGCTTCTGTAACTAACTTTTAAGGTATTTCTTCTTTTAGTGTGTGGTTTAATGTGTGCGTCTGTAGCTGATAATATCACAATACTTCGATGAGGGCCTTAATTCATGAAAGATGTAAAGTTTTCTTTGTCTACTTTCTGGCCACTGGAGTTCCTGGCATTCGCAATTTTACATCTTGGGACATCCCACTGCTCACTGACCATATGTTTGTACATAAAAACATGTTTATTTTGTAACTCTTGATTCTCATGTTTATTTGAAGTGTTCCTGAAATGCATTGTGATGGTTTATTGGGAGACGCAGATGAGTCTCAGGTCCTTACTTAGTTGACGTGTCATACAAGCTTGGTGTGCTTCTGCTGTTAACTTTAGATTGGCTGTTCAGGTCTGAGGCTATGACTGAGGAGTTGTCTTCAGTAAGTTTTATGTCTCAGATTAGAAGTAAACTCTTCTCCATGAGTAATTGTTAGCCTGTGCCTCCTGTGTATGCGACTGGATTGCCTTGTGTTCTGTTCATTTCTCTGAAGGAAGGGAGAAGGAAAACTATTACTTCTGCCATGAAAATATAAGCTCTGAAAGAGCCTCTTTTGCATCAGACTGCGTGGTAACTCAAGTGTACTCAAGCATACCTTGGTAATGGAAAGGTGACAAGAAATTTGAAAGAGGTGGTACAGGTTGTGCCCTGTGCTTTTTGACAGGCCAGTTGATTTTACTCAGAATTTATCAGTGTTCTACTTAAGGCATTTGATGTCCAAATAGGACTCCATTGAAGGTCAACTTTTCAACTATAATTCGTTAATTCTGTGAAGATACTTGCTTCCTTTTGCTTTCTGTGGTAAAAAACTTTTGCACATCCTGTGGCAAAACTAAGAACAGAATTGGTCACCTTTAGTACTTATGTTTACGAACTGTATTCCTCCTTCATTAAAGTTAGTTTTGCCATAATTGTTACAAAAACACCCTGGTGGACTTTTTGTAGAAGTAGAGGTTAGTTTATTTGTGATGTGATGATCTTAATATCCATCATTTCAAGTAATTTTGTCAAGATGTCACTTGTTGGTCATGATGATAAACCCGTGATAACAGCATTTCTGGTCTTCAGAATTAGCTGCTGTTGAGACCTACACAGTTACAGGTTTTATGATGCAGAAGATATGAAAGAGGTATATAACGTTTTTTTCCAATTGCAGCCCCTCCTAATATGTTCTCAGTGCGTGGGGCCCAGCCTCTTCTAATCTAGATGTCATAGCCACCAAGGAGCTTTGCTGAAACATGGAGCTCACCAAGTGTTAAGAGTGGGGGTGGGACAGGTAAGTGGTGTTTCTTACTTTATATGACGCTCTTTTGCAGTTTTAAAAATACATACTAATGTTCATACTGGAGGTCACCAGTTCCTTTCCCTTTGTTTTATTAACTAGTTCTTAAAAAAAAGCAACAAAAACTTGCAAAACTGCGCCATAGAGTGAGCAAACACTATTTCCTTCCATTCTCTCCCCCCTTTTCTCAATGGCGTGTTCTCTTTGCCAGCAAGATCCTGTGGTGTTTTTAATTTCCAGAATACAGACTGTTAGTAGGCTCACTTCGTGGTTATTCAAACTCTACGGTCTTTTATTTTTAGGAGACTGGGGAGTGTAAAGGGAAGATTCGATATCTAGTAAAATAATTCATGTGCCTACCAGAACAGCAATCACATGACATTACTGGTAAATCAGCTTCTGTAATTACAGAAATGACATTACTGACAGTCCCACACCCTTTTCAGTAACTAAAGGATTGAAAACATTTAGGTATATCTCTATGTTTTATTAGGTGTCTATGGTAATAAGCTGGCATATAATAATAGTGCTTTTACAGAGAGTTGCTTTCTCTCAGCAGAAGCCTGAGGATGTAAATGAATTGTCTGTGGGTGTTTGGGAGGAACAGTGGTGTCAGTGCATGTCAGCAGTTTGGCCTAAATGTGTGAGGATGGGAACATCTCCTACAGGTCAGCTGTTTTACAGCAGTTATCTGCAACTTCTCAGGAATGACTCTGGAGATCCACTTCTCAGCAAAATTTTCTTGCAGTAAAGTGTAAAAGAATGCCACCTACTGTGGGAAATGACTTTAGGGAAGAAGTTTGCCTTTGGTGCATGCGAATGATTTCATCTTCATTGAAGAAAATGATTGTTGATCTGTGCAGAAACTCCAGAGATGGTTGGGTGGCTCCTGTATCCGTTTCAGCACGTTGTCTCGAGCAGAAATAGCCTATTGATAGAGAGTGAAGGCATGTGTGGGAAGACAGCATGAGATAAAGGAGATTGGAACATTTTAAACTGTGGAGTCTTCTGGTGTGGTTGCAGGAAGGGAGTGTACATTGGAAACTGTAATTTTCAGTTTGCTGGTAGTATTTATGAAACTTACACTTTCTAGGCTGAAATACTGAAAATGAATATGGAGATGGGAAATGGGATGGAAACTGCTCCTTTTTCAGCTTAGGTTTTGCTCAGTTTCTTGTATATTTGTATTGTTTTATGTTTTGAGAAAGGAGTTTTTAATTTATGAGCAATCTCAGGCATGAAATGTCTGATAACTGAAAATTAACTGTACTTCATACTATAATTTATAGTTAATGCTTTTTTAAGTGACCTTTGGGAGGAAAGTGTTTCTTTGGAAGTTTATTCACGAATACCCATAGTGCTCTTTTGAGCATGTGTGATCTTCCTTCATCTGGGGGTTTTCTTTTTGAAACACAGAAATGACTGACTGGATATATGACCTGGCTTAATTTGTCTTCATGAAGCATACAGAATCCTAGGAGCATCTGTTCAGATCCTGCAGAAGCAAAAGTGAATATTCTTAGTGTTTGGCATATGGATAGTTTAAGTGTTGCGTATGTAATAATTTATGTACATGGGGAAAAATACAGCTAGATTGTAATTACCATGCAGGCTATCTTTTGCAGCTTTAGTCTACTTGGAAAACACTGATGACTTCCACAGCTTCTAATACATATCTTAACAGATTTGACATTTGTCTGCTAAGAGGCCAGATACTGCAAAGATAAATGCTTTTGCTGTGTTTACTTCACAGATATATTTTATGAAGGATTTTTCTGAGTTGGAAAAAATGAAAATGAGAAAAAATACACATTTGTGTAATTCTAGCATTTGGGGTTGGTTCTTTGTAACTTCTAAAATATGAACTCTGCTTTCATATTGTGCTTTTCCTTAGGTTGTGTTGGATCACTCACAAGTGTAACGTTAGATACGTTATTCTCATCAGAAATCTTACAGCTCGAGAATCACGTGTTTTGAATGTCCCTTGTGTTCACAAGTCTTCTAAAAATGTGAGGGATTTTTTTCCCATCAGTAAGGATGTGTCTGCCATTCATTAAGCATCTGGCATGAGGCTGCACCTAAATGCATTTCAGGGCTAGGATGTTACCACCAAGTTCGTAACGGGTTGTTTTTGTTTTCCTGGAGTACCCACCACTTACCGCGTGTTGGCCATGTAAGGGTGGGACGTCTGGTCACTCAGTTCCATCTTCATTCCAATGAATTTAACGAGATAAGAGTTGCACTGAGACCCTCATTTAAATGGTGTTCATTTAAAAATACAATGTATTTAATGGATTTTGGGAGGGAAAAAGATAACAGTATGGGAAAAGTTGAGGGAACTGGGCTTGTTTAGCTTGGAGAAGGCTCCAGGGAGACCTCATTGTGGCCTTCCAGTACTTGAAGGGAACAAGGGTGAATAGCAGTAGGACAAGGGGGAATGGTCTTAAGCTGAGACAGGGGAGGTTTAGGGTAGGTATTAGGAGGAAGTTTTTTATACAGAGTGTGAAACCTGGAACAGGTTGCCCAAGGAGGTTGTGGACACCCCATTCATTCAAGGCCTGGCTGGATGTGGCTCTGGGCAGTCTGGTCTGGTGGTTGGTGACCCTGCACATAGTACTGGGATTGAATCTAGGTGATCATTGTGGTCCTTTTCAACCCAGGCATTCTGTGATTCTATGAAATGTTCCGTTACTATGTTTAAAATGGATTTGTAAAAGCCAGTGTGATTGTATATTTGTGGACAGTTGAAAAAGGATTGCATACTGAACTTCTGCAAATTGTTCCCAGAACATCATGTCAGCAGTGAAGGCTTTCTCAATTCCCAGTGTTCAGAAGTGCCCTGGGCAAGTCGCAGCTGCTTGCAAGGCTGGGCACAGGGTGTGAGGGCTGCCTCCTGCTGCAGGTGGCCATGGCACGAGGTGGGAGGTGAGACTCAGAACTGTGCTGGGGCTTCAGCCTGGTTCCATTTGCTGGGATTGGGGAATGTGTCATGGATCACTTCCTCCTTTCACATTCTGCCTCAAAACAAGTCATTTGATACTTAGATAATACTCTGTACTTTCTTTTTTTCTGTAGAAGCATGCTCATCATGGCTCTGACGTATTTAAATGCCAAATTCCCCCCTCCCAGTGATTGTTCTGAGATATTTTTGTGATATTAACTTGAGTGTACTTCCAGGTTTTGTGGAAGAGGAGAAACTTACTGTTTCTTTCACAGTAAGAATGGAAATGGGGATTCCACTGTCCACCTGGGCATAAGCAAGCATCTTGTTGATACTTTTGATAAATGAGATTGGTTTCACATCACCTCAAAATAGAAGTGTTTTTAAATGTACTGCTAATCATGGAGAACTTGCATGTTCCTTGAAAGAAGTGGTTGTATGCCCTGTTTTTTGTTATTTTTTTATTTGTGTAAATAACTAATGCCTCTACTGTAAGCTAACTAAGTTAGCTGTAATGTCTAATTAGTTAAATATTAGAATAGAATATTTCTGAAACCATGTGATGACTGGAGAGCGGGTAGATCAACAGCTTTTCATAGCAGCTTAAATTCTTTCTTGGAATCAGTCATTCTGAACGTGTGTGAGTGTTGAAATCTGAAAGTCAGACTTCAGATTTCCCATGTTTGATCTTTCAGAGTGAATTTCAAAAAACTTCAAGTGAGGCCTGCCTTTCTCATCTCTTTTTGTTTGGTCTTTGAAGCAGTCTCAGCAATAGCACCTGAAATTATGTTCTGAAGTCACTATTTTTTTATTGTCACTGTACTGCTGGGTTACATTAGAAGAAAAGCACAGCATCAAAGCAAGATAAAACACATGGCATTTCCTAAATTTAGGTTCTGCCAGAGTGTGATGAAATGCCCTGTAGGGTAGTAGCTCATGCCAGCCTGTTTTGGATTTGTATGGTACCATGTGGAGAGCCTGGGTTGATTTGTGAAGGCACTATAGCTGCACTAGCATGGCATGCTCTTGGAAATGAAGCACTTCCATGATTCTGAATTTTATTTATGCAAGCATAAGGAAGGCAGCTTTCTAGGGCTGTGGTTTGGGGATGAACAGAACAGCATGTAGTGTTACTGACTTCATAAGAAGCAGCTTAGCATTCCGGCAGCTTTATGAAAAATCTCTGGTTCTCATGCAAAGGTATCTATTGCAAGCAAGTGCTCTGTTACTGTGTAAGATTAGGGAACGGATATGGGAAGGCTAATTTCTGCTTTATTAATCTTCTAGTTATTAGGATTGTAAAGCTGATGGGGAGTTAAGTGCTACTATTTCTTCCAGTCAATACAAGTCTTTAACATGCTTGCTGCTGTTAAATCAACTGCATGAAAATTAACTGAATTGACTGGATTTTCATTGCTGCCAACCAGAACGCCCGGTGAATAGTGTGTGTAATTGGAACAGTTATTTTGATTTGGTTTTCAGTATTTAGCCTTTTCGTAACAGTGGGGAGACAGAGTCTCACCTCATTCCTGATGTTAAGAACCTTCATCACATCTTTGGTTTAGTTTTGCTGCAGAAATCTCTAACATTCCAAAGTGATATGTGTGTAAGGCTGGGTATGGTATTGTGCGTATCAAATACAAGAACATTTGAAGTGAAGGTATTGTGTGGTTTGGGGGAAAGGGTATTGGACAAGGGAGAGGGTAGAGAGTCATAGACAAAATGGTGATGTCAGTAGAAGACAAAAAGGAGACAGCTAAAAGGTAAAGTAAGGTATATCATAACTGAGAGTGAAACTGATGGTAGCGGTTGTGAAAACAGAAAGACAAATATATTAATTTGTTTGGAAAATGAATTAGAAAGCTGGCTGGTATGATTAAATGCAGTAAACAACTGTGTGTTCTCTTTTAACTGCAGGAGGCATGGTTTAGAAGAAATTTATATTACACTTGGATGGCTTTTGATATTGTCAAATAAACAAATGGTATTGTTTTGCATTTGTAGGAAGATGAAAAATTTCTGACAGACTTGTTTGCACAACTAACAGATGAAGCCACAGATGAGGAGAAAAGACAGGAATTGGTAAGAAATCCCTAAAATGTACATGAAACAGACAGCTACTGCAAAGTGTTAAACCCACCTGTTTTGTTGAATTACTGACTAGTGTGGTGCTGTTGTGTTTCAGGTAAATTTTCTGAAAGAGTTTTGTGCATTCTCTCAAACACTGCAACCCCAAAACAGAGATGCATTTTTCAAAACCTTATCAAATATGGGCATACTGCCGGCACTAGAAGTCATACTGGTAAGTCAGCTCAGTTTTCTTTGTGGTAACAACTTCTTCTATCTCCAGAGTTGTTGTTTTTTAAATAAGTATGACAAATTCCAGTCATGTGGTTTTCTGAAGCATTTGCTTCATTTATCTTGTCTCAGCTTGAGACACAGCACCTTGTAATTATTATTTAAAACTTTTAAACCTGTTACAATATGACATTGGTAAGTGCCCTAAGCATTCTTATATTTTTGTATTTTTTTTCCATTCACATTCTCATCTTCATGTGCTCCTTGGTGTATAAGTAAGAAAGAAAGTAGGGAAGTAGACCAGAGAACAACGAAACTGTAAAATGTATTGACCCAGTAGCTATCAAATACACAAGAAAAAGATTAGAGTCGATTCAGTTTTAGCATACAGTTTTAATAATAGTTAGGTATGACTTCTTGTGAATAACAAGTAAAAGCTATATGGTTTCTGATTTTCATTCTTTTGAAACCTTTATTTTAAGGAAAAAATGATTATATCTGATCTTCCAGGGTATGGATGATGCACAAGTACGAAGTGCAGCCACAGATATATTCTCATATTTAGTTGAATACAACCCATCCATGGTACGAGAGTTTGTCATGCAGGAAGCTCAGCAGAATGATGATGTAAGTAGAGGGTCGCCGTAAATGCGTGCTTCTCTTTTTTATTGAGGTTTACATTTCCTGGAGATCCTTGGTAACTGGTTAAAACAGAAATGTTTCGGGACATTTTTGTACAGAGGTTTGTTTATGTTTCCTGGAGATCCTTGGTGACTGATTAATACAAAATGCTAGCGTACAGCTAGTAGTAAAAAGGATAGTTCAAAGTGGTTTTCAGTGGAGAAGAATGTTACTCTGCCTTTCCACAGAGGAGATTGTGAACGTTTTTTTCAAATCCTCCAAAAGCGTAGCAGAGGGCAGCCTGCTACTCATGCTGTTCCTTCTGTACTGGAAGAGAACAAATGGAGTGGCTGGGACCTTAACTGCTGAAGTGCAGCCAAGATGCCAGAAATATGGGTGTTGGTTTCAGCCACTTGTGTTGGATGATTGTCCTCTCTTGTGAGGGACAGCAGAGACTGAACAACTTTAGCGTAGAGTTTGATAAATATAAATATTGTTTTCTGTTCTTACATGTTGTTCTGGTTTTTTGCGAGTACACAAAGGGATTATTTTGAGGTGAAAATTATTTCATCAAGTTTCATAGCACAGCAAAATTTAGAGTTGTACGTTTGTGGGAGTGGAACACTAGTATGTATTAAGATTTAAACGTGTGAACTCTGAAAACACTTCCAAACATCAGTTGAATTTTCAGATTGTTGATTCTCTTTCCTACTTTGTTATTTCTGGAGCTTCCCTTCAGAGTGAATTCTAAAGATTCTTAACTTCAGAATAATTTTTAGTTGCTTTGAAAGATTCTTTATGCTTGCCTTCTTGCTATGGAGCAACCACCCAAAATGTGTCACTGGAATGCAGAGTTAACTTATTTCTCCTAGGGTTTTTCTTTTTGGTGGGGAGAAGCATTAGAACTGGTTTTTAGATTTGTTTTTGTTTCTTTCTTTTTCTTGTTAGGATATACTACTCATTAACCTCATAATAGAACACATGATTTGTGACACAGATCCAGAACTTGGAGGGGCAGTGCTACTAATGGGTTTGCTTCGTACCTTAGTTGATCCAGAAAATATGCTTGCCACTGCCAATGTAAGTAAATACCTTCAAATAAAATTGCAGTTGGATGCTGACGGTATGTTACATATGTAATTTTTTATTTTATTTTATTTTAATCCTGTAGAAAACAGAAAAGACAGAGTTTTTGGGTTTCTTCTACAAGCACTGTATGCATGTTTTGACAGCCCCCTTATTGGCCAATACTACAGAGGACAAGCCTAGCAAAGGTAATGTTGCCCTGGGTGTTGGGTACATCAAGGGCTGTTGAATTTAGACAGATGCTTGATGTTTAGAACAGAGTAAATGTCAAAGGATATATTTTGTCCTATAAGAGTACCTGAGACAATGATATATCATTTAAAGTATAATATTTGCACATTAACTATTTGTAAGTATAAAATTCAGCAAAGAATCCTCTTTAATAAGTGAACTGCACTTGCTTAAACTTCAGCAAAATATTTAAACATTTGTATTATTTTGAGTGACTTGTGAGACTGTTCTGTGACATAGACTTGAAAAGGTGTCAGTGTTTTTTTGAAGTCAGAGATTACCAGAGAGGGTCCAAAAGTGCTGCAGAGAACATTTGTGCCACAATGCTTTGCAGAAAGTAAGGATGTTGATTCTACATCATAGTAAGACGATCATGAGAGTAATAAAGTGACTGTTCTTGCTGGCTGCTAGCAGCAGTAATGTTTTTTTAATATTAAAGCACATCCAAAATGAATGTGAAAGGATGTACTTAAATTAAAAAGACGTGTTCTCTGAACTTCTGAATTAACTGTATAAATTTCCAAGGAATTAGTTCAATTGATCTCCTGGATCTTAGCTTGTCTCCAGGTGGTTTTGAAGTGAGATTTTTTTACTACTTAAAATGCTCGTGTTCTACAGTGGTCAGTAATCTAGTGATATTCCTAAAAAGTAGTACTGCCTGTTAAAACAATTGAATCTAATGTGTTTAATTTATTGTTTCTGTCTATTTAAAAAGAGAATGTGAGTTACTTTTTTAATACACTGTTGTGACTGTGTCCTAGAAATGTTAAAAAGAGGCTCTTTTTCTTCCATGCTACTTTTAAGAGGGTTTCCTGCCAGAGCTGTACAAAATATCCAGTCCATTACAGGCTAGTTCAATTTCTGTTTTAAAGGCTAAATACACCTTCCATCATATTCCCTAAGGCATCTGTGGGAAAATATAGGAACTTGTATGTGTTTACCAGACTGTGTTGGATATTTGAAGTAAACTTCTGAAGGTAACATCCTCGTTAATTGGTTTTGTTTTGGTTTTGTTGTAGATGATTTTCAGACAGCCCAACTCTTGGCATTAATACTGGAATTGCTAACTTTTTGCGTAGAACATCATACTTACCACATAAAGAACTACATCATCAACAAAGATATCCTGCGAAGGGTGCTTGTTCTCATGGCCTCAAAGCATGCTTTCTTGGCTTTGTGTAAGTTCAAATACTGAAGAATGAACTAGTATTTTGTGAATGAGACTTGCTGTGAATCTTCATTCTTCTGGAAGAAAGCTTTTCACAGATGAGACAGTTTGTTACTGAACATACAAATTCTGCTGTTTCCTCTGTGTTTCTTACACAGATTTACAGATATCACAATTAGTAAATAATTTTGCATTTATAGAGGTCTTTCCTAAAAAGCACAATGATTTTGTTAAATCTCAATGTAGAGATGATCTGAAATCATTGTCAAAATCCAAGTATCCTAAGAGAGCTGATGAGTTTTGATGGATTTTGAGTAGAAGTAAGCAGAGGTACTTAGTTAAAGATACAATTACATGTCTGCTTTAAACACTGTGTTCAGTACTGCTCTTCACATGCTAGTAGATTCCTGACTGTGTTCAGCATAGTAAAAGCAAAGTTGTGTGTAAGAAAGAAATTTTCCAAGATTAATTTATTCAATTGTGCACATAGTTGATGTTAGGTTGTTTTATTTTGTTTTGTTTTGTTTTGAGTAGCATACATTGAGAGGTACCTTTTCAGTGTGTGACAGGATCACCTGAGCCCTTCAAATCAAACTTTGAGGAGTAGCTCCAAATTTTTGATTTGAAGCCTTTCAATGATTTTGTTTCAGCTACATCTGGTTGCTAACCAGAATGCGTACTGCCTTATAGCAGGATGATACTTTTACTTGTATTTATGCATGGGTATTCAGGTTCTTGTCCATGCTTTAGAATTTCAGCAGCTTTACAATGAATGTCAGTTAAGTCTGTGCTTTATTATTTGTGACAATGCCAATCTTAAAATTAGATAGTTTTTGTCTTAATTGAACAGGACTTACTTAAATGCAATCAAACTTACATCTGAATAATAGCCAGGATAAGCAGATTTCCCGCATCTTGTATTTTCACTGAGAAAACATTTTACCTTTACTGTAAGACACTCCAGAAATGAAATCCACACCTCTGTGTTAGTAGTGACGTAGTTAAACAGTACTATATCATTTCTTCAATGAACAGGGGTGGTTTGTCCTGCAGAATCACAGTGGAGGATTTCTTTATGATAAAACAGACAAGAGATGTTCAGCAGTATGGTCAAGACTAAGCAGAGAATATCTGAATGTGTTTCCTGGTCCTCAGAATATAAACAATATTATATTCCTGTTAATATTATAACTTTCCTCTTAATGTTATAACATTCCTGTTATAAATGTTGACATTGCAAATTTCCCTAACTGTTACTAAGTATTTTCTAGATTTATATTTTTTTCTTTTAACTGCATTACTGTTTAAAGCATAGCTTTTAATAATAACATTTCCATCTCAGGTGCCCTTCGTTTCAAGAGAAAAATAATTGGACTAAAGGATGAATTCTACAACCGCTACATAATGAAAAGTTTTTTGTTTGAACCTGTGGTCAAAGCATTTCTGAATAATGGTTCCCGCTACAATTTGATGAACTCTGCCATAATAGAGATGTTTGAGTTCATCAGAGTGGTGAGTGCTGAAGATAATTACTGTTTGCTTCACCTTCTAGCTCAAGCAGACTTTTTGTTTGTGCCATATATTGTGCTGTCACGCTATGGTGTGATGTGCCCACATGACAACTGAATGACAACTAAATGAGCTGTCCTTAGTGTTTTCAGTGTTAACGTATTTATTCTTTCTTATGTTCAGATGGTATGATGATGTGAAAATTAAATTCACTTGGTACTCAGTGTATTTACAGAATCATGGAATGGCTGAGGTTGGAAGGGACATTTGTCTAGTTCCAACCTCTGTCATGGGCAGGATTGCCACCCACCAGATCAGGACCCCATCCAACCTGGCCTTAAATGCCTCCAGGAATGGGGCACCCACAGCTTCTCAGGGCAGCCTTTGCCAACGCCTCACCACCCTCTTGAGTAAAGAAAGCACAGCGTTCAATTGGAATAGCAAACTAAGTTAGCAGGTTTTTTGTGTAGAGGAGCTGGACTGGTGTGGTCACAAAGGAAAAGCCTGATGCTTGTTTCTCATGAAAAGTATCTTACTTGTTCTCGTCGTAAATAAATACACAAACGTTTGTTTTTACCTAAGTTATTTAACTGCAGAAAGGAACAGTATGAGAGCTAAATATTGTAAGCATGTGTGTTTGTGTGCTTGTTTTTTGAATTTAGTAATTACAACAGATAATAGTTAATCTGTCAGTGTACAGAGCTGGGTTTGGAATCATTTTCTATGGAGTTGTAGTACTGTTCATGTATTTTGAAGCACATATTCTTAGAAGATTACTACTCTTCCACCTAACTGTATCTTTGAAGCTCTAAATTATTAACCATATCTATAGTGTAGTTTTCACATAAGGTCATTTTTGCACAAGATATTAATTAAGTTTTCTATTGGATATTTAAAAAATAATATCTCCGTTGCTTTTTATATTACATTAAGAAATAAATTCACTTGAAGCAAAATAAGTCACTTTATCTTTATTCCATTCTATAGGAAGATATAAAATCTTTAACGGCACACGTGATTGAAAATTATTGGAAAGCGCTGGAAGATGTAGATTATGTGCAGACATTCAAAGGACTGAAACTACGATTTGAGCAGCAAAGGGAAAGACAAGATAATCCAAAACTTGATAGGTAACGGGCTCTGAATTATTTTACTACAAATTCTGCTTTGGGAATAATGATGGATTTTTCTGTGATAGCAGAAAGAGTAAATAATTTCAACTTGATTGTATCTCGTCTGTTGTTGAATTTAATTGATCAGTAGAGTGATTTCCAGACGTATTGCTTCAAACTCTTGATCAACTTTAAGGTAACATATTTGCTGAAGAAAGTCACATTCCCTCCCTTTTCTTCCTGGAAAGAAATAATGCTTTTCATCCGTTTCAGCTTCAATAAATACATATTTACAACATAGCAAGGCTCAGCTTTTATCGTATTCCTACATCTTATATGTGGCTTTGCAAGCCTCGCCGCAGTGCATGTCCTAAATGAAATAAACAGAAGTGAAAACGCAAATCAGTAAGGAGGCCAAAATTGACATTAATGTGTGCCACAGAAGTATTTGGAAAACTGCCACTTAAGTAATAGTTTTCCAATAGGAGCAAAATTTTAATATAAATGCAGTTTAAAATGCTGTGCATCTTATAAATCCAGTTTATAACATTGGCAAATTACTTTAAAAAATTAGATTTATTTTTTAATAATAGTTTTAGCATCCTGCTGCCTCAAGGGAAAAGGATGTTGGAGCAGAGATAGGCCAACACTTAAGAATAAATAATCAAAAGGAGAGGTAAAAGTAGCATTTTGTATCCAAGGCCCTCAGAAACAGAAAATACTGATAACAAACAAAAATCATGGATGCAGCAGGAAGGGATGACTGTCTTTTTAACATACCTGTTTTTTTAATATATTTGACCTTAAATACTGATGGGTTATATTAAATACAGTGAGAAAAACGTCTGTAGTTTCTAAACTTCTTTTTACAACCTTTTATTTACCACTGCGAATTACTACAACAAATCTGAATGCAACACCTAAGATACACTGATTTGAAATACCATCTAATTGTGCTGTTAGTAAACTACAGAATTTTGTACAGTTAGTCTGAATGTGCTGTTACCAGAGCTGTACTTTATTTAATGCTTCAGAAGAAATGTTTTTAATGTTATTTGCATTGAAAATACAAATGAAGTTGCACATTTGCAAATGATTTGCTGTACTAAACATACTGACTACAGTATTTGCATCCATAAAATGTCCATGTAAATGTCAACTAGAAGTTTTGTTATTAATTTGAGCTGATGGTTGAATCAAAGTTTTTCAAACTTACTGTTCTGCAGCATGCGCTCCATTTTGAGAAACCACAGATACAGGAGGGATGCAAGAACCCTGGAGGATGAGGAGGAAATGTGGTTTAATACTGATGAAGATGATATGGAAGATGGAGAGGCAGTGGTGCCCCCTTCTGACAAAACTAAAAATGATGAAGATATTATGGACCCTATAAGTAAATTCATGGAGAGGAAAAAATGTAAGTGATGAGAAGAATGCCGTAGGCCTAAACAGAAAACGTAATTTGTATTCTGTAGTTGTACTGCAGCTTAGCTTTTTTTTATTGAAGGTCACAGATTTAGAAATTGTGACACTAAGCTGTTGAACAACCACTTCAAAATAAGTTTTACTATCTGTAAAAGCAAAATGATGCAAAAGAGCTTTTATTTCTTAAAGCATCTAAATGATGATCTCAGCTGATAGTCAGGCTTTCCCAAGTTCTATTCAGGTTTGTTATTATTATTTTCCATGTTCCTTGTGATGTCGTTGGTAGAATAAGTAAGTGTTCATTCCTGGCCAGTGACAACAGCAGTTAGATGTAGTATAGTAGTAGGAAAAAAATCTATTATCACTCTTCTTATCAAGTTGTACACAAAGCACAAAGCACCTCACAGTAAAATGATTTGTCAATAAATGCTTTGTTCAGTAATGTTGCATTGGTTTTTGTTTTCATGTTTTCTCTGCAGTAAAAGAGAGTGAAGAAAAGGAAGTTCTTCTGAAAACCAACCTTTCAGGTCGTCAGAGCCCAAGTTTCAAGCTTTCCTTTTCCAGTGGGACAAAATCTAACCTTACCAGTCAGTCATCTGCAAGTAATCTGCCTGGATCCCCAGGTTCTCCCGGATCTCCAGGATCCCCTGGGTCTCCAGGGTCTGTTTCTAAAAGCACATCTCAGATGGCAGCTATTACAACTAAGGTAATTTTCAACAGAAACAGTCTGACTTCATTGTTGTAGACTTGGAATTTTCTTTAGCAAGCTTCTGAAGTTGGTAGGAATTTTGACAAAATAAGCAGTCATGGACTGTGTGGTTTGTGCATGCTTTTTGTCTAATGTTTAGCATTTTCCAGATTTGGCATATATGAAAAGAAAAAATATAAGCTCTATTTATACCCAAATACTTGTGTAATTTTTCTACTATGCCTCTCATATGGTATAATTCTTTAAGTATGGACTGCAGTCTTTACATATGGAATACATACATACAGAATTAGCTTGAAATTTTCAGTGGTGATGGAACAAAAAATGTTCAGGTTACATTGAATATGCAGTGCACTGAAAAAACATTAATAAATTCAAACATGAATTCCTCTTTTTTTCAGTCTAACATGTATTGTTTATAAAGGTACTGCATTCACAAACTAGAAACGTTGAAATAAAGTTTTTCAGTAATTATTTGATCCTCTTGTATGTTCAGTGTTATGCTACATGTGATGGTACAGAATGTGTGCAATTTAATAGATGCACAGTTTAATGTGTGCATTTTGGTACAGACCAAAGTTGGCTGAAATGTTCAATTTTAAATGCCCATCATCTGTGTAAATAACGTGATCCTTAAGAAAAGAATCAGCAGCTGTCATTATAGTGAAGTTCTTGTTGAGCTTCAGAAAGTGTGACATATAGTAGTCATAATTTTTGAAGACGGTGGCACTTCTTTGTGGGTCTAGAACTGCTAATCCTGGATTTGTGGTTACTGTGCTACAAGAGAATTTAAATTTAATTACTGAACATTTAAACTAGCTTTTATGAAGACAGGCTATGCTATAAAAATGTCCCAATTGTAAATTCAAATCGAAGGGTGTTCTGTTTTTATTTCTGAAGTGCTTCCAGATTGCTTGTTGCTGCAGTCGGCTATGCTTGGTGGAAGAAATTTGCACTTTCACAGACTGAGCTGTGGTGTATATTTAGCAAACCAAAGTAAATTTTTGAATTTTCTTTCTGTTATATCTCTATCCAGTGGGATAGTTAAAACCCCATTTTGGATTCATTTGAATAACTTAATTATTTTTCAGATAATATAATCTTCACTCATACTTTTTGTTTGCCTTAATTTTGTCCAAAACATGTCGAGTCGGTGTCCTTGCAGCAGTATGTTGTGCAAAAATCATTTTCTAGTAGAAATATTTTCTTAATTAAAGTAGTTGTGTCTGTCTTTCTAGGGAGGCCTCGTTGGGCTTGTAGACTATCCTGATGATGATGAAGAGGATGATGAAGATGAAGATAAGGAGGAAACTTTACCTTTGTCAAAGAAAGCAAAGCTTGAGTCATCATAATGGCAACTGCTGAAGAACGTTACCATTTGGGGGAAGGATGTTTTTTCCATTAGAAAACAAACCCACAACAAAGCAGCAATCTTTTGTGAATTACTGTGTGTAACACAGACCAACCTATACAAA
Source organism: Centrocercus urophasianus (assembly GCF_019232065.1). Taxonomy (NCBI): domain Eukaryota; kingdom Metazoa; phylum Chordata; class Aves; order Galliformes; family Phasianidae; genus Centrocercus; species Centrocercus urophasianus. Next base: position 37,548,555 of record NW_024884586.1, on the reverse strand, counting down.
CGGATTTCTGCCAATCAAGTGCCAATTGAAAGGAGCAGAAGAAGGGGAAATACTTCGTTTAGGGGAAAGACTTACGCCTTTGAGCTCTCCAGCTTGGACCACGTGTTGCCCTTTTCTCAGGGAAGGAAATGGAAAACAAAAACAAAAAAGCCAACAGGGCAGGAGTTTTGTTAGTGGAACTCTGGATTGGCTGGTCAGTTGCTACAATCAGAATATGCTTTCTTGGACCATACATGAGACTTCTGAAGAAAAGGCGGTTTTTGCCATAATTCTTCGCTAGTTAAGAATGCCAGCAGTTTCTTTGTATAAAAGAGACCTGCCTTTGAAAATCGTACATTCTGAACATTTTAGTCAAGCTACAACAGGTTTTAAAAACCTCTGTGGGGGAGGGCTGAATAGAAAGTTTCCTCTTTTTTTTTTTTTTTTTTTTTTTATATATGTTCCCTTTGCCCTTTAAAATTCAGTTTTTTTTTTTTTTTTTTTTTTTTTTTTTTTGAGGTGGGGGATTTGTTTGTCCCTTTCTGATTAAAGATTGAGTGGAATTCTAGATGTGGTCACTTTTGTGTCATAATTTTTTTGACCCCCTGAGTGTATGCTTAGTTGTTGAGTATATATTTGGGACCATTAAAATTTTTTGATGTAATATAATCTCACTGTTGTGCTGGTACCTGTTTCACCCTGTGTAATTTTGTTCTGCATCACATATGTTTAGGATTTTATGAAAGGTGGTATAGTTTTTATTGGAAAAAAAAAATCCTTAATCTTATCACAGTGTGCATAAAAGCAATACTATTTTGTGACTAAATATTTTATATTAAATTTTACATCAGCAACTGTCTTGCAAAAAAAATCAGGGAAAATAGGATGGAGTAAAAAAAATAGATAACTATAAACATGAAATTAGTATTCCAAAGAGACTTTGAAATTTCTTAACAGTGATGGTAGACTAACTCATCAAAATGGAAAATGGATTATTTAGGAATACCAGTTTAATGACTTATTTGACTTAACAAAAATAAAAAAAAAAAAAAAAGAAGAATTAAAGCTGAAGGAAAATGGCATTAGTGGTTTTTTTTTTCTTTTTTTCTAATCTTTTGACTTCCTTTGGAATACCAGTTTTAGTGAATCAAAGATGGTTGCAAAATAAATGTTTGACAAGGATACCATCTTTTGAAATTTATTCTAATACTCGATTAAAATACAGCAATTAATCTTTGGATCTAACTCAGTGACTACATTTTTTCCCCTTATTCCAAAATCTAAATTATATTAATTAGTAATTGAAGCTAAGCGTTTGTGCTTATCGTTTTTACAGATGGCTTTGATTGGATGGCAGTGCTTCCATAAATGAGAGCTTATTCAGTTCCCCAGCAAACAAGAGAACCCTTCTTATATATTTTCAAGCATTGATTTACTTCTCAACAATCAAAGCACCAATGTTGCAAAAATCAGGATGTTACAGGCATTAATGTATCAGGTACAAATAGAAGTAAGAGAAACTGAAGTCCAAAGCTGGATAATAGTTGACAACACTCAAAATCTCAGGTTAGCAATATGTTCTTGTAAATTGACTGTTGCATGGAAGAGTCTGTGCTAACTACAAATGCCAAACGTTTTCTGCTGAAACTTTATTAATGCATGTTAGTAATTTCAGATTTAAATGGAAGTATGCATCAGGGAAAAATAGTTAGCCATCTTTTCCTCAGAAAGTTCGTATTAAATCACACCCAAAGGTCAAGTTTTTGCAATGAGTTTGGAATGTGCCAGGGCAGTTCTCAGCAAAATAGGTCACTAAAAGACAAGTACAATCTGCTGCAATATAAGGGTGCCTATGATATCTTAATAACCTGTCTGAAACATCATTTTTGCAACTTTGGTGTCAGAGCAGAAAGGGAAATCTGTAATTTGCAGGTTTTTCTAATTAGTCTGAATTTTACTCCTTCCCAATTTGTTAGACTTCACTTGAGCATTATGCTCCACATTTTTGTCCATCTTCACGTCTCTTCTAGGCCCAGGAAGACATTCTTATGAGTAGTAGTGATTTTGTTGATTTTTTTTTTTTAACGTTCCTTCAGTTTTTCAGTGCTTCATCTTGTGTTGTATGATGCCACATCTCTTAATATATAAGGCACTTTCATAGTATTTATAGGGATCTTGGATTTTGGACTTCAGTCACTTCATTTAGTAGAAGTACTGTCGGTAAATTACTGGTCATAGTCAAAAGAATAATAGAAGTATTTCTGAATGTTTTGTTTTTTATGAAGCTCTAAAGTACTGGTGAAATACGTAGCTGAATATCTAGTAATGCTGTCTAACTCGTAGTTGGACAGTTAGTTGTTCCAGTTATCTGGTGCTTGCAGCCTGGCAGGACATGTCTACACATACGTGACACTCATGGAAGATGTAAGGAGTTGGGAAGTGAGTGAGTTGGGGGCAGCAGTGGGTATGCTCTTGCTCCGTGACTTTCACTTTTTTATTTATGAAAATCTAGAGATATTTCAGAAAACAGAAATAATGGGATTGGAAGAAGCAATGGACATTAAAAAAAAAAAAAAAAAGTGGATGTGAGTTAGGAGGGGATGAAAAATGATGTTATGAGACAAAGTTTTATTCTAGAACTCTCCCTCTCTATCCCTTCCTTGGTCAGTGCTTTTTATTCTTAATACCACTTACCCACATGGCAAGAAAGCCTTGCGTGTGTTGTATTAACAGTAGCTCAGTCATCTTAATCGTATTTTAACTGTAACCATGGGATGGTTTACAGGATAAACCCAAAGTATTATATGGAGTATTTTACATTTACTTTGCAGGGTAATTCATTAGGTACTTTAAACACAAATGAGATGGAGAGGAAGGAATATTATACTCAGCAGCTTCTCAAAAAGAATTGTATGAAATAGTTAAGAACGTATGTCTTTTGTAAGGTAACCAGAAACACACGTACTTAGTATTTTGGAGAGTTTGTGTTTGTGTGTCAATAAGGGCTGCTATATAACTTCAAGTATGTACACATTTACGTTTATATTGTACATGACATAGTACTTGAACCTGGAGACTTTATCTGATGTATTTGTAAAGATGATTTGTATGCCACTTCCTGACAACTACACTTGGCAACAGGCCGCCCTTGTGCTCTTACATTCCTTCCTTAGCTGTCCTAGACTGAAGACAGAACAGTGTCTCTTCTGTGTCTGAGACTTGGTGCCAATTGCTCTCATGTATGCTTCCCAGCTTTGAGCCTGGGTTTACTGGGGTACCAGACAAAAGGTGTTTTCAGCATCTTCACCTTGAAAGCCACAGTCTCTACAAAATGAATGACTACTGACCATAAAGCTTTCCAGCTCCTTCAGTTCTCTAGCAGAAACATCTGTGGATAAACCTACTCACCAAGGCCACTCGAATGACTTCCAGCAGAGTTCACTGCTTGTGGATCCAGCTTGCTGTGTTCCTGGGATAGATGCTGTTCCAATATGGTTCTTCTATTAATTTTTTCCTAATGGTGATCAAATTGAGTCATATTGAGTCATGGAGATATTCTGTTTCAGCTTCTTCCACTAAGGTTGTTGTACCAGATATTGAGGCTGCAGAAGTTTCTCGTGAATTTCAAATGCAGAGTACCTGGTCCCCACGTGAAGCATACCTTTACACTAATGGAAGTAATGCCAAGATTTCTAGATTTTTTTCTACTGTTCACAGAGGAGAGCTATTGTCAGGTAACAGTGCCCAATGCCAGAAGACAGATCTCCTGTATCATAAGAGTGGAAGGATCTGAAAGCTGGAATGTCTCGCAGTAAGTTACCTATAAAACATACCTGTCTGTATTATACACACCTGGTAGCCAACATCAGCCTGTCTGTCTCCCACAGCCCACCTAGAGAAGAAGTCATGTTCTTGTGGAATTGATTGTCATGTTGGTCCAATCCTTTTAACAGACCAAGGGTTAAACTGCCTAAATAATTGCTGCGTGTGTTTTTGCAAACTCCACAGGTTTCAGAAACTTTAGTTAGAGAACTGGCTGGTAAGAGTTCACAGAATCACACAGAATCACAGAATCACCCGGGTTGGAAGGGACCTCAAGGATCACGTAGTTCCAACCCCCCTGCCTAGCAGGGCCACCAAACATACACATTCAGATCAGGTTGCCCAGGACCCCGTCCAACCTGGCCTTAAACACATCCAAGGACGGGGCATCCACAACCTCCCTGGGCAACCCGTTCCAGGGCCTAACCACTCTCCTTGTAAAGAACTTCCCCCTAACATCCAACCTAAATCTTCCCTCCTTCAACTTCGATCCATTTCCCCTAGTCCTGCTGTTGTCAGCCCTTTTGAAGAGTTTACTCCCCTCGTGGGTGTAGGTTCCCTTCAGGTATTGATAGGCTGCAATGAGGTCACCCCGCAGCCTTCTCTTCTCCAGGCTGAAGAGTTATACTGCTCCTGCAGTTCCATCAGGAGTTTAGATTCCCTTCCACACAACAGAAGTTACTTTGGTTCCCTCACTAAATTATGTTTCTTAACATCAGTAAAGCGACCGTGGACATTCAGCCCTCCATGTATCGACCATTTCACAGCCACAGAGGCATCCTGGAGCAGTGTTGTCTATGCTAGAGTAGTTCCACAGGTCCTCTGGCTTGAGGTCAGATGTGAAAGTAGGAGGGCAGATGGGTTTCTGCTTCGACTCACCCACAACATAAATGTGAAACTGAGTAAGAAGTTACCAGCAACTGAAGTTTTTAAAGGTAAGTTATCTACATGAATGTTCTGCATCTGTTCTTGCTGCTTTCTCTTTCTGGAATCCAGAAGAAAGTGAGGTTGTGCTTCAGTCCAGACAGGAGGCAGGGCATGTGGATGTGCTGCAGAACAGCAACATGTTTAAAGCATTTGCAGTGCCTTACTTCAACCTAAGTCACTACATAAGGTCTGTTAGTTATGGAAGGAAGACCTAACTTGCTATGTTTTTTAGGTGGCTGGCTATCTGGCGACTTTGTGTCTTGAATTGAGATATCTATCTGCAGTCATATTTACTGGAGCATAAATTCTTTTTTTTTTTAATATATAAATTGAAATAAATAAAACTGTTCAAAGGTGAAATGAAACTGCTGAGAAAAAGTTTTTAAAAAGGAGAAGGGACATGCAGTCTTCTGCATGACAAGAGCACTTGTGAATAATGTGAAAACAATACAATCCAGTGGGCACTATGAAAAACATGCATGCGTTAGGGAATGACTACAGCAGATGCTGATGTGCAGTGATCTCAGAGCTATGCCAGAAGTGTCACCGTGTGCTGTGACACCTTCCACAGGTGTGTTGGTCACTCACAGGATTTTTCTGAAATGGCTTTATGCAAACAACTCTGATTTGGGTTCAGACGTGGAAATTATTTGGCATTAAGGTGGAATTATGTTCACAAACTGTGAATCTCTTTACATACAGACTTGGGATGATTTGAGCTGAATAATGTGGATTTTGGTAATCTGCTTGTAAACAACCCTAAATGACATGTACAAAGATGTTGTATCTGCTCTGTCTCAGAAGCACTCAGTAGTGAGTTCATCTCTACTAGCGTTGCTTCTGGAAGTACGTGCATCCTGGAGCCCTACTGCTATGCTCATGAGATCTAAGGTGAGCTTAGTCCTTTCTCTTACATTTCAGGTGTATGTTTTATTGACTGAAGTTTTAGAAATTTGGTTTTAATCTATGCATACCTTACTAAAGCTTATTTTAAACCTGCTGATGTTGAGTGGCCGCCTGATAGCATTCAGGTGAGAGATTGATGCTCCTACATCAGAGGGTGCAGGACAGTCATCCACCTTCTGGTAAAGCCAGGAACGTGTTAGCTGTGTTTGCTCTGTCATTGTATTGATGCTGAGTAAATAAGGATCCCTGAAGGAAGCAGTGATCAGGAATGTGTGTTTCATCTCTCCACTCAGGAGACATGGGGGTAAGTGGAAGCAGCTCCTAATGAACTGATCCATGAAAGTCTCTGCTAACAACACAGAACATGTGGAGGAAATTTAAAAATATTTCCAATCTGCTTCCACTTTTACGTATCTGAGAACTGTTACATTAGATCATATTACTTTGAAACAAGCTTCTTTCCCTCCTGCAGTTCCCAACAGCCTCCCCAGTTCCCCCCAAGCCAAAGGAGCTTTCTCTGCTGCTGCCACAGAGGGTTTGCAGATTAGCCCAAATAGCTGAAAGCTGTGGTTTTTATTAAAGAAATCACTGCTGGTTAAAACCAACAATGGAGCACAGCTCTGAAGCCATCTAAATGTATTAGCATATATGGGCTTATCCTCAACACGGAAATAAATCTTGAACCCATTTAAAGGACTAGATTACCTGTAGTCAGAAACAAGGAATATGTAAACATTTGTTCTTGCTGTTTATATATCTTGCAATAAGCTCTCTCTGAAGAAAGAGGCACTATTTCACCTTTAGAGCACGCATTCCTTTGGAACCAAGTACAGAGATGTGTCGTGTGTCAGACAGGCAGTGGTATGAGATTTTGGTTGTCATCATGCCTGTACAGATGTTCTGCACTGCAAGGTGAGAATGACCACAGCTCTCACACTTCAGATAGCAGAACTCTCGGGCAGTTTGGTGAATAACACAGACTCTATTTGGACATACAAAAATGAGACTTCTTCCCTGCAGAGTGAGGAGCCTGACAGCAGTGATTGGCTGGACTGGAGCCTTTAGGAGCTGCACTCCAGTCCTTTAATATGTTTACTTTTCCTGATTAAAATATTATCTAATTCACATTAATTTTGTAGTAAGGAAGGGCTTTGTTTGCATGGCACAAATTTCCCAGTGTTGTTCCCTCTCCTGGTATGATCTCAGATGGTGCACCTCGTCTTGCTGTCGTCTACCTGCCCTTGGGCTTTGCTAACATTTCTTCCTTAAAGTATTCCTTGCGTGTGAGTTTACTCCTCAGCTCTAGCCAACCTACCTGCTTTCCAAAGCTGCTAGTGAAGTATTTTTTTGCGCTTGTCAGTGTCCCTCTGCTGCCATCTGTCAGACGGCAACAAATTGGAACGGAATATTGGTGGGAAGACTCCTCCTCCACTGCCATACCACCAACATCTGCTTCTGATGTTGCAGGGCGACATAACACAGGAGGCATTACTTTTGGAGCACCGCTCATAGTTTTGTTCTGGTTATGCACAGCTTTGTTTTTATTTTCATTCCGGTTTCTCTAAGTTTCCCTACCAGCTTAATCCGAAGTGCACGAACACTTTGGGATCAGGTGCTGCAGGGGATGCAGCCATCTCCTGCCCACCTGCTTTTTCGGTCGGCATCCGTTGTTCGCAGCTCCAGAGCCCAAGTCAACCAAACGCGCTGCCCGGTTGCTCAGACGCCGCCGGACGAACACAGCGCCTATTTACAAGCACGCCGCTTAACGACAGGCCCAGGAGCAGGAGGAGAAAGCAGCCGTGGCCTGCTCACCACGAGCGCGGCTCCCGCCCCACGTCCCTGCTATTCTTTGCTCCCAGCCCTCGGCAGCGGCCGCGGGGCGCCGAGCGGGGCTTTGTTGGCGGCCGCCGTGTTGCTAGGGGATGGCTGCGGGCGCCCAACCCCGACACCGGCAGCCAGCTCCAGCAGCGCCCGCGGGGCCGCGGACCCGACCGCTCCTTCCGCGGCCCGCGAGCCGAGCGTCCTGACGGGCGCCTCAGCAACGCGGCCTTCGCTACGGCGGCCGCGCCTGCAGCACCCGCGGCGGCCGGCAGGGGGGGCCGGAGCCGCGCCGGGCGGTCAGGCTGAGCCGGGCGGGGAGCGGGGCTGTGGGTGCGCGGCCTCGTGCTCGGCTCCGCGGGCCGCGACCTACGGCGTGAATGCTGCTTGGGTGTAGGAGCTTGCAGGGCGCTCCTGCGAACAGATCGTATCCAGGCTGTGAGGAGTAGGAAACTGAGTGTTTGTATTCTGGCTCCCTGGAGAGGGTCGTGCGTTTTTCAAATATTATTGAGCCCTTTTGGCTCTTCATCCTCTGCTGTAAGCACCGCAGTAACAGCCTTACAATTTATTTAATGAAATATGTCCAAGAGACGGGAGATCAAAGGGCTGCAGGAGTTAAATTACAGTGCTCGTCTAACCCGGGGCGTTGGGGAATACTGGATGTTCCTCCTGTCCGCTCCCAGACAGACAGATCGACGCGAGCTCGGCTAAACTGCGTGCACCCGAGTTCCTCAACAGCAGCGGTTCAACATACACAGCAACCTAAAATGAGTAGAACTGCTGTGACTGCAGGAGCACATCACACTGTTGGCCTTTCTGCAACTAAACCAACAGCAGCGGTGCCTGCACAGCTCTCTCCCGCCCCGGGGCAGTGCTGCAGAGCGAAGCCACGTGCCCGGGGGCCGGGCTGGGGCCGCTCCCCGTCGAAAGCGAAGCAGCGGCTGAGGCGTCGGAGCCACGTGGCGGCGTCGAGCCCCGAAACGCGCAGGTGCGCAGCAGGAGCGCGGCGCGGCGGGACCGAGGCGGCAGCGCCCGAGGCCGAGCAGCGCCCGCAGCCCCGCGCCGTCTCGCCCCCTCCCGCCCTTGCGGACGTCCCATTGGTCCGCACCGGCCGCTCGGCAGCGCCCATTGGCCGCGGATGCCGCCCGTCACGGCGCGGCCGCGGCCCGGCTCTAATTGCCGGCGCGAGGGCGCGCCTCGCCACAGGTAGCGCGGCCGGAGCGGAGCTGGCGGTGCGCGACGGGGCGGGCTGAGCCGAGCAGCGCTGGTGCGCCGCGTGCGTTCCGGAGCCGTACCGCCGAGGGATCCGTGCCGCCGCTCCCCCTCGAGAGGGTCGCCCCGCGGGCGGCCACTCCGCTTCCCACGGCGCGGTTCGCTGACCCCGGCGGTCTCGTGCCCAGGCGGCCCCTCTCGGTGGCGGGCGGCGGCCTGGTGCCGGCTCGAGGGGAGGCGGAGCGGCGCCGGTCCGGCCCCGCCGGCCGGAGGACGATGGGCCGCGCGGGGTCGCCGCTGTAGGCGGCAGCTGCCGGGCAGTGGAGCCATGGGCTCGGCGCCTTTGTCTGCCGAGTGAGCCGCCCCGCCGCCGCGCCGCCCGCCCTGCCCCGGCGACATGGACGTGACCATCTCTGAACTGCTGGAGCTCTTCCTGCAGAGCCCCCTGGTGACCTGGGTGAGTGTCGCGGGGTCCCCGACTTGGAGCGGGGGGAGCAGGGCCCCCACCTGCCGCGGGGTTGGGGGACGCTCCAGCCCCAGCGACGAGCCTCCGCCCTTCGTTCCCCGGCAGGTGAAAACCTTCGGAGCGCTGGGGGGCGGCGGTGAGGACAAGCTCGGCATGTACATGGAGCTGGCGGACGGCGTCCTGCTCAACAGGATCATGCTGCAGATGTGAGTGGGGCGGGGGCCGGGCGGCCGTGGGGCGGGGGGTCCCTGCGGGCTGGGAGCAGCGCTTCGGCGGCTGGGAACTCCCGAACACAAAGGAAGACTCGAACCGATCCGGTTTTATAGTCTGCTCGGACGCGTTGTGGTTCGGTGCCTTTCTAAAAACAGTTAGCTCTTTTTTGGCTGTTCGTGTGCTTCAGGGGAGGCGTGTTGCATTATAAATAAGGAAATGAAAGTACTTGAGCGAGTGAAGCTTTTCTGGGACGGTTGCATCTGAAACGTGTCTTCGTGCTGCTGAGGGCTCTGTGTCCTGTGTGTATTTTGGCAGAAGGGAAACTTTTGGTAACGTTTATTTCAGGCAGTGCTACAGGGGCAGGGCCTGAGGAAAGTTAAGAGTGTGTTCAAAGAGCAAGGTGGAAAACAGCTTCTATCGTTGGAGTAAATGGCTACTAAAACTTACACATTTTAAACCGTGTCCCTGCTGCTCGTCTGCTGCAGGCAGACCCTGTCTGGTTTTATATCCTCTCTGTGATTGCTTTCGAGTGTTCCCAAACGCACCCACTGAAGGACTCAGGGGGAGAAGCTCTGCCTGGCCTGCAGGGAAGGAAGTGTTCAGAAGCTCCCAGTTCTGGTGCTGTGGTCTGTTCAGAGTGGAATCGGCTGAAGTCTGACCACTGGTTGGTAAAGCTGGGCCCAGCTCAAATGCTTGTGGGAGTTTGTGTTATCATCTTTAAAAGTAATTATCTTTTGAAAATAAGCTGAAAAAAGAAACAAACAACCCCTGGCAGACTGAGAACTCAGCTGGCAGCTCTGTTATCTGTGGTGTTCCCACTGCAGAGGTAACTCAGGCTTACTTTGGCTTCAAGTTTGCTAGCTATGGAAATTCTGCACTGGAACTTCAGTGGAAGGTGAAGGTTTGTGGTTCAGATGAGAATCTAGATCAGCTCCCCTACCTGGGGGTAGTGAAGTAGTGGCATAAAACAGTACGATGTTGGTTGTGAAGAGAAAATGTTGGAAACGGCATCTTCTAAAGAGTGATTACCCTTCTTAAAGACCTGTCTGTGCGAATTAGAGCCTCGAATAGAGAGTTTGTACCTTTTCCAAAATGTGGGGAACACAGTTTTATTCTGACGGTTGTGTTTGGCATGGAGATAAACGCCCAAACTCTCAAGGAGCTGTGGAAATTGTGAGTTGGCTGCAGATTTAACTAACAACTATCACAGTTATCTAATGCATGAAAGAATTAATTATTTCAAAACAATGAAAATGAACTTAATGCTTGGCCACTCCCAGTTCTGGTTACTGAATAGGCTGAAGTTATGTGGCTGCTGAATGCCTGTAACATTCTTGAGTGAGTGATATATTTGGGAAGTACTTTATCAGTTGATGTATACAATAAAGGAGCTTAAGTATTTTGTAATTGGCTATTGAAATATATATAAGCAGAGGTAAAATTGTTCAGGTCTGTGGAACAACTTAATGTTGCTGTGGGTACAGGGAGAGAACAGTGAGATCCCATTGAAATAAGGAACTCAAGTGTATAGGCTGGCAGTGCACAGTTTGGCGTTTTGTTGGATGTTGTACATTGGTGAGAAATACCCTGGCATGTTTACTTGCCTTAAGCAGTCAGGAAAATAAGTTTTTCTTCCAAAAACCGTCTCTGCCAGCACGTCACAGGCAGTGTTCCTGGGGAAGCCCAAGCTGCGTGCAGTAGGGAACTGTCCCATTATTCACAATAGTTCTCCCTATTTATGTAGCCTTGGCAGCATTTCTGATGGTGGCTAAGGAGCTTGAAGCTAAGATACTTGTACAGAGAGTCTGGAGCTGTTTGACTGAGGAAAGATCACGGTTGTGTTTATGTATCCTGACAAAGTGAGGTGCTATCTGTGACCTTCACTTTTTCAGACTTAACCTTTAGAAATTGCAGTGCAATTACCACTTGCCTGTAAATTGAGAGTGCGTTTCAAGGGGTGTTTCTGCTTCAAAGCTCTCAGAGTAGAAAAATAAATGTGTTTTAAAAATGCCTGCTCTCATCAGTTCTGCAAGCTTTAGGCCTTAAGGATGATTTTGGTGCTTGGATTGAGATTTCTTCCCGCTGAAATGTTATTAATGAGAGCCTTTGGCGACATCTGATAGAACTCAGCATGCCATGAGTAAACCTTACCTGAAAGCACATGTGCACAGGGTACAGGGAAGTAGAGTAAAGAGAAGGATTCCTGTTGTAGATAGCTGCCGTCTTACATGTGTTAATTTACTTTGTGGTTTTTCAGATTTAATTCTGTTTGCCTCCTTATTAGAGCACAACTTACGTAGACGTATGTATGACTTGACATCCAGACACCAGTGTTGCAGCACTTTGCTGCAGAGCAACAGATTTGTTTTTATGAACGTTCTGAAAGCAGAATTATTCTTAATTTCTTTATTAAAACTAAAATGCTTCTATCCTGCAGCCAGTTGGTGTTAAAGTTTAGCGTGTGACTGGAAAGTCTGGTGTCTGCAGAAATCCAGATAGACCTGTTGAGGTGAGACTGAGTGAAAGGAAGGCTGCAGCTCTTCGAGGTGCCCAGTGGGCTGCACTGCTTCTAGCACTATCTGGTTTTGGTTGTAGTAGATTGGGTTTTGCCCAGATTCTCTCTGTCAGCTTGAAAAGGCAAAAATCCCAGTTCCTCAGCTTGGTTTGTATCAGTGAGATGGCCACGTCACCAGAGAGATGGGGGACTTCTGCTGTGTCTCCTGCCTGTCAGGACCCCACAGCTGCCTGGAATGGGTGACAGTGGGGCTGTGCCTTCCCCGATCCTATTGGGTTCTGCTGTGCTGCTTTTTTAGCCCCTGAAGGAGCAAGACCCCTTTTGAAAAGGTTGTCTAGGATTGCTTAGTTCTGAGTTGTGTTGCTTCAGCTGATAAATACAGCAGAAGAGACACAGGACAGTATTTGGTTTTCCACTTATATCTTAGACATTTTTTAAGGTTATTTTTGTGTTGTTTTTGAGTGGTTTCCTTTTCCTGTGCATACCCCAACCTGCTCACGCATGGAGGACACGTTAAATGTTGCACATCTGCAGTAGTGAATTAACAGGCTTTATTAAAAATGCTTATGTTAATCTTCAGAGTGCAACTGTTGTGTCCTGAGCTGCTGTGTTTCTGGCAGATTGATGTCGAGTAAATGAACTTCTCTGTGGACAAATCTAAACTTTTTTTTAGGCAGTTGCATGTTACTCTCTGCTATGAGGGAAGCACATGGCATGGCGTATACTGCTCTCGCTGTTATACTGCAGTTGTGTGATACCAGGAATGTAAGCAAGTATCTACACCTCCTATTTAAAGTTTTATCTGGGAAACAATGCAGGAGTTCATACGTGCAGGCACATCAGTGCTTTATACTGATTGGTCCTAATCCTTCTGGCTGACACAGACTGCTTTTCTGCTAAAGCATTCAGGAAGCGGAAGTGTGTTTCAGGAGTACATCTGATTAAATCATTTGCATTAAGGCCTCTAAGTTCACAGGAATGGATTTCTAAATTTCAGCAGCTGCCCCAGTATGTGGTACTGTCAGTCTGTCATCTTAAATTTGGACCTCGTGATGGGAACAGCCCAACTGCTGTGCTGCTGCTGTGGTTTGCAGCAAGCAGCATGCGGAGTGGGAGGCTAAAGGTACATATCCGTTTAACACAGTCACAGTTCAAAGTGTGCTTTCCACCATTGTTTAATTTAGATAATTTAGAAACCCATCCAGCAGATTCATCCCTCTTAAGTAAGAGGAGGAAGTTAAGCGGTGGGAGACCTGGGCTAGTGCACTCTGTGCCTCCTCACAGAGGTGCCTGTGTTGTTAAGGCCGTGGATGCTTGGGTGCTGGGTGCACCTGGGCTGCTGATCTGTTCTGATGCTAATGAGCCTTGGGCCCGGTTTGAGGGCTTCTTCCTTTTTTTATCTGGATTATTTGTCTGGAATTGCTCAAATAGGATTGTCTTTTTAAATTTTAGAAACAAAATTATTTTTTCCCTTGTTTTCTTGTTTTGATTTCATTAATTGCTGCCTTAAGGGGGTGAATGTTCAGGTAGTGCTGCTGACAGCTCCACGTGCCTTGAGCTCATGGTTTGCCTACCCTGCCCTTAGTTCCCTCTTCACCTCTGTTAAAAGCCTGAAGGAGGCATACAGATTGGAGGACGTACAGCACTTGTGCGTGCAGTGAGGCCCAAGACATCCTGGTAGCTTGGCATGTTTTTTCTCTTGTCTGTGGAAGGCTGCCCTTGGTCAGGCTGCCTCTGTCCTGTTTACAGAATGCTTTTGATACTGGGAGGAGTAGGTGGTTTTTAACAAGCAGGGAAACGGTGCTTCTCTTTGTGGGTATGGGAAAGACCAAACATCATCAATGGAGAAAAAGCAACCCTACAGAAAAACACTCATCACTGAGATTGCTGTCAGGGATTTTTCTGATGCGTTCAGGCACCGATTCTTTCCCTTTCTCTGGTTACCAATTTTAAAAAACAATCCTCTTCAGTTTTCAGTGTGATCCTGGGAGTTTCTCCCAGTAAAACTCATGGAAACGTCACCAACCAAAAACCAAACGAGTGCTTCAGTATGCAGGGCGCAGTACTGGCAGCTGTCTCCTTTAAGGTAGAAGCTTCTTTCAGCACAGAATTTACCTCTTACTGTGTGATTTATTTATTTATTTATTTATTTATTTATTTTAGCCAGATAATTTTCTTTCCCTGGTGCTGCTGGTATGCTGTGGGGCTGGAGTTGTGGTTGGGGTGGCCGAGCAGAAGTCTGACTGTGCAGCATCTGAGGAGCGGAAGGAAGATGGGGGGGATGTGGAGGGTGGGGCAGTGTTTTAGATAGAAGGAACGGGCTTCAGGGCTGAGGAAGTTTCTAGGGGAGAGAAAGCGTGCCTTAAGAGGGTATTGAGCCGTGGGAACTGCTAGCGAGAGGAGACTAAGCGTTAATGACTTCGTGCTACCTCTGATGTGTGTATGAAATTGTGTTAGTGTGAAACTGTAAGGCTTTCTTTTTTTAACAAGTGTGGAAGAAAAAAAAAAAAAAAACAAACCACAAATAACAACATGGTATTTTTCCACCCCATTGTTCAGTATGGCAGCTGCTGCCAGACAGCTGAGGCTCTCTTCCTGGCTGTAGGTGACAGCAAGAACTTGTACGTGGGATTGGAGAACTTCAGCTTGGCCTTCTCCTTGGGCAGCTTCTCTCTACTGAAAGCCACCCTCCCCCTTTAGATTCCTAGTTTGCCTAAAAAGGCTAAGCATCCAGCTTCTTTGGGGATAAAACTGAGCAGATGTTGACGCAGAGTAGTCTGAGTACAAGCCATTTACATTTCCACTGCTTGCTGTGTTGCTGAAGACCCATTACTGGCAAACAATGTGTGTGTGTGTGGCTTCCACATTGTGCTGTCCGAGCATCAGTGAAAGGAAGTCGTTCGCGCTTCGGGCGCTGAGCGGCAGAAACTGAGGGAAATCTTTACTAAAGATTCTACTCCAGAAGCTTGATAAGATCTCTTCTTTGTTCTTCGTAATGTGTTACTGTGCTGATCGCTACCCGAAAACCTTTTGCTGGTGTGAGGACTGGGAAGAGTCCTGCTGGTTTGCATCGGGGCGATTTGGGTTGTTGCTGCATCAGTTTGTTTGAACCCTGGCACCTCGGTGCTGTCCCTGATGTTATCTGCTGCCAAGGCAGTCGTATGTCTGGAGGGGTGCTTTGGGGTGATTGTGCATTAAATAATAATAATAATAATTCTATATATATAGAATATATATATATATATATATATATATATAGAATAATTCTATATATATATATATATAGAATAGTTATGTAAACTTTAGCAGATAAATTTTAAACATAAATATTGGAGGAGTTTTTCTCTTACTTCCTAGTCAACACCGGAGTTCAGTATTTGGCCCTGTAAGAGCTGTGAATGGCTTAATTAACAGCCGGAGCAGGGAGGGCTCTGGGAGGCAGGTGTTGGAATTGTGTAGGCGTTTGCTGATAAGAGCTTTTATTATAAGGGAAATGCTGGGCTTTGATCTGTGATATTGGTAGACAAGGGTTTTTAGGTTTTCTTGCCAAGATGTTATGATACACACAGAATGTGAAGGTGCATATTCATATTTATCATTAGCAGCTTTTGTATTTTTTTAATGCAAGAAATAAAGTTGCTTCAGGGATCACTTTGATTTCCTTTCATTAAAATCAGAAGCTTTAGACGTTTTCCCCTGACTTCTCCACAAAAATTTTTTTCCTCCATCATAAAGTATATGTCTACTTGTCTTAATATTTCATTAAAATGTGAAGTCTCAGTAGAACTAGAACTGTTAATTGTGAGACCCCGGATATATGAGAGGGAGGGGTAATTAACCATATCTGGTAGTTGGATGCAGCAGAAGTTCAGTGCTCCCTTTTACCTTCGCTTCCTTGGTGTTATAACACATCAGAGTTCTGCAGTTTGCACAGTGATCAAGTGTTAACACTCTTCTCTGGACTTGAAGTCCTGAAGCCAAACTGTAAGTCTTCTCTAGGCTTGCCTTTGTTTGAGTGAGATAAGACTCATATTAACAAAGACTGCTTTGGTCCAATTTGCACAAACTACATATGGTCTGTGCCTCAGGGAAATGAAAATAAGGAGGGAAACTGCCCTGAATTGCTGTGTGGATTAACCTAAGTGGCATGCAGTAAGATCTCTTAGCTACACATAAGTGCAAAGCTTATTGTATTATGAATTAATGTATATGTATCACACATACTTGTGTCAACTAATTCAGTGAACATATATTTAAGGTTCTTCCTAATGGTGCATTATTGAGATGTTAAGTTTTAACACCAAGGAAAGGCATAAATTAATTTTCTTTTTCCTCTGCTCACAGAGACCCTCGTCCAACCAACCACCGTGTTAACAAGCATGTAAATAATGATGTCTATCTTCGGGTTCAAAACCTGACCATCTTAGTCAGAAACATTAAGACTTACTATCAGGTAAGATCTGCTCTTTGCTCATCGAACTATGCTGATTGTTCTACTGATTCAATTAATGCAGCAGCCGGTGGAAACTCTACAGGAAATGGAGAGGAAATTGTGTTATTGTAAAAGTACTTCCAACCATGCTTTCCTTAAGAAATAATAATACCTTCTCTAGTGTTATGGTGCTCTGTGTTTTGGGGGGAGACTTGCTGACAATGGAATGACGGAATGAATCATAGAATCACAGAATGGCCAGGGTTGGACGGGACCTCAAGGATCATGAATCTCCAACCTCCCTGCCACATGCAGGGCCACCATTTAATGCTAGACCAGGCTGGAATAATGCTTTTGGAATGTGAGAAGAATGGAATAATGCTTTTGGATGTGTGAGACTTCCTTAAAATAAGTAACCTTCTCTTAATGGGACTGCCACCAAACTTGCTTGTGAAATACTATGTTTGCTAGAAATGAAAATCACAGGTTTATAAAATATTAATGAGGAAAAACAAACTTTTTCTTGTATTGAAGACAGGCTTCCAACACTATGCAGCTGTTTCTTAGGTGTTAAGCAAACTGTTAGATCTGGCCACTTTAACAGACATAAATGCAGAAATGACTGCAGCTTCTCACAAATAGTACTATTCTCAGGTAACATCCTTGAACTGACCGTCAGTGTCCCTCTACTAAGACAGTGACAGCTGAATGCTTTTGCAGACTTAAATACATGTTGGGTCCTGCTGAAAAGCCCTTGGAGTGAATTCAGTTACTCTAAATAGATTTTCAGTATGCACACTGTTGTGTGTATTCAGGCTAGCTGAGAGAAGTAACTGTGCTGGTGTTTCCTTTTGTATGTGTTTTTTGCCATATTTGAATGTTACATAGCATAAACCAGTCCAAAAACACTAAAAACTACTGAAATACTCCTGGTAAATGTCTCACTTGTTTAATGGACAAAACAACTAAACTGTGAATGTCTTAATCCTGGACACTTCACTTTTTTGTAAATACAGGAGAGAGACTGTGTTGTTTTTGTACTCAAAACACAGAGAAGTATTACAACTGATTTAACTGCTCTATAATACTAGGGGCTTTTGCTGTCATTGTCTTCCAGAGCTGTTTGCTCTGTTCCATGTTTAATGCCACCAATTCTTTGCTCTGGATTTGCATGGAGGAGTCATCCATAGGGCTTCAGGCTTCCCTAAGCAAGTTACAGCTGCATTAGGAAAGTTGAGGGTGTAACTTAAGGTTTGAAATGTGGGAGGAGGACATCATGTGTTTCTGAATACAGCTGACCCATGTCTCTGTGGTTCAGAATGGGAGAAGCTGATACAATGTGGTCATTCCTAAGACTTGTGATTTGTAGGTGGGGATTCCATTGGTCGTAAGTGGAGGCTGAAGTAGTTTCTTGGTTATCCACTGTACAGTGTAAGTGTGTATACAGAGTCTGCAAGGAAAGTGGTCTGTATTTAAGGACACTGTAAAGGCCTAGACTCTCACTATCCTTCCCGATCCTTGCAATATTTAGTTTTGAGAGTCTGATTCTTCAGGTGTTGAAATTAAAGCTTTTTCTTCAAGCAAACTGCTTGTCTTGATAATCTAGCCTCTTTTAATAGTATGCAAAGAGAAAACAGATTTGGTTGGGGGGGGCCCCCGCGAATGATTCAGAATCATGTGCTGTGTTCTTTGATGTCTTGTTGACCTGAGCTTTATTGGATTACGAGTGTAATCGTAATCCAATAAAGCTAGAAACCACTGAAGAAGGTGAAAACATATAATTTTTAATAGGAAACAGTAGTCTGGGCTCTCAGGAGACACGGTAATGGTGTTCCTCTTGTAGCTCAGAAAACCTCAAGTACAGCAAATCTTGCTGCTTGAAGACTGTATATATAATGCATGTAAATAGCAATCAATTATCATGAGAATTGATCATTCTTTGCATTTGGTCCTGAAAATGTGTGATTACAGCCCATCATAACTTTCTTGTATGATGGCACCGTAGTATAAGAAACTTATTTGTCCTTGTCACAGTTGTATCTTCAAATGAGATCCAAGATCTGAATGTTAATCTGAGTTTCCTTTTCTTTTGATGCTGTGTGGAAAGAGTTAAAGCTGTCTGTGCTGTAACTGAGGGTGGAGTGTAGTACCGTACTGGTATTCGTGTTAGATACTTGGAGGTTTTTATGTTTTACAGTCTGAGCTAACTAGTTCAGTTTAGCTAGAGCTTTTTTAACATGCAGTTAAACTGTTCAGTAGGGATAGTGTGGAATATACACTGGTGAGTCCAAAAGTAATGTCCTATTTGTTTCTATGGAAACCACAACAGATAAAAAGAGCACAAAAATGCTATTTGATAGAACAAATTCTGAGCTGTGAAAGGCTTTTTTTCAACATAGTCACCACTGTGAGTTCATTGCTGGAAAACAAAACAAAACACAAGAACAAGAGCCTGCATGCTATGTTTGTAAAAAATCTGCATGGCTGTCTGGAATGTGGCTTGTCTTTCATGTTGCTGCTGCCTAAATGCAGCACTCACTGCTCACATCCACACTTTGATGTCATACAGCATTCTGTCATGTGCCCCTCTGCTGCCATGTGTCACATGGCAACGTGTAATAGAATACTGGTGGGAAGGTTCAGCCTTGTTGCCATACCACCAGCATCCCCCTCTGATGTTGTGGGCCAATGTAACAAAATAACAGGCATTACTTTTGGAGTAGCCCTTGTGTAAGTATTGCTAAGCCTGCTGCTAATATCTATCTTTGTGTTTGTTTTCTTTTTAATAGCTTGAAGTCGTAGGCGTTGCTTGCAGCGATAGTTGAAGTGAGGGTTGTGTCCTACTGACTGAACACACAGACTGGATTTTGGTTGCAGGCTGGCAGTGGGAGGGGAAAGTTCCTGACAAACAATAGGAACAGAATCTGCTGCTTCCTCAAGGGAAACAAAAGCTCTAAAAATACACCATTGGTCTTGACACTTCACATTCCCTTATACTGGATGGACCCAAGTCAAGGTTATAACTTAGTGAATTTGATAGGCTGTGTCTCCTCGTGTTTTATAGAGGAATGATAGTAGGTATGATAGAGTAATGGCCCTTCTGTTGTTAGGCAGGACCAGTCAAGGATGTGGCATGGATTTGTGTTACTGGAATCTGTGTATCTGAGAAAGGTGACTTAAAGGCTACTAAAAATAAATCTGATATTCAGAAGCTAGGTGACCCTTCAGGGCACATAATGGCCATGAAGAAGCCTTTTTTCAGTTCAAATAATATCTCGTTTTCAGAAGTTTGCAAACTGAATTTTCTAACAACTTCTTGAAGAGCTGCCTTCGCATCTTTCACCTTCGCAAAACCTGATTGTAGATGGCTATGAATAAAAATGTTAAAGACTTACTTAAAGCGGGGGACAACTTTGGTTGCTGTGTTTATTTTGTATATATATATATATATATTAGTTATATATTATTTATTGCATAAGTAATTGGGCATGTAAGAGTGGTTACTTCTGGTAGCAGGCAGACATTTCTGCGTGCTGTGCTGTCTGAGCAGTTGTACCTCTGCAGGTCTGTTCCTGGGGTGGGGGCCTCTGCTTTGGAAACAAGGCAAATGACTCATTTTGCTGTGGGATTTCTTGAGCATTCAAAGGAATCTGTCATTAGCTGCATTTAATAGCTGTTTCAGCCCCAGTTTGCTGGAGAAATGGTGGGTCATAAAACTTCTGGAGTTGGTGCCATATCTTAACAAAGGGCTGAGTTAGGCAGAATGTGTTTGTTGCTCATTGTATGACACAGTGTCTCATCTTGTTCAGGCTGAGTTCATATACTTGGCTGTCTTTAAACTGAAATTCAGAATGGCTTTGTATGATGTGGCTTGGTACAGTGAGAGTCAGCCACTGCCTAGTGCAGTGATGATGTTGATTAAAGGGCTTGATAGAGAATGGAGAGTACTGGGGAAGGAATGCTTGCCCACTTCTCAGTGGGGTTGATGTTGTGCGTGCTTGTCCAAGGGTGAAATCTTCCCCACATACTGCAGTTAAACTGTGTTCATGGGTCTGGCTGACCTGGTGCTGTGGTCTGCTGCCTTGTCATGCAGGCACAGTTGGGAATGTCAGTCTGCATGCCAGCAAAGGATAGCCCAGTGTAACAGAGGTGAATTTATCTTGCTATTCCTGAACACTCTCTTCTCTTGGTAATGTTTCTGTTGTGAGCTTTACTAAAAATCAGCCACTAGTCCAGTTAGCTGGAGAGCAGTTCAGGTGCAAGAATCGGAAGACCTAATGATGTTTGACTTTGCAGGAATAAACATGCTTGACCCAGGTTCATAAGGTCCATAGTATGTTGTTATGGCCCTTAATTGCTCTGGCACCTTCTGTTTCTTTTCAGAGAGGTGATTAATCCCAGCTGTGGCAGCTGTCTTCACAGTGGCCTGTGGCAGTTCTTGTTTCTGGCAGTGTGTTGATAGGGTTTGTTTGTTTTTAAAGCGTTACAAGCCTATGATTGTTTCCATCATTGGAGGGGAGAAGTTAGAAAACATGGATTTGCCATGCTACAGAGAGTGTGTAAATCCTGTAGATGCTGTCACTTGAAATGTCTGTGTGTGAAGAGCTGCCCAAATCTCTGCAGCGCTCAGAGAGCACTCAGACTGAGGGTTTGGAAGGGCCTAAATGCAGGCTGGTGGGGGAAGCTCACAGTGGCCTTGTGCATCCTCTGCTCCTGTCAATTGTCAGATTCAGAAGTCTAAGGAGCTAACAGTTGCTTTGGTAGCAGCTTATTTAAAAACAAACAAAAGCAACCCCCAAAAAACTAAATTAATGAAAGAATTTGTTTTGATGTCAGCTAGTTTCTTAACCTTCAAAAATGCCACTAACCATTCCAGCTGTATGTACTGCATTCTTAAGCAGAAATTCCTATGACTTATGTAAAATTTTGAGGTTGAGAGGATTAAGAAAGAACTTTATCATCTGTTGGCCAGTCCCAGCATGGGTGCTGTGGCCACATCGGGAGTATGTGGATGAGCAGTTGCTGTGGGAAGAAGTGCTGTGGTCACAGCTGTGTTTTGCCTGTAGTTCTTCAGCTGTGGCCACTGAATACTTTGCAAATCGCCTCATGTTTCTAAAACAGATGGAAATATGTCTCCATTTTAAAAAAAAAAAAAAAAAAAAAGTCTATGTGAGCTCTAAAATGAGCTACGACTACATGGTTTGTGCAGTTGCAATAAAAAACTCTCATTCCTTAGCATTTTTATTAAAGTTAGGTTGTGGAGAAGTAAATATGGAGCTATTTACTGAGCTCTTAAGAACTTTGTATCACCTCAATTTGCACCTGCCCCACCTAAGCTCACGTAATGGTGAAGAAGGATGTCTTGAAAAGCAAGGCACCCTTCATGTTTCTCAGCCTGCTTTTACTTTTCTGTGCCAACATGGAGCAAATGAAGTACAAGCAGCAGGACTTCTTATCAATTAAGTGTCATATTGTGATGATGAATTAAAAGGCATTAGCTGCCTGTGAGGTGGCTGTTGCTGTGAGCTCTGACACTGGGTCTGCAGTAGCGCTGAGGCTGGGTCTTCCATAGGAGAGAGATTTCTGTCTTTAAGCTGGGGCCAAAACTGCTTCTCCCTGTGGTTCAGCTGGGGTCTTGCAATGCCAGTGGCTTCCAGGTGGATAAACAATGCCTGCTTCTGTATTTGGAGCATTGAGTCAGGTTGGGAGCTCTTGGCTGGATTGTGGACATGAATTTGAACTTCAAGCTCCAGATTTGGACACAAGTTATGAACTGGCAACTGTATTTAAGCTATAAATAAAGTTCTGGAAGTACAATGTCCTTTTCTGTGTGTTAAAATCTTTCTCTGCTAGGCCTGCTAATTCTACTGGCCCTGGAATCCACTCCTTAGCAAAGTAAACACCAAAATGCTAGAAATACACTTAAAAGGACATTTTTCTGAAGTGGAAAAGCATTTCTCTCTCTGGGGAGGGGGAGAGGGAAGGGAATTCAAATACAGTAGCATACTGAGCTAGATGGTAGAACTAAATTCATATTTTTGATGTTATTGCCTATTGGTATGTCAAAATACAGTATGTGTGGGTGGCTTCTTTTCTTTGATTCCTGTTCCCTAGATCTCTAATTTAGCAGCTTGGCAGTGGTGGGAGGAGCCTTTCATCATCTTGAGCTTTAAATTCCAAGATTATTAACAGTGTCAAGAGCAAGACATCAAAAGCTTCTACAGATAAGCTCTCTCTAATTCAGATGCTTGACTGATCTTATGCACTCATGTGTGTGTGTTCTTTCCCTTTGCTGTGTGGTTGTATGAGCTGTATTTGTACAGACTCCTGACCCGTTTCTGCGTTATGTCTGGGAACTGTCTTGCACCTACCAAAGCTATACAGCTTTTGTGGCCTGATTTTGGCAGCTGCACATAGGAACACATTAATCAACTGCTGAGGCTCTTTTTAACAGCTGTACAGTAAATAAGTTAATACTGACTTGCCTGTCACGCTATGATGCTATCACAGAGATGCTCAGTGTCTCAGTGAGGCTGTGGGCCTTACTCAGGAAACGCTGCTTTGTCATCAATGTGACCTGGAGTGTGATGTTACCAGTTTCATGTTTGTTTCTTCCTCTCACTAAAATACACTGGTTATTTTGAATGTATCATAGGTAGAATGGCTTTCTGTATGTATTTATTCAGTACTTAACTTAAAGAGCCCTCCTTGGTTCTGCGTTGACCAAAATATTTTTGGTTAGCTGTACTGTTGTGCAGCAGTGTGGTCATGATACGTGAAGGCTGTGCACGAGGCTGGCACTGTGAGGATGTGCTGCTATCATGGCGATGGGTGCCAGTCAGTGAGATGCTGGCTGTGGTGTGGGCATTCTGGGGGTGCTGAGCTGGTGTTGGCCTCTGCTTAGTCCCTCACCTGGGGACAGTGGTACTGCTCTTCTGCAAGCAGAATGCCAGAACAATCAGAAAGATGGTATCATCTAATGTATAGTATCATGGAATGGCTTGGGTTGAAAGGGACCCTAAGGATCAAGCTCCAAACCCCCTGGCACATGCAGGGCCACCAATCTGCAGATCTGATATCAGGCCAGGTTGCCCAGGGTCCCATGCAACCTGGTGTTGAACACTTCCAGGGATGGAGCATCTGTCCTGCAGGCCTGTTATCAGGCACTTCAGTGAGAAAGAAGCTGAAACAGGTGACTTGAAACTACCAGCCAGGCAATCTGAGGCCTGTTTCCTGGAACTGGAATTTGGGAAAGAGCCGAACAGGCTGGCGTGTGTCTGTGCAGCTTTGTTTTTGTTTTTTTTTTGTTTTTTTTTTTTCTCTAATAAGCTACAGAGGCGTGAGTTCACAGTGTGGATAAATGAAGCCCAGCCAAAAGAAGAGCAGCGTCCTGAAATAAAAATGTTTGTGCAGTGGTCAGAACAGCAGGGCAGGGTTCACGTGTAGGCTTTGGAGTGTTGCTGTTAATCAAAGGCTGTGTGTCAAAAATGCGAATGTGTTAGTGGAGGCTGGTGAGAAAGGAAGGTGTGAACTACTGGCACAAGCTGCCTCTTGTCCTGCTCCCCATGGTTTCTATGCATCTTTGCAGGCTTGTAGTGAGGTGGAGGTGACTAGCAGCTAAGGGACTGAGGATTGCAGAGCCATAAGCACAGGGGCAGAGTTGAGCAGAGCCCATCTGTAAGAGTTTTGCAGTGGAGTTGCTATTTGGTCCCATACAATACTGTTTATGAAGCCTCTGTGTAAATTCTGGGCAGATGTCCCATTTTGTGTTAGCTAAGGAGATAACCGAGTTCTTGCAGAGGCCTCCAGTTTCAGTTGTGTTAGAAAATGGTCTGCATGCTACTTAGGGCTGGTAGTTGAGATTCATTTTTGCTTAAAAAAAAAAAAAAAAAAGTGAAAATTGAAGATTACTTTCTTTTTGTTTCTATAGGGGATTGTGTCATTTTTGTGTATATACACAGAGAGACAAGAAATTGTACAAAAATGTGAAATGTGATTGCAGACAAGTCCTCTAATTGCATGGCAGTTCCCTAAAAGACTTTTACTGTTTAATGGCAGCTTTCAAATGAAGGTGTTTTGTTTTTGTTTTTGTTTTTTTTGCCCGTTGACTGAAAACTATTCTTTAATGCAGGGTGACTTTCCTTGAGATTCTCATGTGCCAGGTTGTAGCATGCTGGATTGACTCCAGTCTTGTTCCCTCACAGTGCTGAGTCTGGATCAAGGCTGGGTGTGGAAGGTTGTTCCTGTTGGTTTTGGAGAGTCTTTGACCCGGATGAGCAGAGGTCATCTCTATGCATCTTGTCTAGCAGATCTGGGTTTTGTGTTCAATAGCTGTTGTTACAAGCTTATATTCCCACACACTGCTTTTGGTAATGAGTTTTATTTATTTATTTTAGGTCTGTAAACAATACTTCCATGGTGTTTTAATCTGAGGCACATGCTTGGGATATCTTCTAAAGCAGCGGTTATCAGCCTCTTTGAAGGAGTGATTGAGATCCTCCCATTCATTTCTGGAACTGAAGCATCATATCCAAGTGCAGAGTTGTATTTACTTTGGAAACAAAATGTGGGCTGCATCATAAAGGTCTGCTGGAGCTTTATTCTGACCCCTGGTATTTCTGGC
Organism: Centrocercus urophasianus; assembly: GCF_019232065.1. Taxonomy (NCBI): domain Eukaryota; kingdom Metazoa; phylum Chordata; class Aves; order Galliformes; family Phasianidae; genus Centrocercus; species Centrocercus urophasianus. The sequence continues at coordinate 37,523,642 of NW_024884586.1, read as the reverse complement.
AGTTGAGTGCTGTAGGGCATAGGAGAAGGTGTGGAGTGGCTGAGTCTGTCCTGCAGAGAGCCTGCCTGGCTCCCAAGCAGGAGCAGAACTGGCTGCAGGAAGCAGCGTTAGCCTGCTTGTTACCTCACTGAAGGCAAACCTCAGCAAAGGATGCCTTTTGTACTTTATGCAGAATGTAGTCTTTATGACAGTGTAAATTAAAGGTACTTAGTCATGAATGCACTGAAATCAAAATACTGTCACTGAGTGATGCATGCATGCAACTTCCCTGTGCAAGTTATGCTGTTTTCTTTTTTAAAATCCTTCCTTTGCAAACTCTCTAAGGAGCAGATAAAGCAGATTGTGTGCACTGGTTTGTTGTGTTGGTTTTTTTTTTTTTTTTAACAGCTCTTTAGATGGGCTGCTTGAATGTAAGCTGTGTGAGAGCTGGTTCCTCTCCTGTTTCACATGATGATTAAGAGATGGAACTGAAGGAGAGTTAAGCTTTTACATTCTGCTGGGCTCTTACATGGCCGCTGAAAGTGCCTAAATAAAAACCTGCTCAGCAGACCGAAGGTCCCTGTGGAGCTGTCACTGTCTGTCCTCTTTCATAGTTAGCATTATTAAAAGTCTCTGGATGTTTATTATTTTCTTTTTTAGACTCAGTGACATCATTAGAGCCTGCTAGGTGACGGAAGGTGTGACAGGCATCTGCCTCTTGAGGACAGGGGGGAAGACTCCTGGTCTCTACAGAGCAATCTTGTATTAATTCTATTTAAGTATCTTGGGGATATTTAACATTAAAAAAAATGAAAATAAAAAATAACAGGTGATACTCTTCATCTATTAAAAATATGTCCAATTTAGTTACCTAGCATTAAAGAACTTATTGTAAGAAGGCCTGATTTATTTGCTTTAAGGTTTAGAAGCAAGAGAAGTTCCCTGTGGCACCCTAGAGTTGTTATTATTACTTCTAAATGTGATCCCATATGTAGAAAATTCACTAAAAGGTATCTATAAAGGAATCCAACATTATGCAGAAGTAGCTGTTTGTTTGGAGTGCAGTGTGCTCAAGGAAAAGGGGAGTGTTGCACTGAGGTTAATGCTTGGTTTATTTTGGGGCAGCTGTGTTAACAGGAAAACTGAGTGGTGGGAGTCCCAAAGGAGGATAAACATTTGCCATCATATACTGGGAGGAGGTGAATTTAATTTTGATACTAAATACGGAATTGCTGTGTATATTAGAAGGATAATTTCTCCAGATATGGATCAGTCAGTATTATATGTGTCTTTATTTCACTTCCTGAATATACTTTTCTTTCAAGAAGAGAGAAAAACAAGAACAATCGCTGTGGTTTTGGTTTTTTTTTTTTTTTTTTAAATTTGAAAAAGTTGTGTCAGTATTTCTTTCTGTCTTTGCTTGTAAGATTTGAGATAAATGCTTCTCTGAACAGCGTGTGGATTGCTCTTAATAGTTGTACATGCAGAAAGTAGGAGCTGGTAGTGGAGGACCACAAAAGCTGCCATTATTAGAAGCCTTGCTTACACTTCAGTGCTCTGGCGCTTAGCTCTGGCTCCTGGATTCCAGTCATGCAGAAGAAATGCAACTGGAGTGCTCCGTTTTAATTCTCAAGCTTGAGTGAACTGCTCTGCATTTCTTCTAGTACATGTTTGCTTTGTAGCCTGAGCCAACATCTTGACTTGGGAAGGCGATTTTTGAGCTCCATTTTTTGCTTAGATCTTTCTCTTTATAAATTGGCTGGGTGTAAATGCTATGCAATTGAGGGATTCAGATTTCAAATAATTTGTTATTGCTTGAAGACTTCTCAATAAGATGCTGCAGACTTTGGCCTCATTTTATAAACCTTCTCAGTTCACTTGTACTTTCTTTTCATGGTGTGGGACCTGATTATAAGCAGTACTGACTGTGCAGTTCGAGATGCTTGGCTAGGTCCGTGGTTTTGCTCTGATACCCTTGGACATTGTGAAATCAGAGCTGGCTGCCAGATCATGGCTTGTTTTGGCTCTTCTCCTTAACAGCATATCACAGCCCTTACCAGTGTCAAGGGCTTCATCACACTTTATCAGTACTTGGAGACTTGCAGTGTTTATAGCAACCATATGAATGCCTGCAGAAGGTCCCATCCTGTCTTGGCTTTGAAGGCTTCTGCCCAGCCTACTGGTAAGAGATGTGCTCATCTGAGAGCTGAGCTGGCGCAGTCAGCTGCTTCTGTGACATGCAAACTGAACTGCACGCAGCCTTTGTGGTGAGCTGTGTGCTCTGCCACCCATTTATTAGGGAAAAATCTCTTGAGGTTCATTTGATTTACTTATAAACAAGTAGAAATACATTTGTAACCAGTGACCCTTTTCATGTGTTATGGAAGTGAAAAGAAGTGGAAAACCTATGGTAGCATCTCTTTACTTGGGAGTGCATGACAAATATCAGGTTAATAACTTTGAAATTCCTGCTTTATTGATGACTGTGTGTCTGACTTGCCTAAAGCACACAGCTTCCCAACTTCAGATTCTTGAAGCACAAGCCTTCAGTCTGCTGCCAGGTTGTAAGATCTCTCCATCATTTGGATATGCTGCCAGTGTGGTGGGTGTCCAACACTTCCAAATCAGGGTATGTGACATAAGGCAACAGGGAACTGGTCTTCAGGAGCAGTGACCCCTTGCTGGGACAGTGTGCCTGGTCTGAACATGCTCTCGGATAAGGGCTTACACCCACGCTGTATCCACAGGAGGTGAAGTTTCTGCTGTCTGTGCTGGTGTCCTGCTGTTCTGCAGCACAAAAGGAAGGTCCCCTTGAGTACTCTTGCATTTAATAGCTTTAATTTCTACTGTGAACGAGGCCATGCAGAGTGACAGAAACTTTCTTCCCCAGGGGATGTGTTCAGAACAGCAGTCGTGGTCAGCTGATTCAGCCAGGCAGCTCCTCCCTGCACAGAGAGATATAAAAAGTTTCATAGCTTACCATAATTTGTACTGTAGGTATCTGGTATGCTGATGTAAGACACACTTCTGCTTGCCTTAACTTAGGGAAGGATGTGAAGGGTTTTTGTCCTTTGGTACAAATATTAAAGCCTTAAAGAAGTTGCATGTTCATAAAAAGGTAGAATTTGGATCTTAAAGTATTTGCTGAGATCTCGTCACTAAACATACGGTTGTGAGGATGGGGAGAGGAGGGAGGTTTTTGTGACAGTTTGAGCGCTTTAACTACCATCTACCCTGTGATATGGACCCTTTTTGGCACATGCTGCTGCTCTATCAGATATGATAAATTGAGCAAACTGGTTTCCTGGCACTTAAGAAGCCAAAGCAGTTTGTGGTTAACAGAACCAGGCTGACTAATGCAGTGGAGACCTAAAATCATCTGTTTTCAGAGATGAGCGTTTTTTTTGTTTTTTAATGTATTGTCTAAACAGTTATTAAACCAAAAATAACATTTTTTGACAAAGAATTATCTTCCTTAAGGATGAAATAGGAGAGGGAAGAGTTTAACTGCTACCTCTCACCTTTTTAATGAGAAGTCGTTAATGTTCCTTTGAGATTCAGAGCAAGTCTGTTCCAGTTCTCATCCCAAAGCATATGCTGTATGCCCTCGAGGGGGAAAACAGTTAAGAATTACGAGGGGTATTATGTATGGTAGAAACAAGCAACCTGCTGAAGTAATAACCTGCTGTATGCCCTTAAGTCTCTGTATGAATCAGGGCTTTTAAGTGGTGACTGAAATACGAGGAATATGTCATCTCAGAGATTAACAAGACAGCCTCACTTAGGAGATGAGAAACACATTTATTTTCTTCTTCTGTAATACTGATCCTCATGCAGGAAGATTCAGACTGGAGTAACTTCTTAAACTGCTGTCTCAGTCCTTGAGATACGACTCTTTTGAGACAGAACAGGATGCAGTCGAGCTGAGCATATTTAATTATAGTTCTATAGCTATATAGTTATATGGCTATAGTTCCGATAACAAAGTCTGATCTCCTGACTATTAACTGCCTGAAACCTCTGCGAGTTCTTCTGTTGTGGCACAGTCCAGTAACCAGTATTGCTTTTTAAATAGCATAAATGACTTCTCTGCTCCCTCTTGTGTGGATAGGTAACAGTGGTGAAATGGCTTGCCTGATGCTTCAGCTCTCTGTAGTACTGGAACATCTCCTGCTATAGACTAGTGTCTAACTCTTGTCCCTGGATTTCCTGTGGGCTAGTTCAGAAACAGCTTGGGAGCATGGTGATTCACTTGGAAGAACTGCTATGAATCCATGGTTCGTGCCTGTCTGGGCCTTGGGATTCAAACGCTGCGTCTTCCACCAACTGCTGGGCTGCCGCCTTCACTTAATTGTATGCGTGTGAAGAGTAGCGCGTCTGATGAAGCAGATGCATACACACATCAAAGTTTAGCATTAGCTGCAGATTTACCTAGTGTTAATTAAAGAATCTTAAGTATTAAGAGTACAGAATTTCAACTTTGGCTGCTAAATGTATTTCTTAAAAATAAATAAGACCATGAGGTGTCTGAAGAGAAACTAAAGAGCTTACACATCTAGTTCTGTGTAACTGAGACATCTTTAATCTGCACTGAGGAGTGGTGTGTTTCAAAGCACTGGAAACCACTTTGCATTGTGTGCATTCATAAAGAGGTGCTCATTAAAAATGCATTTTTGGTCACCACCTGTTACTTGCTTAATGTGATGTGTGCTTTACTGCACTATTGTGTTTTGTCGCTCTTTTCCAAAGTGCATTATTCATTGCTTTGAACTGTATGGGCAGGAATATATTCTGAACATCTGATTTCTGTGCTGACCATTCCCCAAGGAAAGACTAATGTCCGTGTTTATGACCAACAAGCCAAGCCTTTCATGTCATCTTTTTGTGAAGATTTCATACCTTCTGCATACCAAAGATGCAATTAGGGGATTTGTGTCTGTGATGCTACAAGGAGACAGCAAGGAGGCTGTACTTGCATGCAACAAAGACCTCCTAAAGCATTTAATGAAGACCTATTTGGGGGACAGTGCAAAGCTTTCTCCTGCTCCTTTGTCCCCCAACCCTTCTTTCACCCACATGTATCATCTGAGAGTAGGCATGTGTGGAGTGAGGTGTATGCTGACTTAGTTGCTGCCAGATACAGTTGATGTGGAATACTGAAACCCAAAAAACATAGAACCATGGCACCCTTGCTTGCTTTTCCTTTTCTGGAAAAGAAATGAAGAATTTCTCAGGTATCTCTTAAGAGTTTAGCTTCCTTAGCCAGTAGAATTACAACAGTGTAAATTGGGAAGTGTTAATAGGTGGGGAGCTAGGTCTTTTTTTTTTTTTTTTCTTTTAAAGAGAAATGCATCCACGAAACCACTCCCATCACCTTCTTCCCAGAGCAGAACGTATGTTCTAGTTATCCCTAAGGGACTCCACTACTTATCTGTCATTGCAGAGCAACAACTACTACATGGCTATACCCCTGCCTTGTAAAACCAGAGTGTTGTGTTGGAATAAAAAAATGCCTGCAGAGCTGCTCTTATCTGTTCTCCCCAGCTAATCCAAATCTCCAATGTGGAGGTAAAGCTGTGAATAAGGAGCCCAATGAAACACGTAGCGTAGTGTACACATTCACTCAGTGTGTACCAGAAGATATTTCCTCCCTAATGGACAAAGGAATGAGTAGATGGTTGAATGTTTTTTTTTTTTTCTTTCATTGTAGTGTGAAATTTTATATAATGTGATCAGCAGGCAGGTTTCATTTGCATTCTTAGTCATGTGTCCAAAACCTGCCCTACAACCTGATGGCATCAGCAGTCTGCTCGCAGGAGCTTGAAACAGTAGGAGTTGTGCAGCTTGGAGCTGAAATGAGTTGGCAGCACCATTTGAAGAAGTTTGCTTAGTTCCTGCCTACATTGTGTAGGGCTGGCTTCAAAATGACTGTTGCTTCTACGTCATGAGAATAGCTTTCAGTCCGAATTCACAAGGAATCGTGTATCTACGGATCTAACATGCAGCAAATGCTCATTTTAGTCTCAATTATGCCTGTTTTTGTAGTGCTGCTTAGAAATTGACAGTGGTGACTGGATTAAGATTAATTCAGGGAAATTCTGTTTATTTATTATTGTGCATTAATTTTCAGTGGTAAATCTCATAGACCCAGCACATCTTCTGCATATTTACACTATCAGTAGAACATTCTTAGCTTGAAGGTCATGAGTTCAGACTTCAGTGCCTGATTGTAGGACCCTGTATTTACCATGCATCTTACTGCTGTGGAGATAGCGAATGGCCACTGCTTGTGCTGGGACTTAGAGGAATGGTGAATTGAGCTGGTGCTACTAAGGTGCCAGAGCGTCTGGGTCTGCATTCGGGTACCACACTGTAATAATTACTGGATTTTCTTTATGTTCAGCAGACTATAAGCATCTGCTTTCTTCCTTTAAAACTAGCACCATCTGCATGTTTTCTGAGCTATTACTTAATATGCCTGTCTCCAAAGTATTAACTCTTACTGTAGGTTGAAGAGTGCAAATTGTTTTACTGTGGCATTTCTTCTGGTGAGTGGCTGCATTAATTCCCATAGAGCTCCAATTTCTGAGCAGCCATTCATCACTCAACCAATTCACGATGCTCTCAGCAAAAAACAGGTTTGTCCAAGTAACTCAATGCCTTTGCTGAAGTGTATTTAAACAATGATGCAGAGCAATTTTATTAAGTTATGTGAAAAGCTGTTTGTAAACCAGAACAAAAGAATCCTTACTCAACACATTAACATGGTCAATATTTTGGAGTTCAAAATGGACCCAGCATTGCTCATTTCTCTGTTACAGATGAATCTTTTTCGCCAAAGAAGTTTTGTGCTTCACTGAGGTGAAGGGAGTAAACCTGCTCTGCACTGACAAAATTCTGCTTGTGCTTATCTCTCTGAATTTAGTGCCCCTTAGAATGTCATCTGAGGCTGCCTCTAGAAGCTGTACTTTCTCTGGACTACCAAGGAGTGAATACTGCTAGGTTCAGATCCACTGCAATATAAACTTTTGTGTAATCTATGCCTTAATTTTCCAGTAACTCTTACACTGTAATGTAGCCCCAGTGTGCTTGAAGGTAGATCCTGCTCTCCACAGCCTGGGGCTTGAGTCACTTTTGGCTGAAGCATTCTTCCAGGGGCTTACCTTCCCCTCCTTTTCTTTCACTAGCAGAGGCCAGCCCATCAGGGCTGCACTTCTGTTGTCTGTGATCTTGCGCTTGCCCTCCACCAGTCACTCGATCCATCGTCTTGTGTTTCCTTTGATTATGTTGCCTAAAGAGTAAACCTGAGCTCTGCTGATTTAAGTAAGGGCTCTGCATGTGAGAGAGCTTGGGAATTGCCTGGAAACACGCGTGCGTGCCACAATGATGTGGAATTAAGGGAGTCTGAAGATTAAGAAGGATAATTGAAAAATGACTCTAATACAAAAGGGTTTTGGTAGTACACATAAAATTTTGACCTGCTCTGTTGTGTTTTTTTTCTGTTTGTAACTTGTGTTTTGTGCTGTGTTTAGGAGTTATTTGTTTTTTGAAGTGTTTTGATTGTGTTTAAGATTTGTCTCAGTAAGTGCGAAGTCTTGAAAGTCCTGTTTCCTTTCCATTACAGATGCTGTTGTATGAGCTTGTTTTTTCAGGAAAATCCTAGCATGACAGCTTGAGAGGAAATTGGTTTTTGTTGATATGGAAGACTCAGCTGTCAGCAACCTTAAGACTGGCCTAATGGGAGCAGAAGTTAATCTTCCCTGTATGTTAATAGTAATGTAGTGGTACTGCTTACTGCTGTTTATATGACAGATGGCAAAAAGGCAGTACCTTCTAAGATATGTCTACACCCTTCACATTTTCTCATGGTGTCAACAGGTATTCGTAGAGCATTGCATACGTTCAGTGTGCCATGGCCACCAGCAATTACTGGTAAGTCAAAAGTGTGAGAAATTAAAGGTATAGGAATAACTCATTTTTCTCCGTCAGAAAGAAACACATTTTCTGCTTAGCATAGCCTGAGCTGTGTGCTAGTCCTGTTGTGAAAGAGCACCTCATTTGGAGGCCTGGTGTGAGGCTGATGGAGAAGTAAAAAGAGCAGAGCTCTGCAGAGCTAGGTAATAAATGTTATGTGTTATCTGCACAATTCACAGTAGATTACACAGATTGTATTAGCTGAGGCTAATCAGTTTCTTCAGATACCTAAAGAGCACTGCTAGGGACTGGGAAGACTTCTCTTGAGGGTGTTAGCAGAACACATAATCATATGTTTGAATGCACAGGCTGGATTACCACTAGTAAGTGATCTAAGCCTAATGGCCCCACACAAGGGACACTGAGCATTGGCTGTTTCCTCTTCTGCACGTAGTGGGTGAGCCTGAGTTACAGACCCACTGGCTTGCAGCTGGACATACATGCACAGCCACACTTGATAGGTTAATGTGTCAGTGTAATTCTGTCCTTGTGATGTGCTAGGGCTAAGCCCAGTCAGAAGCAGCTTGTGTTTCTTTATTCTTCTTGCAGCAGCTACTGGAAAGCTTAGGAAGTGTAATTTTTAACACACAGCATTCAGATGTGTTAAGGCAGCTGGTTTGGGATTCCAGTTTTTTTAATTTTTAATGCAATCACATGAAAAATCTTGATGTTTGTCTGCTTAATCTATTTTTGTTTTGTTTGTTTTTGTTATTGTTGAATTCCCAAAGAAGCAGGGTGGTCTAGTCCTGTGATCAGCTAGTGTGTTTGTGGAAGCAGTTGTCTGTTTTACCCTGGGCTTCTTGAAATTGCGTTCAAACCACTGCACACATCCTCTGCATCTCAGTTTTTTTTTGCAGCTGCTGAAATTCTTTCTGTCTCATTTTGCTTGTCTGGGAAATTCACTTTTCATGTTCTTCAGAGCAGGCTTCACTTTTTCTGATATGTTAATATTTGGCTTCACAATGGGAGACTCTCATATCCATGAAGACCTGTGTGACTAGAATAACAAACAACTGCCAAACAAGCACAGATTAGGAATATGGTTTCAAACTAAAACAGAGATATTTGAAGTGGATGTAAGGCAAAAGTTCTGTTTTGTTTTAATGGTAAGAGTAGTGAAGCACTGAAACAAGTTGCCCAGAGGGATAATGGTGCCCCATCATTGAAGGCATTCGAGGTCAGGCTGGATGGGGCTCTGAGCAACCTGATCTAGCTGTGGGTGTCCCTGTGCATTGCAGGGGAGTTGGACTAGGTGACCTGTAAGATCAACTCAGGTGATCTATGATTCTGTGACATTGTGGCAGCTGTTGAAGGTGACTTTCACCTTTCTTCTTTTTTTCTTTTGATCAGCTATTTTTTTCCTTCAGTCAGAACATCCCTCTGCTCTGCAGTTGCATAGTTCTTTGTTGTTCTGTGACATTAACTGTTACTTCAGCTGTGGAATTGTTGTGGTTTAGTGAGTTTTTGATGTTAATTTCTAATGTTTTTCTGTATCACACATATGTGGAATAGAACTTTGAAGGTGACTTAATTTTTTGTGGAAGATGAATGGCTGAACCTTCTCTGCTGGCAGCACAGCCAGGCTGCTGCAGTGCAGGTTCCAGCTCTTGCTGAGATGCAGTTTACTGCAGCTTACAGGCAGGAAGCTCTGAATAGTCCGTGTCTACTGCACACGAGTGTATTTGCTCCTCATACATAGCTCTTCCCTCCAAAGGGGACATGGCGGCTCTGGACTTGCTGTTAAGCACAGAAGATCCAGAAGGGATATGAGAAGGGGCCCAGAGCTCCTCTTGGAGCAGGGTTCCTGTGTCTTCACTCTGCCCTTTTCCATTTTATTTGCCCTTGTCGTGGTGGTAGAGCAATTGACTCAGTGGACGTGAGAATATTTGCTTTCACAGAGTGCTCCGGTTACATTGTGCAAGCCACGCATGAAATTTACTGTGCCTTTTCACCTCTACCATGTGCAAGGATGCTGAATATGAATTCTTCTGCTTTAAAATAATTATGCAGTGATCAGCTGCTGCTTTGGAGTTCTTGATACTTTTTCTCGTATTGTGGCATTGAAGGTATAATACAGATCTCTAGCTCTGAATCTCTAAGTAAACCCCAAGCTTGCCTCAAGTTAACTTTTGTTTTGTTTTTTGTTTTTCTTTGTGAAGTAGAAGTGTTATTAACAGGTTCGGTGTGCTTTATGAAGGCTAGTGTCATGTGCCCAGTTAGGTGTTTGATGCATCCCTTCCTTGTAAACACACTGAAAAGTGCAAGACTTAGATATATTTACAATAAGAGAAGTGGTAGAAATCCTCTTACATCAAACTTTCATAGCAACCCTTTGGCTTGATGTTTCTTGATGGCACACTCCATTTTAGTATTGTAATTTTTTTCATTTTGGTGAACAAAGGGAGTGTAGCAGAGCTTACCCTCAGGAGCTCTGAATGGCTAACCTAACTCAGTATCAGGCTTCAGCATTAAAAGCTGTGAAAAATGCTCAGTTTTGAATTTAAATGTGAATACTTCTGGCTTGATTATCCCAGCAAAATTTGTTCAGACTGTGCTTGGGAAAACTGCTTTCCTTTTCATGCAAGTCATTGTGCTTGGTGTGCTGAATTTCAGAGAATTCGGAAGTGCTTCAAGTCTGTTCTGATGGTCTGCAATGTTTCTTTATAATGTGTGCTAGGCCAAATTACTATGGTCCTTAGAGACCACCACAGATTAGCTGGAAGCGTGTTGAACAGATGGATTGCATTTTAGCTGGTCATATTAGTAATGTCAAGTGACAGGCCTTGAACACAACGCATTCTTTATTCCCTGTTACTGCATAAACCACCCCATGACAACTCGAGGGTGGAATAAAATACAAGTTGGGAGTAATTTGTCTGAGCACCATTATGAACATCTGAACCCACTTGCACTTGATTTGGAGAGAGTAGTTGAGGATAAATCAATAAGCTTTTCATTTTCCTCAAGTAGGTAAATTAGAAGTGCTGCTGGCAATAGAAGCCGGGGGACACTGTGTTGCAATTGAATTTTCTTTTCTCTGGTCAAATCGATAATGCTGCTGGGCACAACGGTAGGACCACTGTGCTGAAATGAGTAATTTATCTTGGGGTCAGTCGGACCAGGCTGGGAGTTCTGCTGTTAGGTAGCTGCTCATAGTTCTGCTTCATATTTTAGAATGTATATTTTTATACTGAGTTTAAGAAAATATTGTTTCCCCCATAACTGGGGGTGTGGGGGGTGGGGCAGCTGCTTTGTCATTGATTCCAGTAGGCCTGAAGTAAAATTAGATCCTAGTTCCTAGCATCCTGAAATTATTATATGTGTATTTTTTTTTTACCTAGAGTAGCTTTTATTTAAGTACACACAGAACTTTTGTTATGGGATGTAAGCAATAACCACAAAAAAGTGCGCCATAAACAGTTTGATCTTGAAGCAGATGCATTTATCGTGGCTTGCCTGCCTTACTCTCTGATGTGTGGAGTAATTTTGTTCTGTGTCATGCTGATGTGGGTGATGTAAGCAATTAATAAGCTGTGAGAGTGCACAATGGATCCCATTATAACCTTGGAATTTTATTTTCATTTTCTCCATACCTTGCTGGTTACTGTCTTCTCATTGGCCTATTGATGCCTTGCAGGCTTGTGACGAGCTCTCTGTGCTGGTACAGCTTGCAGTGCAGGAGGTCTTACTTTGTGCTGGAATCTCTGTGCTATTCTAATACAAGTACCAAAACCTGAGCCATGACAGTCCTAAATCTAATAATTCGGTGGATAATTGTTTCTGTGCGTATTGCATTTGTTTTGTGTGTTTTGTTGTTTTGGGGTTGTTGTTTTTTAATAGAATTTGGTCTCATTCCTCTGTTCAGTATATTTCTGTCATTTGGTTAGCTACTCACAGCCCAGTCGTGCTGGGGACGGTTCAGACTAGGTATAATTCCTTCACATCCCCTCCCACTGAGATCCCAGACCGTGACTGTCAGAACTGATTACTTTCAGCGGATGAGGCAACTGTTATTTTAGCAGCTTTTGGATTTCCACTTGAAGGATCTTTAGAAGCCTGCTTTGTAGTTTGCTGATTTCCAGGAAAAAAACCCACCTCTTTTAAGACAGCTAATCTTCTAGTCTGTCACCTCATGAATACAATTATTACAGTGATGAGCAAGATTTTTAATCAAATTTTGTGGTGTATGTTACATGTTGGCAGAGAAACAGTGAGTACTGAGTCACTCAGTGTCACCAGGTGTGCTCGCGTGGTAAGGTGCACATGGAGAACATCTCAATAAAAGATCTGCTTATGTTTTGCTTCCTTGCCATCGCCAAAACAACTTGTTTCATCTTGTCTCATCTTTTGTGGGATCCTGGTGTACAGTTTACAGAACTTGTAAATGGTTTTCCTCATGCTATCAATAACTTCTCAGATGACTACAGCAAAATAGTTATGTTTGTCTGCATCGGTTGTTAAACTTTCCTTCTTTCTTAACCTCCTTGTTGTAGGCTGCAAAGTAGCTTGTTTACTTTATTACATGAATACAAAGCTGGAAATCCCACAGGTCTGAATTTATTCCTTAAAATGTATTTTAATATTAAAATGTACTCATTTGCTCAAGTGCTCGCTATTAAGAGTTCTGTTTCTAGAAAAACTTGAGTCCAGCCATCCCAAGCTTGGAGCATGCTGCACAGGAGGCACCAGCCCAGCCATGTTCCCACTAGTGCCCAAACTTACCAGCCCTGCTGCTGCCAGGCTCCAAGTGGCCAATCGGGAGTTCATCCGTATGTGTCATGCTTGGGGCAATGCCTGGAAGATCAGATGTGTACTGAAGGTACTGGAGAAGGATGTTGACAGCACTGCATAGGTAGGGCTCTACTGAGCAAAAGCTCAGGGGTCTGAGCTCAGTTGGAGTGTAAGCCTGTTTCTCTGGCCAGGGAATGTTTGCTCTTAGTGGTATAAATAAAGCTGATGATGGTTTTTCTTCATGGGCATTTTCAAGCAGGAGAGCACCATTTGGCTCGCAGTCAGCTGGGCAATTAGCATTTTATAGCCAAGCAATATACTTAAATGGAATGGCTTGGCTTGAGCGTTGAATTACAATGGCCAGTCGACTGCTGTTCTTCTTACATAATTTATTTGCTACTCCCTTCTTGTTCAGGATTCAAGCAGAGGTTAATTTAATTCCACATGAGAAGCTAGTAGTTGCTTCACATTAGCACTGTGTGGTGCAGGGAAGTGTTTGTGTAAAGCTTGTTTGCCTGGTCCCATAGCTGTGGAAAGGACAGTTTCTCATACTCCTATCCTGACAGTATGTTCTTTGCTGCAGCAATTGGCATGCTCTTGCTGGCGTTTAAGAATGCAGCCAAAATGGATTCCTCAAGACTGTGTTATTCCATGCTGTTAGAGGCAAATTTTTAAGGAGCAAATGTGTACTGAAGCATGTGTAGTATGGGCCCGGGAGGCTTTGTTCCTACAGAAATATAAGGGGCCCATTTACCCTGTTACATGTAAACAAAGTGTTAATATATGACCATGGTGATTTGAGAGCTAGAGCTGCCACTGTCTCCTCTGATGACCCAAGGCGGTCAGCAAACAGCAAACATCCTGCGTGTGTGATCTTAGGAAGATAAAAAGCGCAAGTAAAACATGCCCCAGCACTCCAGAAACAAATTGGGAGCTCTGAGTGCAGCAACCGCATTCCCTCTGTCTGTGTTTGTTCATGCTTTTATAAGCCTGAGGGCTTAACTCAGTGCTTAGGATTTTATCCGCAATCTCATATGTGTCTTAATTTTTCCTAAAGCCTTTGACTGATGGAATCAATGTAGGGAATTTTGGCTTTATTATTCTTGTTTTTCTTAAGCTCCCTTCTTAACAAAGCGACTGTAAATGTGAAGCCCCTGGTGTGCACTGGCTGAGATGCCAGAAGGCTGCTACTGAGAGTACTACATTTATTTATGTCTAACCTCATGACTTTTAGGTAGACTGAAAGTATCCTCAAATCCTTGTGGTGCCTGCCTGGAGTGCCCAGCTGCTCTCAGCAGAGCTGTGCCCCTGGCAGTGTCCTTGTGTTGCTCAGGGCTGCAGGTTGTCTCCACCAGCTCAGCTTCACACCTCTGTGGGCAGGCGCAGCTGAGAGCAAACACTGAACAGACACCTCCACCTCTGGCAGGGAGGTACTCCCCCAGAATGGAGTCATGCACTGCTGTGTGCAGGAACCTTCCTGGGTTCTATCCACTGGGTTTGGGGATCTGGCTCAAGTGATGTGAGACTTGGCTGCCAGTGCTTGTGTTTTGTGACGGTAAGCAGTGACCTAACCAGAGGCATCCGCTCTTGCAGCCACCACTGCTGGTGAAGATACTGAGGTCTTGGACAAGTTTCAAGTTCAAAATATCCTCTTTGGAAGAGGAGAAACAGGCACCTACAGGAGCTGCACTGAGGCCCGGCAGATCTGTTTTGAATGGTATTCCTTAAATAAGACTGCTGTTACCAATGTTGTGTCATGGAAATCTCATTAGCAGTAGTACCAACAGTAAAAAAAAAAGTAACAGTGTGGGAGAGCTGATGTGCTGACATGCAGTCAGCATTCAAACTGATCATGGAGTTGGATCATGGCCTTAGTGTGAAGCTGGCAACTCAAACCCTAATTGTTTTAATAATTAGGGAAATTGTTACCATGTGTTATTGCTCTAAGTTTTACTGCTTTAATCAAGCTTTACTTGCGCTGTAAAAATATTTAAGTGATCTCTCAGAGGAAAAATTAGGATTCTTGCTTTTGTAGTTGCTCCCTGGAGTACCGTGGGATTCTGTGTGCAACTGGAAGCGTTTGAAAGCCTTGCTCTGCTCTACAGCAGCCTCTGCCTGCTTCTAGCCATGCACCCACCCAAGAGAGAGCAAACGTGGATCCTCCTTTCCTCTGTTTCATGCCTCAGCTCTGCTGCATTCCTTGTGGAGCAGCATCCCTTATGTAATGCAGTGCTGCTTGCCTCAGGGGAATATAATGTTTTTATCTCCTGTTTATTTTGCTCACTGGACTCCAGCTGTGTGCCCAGGTTAACCCAGTGGCCAGTGTAAGAGCCTGTGCGCCTACTGGTCACTTCAGGTCTGAGGTTAATTCTGAACTGTTCCAGATGTTAGATTTTTGGTGTCTTGACTCCTCTTACAACCCATTGAATAGTATCATTGTGCGTGTTTGTGTTGAACACTGCTGACTGCAGCACAGAGAGGCTGGCAGTGTTTTCAGTGGCCATGTACGTTACTGCAGATGAGGAAGACAATTCCGTCCTAGAATAAGAAATGCATTGACCTTCCTTTATGCAGTGTTGAGATCTACTGATGAGCTACAGGACATAGTGATGTTATCATCACAAATAATAATCTCAGGTGGAGGTGTTTCAAACAGAAGATAGTTATGTGTAGTGTATTTTAAAAATAAACAGGCCAAAGTACTGCCTCTTACAACTGGAACTTTTCATTCTGAGCCATGCTGTCACTGCGCAGTTCCAGAGAGACTGGTGCTCTCAGTGGGTCCAGGCCCAGCCAGACACGGAGTTTGGGCACTTGTGGGTGTGTGCTCATGGCTGTGCTGGGTGGTGCATGCACAGTGAGTGTGCGGGGGGGGGCATGGGAATAGTACAGCAGAAAGGTTAGCCGTGGTGCCTTTTGTGGCTTGGGGTAAGTAGCTGGCGAGCTGATGATTACACAAAGACAACGCGAATTCTTAATGCATTCCTGCCTCAGTGCCACTCCATGCACTGGGTGACTGGAAACAAAATTCTCTTTTTTTTTTTTTTTTTTTTTGCCATGGAAATCACTGGTTAAAGCCCAATGCTTTGGCATATGCAAATTTTGAATTTGTTTAAAGCCTCAGTGCCACACTATTGTTAAAGCAGACAGTGCAGTCCAGCCATATGCTGTTAAAAGCAATACAGTTTGCAGCTGTTTTGCTAACAGGTGCAAACAAACTTTTGTTTAATATGTCTCAAGTGCACAAACTATAAAATGCATTTGGCCAACAATTCAGCAAATGCCTGGCCTGCATTAGCCAAACTTCCTATTGTATTAAGATCTGTGAAACTTGCCTTTTTAACAGCACCAAAAACCTATCAGCTGTGCTATGAAATATTTCTGCTTTATCTAGACTGTTACTACTGAGGAATGTGTTCTGAGCATGAATTGGAGGGGAAGAAATGAAATATGTGATGTCTCAAATTTTTATTCAATATCCGCTATGATTGCTTATCAGATGCTTCAGGCTCAGTGGGATATTTCCTCTTAAAATCAGGTTTAATTTTTTGTCGCATGGTAACTCTGAAAGCAGTGAAATAACAATCCAGTAACTTGGAGAGGAAGTGTTTCAGTGAATAGCTGATTGTTTTAGGAAACGTGTGACTGCCCTCCATGCCCAACTGCAGTGTTTTTTCCTCTGGTGCTGAATGCTCCACCAGAATTAAAGCGCGAGCCCTTCCCATGGCTGCAGGGCAGCCTGGGGCGTGGAGACAAGTGGGGAAGGGGCACCTGCCAAACACTGGGTAGAGCCCTATGCGGAACCTTTGTTTCCTGAATCCCAGCACAGCACTTTCATCACACAGCCACTTTCCTCCCCAGTTTTTCATGCGAGACAAATACTTGCAGGCATAATGTTTTGTTCACATCACCACAAATGAGCATTAGTCGCTGCCAGGTGAAGCTTGGAACAGTATTTCTGCGTGCTGTATGTTACAGAAAATGACTTGAGTGCATGGCTGAACACATTGCCATTCACAGTCCTCCCTGCAGTCTATTTGTCCACCTTTGGATATTTGCCTGCCCTGGGGCTTGTAGCCTTTCCTCAGTAAGCCTGTCTGTCATTTCAGAGTAGCTTCAGGCAGCTGATGTTTAAGTGTTTCTGACCAAACAATACATCTCCCTTCCCTTGTCTCCCCCACAACATAATTAAGCAAATTTTCTTTTTGTTAAAAACAATGCAAACAAATCTAGAACTAGCACTGCTTTGAACAAGTGGGTTTCAAGCTGTCTATTCAGTAGCTTTTTCCCTCACGCCCACTTCCTTAGTCCGTCTTTAGAATTTCAGACCTATGGAATGATTTGTCCAATTATTCAAATTGCATAAACTTCACAGGCTGGCTTTGGTCCCTTTAATGGGCCCAGTGCGTTTTTGTACATCCTGGAACACAGTAGCAGCTGTACGTCAGACGTCAAATGAACGCAGGTCATGCCTGGGGTAAAGGCATGATGGGAAGATGTGCCTGGCATGGAAGTTATTTTGGTTAGTACCACAGGACTCTCCATCTTCTCTATTGAAGTTGTTCAAAGAAGTGATCAGTGTATGTTAGCTGTGCAACCTGATACCATCTTCAAATATTGATTTGTCTCTCAAGTGGGGCTTCCTCTTGTGACCTCTGAACTAGCAGGATGTTAAAGGCTTTGTAATCGATGGAACTCTGTATTCTTTGTGGCATGATTGATTGGGATTTCTTCACGCTGACCTTTGCTTGTTGCTGTCTTTTGTTTAGGAGGTCCTCCAGCAGCTGATTGTAATGAATTTACCAAATGTTTTAATGATTGGCAAAGATCCTCTTTCTGGTGAGTAGCTTGTTGGATTCTTCCTCACCCCGTGCTGAATGAATATTTTATTTACCTGAATATACACATACAATATCTGATATGTCTTACTATCATACATATATAAATTTGTATTTGTGAGTTCTTGCCAAAGCAGCTGCTTGCTTGTAAGTCATGTCCCGTATCTTGTTGCTGCAAGTGATAGAGAACAATCTGCCCTGTGAAACTTGTTTCTCCTCCTGGTTTTCTGTCCTGTGTTCCTGTATAATCAGTTCAGCTGTGACGATATTTGCACACCAGGAAAGCTTTGCAAAGGTGCCCTGAAGTGTGAAGTGCAACTAAGTGTAGGAAGTAAAATATGTAAGAATGGAGAAAAGTGTATGTATGGCATCTCAGAAAAAAAGTAGGAAGAGAATGGCAAGGACAAAAACATCTGTCCAGCCACTTTGTCGAGGCATGGGCATCTGTCACAAGAGGTACTCCATCAAAAATGGTTGGAAGCTAATGATTTCATGTCCAGAATCGCCTGTTTTTGGTGGGACAAAAGACAGGCCTTCAGAGCAAAATTAGTTTGACTTCTCATTGGAACAATATTTCTGAAGCAAGAGGTTTTATTGCTGTAGTTAATTTACTTTTTTTACATGCCCATTCTGCTGTAGCACCATGCTGGTGCCAAGGACAGTGCATTTTATTTTATTTTTTTAACCAAAGAAGGAAAACAGAATGAACCCTGTCTGCAGTGATGGGGGATGACGTGGTAACCAGCATCTCCAGTACAAACAAATGGCAGGAACTTTGGCAGAAGATTTTATTTTGTTGGTTTTGGCAGGCATAGCGTATGTACATACACAAAGGGGTTATATCAGGAAAGAATATTAATTTATTGATACTGTGTTACAGAAACTCATAGCCTTGATGCTTCTGTAGTAAAATCAAGCTTGAGGGTATCCACTTCTTCAACAGTCACTGTAAAGTCTGCAATGCCAGTCTTAGTTCTTCTGTACAGGCTAACCTTATGGCTGAAGATGAAAAGAAACATAAGAGCTGTTGCTGTTTTCAGTCATATTGACATTGGACAAAACCTGACAAAGATGTTTGTGCCAACAGGGCGAGCTCTCTGCTCACCATGTCAATGGGAAAGGCTGGCTGGCTTCTTGTTGTGGCTGTTGCTGAGTGACAGCTGGTAGGAGGCTCATAATGCAATAACTGCAGTGTTGGTTTCTGGGGAAGCTGCACACTTGAAAGCTGTCATGTGTTTATGTATAGCTTCTCACCACTTAGTTGGTGCTTTTCAGTACCTTAAGGCAGTCTTTGAAGAAATCAGCTGATATGACACATGGGAAGGATATTGTCCAGCCCCATTTAAGTGCAAACAGACATCTGCTTCACTTTAAGATCTTTGAAATCCGGTATTGTCTTTTTAAAATTTATTTTGTCTTTTTACTTATTATTGATGTAATTTGGAAAGACATGGGAGAAGATAAAGAATGTGAGAATGTGACAACTAGATGGATGAAAATAATGGGATGTGTGCATAGAAAAAACATGAAGTTATTGTTTGGTTATATTTAATACTGCTTTTGAGAACCAGCTGGGGCTTTTTGAGGACAGAATCTAAGGTAGGATGTGCTGAAGAAATAGAAAAGTAAGGGAGGTTTCAGAACTGAGCACCTGGCTGAAGGCTGATGGGATGCCTAGAAAAGGGCAGTAGGGAGGAGAGGTGTGAGGGGAAGTTAGCACAACCAAAAGAAGGGAATTTACAGAAAAGCTGAGTGCAGGTCAGGTGAACCATGGCCAGGTAGCTGCTGGATTGATGCCTGTGTTACTGAGTGTTTTGCAGAGAAAATGAGAAGAAGGCAGTGACACAGGAGAGGAAAGGAAAGTGAAATGAGATATTCTCTGTCAGTGGGAAAGCTGAAGGAGGGTTACTGATTGAATAAAAGACATGAGGACAAAGCAGCCATCAGCATGGGAAATGGTGCTTTTTGGCATGAATACTGAGAAGCCCCAGGGAAAACTGACAGAGGAGTGAGGAGGCTGAGCATGACAGCAGTATGGGGAGCAGAGATGAGGCAGACGTTAATTATTGGAGGCAGTTGTTTAAGAACAGCAGTAGTAGAGGAATAACCTCTCTCTCTGTGTCAGTGGCCCAGTCCAGGACAGAGACTGGGAGGGAAGATGAGGGTTCTGGGGTGGACACCTGCAGAGGTAGCGCAGGGCCAAGGCGTGTGGGAGCTCCCAGAGCTGGAGGTTGAGGTGCAGGTGGTCAGAAGGGAAGGGTGGATCTTGGATGCAGCGGTCACATCCCAGTTCTTGTTCTCTGTCCCCTGTAGGTAAGATATCTGAGTGAAAGATTCCCCCTCCCTTAACCAGAGGAAGAGCGATTGATCCCGTGATCCCGCATTCCTGGAATAAATAATGTGTTGCCATGTGCTGCTTGAGCTGGGAAGGCTCCTACTGACTGTATTAACTCTATACGTCCCAGGCCAGAGATCTGTTAGATCCTTCTGTGTGATTCTCTCTGTAACAAGTTCAGTGACTTCTTTGAAACAAGTCCTTGTATTTTTTTTTTCAGAGTTGTTCGACAGCGTAATTTACAGATTGTACTTCGTCCTTCTAAAATGCAGCCAAATGTGGTGTTATGCTTTTTTAATCATAAACTGAGCAGCTTTGAAGCTGAGAATGGTGTTCTTGCTGTTTAGCTCCCATTTGGCACTCAACATTTGGAACTACTGAGGGCTTCTACAAGCTGCACTTGGAACATAAGACTGTTGAGAATACAGAGCTGCTACTACTAAAAATGCTGTAGGAGTTGAGCTTTTTCATAGAACGTGGTATGTGTCTTCTGGATTCAGGAACTAAATGAACTTTCACATCCTCTAAATCATTTTGGTCCAGGCTTATCTTCTTCAGTTTGTTGGCCACAAGCATAAAAGTTGCAAAAATAGTTTGTGAGAAGATGATGTCCTTGATTGTTTTCTAGAATACAAGGAACTGAAAAGAAACTTGAAAGTTTATGTAAAGGGTTTAGAAAGCTTTTTCAGACTTGCAGAATGAGGTAGCTGACATTACAGGCCTCTCTTCAATGCACTATGCAGTGGTGAGCTACTGCCATTAAACTTTGTTTTTATCTTCCTCTAAGGGTTTTCTTAAACAGTCTTTTCAGAAAAATCTGCTACTGCATCACCAGTCCTCTGTGTTCAATATGAAAATCATCAGTGTATTTACCATCAGACATAATTCTTTAGAGGCTGGAGAAGAGGGGACTTGAAGTTTTCTCAGAACAAGTCTGGAAATGAGGTCTTGTGTGCCTGTTGTGGTAGCCTGTTTCTGTCTCTTCAAAACAAACAAACAAAAACTTTGCTGTTTAGATCCCCTTTTCAGTTTACATGGAAAGTTTATGAATGAACAAACCCCAAATCCCTGCTGGTAAATATCTATAGAAACTGTTTTTGATTAAAATCCTAAAAGATGCGTGCTCCTCCTGGGGTCCTTTTTCATGGCTGGTTTCCTTCCTCATTTTGTTTCGCAATCCACCAAAGACAGCAAGGTTCATAAAATATAAAGTTAAAAACAGAACACGGCCTCAATAGTGTTAATTTAGAAGTCAGGCTTTTCAGGGTGTAACTAAAGCTGTGAAAAACAGCGCTGGTGTGCTCACTGCTTCCCAGCCTCTCGCAGCCCCACTGCGTGCTGCCTGTGGCACTACACAAACTAGCATTCCCTCTCTTCTGCTGGAGGAAAACTAAAGAAAAAGTACATAGAAAAGTTGCATAAGCTCAAAATCCCCCGTACATGGGTTCATTCTGTCTTATGCATTCCCTTCTATTCCCTCTCTTATATTTGTTTGTGTTCTGTACTGTCCCCATACCTCTATCCATCCCTTTTGTTGTGCCCCCTAATCCCTTTGCCGCCTTGTCCCTGGGCTGTGCCATCTGTCTGTCTCCTGTGAGCCAGGACAGATCCTGACCTGCAGGTGGTGGTTGGGATTCCCCCTCCCAGCCAACCTACTGTCAGAGCAGATGGTCTCCGCGCATCCCCCAGGTGTTGGCTCCCTCACAGGCACAAATACAGGGCCTGAGAGCGGCTGCCCTGGAATTCTCAATAAGGTGCAAATGCCCCAGATTTTTTTAGTAGCACCTTTCTGTTTAAGTGCTAATTTGAATCCGGTCCATTCGCTTCATCTTGTGGCTACTGGTCTGCCAAGAGTTCTGCCCCAGACCTAAGCGTTCATGGCCGGGATGTAGGAGGGTGTTTTTGGTAAGCTCAGCTAATAAATAAGGCTGCCCAATGTTAGCTTTGAAGCAGCAGCAGCAGTTTAATAAACTTCTTATTACCTCAAATCTTTTAATTTCTTGCTGTTTTTTATAACTGGTTAGGATTCCCTGCCTAAGCTGTGTGCCCCCCAGCGTGTCCTGCTGGTGAGAGAGTTTGGGTGGGAGTGAAGCCTCTGAGTGGTATTTCCAGGCAAGGCCGGAACAGGGCTGACCTCATTAAGTTACAGCTAAAGGTATTGCACCTCACGGGATTGGGCAGTATCGTGGATGCACAT
Organism: Centrocercus urophasianus; assembly: GCF_019232065.1. Classification (NCBI taxonomy): domain Eukaryota; kingdom Metazoa; phylum Chordata; class Aves; order Galliformes; family Phasianidae; genus Centrocercus; species Centrocercus urophasianus. The sequence continues at coordinate 37,501,588 of NW_024884586.1, read as the reverse complement.
CTGTTGTCTGGGGAGAAAAACAAAGTCTGCTGCCTTTCGTGCAGAGTGCACTTTGGCTTCAGTAGCTCCCATGTCTTTAGGGTAGTGCAGGTGCACTCGCTGCTGGAAAGGGATTGCAGTGTTTTCTGACCTGAGGAACACCGAGCCAGCAGGCTCAACTACAGGACAGCTGTGGTGCACAGAGCATAGCACAGGGTGTTAGGGAGAAGGAGAAGGTGCAGGGTTCTCTTGCTGTCCTTCACAGACCTGCTTTCTGTACTGTCCCACAGGCACGCTGTGCCTTTAATCCCTGGTCTGGCTTTGCTTTGAAATAGATAAAGAACTAAATCAAGTGCTGGAACTGTAACAAAAACTTAATTTTGCGAAAAGAAAATGTGTTCTCGCCAACCTTGATATCTCCTTGGGCTAGTACTGCCCATGCAGGAACTGCTCACAGTGCAGCAGAGCTTTTGTTGTTGTTCAGTGGTTTGGTTTTTTGCGGTATTGATTACATTGAATGTTGTGTTATTAAGAATTGTACAGAACAAGCAGATTTTCACATGCTGAAATGTGGTTAGTATATTAAATGGTGAGTTTTCAGAAGGGAGCAAGCTAGGTATGCTTCTAGATAGGAGAGAAGGTTGTATGCTTTTCAAAAACAGTTTTTGAATATTCTACAGGAAAATAAGTGGTATTTACAAGATAAAGTGAGAACTAGCATGTTTTATTTACGTCTGTCTCTGCAGAAGAGTTCTCTCTGCAGTGTTTTAGTGATAATAATGTGGGACTTGAATTTGGAGAATTCCAGCACTGATTTGCGTGCTGATGTTTCGTGTGCTGATAATTTGTGTAGATCACTTGAAACATTTTAAAAATTGGCATTCACAAAAACTGCCGAAAAATGGTTTAACAATCTGAAGACTGCTGAGGGCATTTCCTTTTTGAAAGGAAAGCTGCCTGCATGCCACATTGTGAGGTTCCTGGGCTACAAGCAGCCCCACGGTGATGTAGGTCAGTGTGCCTCTATGGGGCTGCACGTGGGCATTGTTCCAGCTGCCTGGCCCCACTCTGCACAGGCCTCTGACCCGCTGCCCGGTCAGCCCTGCTGTCTGTTGCTGGAGAGATGTGGTGGTGGTCAGCTTTGCTCTGTGGTGGGAGCAGTGGAACACTCAAGTAAAACAGGGTATGAGGTGGGAACGTTTACCATGCGGTTGCATGCTGTGTGTCGGGAAGCAGTTGCATAGGGGTGAGGGTAGTGTACAAGGCCTGTTTCTTTCCTTCTCTCCCAGCGTGAATGCTGAACAGCACTTGGTGTTACCCCGCCTAGCACATAGGGCTTGCCTCTCACAATGTGAACAGTGGAAGAACTAGCTGCTGATGCATCCCTTTGTTAAAGAGACTATTTGTTTACACAGGATGGCATTAAATTTTCCTACAGCAACTGTGCTAAGCAGCAACTACTTTACAGGTGCAGAATTTAAGACAAATTTGTCCTGTCAGAGTAACCATCCTTTGATCCTATCCGGGGTGTGTCTTGTTTTGTTCTTGCCTTCTATTCTGGGTAATCACAAAATGAGGGGCAAGCACTGGTGAAAAGGAAAAAAAAAATCTCATCATTAATCAGTACAAAACCTCAGAAAATGTGAGGAAGATGATCTTTCTGGATTTTAGGTTTAAGAAGTTCGTAAGAACTGTATTGTTACATGGAAAGTGTGGAAACAATGTAGTGGACACATATGAACAGGCACCTGTCCAAAGGAGAATATTCCTGTTTTTTTGGATCTGATGACTCAGAGATACTTAATTTGTGTTACACATGTACTAATTCCATTTTTTCCTCTCCAGGTAAAAGTATGGAAGAAATTAAGAAGCTGCTGTTGTTGGTTCTGGGATGTGCTGTTCAGGTGAACCTCATTAAAGGCTTGAAAAATATTTTTGTGAATCTGTTGTTATTTCTGGACTGAGAAAATCCACATGAAGATCATTGCTATATGAACAAATGTCTAGCTCAGGATAGCTTGCAAAGTAAATCTTTGGTATTAGATGAATGAAATGATTGTAGGAGAGAAGGCAGCATGGGGAAAGGAGACACACTGCATGCCAGAATTTGTTACCAGTGCTTAAATCAGCCACAGAATATGTACTGTTGTAACAGAGAGCAAGAAAAAGCTTTGGGTAGTGCACTTGGTATCAAGATTGTTATTGGTTTATTTTCTCGCTTGTGGACTACTATAGATGTATTTTTTTATATTTGATATAAAGCAAATAAATAAGCGAAGTCTAAACATTTGTTTAACAAAGCCTGATTTTATTTATCATTTGATTCAATATGTTTATAAAATCCAAAATGAATAGCTACTTTGTATATTCATGTGGGGATTTTTTATCTGGTGTTTATTAAAATAACTGGACAGGCAGTGTGTATGGGAAACTCCCCAGAAACAAATGACAGTTACCAGATAAAGCACTCAGTGTTCTGCCCACCAAACATCCATGGTGGTAAACAATAGGGGTGTTGCAGACTGGCCTTTGCTTATAATTGACCTTGTTTGTAGGTCTCTTACGTTTTTGTTGTGCCTTAGGACACTTACTCTGCTCAGTTATGTCAAGTCAATTATGTCAGGGTAATGCTGTCTTCGTGTGGCTGCTCTGAACTTTATCTCTGCGCTGCATTGCAACACAAAGAATAAAGGTCTGAGTTGGCTGTTGTGCATCCTCAGTACCCATTTACAGTCCTGGGGCCCTTCCCAGTGAAATGAATGGTCAGACTCAGAGGCAGATCCTGGAGGGCCACTCTAAATGGCAGAAAAGGCAGTTTAAAGAAACCCTTAATATTTAACTTCTCTTTTGTCTTCCTGTAACAACTGTGCATTACAATGTTAGTGTACGGTTATTGATATATTGACAACAGATGGCCAACTCCTTAAAAACCTTTACTAAAAGGTTTACTAAAACCTGTTTGTCTGAATTGTCACACGTTTTTATCTAGAATGTTTTCCATCCCTATTTTTTATCTAAAGCACGTTGATTTTGTTCAACAAGCAAAGTCAGTCATTGATGTGACAATAGCATCTAAGGGATGCATCTTATTTCATTGCCAAAGCCACGCATAATGCAGACAGAGAAACAGACAGGTTAAATAATGCAATGTAAGTGTAGGTCTTGTACCTACCTGTTTATGTTTGTGTGACTCCATTAGTGAAGCTGTGGTGTTTTCCCCTGGCTGTTGTTTTTAAAGAGCAAAGCCTGCCACTTAACTTAGCCTTGCTTGCACAGGCTGTAGAAGACAAATAATTTACAGCATAATTCAGTTCTTGCTCCATATGGAGGAGTGAAGTGCTATACTTTCTAGCCTAATAGTAGATCTTGAACGTTTTGTTGTTAGCAATTTAGTGATACATATGTGTATATATTTTTTTTGGATGAAAAATGCTGTAGTGAGTTTTAGGAGTTTCCCTTTTTTTTCTTTTTTTAACAGTGTGAAAGAAAAGAAGAGTTTATTGAAAGAATAAAACAGCTGGATATTGAAACCCAAGCTGCCATTGTGTCACATATTCAGGAGGTAGGACTCTCAGTACTTGCTGTTTTGACTTTCTGTCTTTTTCTTGACTCAATGTATCAGTGTTTTCAAGCTTGGTACTTCAAATTTCATGGTAGATTCATAAACTTGAGAGGAAGAAGTGATTGTTCTCTGAATACATGGTTATAATAATGTTACACAGTTAAAATAGGCATTTTTTTATAACATTGCTATGTTAGAAAGTTACAGTGGCAAATGTCTTGCTGGTTTCAGAATATACGGATGATAATCTTGCAAGGATGTGTGTGTAAAATATTTCAAAAAGTGTGTATGGCTGGAATCCCTTTGCTGTAATGACACAGACGCAGTCCCTTAGTCCTGTGGCAGGTGAGACATAGGCTCCCCAGTAGTGTGCTTTGGTCACTGGGCTCCTAATTCGTCTTGAAAGTTGTTCTCTGCAGTTGAATTTAGACATGTACTTTGATTTTAAAGAGAAGCATGATCCAATGACAAGAATATTCTTAGACTATTATGGTTTCTATAAAAGGAAGGACTATGTGTGACTGTTATGAACAAGCTTGCTTTGGAAATCCAAAGAGAAGCCCAGAGAAAATACCCTCTGTTGGTTGTGCCTCATTGGGAAAGGGGCATTGGGTGAAGTCTGGTGTCCGCAGGTGCAAGTGCAAAAAGATTTAAGTTGTGGAACTGAGAACCAGTTGTGGAAGTCTAAGACAGGATCTTCTTCATTAACATTGGAGGAGGAAGAAAAAAAGATTAAATAAGCACTTCAAAAGCAGAAATATTATTTAACTGAGCTTGAGAATCTTTTCACTTGCATGATGTTTTTGCTAAATCAGAATCAGAGTAAATATGTGTGGGTACAGTATCAGTGAAAAGAAATGCTGACAGCAATAGCCAGAGAAATTTCTAATAAAGTCAGATCTCTTCAGTTTTATTAGCTCAGATTGCGAGTTCATTGAAAACAGGGCTTATCAGCCTTAGTAGTTCCTTCTAATTCCTGTAGTGATCACTTCATTGCTGGAATTAAGACATAGCATATCGTTAACAGAATTGTGCTTGCATATATGCAGTCATTTAAAAAATTATCAGCCGTAATAATTTTAAAAAAATGTAAATACCAGAAATTGCTGAGTAGCGTTACAGTTTAGCTACTCGATGTTTCTGTTATTTTCTACATGCTGTAGGTGACATGTGATAATGTTTCTTAGTACATCAGTAGAAGAAGCTAGGGGATACAGCATATGCAGCAAACAATTTATGAGTCAGTCAGTGGAAACACTTCTTTTTTTCCCTTGTTCTTAGGTGACTCACAACCAGGAGAATGTCTTCGACTTGCAGTGGCTGGAGCTCCCAGACATGGCCCCTGAAGAACTGGAGTCTCTCTCCAGGAATATGGTGTTCCACCTCAAGAGGCTCATTGACGAGAGAGATGAGTGCACAGAGGTACAGTGACTTCTCTCTTGTATAGCATTCATGTGGAACACCAGTTAACAAACTCAGTTCCTTGTTGTATTTTTTTGTGCCCTGGGTATCTGTTTCTTCTATACCTTTCTTCTACGTGTCAGAAAACCTGTAAAAAGATTATGTGAGAATGGAAAAGACAAAAACATTAAAGTGTGATGAAATGATTGGTAAGAGATGTGCATGCAGTAAAGATACCAAAATATTTGCAGTTGTGACTTTGTCTCGATATTTTTGTCCCTTATCTGTTTAGCTCTTTATTTTAAGAGTGATTGCTTGCCTGACTCTCCAGAGATATTTACCATGGTGGGTCCAGTGTCTTTTGCTTTTTTCCCCTGTGTGAAACCAGGCCTTTCTGTTGCTGACTTATCACTTCGTCTCACTTCAGATCTGTACAGGAGCCTTCTCCCCTTCTTTGTACCTGTTAATTTTCTGTCATGCATTTGACTCTGTGATTGTGTTAGTTAAAACTATTAATAGTTACGATTTATATGAGTTCTCAAAAAAAAACTGGCAGTTTTGTCATTGGAAGGGAAATGTTTTAGTGGTATGAGCATGGTGGAGATTGCTCTCCTTCATCTGATCTTTCCATCTTACTCTCAGTTGAATTTTATAGAATAATAACTTAATTTTCTACGTTTATTCATCATTTTTATAGATGTGTGAAAAACAATGTGTAGCTATTTCTATTTATCTTGTGACTCTATGTTCTTCTCTGTATTTCCAGGTGATTGTAGATCTCACTCAAGAGAGGGACTATCTGCAGTCTCAGCAACCACCGAATACTCTGAAGGCATCAAGTCCAGATTCTTCTCCAAACCCAGCCAACCCTCTTTCTAATGAGGACAAACAGCACCTTGCAGTTGAGCTGGCAGACACAAAGGCTAAACTGAGAAGGATTCGGCAGGAGCTGTAAGTCACCAGTGACTTGTGTTTCTAGGCAGACCTGTGTATAAAGTCTTCTGTATCCTGAAAGTGCAGTTGCCTGTCAGCTTCAGCACATTGACTTTCATGAGGGCTCTCGTGAAATGTCATTCACATTGTTTATTTGTAGTAGTAGAAAGCTAGAATGAATGTTCCATCATCCTTTTTAAAAATTGATCTCTAAACACAGAGTGGTAGTTGCTTTTTGTTTTTGTCTGTCATCTTTTTCTTCCTCTCTCTAAAATGCCAGTAACTAGCTGCACTTTTAACTATTGGTGGGAAGTCCAGAGCAAAGCTAGCTATAGTGGTGGCAGTGCCAGTGGGATGTAAACAGAGATAATATAAAAGATATGAAGTTAGAATTTCATGTCTGTTATGTATGTGATATCACAAGAAAATAGACTTTACTTTTATGAAATTCTCATGCCAGAAAGGAAACTCCTTTTTCAGAATGTGCTGGAGGACTTCTGTTTGTCATTCTGGTTTCCAAGCAGAATCAAAAAAAATCCTTCAGAAAAAAAAAGAAACTTTAAGTTTTCCTAATCGTTTTTCAGGGAAGAGAAATCCGAGCAGCTTGTGGATTCTAAACATGAAGTTGAGCAGCTCACCCTAGAGCTGCAAAAAATAAAACAAGAGGTAAGGTGGGCTCATTTCACTGGGAATAACTCTTTTATTCTGAAGCTAAAAAATACCATTCTATATTTTCAATGAAGAATTCAAGTTACTCCAGCAAGCTTTTGGACAGTTATGAGTGTGGCGTACTGACACTTTCTGCTTAACTGGTGAGAACAGTTTTGTATGTACAGCTTGCAAATAGTCCAGTAATGCCTGAAGCTTATGTAATGTCAGGCATTGCAAATGTGAGTCCTGGCACGCTGTTGTACCTCGTAGTCTTGTAGAAAATGTACTGGTTAGTATGAGAATCGTCTTACTCTTGCACTGAGAGAATGTAATTTGCCTGCTGTTAAGAAAAAGAAAGTCTTGAAGGACATACTTTAATATGTTTTTACTTAGGTTTTTCTCCCTGATTATCCCTCTTATCTCTTAGAATATCCACCTGGCCTCAGATGCTCGTTCTGCCCGAGCATATAGAGATGAGTTGGACTCCCTGAGAGAAAAAGCAAACCGTGTGGAGAGACTTGAGATGGAACTTGTTCGGTGCAAAGAGAAGCTTCATGATGTGGATTTTTACAAAGCTCGCATGGAGGTAAGTGAAAATGAAGTGGTGAGTAATCCTTAATGTTTGGCTTTTGTGGTATTACTGCTTCATGTGTCATTTGTAATTGAGCTGACTGTAGCAAAACATGAGAGCAACTGGAAATTCTTTAATGTGCCTTTTTGCAACTATTGCTTGTAGTAGAAAGACAAAATCTGGATCTTTCCTAGTGCCTCGTGTATAGCATGTCAATGAGAAATGGGTACCTTTGTTCCCATAATAATTACAGTTACTCATCTTAGTTACCTACCTGTTAGTTATGCCCATCCTGCAGTTACTAAATAATTTAGGTTGAAAGGGACCTTGCAGATCATCTGGACAAATAGATTGTTCACAGCATTGCTGACCCTAAATTTAGGTGAAGTTGCTCTTATTTTCCTTCCTTTCAGTGCTCTGAGGTTTTCTTACCTAAACTCTCAATGATTCATGTATATAGCATATCTGCCAAAGTCAAATAAAGATCTGGACTTGCTGAACATACTGAGGTTCTGTAATTGACCACCTCACTATAGCTAGATAAAATCCCAGGTCTGAGACACAAGAGCAGTGTTGAAGCTCTCATGTGCTAGGATGAGAACACGTGTTGTTTTGGCTCGATAAACCCTATTTCTTAAGCAGTTGGCTTTTTGTGTTTTTTTTTTTTTCCCCACCAAAGATGTCAGCTAGCTGCTGGTTCTTACGAACAAATTCATAAAGATGAATTTGAAATGAAATGTAGTAACAGCCAACAAAAGCTTGCCTCCTCTCTCAGGAATTCTCAGTTTATAGTAGAGATTATGAAGTTGCTTCTCTGCCTTCTTACCTCAAGCTGGCAAATCGGTCGTGCATTAACCTCACGCAAACTACAAAGTGTGGTATCCTGGTATTTCCCTTTTGTCTGTGCACTGGAGTTTCTTAGCTTCTACCTCCTGCTCGAAGTTTTTACCTGATCTAGGACAAGACAGTTTTTAGTTTTGTGGCAGGTTTTTTTCTGGACTGCTGTCCAGGAGCCAGCAGTCTTGTTTCACTGTCTGCATGCTGACCTTGCTGTCATGCAGCAAAGAGACCTCTGCTTCTGCTTCAGAAAGTTTCGTTCAAACTTTCTCAGCCCCCCTTTTCTACCCTGTCAGTTTTTGATTAATGTTTTGAATGTTGGAGATGAGTGTTGGATCTGAAGGATACCTCCCTGAGGTACAGTAGTAGATGGGACAAAGTGTATTTCCTGTCAATGTGACACTTTTCTAATTTTGGAGAACAGTGTGGCCTGTGGCAAAAGTTGTTGCTGCCACAGAGGCTGAGCTTTTCTAGTATGTGGTGGGATTGCACAGCTGTCTGCAGGCCTCTCTTTGGTCTAGAATAACCAGAATGTTTCACATTCTTACCACTGCTTTCCATTATTGATCAAACCTTGGCACAGCCATTAAGTGGCAGACTTGTACACTGGTAGCATCAGGCAAGCTCCATTGGTTTATGCTGATGCATTCAGGGAATTCCACAAGGTATTCTTCTGTCTGTTTTTATCATCGTGCAGTAACACAAAGGCTGTTCATAGCAGCCAGTATCCAACTCTCCTCAGTCCATGGAGTTTTCTGTTAGTATATCAAGTCCTGCACCCATCCAAATAAAGGACTAAAGGCTGGGATTGAGTTCAGTGTTGGCTCAGATTCCTCCCGCTTCTTCAAAAACTGTTTGTCTCACTGTTACAGGATGTGAGATTTGTGCAGGAATGTCCATGTTTTTAACCACTAGACTGTAAAGTGCTGATTCATCTCGTGCATTTACTGCTGTGATTGACTTCCTGAGCTCCAAGACTTGGGACCCAAACTAATTTCACAGAGACTCAGCAACGAGTAGATGCACAAAGTGCAGTGTAAGCCATATTTCTGTGGTACCTTAAGGCTCATAGGCCTTTGTCAAGTTTGTCAATAAGCGATATCAAATCAGTAAGTGAGAAGAAAAGTGTTTTCAGCTTTGTGTGTCAGTGCAGAAGGTTACTAAGTAGGATTTTGGAAATTTTTTCCTTCGTGTTGTTCTTGTACACAGTTGGTAGTTTGTAGTCGCAAAGAATATGAAAGGTACTCTGTATATGATACTGTGACAAGCTTTAGGAATTGTTGGCAAGTTTGTAAGTACTTTCTGAAAGCATGTGATACAAATCAGCTGTGGCAACAGGGAGAGATTTAGGGAGCTATTGCAGCAGTGCTGAAGAAGCAAGGCTGTCTTTTCTGTATGTGAACCTAACACATGTGAGAATGTTCATTGGTTTCCTTCTCTGTATTTCTTGACAAAACTATTCTGAAAAAGCATTCTAATTTGACTGTCTTCCAAGGAACGTGGAGATTAATGTGTTCTAGATACCTTTCTTCAGGGGCAGCTTAGTGAAATCCTAAGAGTGAATTTAGAGGGGTGGGCATAATACAGGACTCCTCCAAGGAAGTGCTTCTCTTCAGCATAAAGCTTTCCTCCAGCAGTTGTCTCAGTTGAACCTAGTGTGGCTCCAGGAGATCAGATAATTCTCAGAGGCCAGGAAGTCTGCCTTGCCTGTTGTCATTCCTTCTTGTTGCAGTTATGTTTCCACACAAGGTGGTGGGAGGAATTTCTGTGAACATTTTAAAATGCAAAAGTATCCCTTATGTTGTCGTACAGCTTATCAAAGCAATGATTGATTGTCAGAAGATGTTAGCTGTATCATGGCTCAGTAGGGGCAATTTGTGAACTGTAGAAGGGAGGAGTTTGAACTTTGTTTAATAACTAGGTCTGGATGTGCATACAAATTTTCTAGTTTTAAACAATCTGATTGCTACTTTAGTTTCTGAAAATGTCTCTGGGTACCAACACACCCTGATTGTGCAACCGCTTACTCCCAGACTAAATTGTAACCATATGAGTACACCATGCCATTCTTAAAGCTACTTCAAGCCACAGTGATACACGACCAGAACACAGTGTATAGTTTGTTTCAGAAGTGTAGTTACAAAAGCAGGATTATGTGTGGCGGATATTAAACCATCATGATTTAAGTTGAAGCTCTTGCCTGCTAAATTTGGTGTATTTTCAAAAATAAACAAACAAACCCACAGCCAGCTATTATTTCTGCTGACTTAAAATGTAGCTCAGTTTAAAAACTCGTAAGGAGAGAAAAACCCTTATTTCTGATGGAAGCATCGCTTCACCATGATCGTCTGTTGAATTTCTGGCCAGGAGGAGTGGTTTGTAGCTCTGTGTGTTATTAGGCTGACTGTCTTCTGCAGTGAGTTCTCAGGCATTAATGCTGACACACTGTAGTTAGAGTGGTTGTACCTTCAAGGCTTAGAGATGTAATTCTGCAAGATCCCTTGGAGTAATTATTTAAATTACATGAACTTCTCAGTGTTAAGACAACCTAAGATCATGGGATGGGTATACCAATGAGCATTGTTGGCCTTGTCATAGCAGGCATTTTCACCAGGTTATTAATTTAAGATTTCTTCAGAGCTGCTTTGAACCGGCATGTCCACTCCTCCTGGGCACTCAATGAAAAGTATTCCAGTCTTCCACACATTGCAGCTCCCAGTGCTGTGTGGTTTGTACCAGAGCCTGGATTACATGTACGTACTTGGCACATAGCTTGACTCTTCATGAGTCTCTAAAATAACAACTAGTTCCTGCTTGGTAGGCAGTTTTGGGCATAGTTCTGAGACTGTTTTTGAGGTCAGACACAACCTTCCTTCTTAGGGCTGTGGTCTGGATTGAGTGTGACGATATAGCAAAGTAAGCCAGTCACATCGCTGTTTCGTTATGGATATCCTGGCAGCGTAAACAACACTCAGCACATTTTGTTTTATGTACTTCCTCTAGCCTGTCATCTGTTAGGTGTCAGCCTTTTTAGTTTGCCTACTCTGAAGTGACCCAATTAGATCAGATTTGGGCCAGAATGCTGTTTCTGAAAAATTAGTGTTTTATTGTTATTATTATTTTAGTTACTTGCGTACTCAGACGTTTCAGTTGTAGTGGTTAAAGGACTTCATAAGCATTGACAGACTTGTCCTTTTTAGTGCTGCTGTAGTGAGGAAATTATTCCTCTACTATTATGCAGGTTGGTAGATGACTTGAGGAGACATCAAGGGCAGTAGTGTGTGCATAAGGTGGACTTCTGTACTAAGCCATCTACAGTCAAAATGCAGCAAACAATTAAGATTGCTATATAAGGCTCTTAAATCATGGCCCCCTGTAGTATCAGAAAGCAAGGGGAATGGTTGCCATTAGGCATTCCTAACTTGTGCCTTGCAAGTATCTTTTTTTTCTTTTTTTCTTTTTGGTAAGTTGTTAGCCATGTGAGGCTTTTTGTGGCAGACTCTCCCCTCCATAACTGAGAAGGGTGTTGCTGGTTAAGGAAGTGAAAGCAATTTGCTCATGCCTGATGGTCATTCAGGAATCTCCTTGGCTTGGATGTTTGTGGTTGGAGAGAGCAGACTTGAACACTGATGTCAGCAGACTTCGCATTTGGAATACTGTTGTCCAGGAATGATCTCCTCTAGAACTAAGCATTTCATCATTCCTGCATGCAGACTTTCTCTTCTTGCGTATTTAATTGGAGCACAGGAAGGAGGTGGAGAAAGAACAGTAGGCAAAAAAAATTCTGCCTCTTACCCCATTGTAACTCTCCTGGGCTAAAATCCTTCCTATATCTTTCTAATCTGTTTAAATGCTGGTATATTCCTTCCATAGAAAATTATATCTATGATTGAAGACTTACCTAAAAGTAAAAGCTAACAGTGAGATATTATAACTTGAAATAACACATAATTTAATAACTGTGTCAAACATGAGCAGGAATACATAGCCAGACTTCATGCTTTGAGCATCTTGTATTTCTGGAGATGAGATACTTAAGTGCATAGAGCTTCATGTACTGCTTTGCAAGAGTGCTGTATAATTAACTTTGGTTTCCAAAGCTATGGCTGCTGTAGAGTAAGTTAATTTTTACTCAGTAAAAACAGATTCAGAAACTTTAATGGATCAGTGGCATGACTTGTGCCGTTAATGCTCATATATATTTCATGTTTTTTGTCTTTTTGATCTAGCTCTGTATGAAGAAAAATCTATTAAATGTCTAAAATTCAGGAAAAAACGAAATAATTGCATTTACAAAACGAAATAATTGCATTTACTTTCATTAGTGAATCTGAGATAATTAAACATGGAATCATTTCCTGTTAAATGTCAAATTGAAAACTTTTTTTCCTTGTTTTTTACAACATTGCTGTATGAAAGTGATTTGGCCTTTAAAAAGTCACTTTACTGAGAGAAGTTAACATTATTTTTTTCCTCTCTAGGAGTTAAGAGAAGATAACATCATATTGATTGAAACAAAGGCGATGTTGGAAGAACAGCTGACGATGGCAAGAGCTCGTGTTGATAAGTTGCATGAGATAGAGAAGGAGAATTTGCAGTTGAAATCCAAACTTCATGATGTGGAGCTGGTATGCCCTCTCTTCCTCATTACACCTTTTTTTTTTTTTTTACTGCATTCTGTTTTTATGCTGTCACATAAATTGATGTCACAGAAACCAGTGGCAGGTAGATAAATCAGCAGTGCTTTTAAAGATGTCTTTAGTTTGAACTTGATGTACACAGATTCTTAAAATACTTTCACAACATGAGTAGTTTAGTAGTTTACAGTGCCAGTGCCACTGTATGAGATGGGTGGACAAACTTAATTTTATGGGAGGTGCTTTTATGCATACTGACAATAGAGATGTTAATATCTGTCACTTAAGTAGAAATCCCTTAGATACATGAAAGGAAATCTATTGCAGTAAATGAATTTTTTTGCTAGAAACAAAGCCCACAACCTTTATAGTGACTTGAAGTATTCGTCACTACTGTAAAAGCCACAATTCCAAACTTTTAGCATTGGGTAAGCCAGAGATGGCTAATTGCTTCATAGACTAGGAGATCTAAGAAGTGGCAGATTATTGTCTGCAAACAAAAAGAAACGCTGAATTTTATAATTCCGCTAGTACTAATAAATTTTCTTTCGTCTCTTGTGTTTTACTCAACAGTCATCCTCTTGCAACTTTGTTTTGAATTCTTCTGGATTTAACTGTGTAAAAATGGGATGCATTGGAAACAAGAACTTTGAGAGTGCAGTGGGGAGTTATGTTTAAAGACTTAAAAAATAAAGGATAACATGGTGCTTCAGCACTTCCGTAGTTATTCCATATGGTTATTTTCCATGTTGCTTTTTCAGGGTGGATTTTAGAATTTTTGACTAATGCTGTTTTGAATCTTTGCTTCACATCTCACAAATATAAATGACCAAAGTGATTTGCAGAAGCTGTGGGAGCCTCCTCCGATGATTGAACGCCCCCCCCAAGTTATGAGGCAGATATCTACTTGCTAATCCATATGACATGAGTTAAAGAAGCTCACTACTGGTATTCAAGATTATTCCTGCAATGTCTCCAGAGAGTCAGTGTATGATCATGGAATGGTAGAATCACAGAATGGCCTGGGTTGAAAAAGGACCACAATGATCATCTAGTTTCAAGCCCCCTGCTATGTGCAGGCTCACCAGCCACTAGACCAGGCTGCCCAGAGCCACATCAGCTCAGGAGACACCTTGAATTTAGGCAGCCTTACCAGTCTTGGCTTGTACTGGCCCTGTTATCACTGAGCATCTTTTCCTTCCAGTTACTTTCATTTCAAATACATAATGGACTTATCTATAACTAGGGCTACAACAATTATTTAAAACTGTGCATTTATTTTAATAAAAAGGCTCACACTATTCAGTGAGGCTTTTCTGCCCTCAGTGTATATTGCTCCATTTAGTAGCAGTTCAGCTGACAGAACAATCTGAGATCATCTGCATACTTTTTTTTTTTTTCCACTCCTACACCTTGCATAGGATCGAGACACGGACAAAAAGAGAATTGAAGAGCTTCTGGAGGAGAATATGGTCTTGGAGATTGCACAGAAACAGAGCATGAATGAATCTGCACACCTAGGCTGGGAACTGGAACAACTGTCTAAAAGCACAGATCTTGCTGATAGTGAGTACCAGTTGGGGTTGCTGGTGTTGTATTTCTGTTTGTGGTCGCTGAAAAAGTACACAGGTCACTTGACTGCAAAGGGAACGAGTTCAAGCTTAGGAAGTTCATTTGGAGAATTTCCCTTCCTGAGCCATCTGACTTTGAACTTAGTTTCTGGGAACTGCTAAAATGTATTCCTTCGAACTTCTGTTCCTTATGAAATTATTTGTTTGCTTTTTATGTTGGTTGTCACTGAAAGAGTGACTCTAAGTAAAGTGATGAGTTTAAAAAAAAAAAAAAAAAAAAAAAAAGCTTTGTAAATGACACAGCAGAAATGTCACACTGAATAGGAGACACTTCTGACTGAATGGGGGGGAGGAGTCTGTGATCTTTAGTATTCTTCAATACAATTAGTGCAGACAGTTAGCTAGTCTTTAAATCCCAGGAAGTAGTGTATGCTGAAGTCATTTATTTTTACTAGATACTGAAAAATGTGTATGGGTAGAATAACTGGCTGATTATTTTTTTGGAATGGTTGATTTGATTTCCATAACCATCACAAACATAACTAATGCTCCCTTTGCTAGTCAGGTTTTATCATTGTTTGCTGTATCTAACATCTATTCTGTTTATAATACCAGCCTAAACAGCAGTGTTATAGAGAACTTGGGAAATACAGGATATTTCATGGTGTTTGGTGTGCAGATTGTATTGATTTACTCACCTGATTCTGCTAAGACTTGTATATTTGCATTTGTGTACTAGGAATAATTTAACTGAAGACGAAGGCATAAATTTGAGCAAGCAGATGGTCTGTTTTCAGTAAAGCTATTTAGAAGAATGATTTTGTTTTCTAAAAGAAATCTGAATTATCTTTTTATGATTAGTATCTAATTAATTGTTGCTGTCAATAAATAATCATGCAAAGCAGGTTCACCTCATTTTTAGAAATGAATTCCTCCTTATTTCTAATCGAGGATATTGCTTAGTGAAATAGGGGAGAAGCACTGTTGCTTCAAAACTTGGGAATTTTGTTGAACTTTTTTTCAGGAAAATGTAAAACTTTCTGATATTTTTGCTTGTTTCAAGTAGCTGCTTTTGGCCTCTTTCTCATTTGCTTTATTTAATGATGTAGTAGAAGAAACAATGCTAGTTTTGTTCTTCAGTTTTTCTAGCAGTAGAATTCCAGAACTTCTCCTATTACCTGAAGAAAAGGCAAGTAAGCAGAGCTGAGAACATTGGTAATCAGTAATCTTTTGTATTGGAAAAAATAAGTGAAGAAAGGGTGATTCAAAAAAAAAAAAACAAACACAAAAACAAAACTAACAAGAGCAAACAAAAACCAAAAATTCTTTCCCAGCAGTGTTGTATTCTTCCAGAGATTCTCTTTAAGAAGTTCCTCCTCAGTGCACGTGGCTATCCTGAATACAGCTATCATGTAAAGATAAGAGTCAGTTTGCAGAGCTCTTCTGGAAAACCTCCTGTTGGATTTGAAGTAGAGTCTGCAAGGGAAGAGGAAAGTTAACGATTTTACCTGTTAATTAGGAATCTAATATTTTGATTCTAAAATTTTATTTTTTTTTTTAAATGCAAAACTCATTTAGATGGGTTTTGTTTCAGGACAACATTGAACTGAATTAAACACCAGGTGATGCTCTATCAAAAGCACACATGGGATTTTAACGTTCTCAGAAACTTGCCTGTTATAAAGTGCTCAGTGTGCTTTGTGCAACAGTGCTGCTTATTTAGCAGGAGTTAATATTTTCTGAGACTTGAGGACAACGCTAAAAGTCAATTTCATATTAAATGTAATTTTGTGGTGAGGGGTAGCAATTATTCCATGTGGAACAGAGTATTACTTCTTTAATTATTCAGTTGCTTAGTAGAGAAATGAACAGAGCAATGCAGATTTTATTGCAGTTTTAGGCAAAGAAGTCATGAGACTTAGGATCTCCAAACATTCAAAGTAAAATCTGCAGTGAAACTTGCAAAAATGTTGTTAGTTCCAAGACTTCAACTGAAGAAAATTCTCTGATCCACTTTCTGATGGCTCCCCTGTGCATGTGTATCCAGTAGGAAAATATTCTCCCTGATTCAGCATATTCTCAATAAGTTAGCTGTGAAGGTGAGCTTTGAACTCAGGTTTTTTTCCCGTGACTAAAAATGATTGAATACCTGAACTTTCATTGTCTGCATCATCTTGATGTTTTCACAAACACTTTTCATTTTTTTATTTTCTGGCTTGATTTATTTCCTCTGATACAAGTATAAAAGAGTATCAAAGCATACTCTGCTATTAATATAAATTTAATTACTAGCATAAGTAAAGCGACTTTAGGAGAGTTTAGGAACCAAGTAGCTTTGAAAATGTTTATCTGTTCAGGTACTTCCCTGTTTATTAAAATTATTGATTATCATCTATAGAAGTTAATTCTAATGTATACAAAGTGTTTACTTAACAGTCAATCTGTAATGATAAGGGTTTGGCTATGATTGTCTGAGTAAAAGTAAACCTTAAGGACCTAGAAAGGAAGATACTGATCAATTGATCAGAGCCATCTTCCAATTTTCTTGTTTCAACAGCTAGGAAGTCCTTTGTGTTTGAGCTGAATGAATGTGCTTCAAGTCGCATACTGAAGTTGGAGAAGGATAATCAGAGCTTGCAGAACACAATCCAGGAGCTGAGAGATGCCTCCTTGACTTCCAGAGAGAGCAGCCTAAAGTTTGTGGAACTGGAAAAGGAAAATCAGCAGCTTAGCAAAAAGGTAATCCTTACTTACAGGAACAAACAGAGCTCTTCAGTTTTTGGGCACAGTGTGTGCAGGCCTTTACAGCATTCCTGAATGATGAGGGATTCACTGATACTCTCTGTAAGACTGGGCACGTTTCTGGCCCCTTCTAGTTAATCTTGTTCTGACAGTAGTGTATTCTATTGCCTTCTGCTTTACCATCTACTTGAGTACATCATTCCAAGCAAAAGTGACTGTTTCATAAAAGCAGCCTTTCAGTGCTCATTTGCCAATAGATTGTGCTGTTGATTTTGTCCCTTTTTGTCGTCTTCTGGCTGTCAGTAATAGTTGGTCTACCAGGTGAGGACACCACAGCTCTTTTGAAATTTCTTGTTCATTTGAAAGTTTTAATATTTTCATGTAAGTCAAATAAAACAAAAGTCAGCTTAGTATATTTTTCTTTCCTGTCCGTAGTCCTGGATCAGCTCATAAATTTGTCCTTTTGGCCCTTAGGTATTCTGCAATATCTTCTTCCCTGCAAATATCTGGTTTCTTTTAATCCCAGGTAGCAAACATGCCATCACTTTTTACATGTATTTGTCTATATTATACTGTATTATTAACTGTTAGTTCATTTAGCTCAAATGCCAGCTCAGCCTATGTGTGAAATGTAGTGGTCCATTCATCTCCAACTAATACATCCATTTTTGTCTGGCTATTCTGAACTCTGATGAGTTGAGCCAAATGGGGAAAGAGAATGTTTGCTAGTCTGAATATAAAAAAAAAAAAAAAAAAAAAATTCCCTGTCTTTTCTTTTTTTTACATATTCCCACCTTTGATAAATCATCTAGAGAACAGACTCTTTTTCTATCTTTCCCACTGCTACTATAACTTGTGTGCAACACTAATACAAGGAGTCCTCTGACCTACATATGGGGTAACTGAATGCTTTGAAGGGCAAGGTGAGGAAGAGTTTTTATATGAAATACTGGTCATAAATTACTGGATCATACCTGTCAGCCAGGGAGAACTGAGATCTGTCAATGGATTGGTCCATCTTCTGCAGGGATTCCTTTGCTGTCAAGTTGAGAGACTACTTCTGTTTCTTGGGTTTCTTCTGTGTGCAAAGAAAATGGAAAAATTTCAGTTCAGCTTACTCTTCCTTCCATGCACGCTTTTATGACCCTTTGAGTATGACTAATTCACTGCAGCTCATAATTTACATGCTTAAAATTTGAGATCAAGAAATACAGAGCGCTCAGCAGATACCTGTGGTGTGCAGCAGTTTGAGTCATTTGAACAACTGTGGTCAATCTTTGGCTTTGCCACAGGCACATTCCTGTGGGCACCTCCAGTTATGGCACTGTATTGGTGCTGGCAGCTGTGATCCCAGCATTAGTCGGATGTTTTCAGCAATGGTTGAATGTGTTGACATGGTGGGCTCACCTACAGGTTTAGCAGTTAAATAAGATAATAGCCAGTAGTGGGGAATGTTTGTGTGGTGTGAAGGGACCACTGTAGACCAATGAGAGAAAATGACAGTTAAAAATACTGCTTTCAAGAGCAGCTGAAGCATGTGGAAAGATGTAAATTGGGCTCTATCAGAGAAACACAGAGCATGATGGGAGTTGCTGACTTACTGTGCATCTCCTGTTCAGGAAGATCTGGAAAAAAAAAAAACATAGTAGCATTCTGTAGTCTGAGGAGACACTCAGTTGTCTTCCAGCATATGGAGGCCTGATGCTCTCTATATAAAATAATCCTCATTTGCAGTGGTTGCATTTGATTTTTTTTTTTTTTTTTTTTTTTTAACCTTTTCTTCCTCAAACATACTTTTGTATTTCTCTTGCACATGTCCTCTTACTGAGAGGAGCAGAGGAAGTATCTGTGGTTAATTACAGAGTGGTTACTGCAGTATGAAGAGGTGAGAGCAACAATTCTGAAGGGCAGTTAAAGATGCATACAAAGAACAAGAGATAGAAAAGTGTTTTTCTCTCGATTTTTTGTGTGATTTTAAAAACAAAAAAAAAAGAAATTGTGATGCCCATGGTAAAGTCATTTCACTATCATCCACTGGCTGAGAGTTATCAAGAATTTTGACCAGAGTATGCTTGGCTGTCTACTGATCTGCTGCTTGGAAAGATCACCTAACCAGAATGGGATTATTTAGGTAGCACAAGAGGGGGTGGTGTGAAGGAAAAGTCCTGTACATCTTTTTCTTCTTTTCTCTGAGGGGAGCTAATTATAGAAAACCCTCAGGCACAGTCTAGTAGCAGCAGTAAGTGCCTGTTCTCCCTGCATTCTGGACTTCTTGGAATGGAACAACTTGTAAACAGTAATTTCTTACTTGCCTCCAGTGCTCTCAGAAGTGCTAATGAAGACTAGCTTTTACTGAGTTACTGAACTTGTGTTCCAGTCTTTTCTTTGAGACCAATGATCCTAAACACGGTCACATTTCTAAAAGTTAAGCCCTTCTTATCTCCCATCTGGGCAGCCCCTGCTTGTTTAAACACTTCCTGTAATGAGGCAGATGTTGATACAGGCAGAGGCCAGCCTCTGGCTATTTCCCACTTATAAGAATTATTGTTAATAACATTCTCATTGACATTTTCACTGTTGGCAAAGTTCATAATACCACCATAGAAAATTAAGCTGTAGGGTTTCACAGTACTTTAGAAGGATAAAAAGGAATGTTTCCTGAACTGGAGATCCTGGCTCTTTGAATCTCTGGCTTCTAAAGAGCTGCTGCTTTACAGTGCTCAGTTCATTATTAGTGCAGCTTTCAAAACGGAGTAGTAAGAAGACATCATTCACTGTAGGACTGGGCTCTTGTTCACAAATCACTGAAGTGCAGAATAGTCACCTGCTGGGAAAACAGAGGACCAACATACCAGAGGGAGAGGGAAGGTAAACTTGGAAACCAGTTTTCCTCTGTTCATCACATTTTAAAATTCTTTTGCTCACTGAACTGTTTTAAGAACCTTCTCGGTATTTGCTGGTTAAGTGAGGCCTTCAGTGATGGAGAGAATAGGAAACACGTCCCTCAGAAAAGTGAGCATCAGAAATTGTAGCCACTGACAGAAGCAAAATGACACTGAGGCTGGTGAATCATTTTTCATCACTGTGTGCCTTATTCTAATAAGCACTATGAGAAAATGCAACTCCTTCAAACTGCGCTTCAGGAAGGGAAGGATTATATCCTGCTGCCACAGTCCTCATCTCATTCTCCTTGGTTGTTCAGAATACTTTTGAGTGTGGACTGTCACCATATCAAGGTGTGGCTGATGTGTTTTGCTGTGTTTTTTCCACACAGATTGAAAAGTTGCAAAATCAAATTGAAAAGGAGAAGCAAAGTAATCAAGATCTGGAGACCTTGAGTGAAGAGTTGATAAAAGAGAAAGAACAGTTACAAGTTGTCATGGAGACTCTGAAAGCTGACAGAGACAGACAGGTACAGACTTCACAAATGTAATCTAAAAGTGTATGCTCAATTGTGGGAATTTACTGATGCCATTTAGAATGTTTGGTTCTCTCAGGGATACAGGGCATTTGAGAGCTATTATACATAAATTTAACTTGTTCAAATATAGGTAAAAGCAAAAAAAAGCCCAACAAGTTTGGCTAGCTACTGCTTCTCCTGTTGCCGTAAGGACATCTTCAGGCTGCTGTAAGAATGAATCTTCATTCTTTAAGGAAAAAAGGTCTGAACTTTACTAAATGGGCACTGACTGGTTTTAGGACATGCAGATAAAACTACATATTGTTGCAGAAGATTGGTCTTCTGCCAGCTGGGTGTCTTGACTTTATTTAATTTTATTCAACCTCTTAGTCTATTTTAAAATATGCTGAGAAAGCACTTACATCTTCTAGTTTGATAGTTTGAATGCCTTTCAGCTCTAAAATCCTTAAATGCAGTGCTTTGAAGCAACTCTGTTACAGGCTCATGCCAAATGTCATCTGTATTAAGTAGACTAATGATGAAAGCACATAAGTACATCATTGAAAGGCAGGGTGTATATTTTTGTGTTGGAATTTGTTCCAAGTTTTGTGGAATGAAGGTTAAATAACAAAGTGCCTTATTTATGTAGTGCTTTTCATCTTGAAGGAATCTTCTGCAGGCTTCTGCCTGGGAAATTGCACTTTTCCACCAAAGTCATGAGTTTCAGTTAGATTGCTTGTGGATTTATTGTGTTAACAGCTGATGATTCACAGGTAGAGCAAGAAGTGAAAACAACAGCGTTATCAGTCACCAGAAGAGGGCAGATTCTGATCTTTCAGGGCCAAGTCCTTTTTAATTTTTGTGGATATTTTTTAGATAACATTTGCAAATTGCTGTCTAAATTGTGATTTCTTCAGCTGGAATTCAACCAGTTACATAAATGTACTGCTTTTACTGAAAGTGTAATGAGATACATAACTACTACAAATTTTCCATACTTTCAGGGTTTCTAAATTGGGTCTTCAGATCACAAAGACAGGAATGTAAACCTAAACAAAAAGACAACACGTGATTGATAACAAATCATTCTCTTCAAGGTGTTCTCTGAAGGCCTTTTGTCTCCTTTATCTCCCTGCTTAGACCTTTCCTAGTAGAAAGAATACAGCACCATTTTTCAGTTCATAAGAGTACCAAGATACCAGAGGTAGCAATTTTTTTAATTAGTTTGGGTTGTTGGTTTAGGTCAGAAATTTTTCTTGTGTAAAATAGATGTTTTTATTAACAAGCAGCTTTTTTTATTTTAACAAGCATGCTTTAGAACTAAATTATGGTGAATGTGTAGCACTTGCATGACTTATTTTTGGGTTGTTTTTTTTTTTTTTTAATATAGATAAAGGACCTTAAACAAGAAAATGATCACCTGAATCAAGTGGTCTTATCCCTGAGACAAAGATCTCAAGTGAGCAGCGAGGCAAGAGTGAAAGATATTGAAAAAGAGAACAAGATCCTTCATGAAACAGTTACAGAAACTAGTTCCAAAGTCAACAAGCTAGAATTTGAGAAGAAGCAGTTGCAAAAGGATTTTGACCAGGTTAAAGAAAAAGTGGAAAGAGTGGAAGAAATGGAGAAAGAGCTCCACCGGCTGGAGAAGGAGAATGAACAGCTCACAAAGAAGGCAACAGCAATGAAAACAGTAACAAAAAAAGTTGAAGTTCTTCAGCAGGAAAATTGGGATCTGGAAATGGAAAATAGGAAACTCAGAAAATCCCTGGACACATTCCAGAACGTTTCCATCCGGCTTGGGGACCTGGAAAGGGACAACAAGCAGTTGGATGAAGAAAACCTGGAGCTTAGAAGAGTTGTGGAGACCATGAGATTTACCAGCACAAAAATGGCACAGATAGAAGCAGAAAATAAAGATTTGGAGAGGGAAAAAGAGGACTTAAGGAAGAATGTGGAAATGTTAAAAGTGCTGAGTAAGAAATCAGAAAGGCTGGAGCTAAGTTATCAGAGTATCAACTCTGAAAACCAGAGACTTCAGCAAATGCTGGAGAACAGCAACAAAAAGATCCAGGATCTAGAAAAAGAAGTACAGGCAACAGAGAGTGAAAATCAAGTCCTTCAGAGAAACCTTGAGCAGCTGAAGATTTCTGCTAAAAGTCTGGAAAGGTTAGAAAAAGAGAACAAAGTCCTAGAACAAGAAATATCTCAGCTTGAGAAGGACAAAAAAGTGCTGGAGAAAGAAACAAAACGGCTTTGGCAGCAAGTGGAGCTGAAAGATGCTATTTTGGACGATAGTACAGTAAAGTTGGCAGTTGCTGAGAAAGAAAACAAGACACTAGAAAAGGAAATAGCTCAGTTCAGAGATTCATCTAATAAGCTGAAAGAATTTGAAAAGGACAACAAAGATCTCATAAAGCAAGTTACAATTGATAAAAGAACACTAGCTACATTGAGAGAGGTAAGAAAAATAATAATACAATGTTTTTTTATATTACAGCTCCGTGAAGTCGCCAAGGAAGCCATCTGTCCTATGGCTGTTTATGACTGTATAAGAGATCTTCAGAGCCTTGCTGGGAAAAACAGCATAGTGTAGTCTTGAAAGGTGCAACCTTCCAAAAACTCGGCGACCACAAATGAGTGTCTCCCAATGAAATGTTCTTAATGCAGAGTAGAGTTTTAACACAGCTCCCACATCGCTGATACTGTCTCTGACTACCAAATTGTTTGCTTACATGAAAGTTTCCAGTTAAGCCTGGAAATGAGCGCATTTGTTCAGAACATGCTAACATCCCCATTCTAAAACAGACTTCTCTGGGACCTGAATCATCCCAGGTAACCAACTTGGCCCTTTCAGTAACAGCTGAACTGAACTTTTCTTTAGGTCTTCCTGCAGTGTTTTTCCCCCATAAGATTCCACACAGAGTGAAAGAGTCATAAGCAGCACTGTTAATAATCAGCAGTGATGTCTTCCTGTGCCTCTATCCACTGCAGCATGCAGTATTCATGCTTTTGCCTGTAGTCATCCTTCAAAAATACACCATTTTCATTACCACATTGGCAAACCAACTATGTGTGTGCCAGAGCCTGGCAGTCTTAGAAATGGCATGTGAGCTGAATCAGGCTGTTGCAGCTTTTTGTTATTGCCTGCTCCAGCTGCTGCTGTTCTGCCAGGAACAGGATTTCCTGTGAAAGAGCATTCAAAGTAAAACTGTCAATGTTACAGTAGCTTGGTGAAATGAATAAGTTCAGCGAGGCTAATGCAGTAAGCAATTACTTATTTGCGTATCTAGTTTTATTTTACTATTTGAAGCAGTAGTATTATTTTCTGGATGAAAAATCTTTATCAGAAACAAGTTGCTTCTATTCTGCTTTCCATACAAATAAATAAAATAATAGCGTTTCTGAAAAGACTCCTTTATAATCTTTCAGTTCTCAAACAGCTGCAAACTTTCAGTTATGCAGCTCATACATAAACATATCTTCTCCCATTTACTTTCTGTGGAAGAGTTCCTGTATGTTGAAGAAGGGATTTGTTTACAAACCATAGATGAGCATTGATCTTAACATTTTTTTCCATGGTTGTTTAAACATGTGACTAAATTTATCGTATCACAGAACTGTTGAATACCTACATATGTTTAACAAAGTGTCTGTTATTGTGGATTTATTCTTCTGTTTCGTATTCAGGTTTATTTTTTCTTTCTTGATTTGCTTCAGTAATTTTGGGCTTTTTCCATTTCTTGTTGAAGAAAACTTTTGAGCAGAAACATGAGCAATGTAGGTCTTCGATGGTATGTTTGCAATTCAGAAAATTTTGAGCGTCAGGAACATCTGAACTTCACAATGCACCGACAGTGATTTGTCCTTTTTAAACATGTGGCTGGTACTGTCCTCTCTTCTTTTTGGGCTCAGAGAGGTGGGAACTCCCTCTGGTGGTGCCAAGTGCCCTGAGTTGCACACGACCATCATGCTGGCAGCAAGCAGGAGTCTCCTGGCCTGCTCTCATCCCCTCTTTTGACAAGTGGGAAGGATTCCAGCGCTGGCGGTAGTAAATCAGTACAGTGAGCAAGACTAAGGTCAAAAGAAGAGTTTTTAAGATTTATTCTGAGTAAGCTATAAATAAAAGCCATCAGTTCAATTTTGCACTCATCTGGCACTGATGAAGATTTTAGACTGACCTTGGGACTGAGATTTTATCTCACAACTTTTTTTTAGTGTTCTTGAAAAAAATGTATTGTGCTGGATAATTATCACCATCCTTTGCACAGCAGCTAATTATTTAGTACTGTTACAGGATTTGGTTCTGGAGAAGCTGAGAAGTCAACAGTTGTCTAGTGAGCTGGACAAACTGAGCCTGGAACTGGAGAAGATAGGATTGAGCAAAGAGCTGCTGCTACAGGATGACAATGGCAATGATGACACGTGAGGAAACTGAAATCTTCTAATCATTCTTTTGACTCTGAAGGCCTTTCCTCAGCTGAATTCTCAAGCCCTCTGCCTTTCATTTTGGTTCTCATCTGTCTCTCTTCAGTTCTCCATGCCCATATTTCTCACATTGAGCATGTTTTTCTATGCTTGGCAGTATACTTCAAGTTTTATTTGGAGGAAGGAGAAAGTGCCATTTTCGCTGTCCATACCAGTCAATCCCTTTGTTGAGCAGCTAGATAGCTATTCTGTGATCCACTATGTATGTTCCTTCAGGTGTTCTTTACAAGTAAGAATAGTGTCTAAGTGTCCATTAGATGGTGTGTGTCATGACTAATAGGTGATCCAACCACCTGTTAATATAAACACACAGCTGTGAACAAAGAAACCCTAACAAGAAATGTGTACAGGCCTCTTAGTAAGACCTAGTTAGAGAAACAAACTCGCCTTTCAGGAGCCTTTAGTGCTTATTGCAGATTTTTCTCTGTGTTAAATGTGTAAAAAAAGAGACGTGAGAAGAAATCTGTTGTGTAATTATGGTAAAAACAGAAAAAAAAAACCTTAAAATCATATAGTTGTTAAATATTTCTATTGAATTATGCTTATGTGACCCTCATTAAAATTGACAGAATTTTCTTAAAGCCTGTTCCCCAGGTATAATGTATTGGGGGTATCTGCAGCAATAGAGGAACAAGCAAATGTATAATGTATCTTACAATTAGACCAAGTCTTCCATGTGGATGGTTTCTCGTTTCTTATTGGCAGATAGTGAAAAGCATTTCTCTTGTCTTTCAGAAAATACAAGATTCTGGAAAGCAAAACTGAATCAGCACTGAAAACAACACTAGCTGTGAAGGAGGAAGAGATTGCAGTGCTGGAAGCTCAAGTGAAAGACACCCTGAACTTGAATCAGCAGTTACAAAATGATCTAAATATGGTAAGAGTAGTTCTGCACATTCATTTTGAAAGTGAGCAAGAACAAGTTGTGTGTACTTTTCTCTCCTACTGCATTCATACACCTTGCAAAAACTTTTCTGACTTAACTTTTTGCATGTAGCTGTCTGTATAATGACACCAATTTCACAGAATTGTAGAATCATGGAATTGTTCAGGTTGGCAAAGACATTCAAGATCATCAAGTCCAACCGCAACCTGACCATGCTACCCTAACTCTAACAGCCCTCTGCTAAGTCATGTCCCTGAGCACCACACCCAAATGGTATTTAAACGCATCCAGGGATGGTGACTCAACACCTCCCTGGGTGGCCTGTTCCAGTGCTTAACACCCCTTTCTGTAAAGAGGTTTTTCCTGAATGCCAACCTAAACCTCCTGCAGTGGAACTTCAGGCCATTTCCTCTTGTCCTGTCACCAGTGAGAAGAGACCAACCCCACTCTCGCTGCAATCACCTTTCAGGTATCTGAAGAGAGCAATAACATCTCCCCTCAGCCTCCTCTTCCCCAGACTAAACAGCTGCAGTTCCTTCAGTCTCCCTTTGTAGGACATATTCTCCAGGCCCTTCACAAGACTTCTTTGGACCTGCTCCATCACCTCAGTGTCCTTTCTGTATTGAGGTGCCCAAAAGTGAACGCAGTACTTGAGATGGGGCCTCGCCAGTGCCGAGTACAGGGGCAGGATGACTTCCCTGGTCCTGCTCACCACACCATTCCTGATACAAGCCAGGATGCCATTGGCCTTCCTGGACCACGTGGGCACACTGCTGACTCGTATTCAGCCATCAGTACACCAAGGTCCCTTTCTGTCAGGCAGCTTTCCAGCCACTCCTTCCCATGCCTATAGTATTGCCTGAGGTGGTTGTGACCAAAATGCAGGACCTGACACTTTGCCCCATTGAAACTCATACAGTTTACCTTGGACCATTGATCTGGTCTATCCAGGTTCTTCTGTAGTGCCTTTCTCCCCTCTGTCAGATCAACATTCCCTCCCAACTTAGTCACATTTCAGGAAAATTATCAGGCTGAGTTCCACGGCAGAAATTTTTAAGGTAAGGACTACTGGCAGATCTGTTTCCCGATGGTTTTTTTTTCATTGTCACAGTGTTGTTTTTCTGTCTTATTTAATGAAAGCATAGTCTGAAGAACAATGCATTTTAAACTTCCCACCTAAGAACAGGCTGCTTGTTAGGTGACAGCGAGCTTGAGTCAAAAGGCACCTTACCAGGTAACCAATAGACATGGAGTCCTCCACCTGTCTATTTCTTAGTTTCTCTGCCTGTGAAATGAAGATAATGGTCCTTCAATCCTTTGAAATGCCTATAGTTAAATAAAGGGTATGCGTTTCTTCTCTTTAAGATAAAATCTTAATATATCTCTTTAATATAGAATCCCACTATTGAATTAGCAGTGAAGGTTTTTCATTGTTTGTTTTGAAGATAACGAAGGACCTTGATGCACTTAAGCAGAATCAGCAGGATGGGCAGCAAGCTCAGAATTCACTAAAGTATTCTACAGAGAAGCTCATTCCCAACCACCAGATGAATGAGAAATTGGACACAGGACACCGAGAGGCTACCATGGAGCTGCTGAAATTGAAAGACAGGGCAATTGAATTGGAAAGGAATGTAAGCTTTCTATTTCCTGTTATCCTGCATACTTTCTTGTGACCGTGAGTGGGTTGTTGGGACCTGGGTTTTGAACTTAGAAGAATCTGGTGGGTTTTCTGGAGCACCTGATTCTACCAAATTTTTCTGGTATCTCATAGGACTTCTCATAGTCCAAGACATTATGTCTTGAATGACATCTCTCTAGGGATGAATTCAGGTATCAACATCTGTTATACTTTGATTTAGTTGTGAAAAGAGATATTTTTTGCCCTTTGATTGTAGAATGATCTTCACTAATTACTTCTTATCCTTGATAGGACTGCAGGCAATCAAAACAGCCATTTTGTTTCTTCCTTTATCACCCTTTCAATCCCATCTGTCTTTCAGAATGCAGCCCTGCATACTGAGAAGCAGTTACTTAAAGAACAGCTGAAGCATTTGGAAACACAGAATGTCTCTTTCAACAATCAGATCCTGACACTACAGAAGCAAAATATGTTCCTTCAGGAACACAATACTGCCCTGCAGACACAGACAGCCAAACTCCAGGTCAGGATAACCTTGTACTTATGTGCAAGGTGTAACCAGAAGGTGGAGCTTAGATTGAGACCTGAATTTCTCCAAGCTAGGAGGGAAATTGATTCAATAGCTGATTTATTTTTATTATAAATGTTGTTATTTAGAGAGAAACTAAGGTAACAATGGAAACTAAGGTAACTAAGGAAAATAAGGTAACAATGCATCAAAATACAAATGTTATTTCAGAAGCTGTACTAAAATAAAAGCATATATGTTGTTTTCGTGTTAATGCCATATCTGTGAAGAAGACTTTGGAAGGAGTGGAAAGGGGACAGAAGTTATCATCTCCAAGAGGCATTGTAGCTATGGGTTCTGAGGGCAATTCTTAGACTTCAGACAATATGTTAAGTTGTTGGTGGAAAGCAGATGCTTTTAAATGTTGCTTCTAATTTAAAAAAAAAGCTATTAATTTGAGAGAGCACGGTTTTAAAGGTCAGCATTGGATTAGCTGACGTTTTTATATTGTGAATTCTTTTTTATTTAAGCTTTTCAACTTGTATGTTCTCAGAATTTTTGGTTCCCCATACTTTGTTCTCACTTGTAATTGAAGTATGCAAACAACATAAAATTTGATTTGATTTGGAATCAGGCTTGTGAGAACTGCTGCCCCTGTATACAGTGATGCAGTTGGTTTTGTTGACTTTGGTTGAACTGAAGTTCTTACTTACAGGTACATGAACGTGGAGTAACTTCAGCATTTGTGTGTGATTGTCAGAGATAGAGCTCAGTTGCAAATATTCCAGTTTATCTGGATTTTCAGGCTCTTGGTCCATAACAGGCCACTGCTAGCATGGTGGTGCGTGTGTGCATGTATAATATGGTGTATGCTGATACTGACGGCAATACGGAAGTGATGCCCAAGCTTCCATAAATATCTTAAGTCTGCAAAGCAAACGGTGTGTTCTTGATTAACTGTGTGCTGGTATACTCTGCTAGTACGTGTCTATTGCATGTACCAGTAGGTGTAAGTAACACTTGCTTTTCATTTGAGAAACTTTAGGTAGAAAATTCAACCCTCAACTCCCAGAGTGCTTCATTGATGGCCCAGAATGCTTTACTCCAGAATCAGCAAACAGCTAAGGAGAATGAAAATGAAAATCTACTGAAGCAGAAGGAGCAGCTTAAAGCTGAATATGAATCATTGCTTCAAGACCATGAACACCTTGCTTCATTACATGAACGTCAGTCCACAGAATATGAATTGCTAATAAACCAGCACAGCTGCCTGAAAACCTTGCACAAAAACCTGGATCTAGAACACAAAGGTCTTGGGGAGAGGTATGTTCACTGCACAGGAGAGCTAGAATGTGCTTATGCTATGGACTTAGTCTTAATTGTTGGCTTCCAGTTGTGAACAGAAATTATCTTTTTGGTAGAGTAACTTTTTCCCTTGAAAATGTGTTTTCTTATTCTTGCCATTATTAGGAGATGAGGATATATGCAAAGCTGTAGACTTCAGGCCTCTGACGGTGGCAGATCACAGATGAGTGATGATGTTTAGCTTACATGAGTTTGGATCTTGGGGATGCTTTGTCAGAAGTAGCTTAAATCCCTTTACTTCAACTAAAGATCTTTGCTATAATAACATTCTGCCTTAAAAGATTTTTCTGTTTCTAGCAGGTAGTATCTTTTGTAGTCGTACTGTGATTTCTGTAAGTCAAATGGGTAATTACCTAATTATGTGTATCTTGGTGAACAGTATAAATAATTGAAGACTGTGTTAATTCAAGCTCGTGACAAGGGAGGCTCTCTGAAGGGACCTCTATTGGGCTTGCCCTGAGATAATAATGTATTATTTATTTTCATCTATCTACCATCTAAGACTTCTGCTTCAGGCCCTGCAGCTGAATTGTGAAATCAGAGTGTTCTCTTCATTATTTAACACTAGTTACAGTCATTTTTCTGACAGTTGTCTGTGGATTGAACAATGAATACTGTGGTACTGCATAAATCCCACTCTGCCTCAAAATATTAAATATATACATTTTATATACTTCTTAAAATTATTTTTTCTCCTCAGAATATCTGTATTCAGAATCAGTTTCTGTGCAGGAGCACAAGTTGAGTTCATAGTAAGTCAGTGTTGATCCTTCAGAACGGACTTAAGCCTGGTGCTAAGCTTCTTCCTGAAGACAGCAGATCTGGCAATATAATGTGCAATAGATTGTGATAAAACACGGAAGTAATGTAGAATCGTAGTAAACCTGTTGTGATTAAAATGGGTTGTGTGACAGGACAGCTGCTTCAGCTGCTTGGATGTCAACTAAATGAGCTGTAAATGATTACACAGACACTGTTCCTGCTTACCAAGTCTCTCAGACTGATTAATGATTCTCTTTGATACAGGCTCTGCTTAAAATTATCACAATGCAGTGTGTAGGGGCAGTTTGTTAGGCACCGTTTATTGATGAGTACGAACTATTAAACAGTCCTGACCTAAGGGAAAGAGTGGCTTACTGAAAGAAAAAAAAAAACAACAAAAAAAGGTTATCTCTAGTGATAACTGGTCAAATCACCTTAGTAAATGTTAACCATTTGGACTCTGTTACTGAGATGTGACTGTCAGTGAGAGACAGATGTAACCTTCTTTGTACTCAAAGCAGGTTGGTTTTGGCAGTTTTAAGAGTGTAGTGTTCTTTTCAGCAGGTCAGCTAGCAAAGAGACTTGTCAAGGTGGTGTGTCCACGGACAGCCTGTATCTCCATTTGACTGCCAGTAGAAACAAGCAGCTTAAGTTAGCTTTTGGTCTCCTACCTTCATGTACAGTGAAGGTCACTGAGGTTACACGTGTGGGCCATATTTGACACAATCAAAATGTTTTCTGAACCTGAGCAAATTTAATGAAACCTTCCTCAGCTGTGTCTGCATTGTCTTAGCCCTGCAGTGTGGGTTTAAAATGAGTTGAGTATAACTGCAATAAAATGCCCGACATGGCCCAGTAAACCGCAGAGATGTGGGTTTGATTTAGGAAGAAAAGTGTCTTTAGTAAGTTAGCACCATTTACCATTAATAGCAGTTTCTTCTGCAGTGAGCACAGAAAGGCTGGACCTCTTCTGCCTGCATTTTTAAGATTACTTTACATATTGCTCATTACTAAGGGGAGGTAATAACTTAGTAACAGCAATTGATTGGCAGATGCTTGAGGTTTTCTCTGTGGCTTACTCTGGAGAGGACTGTAATCCTACAGAGATGCTGGAAAAAAATTGATCTCGCTGGAAAAGCAGAATCCCTGCTGTGCAAGGTTACATATTGCAGTGATTTGTAGTATTATGTTCTCTTTGCCACACCTGGGCAAAGCTGGGTGCTTTTTAAAGTTTTCTCAGTTACGAGCATCCACCAGCAGTATTTCTCCTGACAAATTAGCAAAAGGAGTGAAAAGAAATGTGATTGTTCAGGTTGAGAAGTGGACTGTGTCAGAGCCGAAGTGCAATTTGTGTGCATGTGTAAGAACTTTAATAAACACTTTCTGTGTGCTTAAAATGGGATGAACATGTATGTTGAGTAGGCTACAGGCAGGGATGCCTTTTCTGGTGGTAAAGCTTGTCAGGTTGCATAAATCTAGCTCAAATACTCAGTTTCTGCATCTGGAATACAGGTATGTTTGCTTGGGGTTTTCATTTGGGCACCAGAGTTGCAGAATTGCTACACTTTCACAGGTGGTCCCTTGTTTCTTTCCCTATCTCCTGGTATCTTGGGAAGCGTCTGTGACCAACCACGGCAGCTCTTACGTTCAAAGAAAGCATGTACAGCTGGGCCAGACTGTTAAAACTGTACCAGTATACTGCTTCCCTCTGAGAAGCCCTCATTAAAAAAGATAGCTTGGAGAAAAATGAACAGAGTTCTATCATAGGGATATGGCAGAAGAATTCACAACACAGGCTGTACAGAGGTGGCCAGGGTAATTTCTGCCAAGGGACTGACAGTGGAGTTTGTCTTCTCAGGCTCTGGATTGGAACATGGTCTTTCTTAAATCCTTCTTGGAGCTGGATGTGAAACCTTCTTTGCTTTCAGGTTCTTCCATTTGTCGTACAGACATTGAATTTGAAATGTCCTGGGGCTGAATTGAATGAAGAACATAAATAAATAAGGTTAATTAAACTCCACTGCTGCCACTGCGAATGAATAGTCCAAAGTAGCTTTTGTGTGAGAGACAGGTATTTTCTTTGTGGCCCTTCAATTGTGCTGGAATTTGGGACAGGCTATAATTTGACCCTGGGAGGAAGAAAATGGTAGCCTGAAAGAAGAACAAGCTGGCAGGAGGCAGTGTGTTTGGTGCTGTCTGCTACTTTTGATTTTTTTGTTTTGAAGGTTTAGTGGCTGCAGAGTAACTGTGCTCTGCTGAGATGAGAGTCAGCAGTGGCGGGTAAGACACGTGCAGATGATGCTTGTTTGCTCCTGTTCAGGCACTGCTTTATCACTACTCTGTCACTCAGCTGCTGTTTTAAAAATGCAGGAGCAATGCTTCTCTGTGCCTGATGCAGGTACATCTGCCAGGGATACTTTGGGGCAACATCCTATAATCACTGTCCCAGAAAAACCTGCTGGTGAGTTTGACATCCACTGCACCAGTGGCTTCTGCTTTTTTTTTTCTGTGTGTGTGTGGTCACAACAGGAAAAAATCTGTGCTCAGCTTGCAGTTGTACAAAGTGGTCTCAATCCACCTCATATTCTGCACAGTATTTCCTGAATGCAGGCAGCTTAGCAGCTCCAGGGAAACTGAGCCCACCTAACCCATGCTGTGCCACCTGTCAGGGGAGTTGTTCCATAGCTCGATTGTTCAGTGATCCGGAGATGAAAGTCGTGCAGACTTGTGGGCAAAGCTGTTTCCATGCATACTGTGGAATTCTTGAGCCTTGGTAAATTTTTGAATACACACATTTGTACAAAACTAAAAAGACAGGTAACCACTAATTTCTGATGTTCGTGGTACCACCTATTAACACATCTTAAAATAGATGAAGAAAAAAGTATAAAAGGAAGCTGAGAATATGCTATTTGCCTTTTGTAGATATAACAGTTTAATGAAACAGAAGGCAGAACTGGAAGAGTTGGAACTAGCTCTAAAAACTGAGAGAGAGGTCCTGCAAGAAGAAAGGAGATCAAATGCAATAACTGCTGGGGAAAATCAGAAGCTGAGGGAGGAACTGGACAGGTATGGCTCCCTCACTGAATTCTTGTAACAATTGTTGAAAAGTCAGTGATGCAAAATACATTTTTTCTCTGTTGCATTGTATTAATTTTAGCTCCAAAATACTTTTATTAATGCATCTGTTATTTTTTTTCTCAGTTCAGTCTTGTAATTTGTTCATTTTGTTTAACTTTAGATTATCAGCTTTGTGGATACTGTAAACAAAACAAAAGGTGCTTCATATATGGTCTGATTCTGGGGCTTCTGCTTGTTAAAAATATGCCTCCACCTGTGATCCTGCTCACAAATCTTTCTGTACTGTTTCCAGCACCTGTCTTTAAGCAGGACTACAAATACCCAAAGCTCTCAGAGTTTTTTGAAATGATCCCTACTCATTTTTTTTCCCCATAGGAAAAACTTCATTGTGTCTTTTTTACAGTGTGCTTTAGTTATGGAAGTTAATGTAGCTGTTTCTTTTCTGTAGCCAAAAAAGCTGCTGTTTGTTAGTAGTATAAAAAAACTTAATCCTTGTTATTAATAATGGAGTTAGTGATTCATATGATCGCTGTGTGACTGTGAACTCATACCAAACTATTGTTGAGGTAGCGTCCAAAAGTAACATAATGCAACAGTGGAATGAGCAGCTATTTGTCCTAGACCTTCTGATGTTAAGTGATATGCTTTTATTTGGAGTATTCAGGGTCTATCTTTGGAGAGGGGTGATCTGATTATAGCCCAGAAGAATGATCATGGTAGCATTGAAGATAGGCATTGATATATTCTTCACTGAGACAGTGGTTGGGCTCTAGAACAGTCTCCCCAGGGCACTCTCAAGCTGCCAGAGTTCAAGAAGTGTCTGGACAGTGCTCTCAGAATTGTGAATTTTTGGATGGTCCATTTTGGAGCTTGGACTTGATGATCCTTATGGTGGGTCCCTTGCAACTTGAGATATTCTATGATCCTACAATTCCTGCTCAGTTCTCACTGTTAGAACCAATTCAGTCTCACTGCTAAAAGGCCTTTTGAGAAAAAAGTTTGTTACAAATAAGACTCCAAGGTTTCAAGTTCAAACAGAATTAGATTTAATCATGTTCAAACATTACACCTTCAGTTCAATCACAAAAGCTTTGTATGTTCGAGTTTAATGTACCCTCGTACACTGCTGAGCTCTGCAAACATTGTTTCCTTGAGCCTTCTGGTTTCAATCCAGTTTCTCTAGGAACAAGGAAATACGTTGCAAAATGTTATTTACAGTGCTGAAAGAGAGGAAGACGTAGCTGTCTGTCAGCAGTACAGAATGTAACCATTTTCATTTATCTGCTCCTTTAATTTTATGCCTTTGTGAGTAGTAGGCATTTTTAGATTTACCAAAAGGTACAAAGGAATGCCATATTCTCATTTACAGCATTACAATGTCGTATCTGTGTTCATATAACACATGCTTATATTTCATGCATCAGGAAAAAAAAAACCAAAAACAAAAGTTGTGTTAGTACTCTTATGCCAGATAGAGCTGCCTGTATATCAAGATGCTCTTAAATACATCCTGCCTCAGAAATTTAGGATGTGCTTCTTACCCAATAGAGGAATAGCATATTTATTTGTTGTCTATTTTCTTCTAATCCAACAGAAGATTAAAAACATTTTATAATGCTATTATAACTTTTTTTTTTTTGTGACAAGAATAAAAATGTCCTTAGTAGTCATTAGAACTTAACATTTGATTTGGCGCATGCTTAAAATGTAGTCTTTGAATGTGAGGCACTTTGTATGAAATGTTCTTCACAAGCCTGCTGGCTTTTTCATGTTTAGGGTGAATTTCTTGCACAACCAATTAAAGGCAGAATATGAAGGGCTGCATTCACACACTAAAGAACTGAAAACTTCCTTGAACAACTCTCAGCTGGAGCTGAACCGTTGGCAGGCTCGCTATGATGAGCTGAAAGAACAGCACCAGTCCATGGATATCTCTCTGACCAAGCTGGATAACCACTGTGAGGTGAGTAGCAATAAGTAGGTACACTGCTGGATTGGTGTAAGAGAGCATCCATTGTTCAAAATTTGTGGTAAATGTATAGAAAGTCAAGCTATGTGTTTATAACAGTATGCTCTTATATACTCTAGAGTTGATCTGTTTGTATCTTAGGTTGCTCTGCTGTTGTGTTAGCTTGATTGCATTGCTGCTCCAGAGAAGTCAAGTATAGGGTAGAAATTCATCTGTCTGTCTTGTTCAATAGCTGCTGTCACGTCTCAAGGGAAATCTGGAAGAAGAGAATCATCATCTTCTAAGTCAAATTCAGATGCTGAACCAGCAGAATCAGATGTTACTGGAGCAGAACATGGAGAACAAGGATCAGTATCATGAAGAACAGAAACAATACATGTAAGGAAAAGAGTTTTGAATTGTGAACCCTGAAAAAGTGTTTTAGACAACTGTAGAATACTAATCATCTATTAGAATAAGAAGGGAGAGCAGAAGGTTGACTGATCTACTTGATACCTACCTAGAAAAGGAAATATTCAGAAGATTTTCCATAATGGGAATATGCTACAGAATTTCTTTGTATTGCCTTACACAAAAGTACAGATAGCTCTTTTCAAATAATGCAAATGAATCCATGTGGAGAACTTAGCTGTAAAAGCTGGAATGCTAAAACAAGCTTCTCAAAGAAATCTGAAGAACCTGAGAAAGAGCTGCGTTGCAGCAGGAGTCTAGTCTTACTGATTTTGTGTTTCAGTTTCCTAAGTAAGGCTGTGTCTGTCAGTGATTTGTCAGTGGACTGTAAATAAGATTGAACAATCAGCAAATAATATATAATATATATATGTATATATTTTCCTAACATCCACTGGCCAAAAAAAGCTACATTAGTTGTTACTGAGTAATCTAACTTAAATCTACTGTTGTTCTTTCACCTTCCGTGCTTATTGCACAAAAGTCAATCACTAGCAAGCTACACAGATTATTGTACTTTTCTGTATAGTGAGTGAGCTCAGTAGCATTCTGAAGCTTATGTGACAGGAGGATATTTCATTCTCTTTGCTCTCTTTGGCCTTTTGTGTTTGATTTCATACAGATAATTCAGCATATGCTTTTTCTTATCATAGTGATAAACTAAATGCCTTAAAGAGACACAAGGAAAAACTTGAAGAGAAAATAATGGATCAGTACAAGTTTTATGATCCTACTCCAAAAAAGTAAGTGCTGTTTGGATTCAGTTTTGCTATTGATGTACAGATTTGTGAGGATGAGAAAGGTCTCTCCATAGTGGGATATAATTGGAATTTCATCTGAAGTGAGGACAAAATATCATCTCCACTTCTCTCTTTGGGAATGGTTTGCAGAGTGAACTTAAAAGCCCTGATCTAGCTTGTGTTAATAGAGAGTGCCTCACGTGGGGTTCTGTCTCTTAGTACTGGAATCTGAAACAGTACTAACTATAAAAGAGGCACTTTGCCCTGCTCAGTGTGACGGCCTTGAGAAGTGCACGCTCATCCTTCCACCTTTGAGAAGGTGGAATTTCTTCTGGGATTGTTTTGTTTTAAATCTGTGTGCATGGCAGCACAGTAGTTAAATTAAGGAGCTCCGAAGTTCTGTGATGACTTATGCCCATAACTAAAAGCAGCAAAAGTATATCAGAACGTACAAATTTCTCTGCTCTTAATTCAGAAAACAGAATTCCAACAGAAATATACATGCATTTTTCCAAGAACTGTGGTGGATGAAACTTAAGTGAAATAATGTACGCAGATGTACAGAAGATATCCTTCATGTGTTTTTGTAGAAAGGGAAGAAAGGACTACAGGAGAGACTAAGAAGCTTCAATATTGATAGATCATTTAGTGCTAGTGCTAAAACAATGCTGAGCTGGTGGCCAGGTTCTTGCTTTAGCCTCAGAATATGTAAGTTGCTGCCACAACAGCTCTGAATAGATGGAGGATATGAGATCCCGATGAATAATGTTTGGTGATGTGTATATAGCTCCTGCTGGGGGACGGTTTTACACAAAACAGTCTCTTGCCTTTGTTTTGAAACTGCTTCATGACCAGCACTGGATTTGTGTCCCAGACAAGTTCAGGGACTCCGTATACTCAACAAAGCAGCAGCAGCAGAAGTTTCATGAGCTTCTGTTTCGCAGGATATGAGCTGTCCATCAGGGAGAAAAGGCTTGCTTAATAACAAAAAAGAGACAAGCTAATTTCACCTACGTAGGGGAAACTGATACTGATACTGGGAAAAAATTCTTACAGCAGTTTTCATTTCTTCAGTTTTTGGACTTTCGCTGTTGTAGAGCTTTTCTCAGAGTTGAAATGACTTGTGTAGGCCCATGTGTGTAATTTAGATTTCTAGCAGAGGGAAACATTTGTTTTTCTCATATCTCTCATACTGAAGAAATATTTCTGTAAAATAATTTAGACTTCAGGAGAGAATTCTAAAGGTTCATGCTCCATCTTTCCAACCAGTTCATGACAGCAAAAAAATAAGAATGTAGCTTGGTGGCTTTAGCACAGCTGTAAACTTCTTCATGTAGTGTTTTTTGAATCCTGTTCCCTAAACCTCATTTATTAGGAAAAACCACTGGATTGGAGCCAGAGCCTTAGTCAAACTAATCAAGCCAAAGAAGGAGTCTACAAGGGAGCGGTTGAAGCCAGCAGCAGAGAGTCCTCTATGGCATTCTGAATCCCCAGAGACAGTAAACTCTCCATCTGCCTCACAAAAACTGAAATATCAACAAGAATCTCAGGATAATACTTCTCAAGGGTCAAACTCTGTGGAAGAAAGAGAGAACCCTGGAGGTTCTGCAACTAAAGGTATGCAATGCACAGCCCAATTTTATGAGCCAAACAGGTTTTTGATGTTTTTTTTTAGTTATTTTTCTTAAGATATATTGATACTGCATCACATAGTTTTAAATCTTTTTTTTTTTTTTAAGTAAACTAGTGTTCGATTTGTTTCTTTTATCCGCTTCTTTTCCCTTCAGCTTTTGTACAGTTTCATAGTTGATCTAAGTGTGTTGTGTATTACTGAGTAAGTTGATGAAAAATTTTTACGGGGACTTCGCGACAGATCAGTTTAAAGCTGATCCATGTAATTTTATGGTCATATTTATTAACATCTGTTCAAGTAGACAAGGCTGGTCCTACAGCCACTGCCAGAAGATGGCGCACATGCAAAAGAAATCATGTAGAAAATGCTTTTTTATGGTAATATTATTTTGGAGGATGATGCAATGAGTTGACTTGGGATCAAATTCATTTCTTAATGTAAAAAAGATGAAATAATTTTTGAAACATTAAAAGGAATAAGAAAGACAAAATGATCTCTCTGGCAGTTACTTTCTGCAGTAGATCAGCTATTCCTAGTGACAGGGAATTTAGAAGACAGCTCCTCAAAATAAATACACTGTAGTCTTTATTGAAGAAAATACAGAAACAAATTTTACTTATTCTATTGAGATCACTTTTTTCAGGTTCTGTGTATAGTTTTTTGTCCTAGAAGCAATTTTGAACTTAATTTTTATGTAGTATTTCCTGCTGGAATCACGGCTGGGAGGTGCAGGAGACAGAAGGGGATGAGCCAAGGAATGTAGTTGCTGCTACAGACTACTACAAGTATCTGTTTGTTAGTTTTTGTTTTGATTGGTTTTATGTTTCTTCTTCTCCTTTCTTGGAGTCCTTTGATTCACCTAAAATAGTGCATGTTCCAAACCATCCACGTGGTTCTGGGAAATGCTAGAAGTTTGTAGTCTGCATCTGAAGTTCAGCCTGGAAATTTGGGGTTGGATTTCTAATAAAAAAGCCTTCACCAAGTGCTGGAGGTAAAATCAAGAGTGAAGCCTCAGAGACTTTTAAGTGAAACATGCTTATGTTGAGATGATGAGCACCAGTACTAAAGCCTAGAAAACATCTAGGAGATCTGAGTATATAATCACCAAGGAGCATGCAGACCTGTCTGATTCTTTGTCTTTTAATTAAAACATTGAGGGGGTTCTAACAGTTATTTCTTAATGAAGTTGCTTATGTTTTATGTATATTTCTTAATCTGTGCATTAAGATGAGTCAGATTAACTGTGGTTAATTATGCATTAATCTGAGTCCTCTAAATAGATGTTAGTCTTTGTTTATCCTTTGTCATTTCTTACTGGTTGTGCAGTGTTTAATCTGTTTTAAGACACTTAAGCTTTACGTACATGGGCTTTTTTCACTTTTTTTTTTTTCTTCTTCTTTTTGGGATACCTGGGTGATTACAATTTAGCTGTGCAGCGCAGAAAGATTGCCTTTTTGAGAAGCAAAAGCAAGGATAAAGAAAAGTCTCCTAAGTCTCCATCGAATCACCAGTCTCTCTCTAGTCGGCTCCGGTTCTGGTCTTCTTCCGGCATCCCGCCCTCTCCCAATGAACCTTTTTCTTTCTCGGAATTGGGAGATATCTAACACCTTTTCTTTAGTATTTATCTTCATTTACTTCTGACAAACGTTTTAAACCCACGTGCCTTAAAAGAACACACACCTTGATAGAAACACTCAGCATGCCTTTACAGTACTCTAAATACAAGCACAGATTAGTGAACGTGGACTTAAGTTTTCCTGTAGAAGATGAATCACTTTTGCACACTGGATCATTTCTTCAATGCAGCACAATTTTAGGGGACCTCATGGCATACAGTTTGCGTATGTATATTGGCTGTGGTGCATGTTATAAGTAAGTGAAGTTGCTGTGCGCTTGGATATTTCCTTGCAGTCACGTACTTGCGTCGTGTCCAGTTGAAGTGTTGAACTGATTTGCTGCTGCTTTGCTTTCTGCAACATTACAGACCTACTAAAATGCAAATATAATATGTAACCAGTTTCGAAACTTTGAGAGTTTTCCAATACTTTGCACAACTAATTGCTAATAATGGCATTTTTTTTAACATCATTGTCGTCTTATAGGTAGCCTAACTTTGAATATAGAGTGGAAGCTACTGGGAGAATTCTTCCCATAAAGTGTCTTGAAGTTTGCATCCTAATCTGCTGTTTAAGGAGTTCATAGAGCTGTGAAATTAATCTTGAATTGAGCAGAAAGTTTAAATCTTTGCTGTTTCTGTCTTGAGAGATGTTTTCGGAAAAGTAGATTTGTTCTCTTAATGTTGGAAATAACCTTCATCACGGATTTGTTGCCTAGAATTCTTACTGCCTGGTAGTCATTAGCTGGTAACTTCTGAAATGAAGCAATGGTTTCCATCCCTGCTCTGTATTAAGAGAGGGAGGTGTGTGCAGCACAGGCAATGTGCTGTGATACATGAGAAGCTCAGCAGAAACCCAGAGGATCTGTCTCATCTCCTTTCTCACTCCTAGAAGTGATACAACCAAGGGCAGTGACGCAGAAGCTTCTTGCTGCCCAGTTAGGGATTTCATAGTGTCTTTGTCAAGGGCAATTAATAATTCTGGCATCTGTGAAAGATGTTAAGTGCATTTTTCAAGTCAGTTAGAAATGTGGTTTTGCATGCCAAACTTTAGCCAGTAGTTGCCCCAGTAAGAGTGCCATCAACTTCAATTCTAAGAGAAAGTGCAGACCCTGTGCTATGGAGCCCACACAGACTGTGGGATAAAACTTTTTTTTCTGAAGTAAGTTTCCAGGAGTCATCTGATATGACAGTAACTTGGTCTGCTTTCTCTAATACAGCTTTGCTGCTACTCTGTGCTTTGAACTGTTTCTTGTCTGCGAGTTTATTTTGACCGCTGCAATCTGCTGTGTTTTCAGCTTTTAATTACAATCAGTTAAGCACATATTCCTTAAAAATGTATGAGAACCTCAAACCTTGCATCTCATTAAAGCTGTTTCCTGTAGTTAATGCCCTAAATTTTGTTCTGTTTTGCGGGTGCCTTAAAGTGTTACAAGAAATGAAGTGACCTACATCATTGCTAGGAAAGATGTCGCCAGCTTTCTGAATTTAAGTAATATTCTAGCAGGTAGTTTTTGTGTTTTCTTGCTAAGATCCCACGAATTCCACCTAAAAGGCACTGCAGCAGAGCATTGCAAGAGCAGCAGTTTTAACCTTGAAGGGACCGTGCTGTTACTACAGTAAAGATCTAAACCTGAAAGCAGTTAGCTTAGTGTGCAAATCACAATAGTTAATTTCCAAATCAATGTATTTTCCTTTTGAACAAGTCACTCCATCCTTATTCTCTTTTGTTACTGAAATGCTTATAAAATGTACCTGTAAGGAATAACGTTATGGGAATTTCACACCTCAGTTATTTTTTCTGCATTCAAGTCTTTGATCCTTTTCTTCCTCATTTCACAGTAACTTCTGCATGTATAATACCAACCCTCCCACTGGCACTAAACAGCCCTTGTCACTCCCACACTTTACAGAGAGCACACATGATTGAAAAACTGGTGGCAGAAATTTGTTGTTCAGTACAAAACTGGTTATGGGAAAGCTTGCAAACGTCGCTCCTCTGTTGTGCAGTTTCTTTGTGCCTGCTTGTCCTGTTTGTATGAGAAGGTAAATATGCATCTCCTAATGCTGTTTTTCAATGACTCGTTTTATTTCTCTTTCTCCCCCCTCAGTGCTAACAGATCTGAAGCAAAAGAGGAGTTCCCATCATGGGAGCGGCAGTGATACTGTTGAAATCTCAGCAGACTCTGAGACCAAACACTCTTGTGTGGAGCTGGGTCCCAGGACTTGCTCAACCTCAGCTATTCACCTGCACACTTCCACCCCCATCTCCAGGGTCCCAAGCAGACCGAAAGGTGTGCTCTGCGTTTGATCTACCAGCTGTTTGGACAAGTCAGGCGACTTTTTTGTTCTTGAGTAAATCTTGGCTTCTACTGACATTCACGTAAAAAAAAAACCAGCACAAATCTTTTCACTCTGACTTCATCTGTTTAATTGATCAAATCCAGAGTTTTCTTACTCTTAATGCCATCAACTCCACAGACCACATTTTGTTGTTAGTCGGTTGTACCATGGTTATCTGCCAGTGACTCGTAGCAGTGGTTAGAAATTGGCTGCTGTTCCTGTATTGGCTCTAAAATCCACTTGATCATCTCAACTTTTTACATTGCTAGAATCTGTTAGAGACTGACCTAGAGGATTGATCTTCTTGTGTTTAATACTGCATTTCAACTTCTGTGTTCTGACTAATTTGTGTTCTTTTTAGGCTATAACTCAGAAGATGATCTATGTGAACAGTCCCCTGAGGTAGAGTTTGCGAGCACCAAACAGTATGGTAAGATTGTAGCATACAGAAGTGCTCTAAGACCTCAACATTAAGGCTTCTTTTATTTACACCCATGTGAGCTATCCTCAAACATTTTAGTTAAATATTGTAGGATCAGGGCAGTAATGCAAAACTGTTTGGGGATTTTGGGTCTAAACATTTATTTTTTTTCTTTTGAGAAGCTTTTAGTGGATGTTTTCCTAAAATGAATTTTCAGAAGTAATGCTGACATTGAAACAAAATTGCTTTGCCTCAACAGCAGACACTTTAATGCATCCTGTACCTATTTGTTGCTGATCTTTCTGAACAGTGTTGTAAGGAGGTAGATAAAAAAATGAATTTATATATGTATATATAGAGGGGAAAGGGAGAATACATGGTGGAAATGGTCTAACAGCAGCACTGCCTGCTCAAGGATTTGCAGAAGACTTAATTTGCAAGCTGCTTACCAGCTTCCTCCAAAGAAATGAGCTGAGAGACAGTTTACGATATGAACTTATTCAATATTAGTGTTAATTTGTTTATAGTTGTTGTAAAAGTATGTTTTTGTGGTGCAAAAAATAAAAGTGAGAAAAATGAAGTCATCCTGAGCAACTTGACTTGAAAAATGGGAATGATTTCTACTTCGTCTAGACTTTGTTCATCCTCTGTATATCATGTTGTTAGTGTTTTCAGAGTGACTCGGTTGTACCGGTCCTATATTCAGAAGGCAGACTGCACCCAGCTATTGTAGAAAAGCAAAAGAGCTTCAGTTTGTTAAAGGCTTGTTTCCTGTTTTTCAGTGTCCAGACCAAGCAGTCTAGAGAGCAGCAGAAATGCATCCAGCAGTAGTTCACCACTCAATTTGAAAGGTAAAGCTTTTACAGCTGAGTTCTAACAAACAGGAAGTGAAATTACATGAAATTGTGTGCAAAGTGCTGTTTTCCTTCCAATTAAACTTGAAGACTGTTTTGAAATTTAATGATTATACAATCTGGACATGGCTGTCTTGGGAATCAAAACACTACTGGCAAGAAGTATTTTTCTAAGTCTGATTCTGGCAAGTGGTGGCTTTTAAGGCAGGCAGTCTAGGTTTGCCTCAGTCTGACTGGCATCATATTGTGGGAAGTAACAGGCTACTCTTCACATTCTTTTTACAGCAACAAATCTCTTCTTCCTCTACACAGCATGTATTAGTAATCAGTGCACTCTGACTTGCTAAAATTCTGAGTCTTTGAAGGGCAAATGAGATCAAGTATTGTGGAAAATTCCACTTTTAGCTTTCCCACTGCCAGGTTTTGGCACTCAGATCACATAGTCATGACTGAGAGATCAAGTGGCGCAGAGGTGGTAAAGAGGCCTCCTGGATTAACTGTATTACTCCTGTTCTTTGGGCAAGTAGCTGTGCTTGGTCAGCATAGGGACTCAAAGAAAATAAGACGTTTACTAATCCTGATATTTTATGAGTTGTGGGAAGAGAAAGTAGTGACAGAAATGCCACCTAGTCTGTGTGGAAATAGCCCTATGTCGTAATGTTCCTACCTCAGTAAATCTGTTGAACAAAGGGAAAAATCATCTTATTCATGATTTTTTTGCAGGTTCCTTAGATCATATTCATGGTAGAACTGAGAGCCTCAGCAGTGAAGATATGGTGCCGAGCAGAGAGGTGCCAGCCTTGCTCCGAGACCGCTATCCCTTTCACTCTGCTTCTGCCATCGTAGACCCTAGCAGCAGATATGAGTCCTCCTTCCACAGGAATGGTTCGATCTCTTATGATATACCTCAGAAGAGTGCTCCATCACAGTCTTACACAGGCAGGCAGCGCTCTGCCTCACCTGGCAGTGAGATGGTAACCTTGGAAGAGTTCCTGGAAGAGAGCAATAGGCTACCTCCACCAAGCGTAAGTACTTCTTGGTGCCACTAACCTGCTCAAAGCTGATTGAGGGGCATAAAGGCATAGGAAGACCAGGAAACAGAAGATCCTTGTTTGTAAGTGTGAAATTTCCAGAGAACTGTGAATTTTGCATATTGAAACTTGAAAGTTAACTAGTTAATAACAATTAAGATTAATTTTACGCAGCGCTTGTTCATTTATTCTGCTGTGTTGGCTGTGGCAAGTAATACAGATAACTCACTGCAAGTATTGTGTATTGAACTGGGGCTTTTTAAAAGCAAATACTTGTTTTGAGTTTTTGTATTATATCATCAGTTTTGAATTCCAGCTATTCTTCCCTGTGAATAGATAAGTTTTCTGTGATTTTTAGCTGTTAAATATAATTGGAAATGAGATCTAACGGTAGTTTTCAATAGAGAATGCAGTTATGAAATTGTCTCCTGATCTGAAAAGGCCATCATGGCATTGATAATATTTTTCTTGCTAAAGGAAATTTCCATTGCCTTCACCATGCTGACACTGTTCTGTTGGTTCAGCCACTGCAAGAATATGCTACACTGTAAGGTGCTTGGCCAGAGAAAGGAGGCTTTTTTTTTTTTTTATGGCATTTGTTTACTGCTCAGATACAGTGTAGAGTAGTGAAGTGGTGCAGTGTTAAGCATATTA
This sequence comes from Centrocercus urophasianus, assembly GCF_019232065.1. Classification (NCBI taxonomy): domain Eukaryota; kingdom Metazoa; phylum Chordata; class Aves; order Galliformes; family Phasianidae; genus Centrocercus; species Centrocercus urophasianus. The sequence goes on along the minus strand of NW_024884586.1, from coordinate 37,456,862 downwards.
ATATCTTAAGAACAGTTCCCTGGAAATGTAAGTGAACGGGTGTTTCTGTTTAATGAATGCCTTGGTAACAGTGTTGAAATCAGCAGAGCTGTACTGTTCTGTGACATCAATAAATTCTTGTCCTTGAAGTTTCAGAGCAATACTTAAATATGCCTCTCGTTCTTTAGTTATAATAATTTTCATAGCTTTTAGACATGTTTAAAATTTGATTTTTATTGTCTATGACTACTTGACCACATCTCCGTTTTCACCCTGTCATCCTTGTTCCTTTTCAGCATCGACGCAGTTTAGATGAGAGTGAAATGATTTCATTGCACCAATTTCTGTTAGAAGCTGATGCACTGTATCCCTCTTGCTACACCCTATGTCCTTCCCTCCGTCAGGAGCCTTCGCAGTCGCTCGAATCACTCCTCATTCATTCATGTCCTGACTGCATGAGAGACAGAACAGACAGGGGAAATAGGAGATCCACTTCACTGTATATCCCCAGGGTATCCATTGTTCTTGCTATGAAGGCAACAGCTTCCAACTTACCACAGCTTTTGCTAGCATATTAATACCTATAAAAGCATATTGTAACTCTCAGCTGCTACTTAAAGACTAAGGCTGCCAGATTACTTGCATTACTTGCTCATAAAGTATTTCCACTGCTTGTTCATAAACACATGTTTTTGGAGAATGAGTAATTCTGTAATGTTAACGTGCACAACAGCAGTTCGAAGTGAAGTAAAAATGACCTTAACACTGTAACATTTAGTTGAGCATAGAAATCTTCCAGCTGCATTTCAACTGCTATTCCTGTTGATAGTGTTCATCTGCAGCAGATGAGTTTTGTTACTGGAAGAAATGGTTGGAACTTTAATTAAATGAATAGATTAAGCTTTAAAATGCTCCCTAGAGAAGAGTGAAGAAATATGTATCCTGAGCATGTGTCAGTGCATTTTTCATGAAGACAGCATGTGCTTTAAATATTATGAGTATGCCTCATACTAATAGTCCAGTGACAGCTGATCAAACATGACCATTTTTTATTTGCATGGACCATCCCCATGAAATATGCAATACTCATTTTCTTCTACTGCCAGGTTAATTGTCTGACTTGAAATTTGCAAGTGAGGACAAGCAATCATTCTTCTGTTTTGTAATGCACGTTTCATTACGTAGTACGTGCACCTTTTAACATATGTAGCATATTGACTGGGAGAGGTGAGGAAATCCAAGGCAAAAGCAATGAAACTTTCTTATGTTGCTAGCAAGGGTTTTTTTTGCTTTTTTTTTTTTTTTTTTTTTTTTGTGTCTGTGATATCACAGAGTATTACCCAGAGGAGCTGTATTCTGGAAAGTGACAGAACATCATGGATATTGCTGAAACCAATAGAAGATTTCAATCTTTTCAACAATAATGTTACAGTGATAGTGGCTGATGTGATAGGAAGCAAAAAAGCTGCTGCCCAGGTTGCTGGTGAAGTGAAAAGTCTTCAGATTTATGACAATTAGCCTGGCAAGTTAGGCTGTCACGATTACTTATGATGAGCATGTTATCCCTTTATTTGAATTTATATCCATTGTAAGCATTTGTGTCTTCTATTCCACACTTAAATAGAAAATCTGTGGTTTTGAGTCTCTTGAAATAAGTGAGGAGGGAGATTGAATGAAAAGCTTTTCTTGTTTCTTTGCACAGAAGGTGTTGTCATTAATGTAACACATGCTCATTTTTTCACAGGACACCTCCAGTAACAGAGAGGATTTGCTGAGTGATTATTTTAAGAAAGCAAATGAGCCTTCAGCTATTGGGATCCCACTGGTTCAACCGTCAAGAAAGGAGGCTGCCAAGATGATGCCCGCTGGTCACGTTGCTCCAGCTGTGAAGATGGCTGTCACTGGTGAAGAAGGAAGAACGGCTAAGCCTGGAAATTACATGAAGCCGAACCTCAGACAAGTCGAACCTGAGCCTCTGGCGAATTCCCAGGGCCCCCTGAAGCCTCCTCATATGCCACAGCAGCAATCCACCAGTGCTGTGCGGCAGACAGCACAGCCACAGCAGCCTGGGTCGGTCGGCAGGAGGAGTACCTCACTGAGCAGGGCGTTCAGCTTAGCATCTGCAGATCTCCTCAGAGCCACCGGCCCAGAGGCGTATAGGCAGGAGAGCCCTCAGAAGTCAGTAGGAGACTTGCGTGGGGGCAGGGATGCTGTCTGTCAGTCTTCAAGAGCTTCTGTACCAACAAGCTCTCAGGCAACCTTGAGAGAGAGGCCCCAGTCAGCGAAGATGGCAGGTTCCGTGCAAGGTGTTGATTCTCGCTGTCGGCAGCTTGATGCAAGGCGCCTTTCCCTGGCCCCACCAAAAGATGAGAAGCCGCTGTCCTTCCGCCAATTTTCTGCCTCACCTACCGCATCCACCAGCAGTCTGAACGTGCAGCAACAGGAGCGAGTGAACCCTGGGCAACACTACGCACCCACACCACACACTCCCTCTAAAACTAAGCCTAAGCCAGCCCCTCGTACTGGGGAGGTGGCCACAGTGGGCTCTGCCAGAGCTGTTTCCACCAGCACTGAGGGAAATACTTACCTAGGGCAAAGCCAGGGTGATGTCCTGCTTACCAAGTGCCAGGGCAAGCTGCCAGATGGCAGCTGTGGGGCTTTGGAGGAGCCTGTGAGAGGAAGCAGCTCCAGCAGCACTCCTGGGTCTTCAGACCCCCAGGGGGATCAGCAGACAGTTTGGTATGAGTATGGCTGCGTGTAACCTGTGGGTGCAGCTTGTAGTATATATGTTTGGCACTGCTGATGTTAGGTAGTCCTTGTCTAGACACTGTGCCAGGTCTTAAAAGACATCACCTGCATGCTGATCTGAATGTTCTCCGGGTACTGTTTTCTTGTTGGACAAAGTATGATTAAGAAAAATAAGGAGCAAACTCCCAGTCCATCTTTTGACACTGTTGTGCCTGAAATGAAATGCTTGACCCAATCCCACAGCAAACTTGGGACCTGATTCTCACAAATGCTGAGCGTTTCCATCTGCAGAAGAAGCTTAGCAGAGTCCTCTGTCATTGCTGCACTGTGCACCCCTCCTACCTGCATTAAAGAAGAGTTTCACAGGTAATTCACACATGTGCTGAAACCAGCTCCGCCATTAATAAATAACTTAAACCATACTGAAAAGGTCATACAAAGGCCAAACTTCTTCCCAGAAGACATAACCAGATACTTGGCTTAAGTAGCTTGAAGAGAAAGCTGAAGAGCAAAAGTGTGTGGCTTTAACCATGAATTTGTTAAAATCAGTTCTCTTTGCCACAGCCACATGTTATAGAGGTAACGCGTAGAATTCAAGGATCGTATCCTAACCTTTTCCACTGGGGTTGTATAAACAGAGAAGGGCTGGTATTACCACCCCACTGCCTTCCCTATGTAGCTGCAGCTCAGTGGATCCTTGTCTCAGAAAGCCAAGTGGTGCTGCTTTTTGAAATCTTTATGCAAACACTGGAACTAATGCAGCCTTTTCAGGGGAGATGTCGTTTGAATTGTAAGAGTGACATCTCGTGTACAAAAGTGACTTGTAAGTATGTATATAAGGAGCTCAAGTATTGTATAGGAATGCTGTGTAAATTGTATTATTACATCTGTGTGCGTGGCACCCCACATCCTAAATGAAATGTGGGATTCCATCTTAGAAATCTGTTTGTCTCCAAGAACTTTGCTCAAAAGAGAAAGCAAAATAATTTTATATACACATGAAAGATATACTTTTAAATCTATTTATGCCCAGGGAAGTTCCTTGTATGTTTCTTTCCAGAGTGTCATCAGTTGCTTATGTATATATGATGAAATGCATATCTTTAATTCTGTTTCATGTTTGTAAAGCTGTTTTTCTTGAAATAGAATAAATCCTCCCTTTCCCCCCAGTAATATTTGTTTTTCTGGTTCTGATTTAATCTAGTGAAAACTAAAATTGATTCAGCTAGGGATGTTTTTGTTATCTGGTTTGTAGTAATCTCATTCTGGAAACAACAAAATTGTTTATAATAAAGATTAAAATAATACACATTGATGTTGTACTGTTTTTGTCCTTGGAAAATATACCAAGATCACAGTGTTGGATGAAGCTCTGTTTGCAATGTTTTGTGTGAGCCTTAGCACTGATTCATGTCTCTGAGCAGCAGAGTTGCATCTGTTTTTATAATGTTGCCAAAGAAGGCATATCAGAAATCTTAGTTTAATTGTAACCTTATTGCTGAAGACTTCAGGAGAAGGAATGATGCAAATTAAGTGTCTTCTAGGTAGACAGACCATCAGACTTGTAAGCTTCCCTGATGGCTTCAGACAGCACCAAGCTTGTTTCCATTTTGACCAAGTGTGCATTTGTGCAGTGCTTCATGCTTAGCTAATCTCAGGATACTTTACAAAAGTGAGAAATTACTCATCTTTGAATGTGAAGACAATAGCAAAAGGAACTTCCTGCCTTCTCTGCTATTTTAATTGCAAACCAAAGTTTAGTTACAGTGTTAAAATGATGTGTTATACAGCAATCTACTTTTAACATAAAGTGTTCTTTGTAATCTAAAATCTTCTTCCAGAGGTTCCCTGTTAAATTCACTTCTCGGCCTGCTCACCGGTGGTGAAAGACAGGTGTTTCTCTGGTTTCAGCTCGTTGGTAGAGATGTGCACCTGGTTGCCAGCAGGCTGGAACAGATCTGTGAGCTGTCAGTTATTGCTGATGCAATTTGATGTAAATATCTGCCTGATCGCTTAAACCTTAATTGCCACTTTTATAATCATTGACAATTATTTACTTCCTCAGCCCTAGTGAGTTTGAATAAAAACTTTACTTATGTAGTACTTTTCAAATATGGGGTGGTTTTAAACATGGACTTCATAATGCAGATCAACTGGTCGTTAATACTGAAGCCACCTCTGGCTCCTTGAAGCACGTGGCGTTGAAGCCTTGGGGCTCCCAAGAGCATGAAGGAAAGTTTTGTCACAGGAGACTGTTGCGCTGTGACAAATGGTGGTGTTTTGCAGTCAGCTCACAGTAACTAACAGTTTTAACTATTCGTTGATGCCTTGGTGCCTCCCAGGTGGCGTGAGAAGACGGGAGCAGCTGGGAAGGGGTTTCTCTGGAAGAGAGAAGTGGCAGAGGCAGAGCTGCCCAAACACCACAGGGTTCTTGCTTCAAGAAGAAAAGGGGAATGATCGTGAAATGGTGACAGCCTGGTGTGCTGAGCTTTGGGAAGTGGGGACACCTCTGCACAGGAGCTGTGAAGCTGAAGCTGTGCCAGGCTGCCCCAGCTCTGGGTGGAAAGCACAAGGCAGCTGATGCCTGCTGGATGGGGAGTGCTGGCTGCCTGCGCTGAGTAGTGCCACAAATGGTTCTCAGTTTTTTACAATTTGAGTAATGGTGTTTGATAATGGAGTGTCTCAGTCCACATATGCAGGTTGGGAAGCCTGTATATCCCATTTTCTATTAAATGTTTGAAAACGTTTGATGCATGTTTGAAGGGGAGCCCGCTCAGGCAGACACCGGTAGTGAATGGCTTTCTGAGAAAGGCTGGGGTCTGTGCTGTTTGCAATGCCCCCTTCTCTGAAGTCAGCACAACTCTTTAATGTGAGGAAACAAGCTGCATGACAACAGTATCTGCCTGAAGTAAGAGAAACAGCTGCTGTGCAAAGTACTTGGGGGACTCCCATGTTCTAAGGTATCTTCTTATCAGGAAATCTCAAGCCCCTATCCTTCATAGAGGATGGAAAGTGGTTATGGAAACCACCTTCCTATCAGATATTCTTCAGCTGGTTGAGAAGGAAAGAAAGCTTTCCTGATCTCAGTTAATTGGGATCCAGACATGAAGTTGCCAGAAGACAAATAATAGAATTTATTATAAAATTTGTTGAAGAGTGTCCAGCTTAGAAAAAATGATACATCACTCGTATGTGCTGTGGCCGGAAATCATTTCTGATCATCCAGATGTTTGGGTTATAAGTTCAGCCAGAGGTGAATGATTTGATGGGAGATGAAAGAAATGCTGTAGGAATTGCTGATTCTTATGCGATGACCCTCAGCCTGTGGGTTGAGTGGGTGGGGAGAGGGCGAGAGATCAACAAAACCTTGTGCTGCTGAACCTGAATCCAGCTGGGACAGGGGCGTTTGAATTGTGGTTTTGAATTCTTGGATGAAAAAAATTAAAAGTTGAGTTGTGGTAAGCTTCACAAAAAGATGTTTTATAATAATATATTTTCTATTTAATAATTGTTTCCCTACCCATGAAACACCAGGTCCTGGTGGCACAGTGGAAAACTGGGAATGTTGTTACAGGTCACCCATACTGGACAGAGTTAACCTGACCTAGTAGTGCAGTGTGAATTAGTTCCATTACCAAAAATAACAGATTAATTTCTCATTGCTGTAATGGAGAGATAGATTACTGCACTGCAGAGGTCTGTCTTTGAAGCTGGTACAAGGGGCTGTCATGAGGACAGAGAGAGTGGCATCTGCTGGAAAGCAGTAAGAAATTTACTATGAATTAAGGAAGCACTGACAGGAGATGAAGATAACAGAGAAGCTATGGCAAGTTTTGCAGAACTGAATGGTGTTTTTCCAGGCACAAAGATTTCTCTGAATGTATGAAGAGAACAGTAGGCAGCAAAGCTGCTGCTTAAAGGCTTCTAAAACATAAAGGTCTTATTTAAAAGGGTAGCCTGGATGCTCGTGACAGTGAAGCGTGAGCTGATGGCATGTGACAAAAAGCCTAGCTCAGTGCAGATCTGGAGGATTGTGAAGAATCCTGTTAAGGAGTAACACGGGGAACAGTGGTACAGTGCTGGTGCTGCCCCTGCTGAATCTGTGGGAGGAGCAATTCCCTGACATTTTTTAGTCAGTTGGGTGGGAATTGATTTCTGCTAAGGACCACGAAGACGTGGTAATTGCACAGAAACTAGGAACTTAAACATGTCCAAAACAAAGCACAAAATGCCATGGAAACTAAGTTCAGCTCTCTGTATCATTCTCAGATGCTGTTCAGATCAACCCTAGTTAAAATATATGTTTTTATTGGAAGATTACAAATGAGGATAACGTAGCTCTGATGATGAAGCTACGCTGAAGTATGTAGTGTGTGTTCTTACATACTGGAATGAGGAAGAGTAACGGGTCTCAGCATTAGCATTAGCCTTTGAAAGCACAGAGGGATGTCTTGTGGTAATCTGAAAGAAAAATAAAGCAGTAGATAGAATCTGTTGTTGTAGGCCATTATGGAGTCAAATAGATCAGTCTAATATAGCACTTAAATGCTTTTGATTTTGTAGTATGAGATATTTTATGGGAGGACTAAACTACCAGCATCAAGTAAATTTGAAACGGCTCTCCTTGCTCTCCAACATCAGGAATTGGCTTCTTCAGAGCCAGAATGGAACTGGGCTGCCACACAGGGAACACCGTGTGCCTTCTCCATGTGAAAATCCCTGAAACTTGCAAAGAAAGATGACCTCACCAAGGTGAGGTTGGGTCAACTACTTTTTTCAGTAGTTGAGACACTGAAAGTATAAGATGTTACTGGCATTTACCGAGTAAAGCGCTTGTGTTTGGGAACACGCTGCTGAAGGGAAAGCATGAAAGTTCAAAAAGGGTATTCCAGATGGAGAAGTACAACTCCCCAGTGGACTGCTGAGGCATCTCCAGAGACTTGTATTGGAGGGAAGAGGGAGTTTTCTGCAAGAAGTAGGAAAGTATGACTGGGAAGGCCAAAGTGAGCATTCTGCGGTGCTTCTAACCTGATTGCTTTACCATTCTGCAGAGAGCTTGGAGGGTTATGGGATGTGACAGGCTTATGTTTCCTTGCTGCTTTAAATGTCTCTGACTAAAATTATCTGTTTCTTGTGAAACCCATGAAAATGCTTTTCTGCATCTTTGATAGAGACTTTTTTTTCCTTCTTCTTATCCAAAGCCTATGTGCTGGGAGCCCACAAAATACCTCCAGATCTACAGATGTGTTTGTGCTCCTCATCACCCTGGGACACTGAGCTGCAGCATCTCTTTTCTACAGAAAATTCCCGTCAGTTTTGAGAATGCTGCTGTAGGACACCTCTGGCCATCTCTGGGCAAAACACTGAAAACAGGGGAAGTGATTTTGAAGGGAAAATCCTGGTAACTTTATTTTTTTTTTTTTAGAATTGTAATTTTATCTGAACAAATATTGCTTGTTCAAAGCAGTGCAAAAGGCAAATGGAGGAAAGGGCAGGCACAAGCCATGTGGGATAGGCTTTGTGTTGCTTTAGCTGGGATTTAACTAAAATTAAGGCAAGCTTGGTAACCTTCAGTTTCTTCAGTCTCTGGAATTCATTCATAGCTTTTTTGTCCATAAGGAAATCAAGCAGAGAGGTAGAATGCTTTGAAAACTTCATTAACAGGATTGTCTAGGGGCAAGGACTGTATTGCTTATCTATCCATTTCCATTAGGCCTTCTGACTCTGGTAGAGGTTCCTCCACTGCGTTTGTTTTAGATCACTCTGGGCAAAACCACACCAAATCGGCATCTGATGGATGCACTGGTAGTGCAGTGCACTGCTGCCATGGTGTCTCCACTGACGAGGATCTCTGCAGTTGCTACTTTTTTTTGCCTTGTTAGTGTTTTTTTGCACCTGAATAGCAAGGGCTTAAAGGAAGTGGGAAATGTGTGTCTGATGGGGAACAGTATATTTTAAATGGTTTTGCGTGCCCTCAAAAACCACTTCTGCCAACAGGAATCACGCATATGCTAGCAGGAAACTCTTTGCATGCCATCTGCAAATATAGGAGCATTCTTGCTACATCCTACCCTACAGCTGAGGCAGTGCAACCAGCTACTTCAAGCTGGCTCAGCCCATCTTGTCTGATTTTTCTTCCCTCATGACTTCTCTCCTGTATGATAGAGCTTTCTACTCTTCACCTCATCATTATCATTAACTATATCCTGCTCCTTAATTCACCTTCTTGTACCTTGTTTTCTTACAGCTCTAGTCCCAATTTTCTTCTTTCTGTGCCCGCACTGATAGGTAAATGTTAGTCATGTATTCTGTGCACTTGCAGCCCAGAAGGCTAACAGAATCCTGGGCTTCATTAACAGAGGGGTGGCAGCAAGGAGTGGGAGGAAGGAGATTGTCCCCCTCTGCTCTGCTCTCATGAGGCCCCACCTGGAGTTCTCTGTCCGGCCAGGGACTCCAAGCACAGGAAGGATGTGGAGCTGTTGGAGCAGGTTGGAGGAGGGCACAAACATTACCAGAGGGCTGGAGCACCTTGCCTGCAAAGACCAGCTGAGGGAGATGGCCTTGGTCAGCCTGGAGAAGAGAGGGTTCCAGAGAGACCTCACTGCATCCTTAAGGAGAACTCATAAGCAGGAGGGGGAGCAACTTTTTAAGCAGTCTAATAGTGATAGGACAAGGGGGCTTTAAATTTTAAGGGTGAAAATTTAGGTTAGATGTTAGGAAGAAACTTTTTACTCAGGAGGGCAGTGAGGCAATGGCACAGGCTGCCCATAGAAGCTGTGGATGCCCCATTCCTGGAGGCATTCAAGGCCAGGTTGAATGAGGCCTGGTGCAGCCTAATCTGGTAGAGACAACCAGCCCACAGCAGAGTGATCAGAACCAGGTGATCCTTAAGGTCCCTTCCAACCAAAGCCATTCTGTGATGCTATGATTCTATGGCCTAGCAGCGAGGAGTAGCACTTTTTGCCACCTTTTCTTGCTGTTCTTTACCACCCTTGCCAGGCTTTCTTATTCAGTAACATTCTCAAGCCTTCAGGTCTATATTTATTCCTGATCTGTTCTGTTCTCAGTTCTTTCTGATGCTTCCTTAGCTATTTCTCTGTCCAACTGTTGACTCAAACATTCCCTTCTCTCTACTGCTTCATGCTTTTTTTTTTTTTCCCCAACTATTCCTGCAGTGCCATTGATTTCAGGGGCTTTTCTTCCCTCATGCAGTGCAGGCACAGCCTTCTCATAGTGGCTGTTCCCCACATCCTTCTTTAGCTCACTTTTATTGCTCTTTTTCACTATGTGTTCATGATAAGTGATAGCCAAGTCATAGGCAAAAAATATACTCTGCTACAAACAACTGTGGGAATTTGTGGTGCACAAGATGCTCATTTGCACAAAGTCTGGAGCCAAGTTCTCAATTCTTGTTTTCGAATTTCAAAGTTCACTTGTTCATAGTCACTGAGCTGTATTTCAAAAATGTATTCATCCAGAGGAATGTAGAATTCTACTATCTGTAGCAGGGTTTTTATGTAAGATCTTGGAACAGTTTTTGAACAAGTTGAGTAGACATTTTAGGACTTGCAGATATATTTGATGATCAAAATTCTTTGAGAATTTGTTAGCTCTTAAAACTGTTAATGAGTTGATAGATGCATTTTAAAAGGACCATATTTTTTGCATAATGAGGCAGTACTGTCTCTGTTCACTGTTAGATATTTTTAACAATATACTCTTCCACATAATTTTCATTGTTTTAGAATTTTGTTACTGATTTTAGCTTCTTGAATTGCTATCCACATGTAGCTCCCATGAGCGAGGATCCATTTCCTTGTTTACTTAACCAGACATATCAGTGTTAGCTGAGCCCAACTTGGGAGATCCTGATCTCCCACTCTGTCCTGTACAAGGAGCTTCGATGAACACGTTTGTTCTCTTGTTATATAATCAGGAAAAAAAATGATAGTAGGTACTCACAGGACTTTATTAGGATCAAATTTCACCAACTTAAAGATTTGCAACTAAAATCAAGAGAAACATTCCTTCCTGTGTTAGGCAGATTTAGTCCATTAGATTTTAACAGGCAGTGTTTATCTCGAGAAAGAATGCTAACAAGCTAAAATGGAACGTGAGAAGAAAAGCAAAAATTAAGCCAGTTCAGAGACTCTAGCCTGGTTTCAGTGTCACCTCTTTCTAGCAATGTTTTGCAGAGAGGGAGAATCTATTACCTGGAGCACTGTGTACATTCATGCTTTAATTGCCTACTGCAGTTACTGAAGACCAGGTTTTTTTCCCCCAGGAATATTAGGCCTTGCTTCCCAACTGCGTTGAGGCAATAGCAGATGGACCTCCTTATGACCACAGTTCTCCTCAATGTAAAAATCTTAGATCCATGCTAGTAGGAGAAGAAAGAACAGCATAAGAGCTCACATCTACATAGCTATCTATCTTGAAGAAATCTTTGTGTTACCAACCTCCTTTTATGTATCGGAATGGAAGTTTGTATGTACATTCCAGGTGAGATGAGCTGGTTATTCCAGTGCATCCACAATCAGCCATGGGTCCTTCACAAAAGCAAGAATTGCAAGGTCACTCATCAAAGCCAGCATGTCTTCAGTGGCACAAGATCCAGGTAAAAAAAGTTCAGCCTCCCTACAGATAGCAAGAACAGGTGTTTCGGCTTGGACTCTGTAACAGCTGTGAGGACTGCAAACAATTTCACTGCCTCTGCCTCCTAGATTCTGGCAAAAATTTTTATCCATTCTGATAGCCCTTACATAGAACTGGAAATGCAGAAAATTGTCTTTTCGTTGTTCAGCACTGTGAACCAGAACATGCAGATCTCTGGATGCCTGTGGGAGATCTGTGTCACCTCAGTCTTCAGTCCCTCTTGGAGGTAGAAATGGGGCCTGGATGAAGGAGCTTGTTTGGTGTTTGTGAGGTGTATGTTAAACTACGGCATTTCCCACTGGGAACTCTCAGAGCTGAGATCACTATGCTGGCCCGTTCTGGGGATCAGCTCTAGGACACAGTTCTACATGTCTTCCCTAGGCAGCTGGAGTGCGAGTCTGAGGGCTGCATCTGTCCTGTGGGAACTGGCCAACAAAAACTGAGACCTGTGAAAGAGATTAAAAATAACGTGTGATGAAGCAATGACTGGGACGAGAAAAGAAACAAGAGAAAGCAGGAGGACAGGGAAAGCAGGATTTGTGGGCTGCAGTTAAATATGCAGCAGTGATCCCACTTGCACGGGTGGCTGACATGTCGGGCTTTGTGGTACAGCCGCCCCTCAGCAGCTCAGAGACAGGCCTGTGTGAACTCCAGGTAGTACCAGGACAGCAGAGGGAAGAGCAGTGGCAGGTCCTTCTTTCAGCAGCTTTGAGCTGTTCCCATCCCGCCATTGGTTCCAGGCGCAGAGCCCCGTATCGCCCTTTGCTTCCCCTCCTCAGGGAGCTGCAGGGTGCAGTGCAGCCACTTCTCAGCCTGCTCTGCTCCAGACTGCACAGCTCCATGCCCTCAGTCTCCCCTCACAGGACATGCCTTCAGCCCCAGTTCACTTTACTGGGCCTCAGAGGAAGGAGGAGGTCCCGGTGACCTTCCTGCTGCATTTTTGTGGCATCTATGAAATATGCAGTGCAGGTTCATTCCTTTTGAGGCATGCTGGCTCTGGCTGTGAAATGTATGGAAGCCAGGAGTTTAATCATCACAAACATTAAAATGATTTGACCAAAGCAAGTGAAAAACAAAAATTGCCCCTACAACCGAACAATTGCCATTTCTCAGCTCTAATAGCTGCTGTATAATTTATAGGGATAAAAGCAACAGAGCAGTCATTTCTCTTCACTGTTAGAGTTTTGTATAGATGTGCCAAGTACCAGTGTTGTGTGTGATAAGGCCATGCCCTGCAAGTAAGGGGAAGGATATGACCAAATCCCTTTACTTCAACAATCTGTCCTACAGCATCTGCATGCTGAGAAAAGCAGAATGAAAGTAAACCAAAGCAGGATTTCCCAGGAGTTTCTTTTGCTCTGTACTTTTCGAAAAAGAGGTTGGTGGAAGTGCCTGTTTCTCTCCGCTTGCAAGGCCTGATTTACCATCTGGGCCTCTCCAGTGCTGCCTTTTCAGCACGCTCGCATGGACACATATTGCACCTGATGGCCAAGGCTCAGCTTTCAGGGTATTCTGAGTGCCTGCATCCAACATCTAACACGCAGCTCAGCTTGTTCACAGTTCAGCACAACTGAGAACTGCAGCCCAGGTGGTTTACTGCCGACAGAGACTTTTACTTTGTTTCCTGAAAGATCCCAGTCCTTGTGATTTTCTTGAGACTGAATGCAAGTCAGGAAGAGCGTTGGGCAGTGCTGCTAGGTTTGACAGCAAGCCTTCATATCCTTCAATGCTGCACAGATATTCAGCCCCTGACTGTGTTCCCAGGCCCTGTGCCTCTCCCATTCAGCCAGGTTTGCTGTCTGCATCTCTCCCTGTCTCTGAGCAGCACAGTGAGCCTTGCCAAGAGCAGCTCTGTGCTATTTGCGGCCTTTTGAGGCCACGCTCAAGTATGTCATACTAGGTTTTTGCTCACAAATTCAGAGAGGTCCCTTAACCCTGCAGATGATTTTAGCTGTCGGAGGCCTTGGCAGAGGAAGGCTTCTGCCATCTGGTAGCCTTTCATACCTTGAAGAGCCCTGTGCGTGTTTGCAGTGAGGAGTTATTTTTGATGCCGGTTCTGACGTTAGCCATGGGTACTTCTGGAGCATTTCCAAGCTGTGTAAATGTCATTGTATCCTCTCTCTGTTTTTTCCTTTTTTTTTTTTTTTTTTTTTTAATAACATTTCATTGCTTATGTTCCTCTATGCATTCCACCAGCATGGAAATAGAGAACATTTGGAGGACTCAGCACAAGGCTCCTCTTTCCAAAGCTGCAGTCCCTGGCTCCCTGCAGGGCGCTGTCACCCCACATTGTGAGCAGAGCGGCACTGCTCTGAGTCACTGATTTCCCTCCAGCAGCATACAGCACCAGGTGAGTACTGTGTCAGTTCCCAACCTGAAGCTTTTGTTTTCAGATTCAGTGTTTTAATTCATCTCTATTTCTATAAGAATAGTGCATTTAAAGTTGAATGATGGACAGGTTAATATACATTCTGTGGTGCAAATTTCTCTGCTGCAGGAACAAGAGTGGTAGTGTGAGTTAGCAGCAGGTTGGCTCCTGGATGTTCTGTGATCTTCTTGAACACCCTCGGACATGCCCTTAGTTTGTTTAAGCCTCAGTCTTCCTCACTGTGTGAGGAAGGAAGGAAAAGCACCTCCCAGCCCCTGCTCTCACACATTCAAATCTGCAGCTTCTCATGCACAGGTCAGCTCTGAATTTGGACATCATAAAAGGCTAGAGAGCTTGAGGAACTTACTGTAAATAACATTAATAACAGCACTGAGGCTCAGTGTACTTTGTAATGCTCTGTGTACTTTGCGATAGTAAACAGTCTGCACAAGGTAACATCTGTGTGTTCGGCAGCCTCTGGGCTTTGCACCAGCTGCTGCAATGGTAGTGTTGTGCCTGTGACAGTAGGTAGGGGTGTGAGCGCTACTCTGCATGCGTTGTCATCTCTGCATTTAGCGTCTGCCTTTGGCACTGTCATCTTTTTTATTTATGAATGAGTGGGTGAGGGAGGAGAGGGCTGGGCTGGGCTGATTCGACTTCTTCACAGTTGTACCATAAAGAGCAGAGGAGATGAAGCATAATCTCCTCCTCCCTCCTGACAGTGTTTCACCGACAGCTGTGCTCCCAGCTGGGAAGAGGACAGCCTCCAACAGCCTCAGCAGAAGCTGGGAGAAGGGAGAAAGGAACGTTTGTGCTCTTCACACTGCAGGAAAAGCATCTTTGCATAATCTCTGCTCACAGGTGAGTTTCATTTTTCACCTATTCATTCTTAAAGCAAATTGCTTTTCCATCATTGGTTATACTGGGTTGTGACTCCTGGAATGGTGGCAGAACAGGTTTTTGGCTAGGTTGTTAGAAGTGAAGTAAAGCAAAACAATGAGGCAGTCCAAGGACTCAACCAAAGTATCACATCCAAAAATTCACAACTTCAAACTAGATTTACTTGTCAGGTTCTCACTGGTGGAAAACTTGGAGCAGAAACTGTGCTAGATAAACTTTTTGGACTTTCAGACAAGTGCAAGGAGAGTTTGTATTGATGTTATATTGATGAAGAGGAATAGCTAAGATAAACTAAGAATCTGTATCCTGTATATGTTTTCAGAGGAATAGAGGGTAGATGAACTCCGCTGGTCATTTTCAAATCAGTTAGTAAGTATGTGTCAGATGTCTAGATACAAACTGCTTTAAGTGAGTAATTAGGAATTTAAGTAATTTATTTCCCCTGAGGATCCAGACCAGAAGTTGCGTCTAGCTGCATGAAACTGCTAAACTACATACCTTGCTGTGTAGGTGTTCTGTGTACAGTTATGTACATCTGTCCTTGTATCTCAAAAGTACGCCTCTGACGCACTTTCCAAACAGTAAGCCACTTTTTCTGCTGCCATTCAGAGCCCAGCTTGGGAAACTTGGAATGTGAAGTTTTAGAGAGATGGAATCAAACCCAGCAGACCAATTTCTGATAGATTTTTGTTTTTAAGTAGGATTAAAGACATTCCTTATTGTAGGTTGCCTCTGATAGCTGTCTGTTTTTCTGGTTCTTGACAGTCTCTGAATAGCAAGAAGGAAAGCAAATCACTGAAATTACTGAGAGATCTGCTTCCAAATTTGCAGGAGGTGGAGGTGGGGAGTTGAGAAATAAAGAGTTTAGAAAGATATTCAGCCTTGTACTGTGCTTTTCTGCTCAGAACACATGCAGGTATTACTAAAACTTTCAGGAAATTTAACAGTGAGATGAGGAAAAATGGCTACACCCAGGCTCATAAGACGTGACACTGTCAGTGTGAGCATTACAGGGCATTCTGAGCAGCCAGTTATTCAGCCCCTAGTGTGACTTTTTCCATGCTGACATCCTGTATTCACATTGGCTCCAGCAGAGTATGACATCTGACCACTTCTTCTTTTACATTTGGTAGTCAAGAAGCCACTAAGCAGTCAGTCAGCCCCCTGCACTGTAGCATGCTCCTGTCCTCCTTTTCTGAGAAGACAAAACATGTACTGTCCTGAGCCCTCCCCTTCTCATCTCCCCATGTTGTTACCAGTATTTTGCTGTTCTCTTCTTCTTTGCACGCAACTGTAAGCTCTTTCTGTTAAGTGAAGGAAGAGACAGAAGGTAGCTCTCCCCAGCTGATCTTTTTTGGCGCATGAAGCTGTCATTTAGACAGTAAAATAGAAGGTAAATCCCCAAAGCTTTAGGAGCCTCGGGGTAGTACACTGTGAGAAAGTTTTGGCTTTATCGAATCAGACCAATGTTTTGTTCTGTGATAGTGGGCACTGCTGGGAGGTGATGATGTCTGCATCGCAGCATTGGAATTTGAATATCACAGTTTTAAATGAAGAAAGCTGTGATGACTCCAGTCTGTCAGTAAAAAGAACTCATCTTACTTGGCATTTGCAATAGGCCTTATTTAATTCACTTTGTGGCTGGTGAAGAAAAAGTGACTGCATTCCTTCTGGGATCTGGGGGCTGTAAGGAGTCCCAGACAGCGACAGAAGAGAGAAGGGAAATGGGGAGAAAGCAGAGACCAGTGGGATAAATGTACCCCAGCTGAGCCAGTTGTATGGAGCTGTCATTATACTAGCTGACATCCCATCCTGTGAGCCTGCTAGTGAAAAACTAGCAAACTTGCTGGTGGCCAAGAAGGCTGTGAGCTTCTTAGCAGTGCTGGTGCAGAGTCACATGGGATGAAGTGTGCACAGATGTAGGCAGCAGTGTCACTTCTGCTCTCCTAAGCAGCGCTGCGGGTGCTGTCACTCAGCTAACCAGATGATGCTGCTTCCTGGACATCTATATGAATGGCTCGTGGAGAAGAAAATTTTTTTCCTTGCCACTTATGCCAGATCTAACACCAGGACATTTTTGCATTTTGCTGGGGCTCTATTGCTGCCTACTGCTCTTATCAGTGTGATGACTGGAATGTTACTTGGGACTCAGAGGACATTCGTACAACTTTACTAATTATTTTTAAGTGAAGAACTGTGGAAATAGAAGTGCAGATGTGCAGTCTTGTGAGGATGATTACCTTACAATTAGCAGAACGCTTCCTCTAAGAGATTTGTTTTTCCTGTAAGTATTATTTTGAGTGGCTTGTAGCATTTGTTATGAATTTCTCTGCCAGCTGAAGCATTTGCAGAGCTGCTGTCCCCGACAGCTGATGACACTTGGGTTTGAAAAGACACAGAGCACTTCCAATGTTTAGAAGAAACTGGCCAATGGTTTTCAGTAAAGGTTTCAGTAATTGGCAGCAGCTAAGGACAGTGTTGCAGTTTGTCCTCTGAGGGATGCATCCAGTGCATTTCCCTCCTCACTAGGAGCTGTGCATGAACTCTGTTAATCCACTGGGCAGCAAAGGCAGGACTGGTTTGTGACTTCACCTGAAACTTTAGCTGGTGTGTCCAAAAAGAAAAAAGACCAAATAGGAGGCTCCGAGTGCTGTTCAAGAAAGGTGGAGCGATGTGCTCACCTGAAAGTATAGAGGATTCTATTCCTCCCTATGGAGCCTCCTGCCAGAAATTGTTTGCAAGATGATGAATTCCTTTCCAGCTGTGTTGCTGTAGCACTGGATCCTGGGGTTAGGTAAGCACAGATCTGTCACTGCCAGAGGCAAATGGGAGTTATGGTCTGCAGGTAATGGAGAAGGCGCTGCTGCTGCTCCTGGAGCTCCGCAAGAGATCCTCCTAACATTCTCTCCTTGAGAACTGTAGCAGGATGAGTCCAAACACTCAGTTTATCATCAGCGTTGCTGCTTTATCCTATGAGCTTTCATAGGATAAAATTTTCCTTTTTCCTTTCTCTCACATCATTTTTTACTGACTGACAGTAAAGATGTAAAAGCTTTGGAGGAGGTTTAGATGGCTAACAGAGGAGGGGAAAATCAAGAATTGAATGAGTTGCAAAAGCAAATGCAATCAAACTAACAAACTTAAGTTGCTTTAATGATACTTGAATAAAATGCAGTATTTTGTCTTTCATCTGTGAAGGGGACAGGGTGAATTTTCAGTCTGACAGATTATAATTTTGTAGTGCCTCTGCACATTCCTTGTTTGAGGATGTGTCTGTTTTGCACCCTACATTTAAAAAGTGATTGGATGTAGCTTTCAACATAAGAATTGTTTGGTAGAGTAGAAAGCTTAAACTAAGATGCTTTAGTCTATTATGGCATAACATTATTATTTGGAATTTGAAGTTATGTCTGAGTTTCAGGGTTCCACAGCTCCATACCAGAGCAGGTCCTGGGTTTCTGAGCAGCTCTGGAATCGCTCTTCTTCTGGAGCAGCTTTCCTTCTCCTACCCAGTAACACATCAGAATTCCCTTGTTACAACACTTGATTCTCTCCCCTTTCCCTGGTTAGATGAATGTTGGAAAGTGAGAATGATTTAAAGCAAGGTTGTTACTTTTACTGTAGGTTACTTCTCTGATGCTATAGAATTTTTCCATTTCTATAAGGCTATGGGTCCTTAACTATTTTCTCAATTTTTTTTTAATGAAGATCTTTTACCCAGATTACCCACCATTACTGTGGACAGGTTGTTTCTCACCATTTTCCTTAAGAGAAGATGAGATAAGAGTCAGATTTCAAGTACATGGATGGTTGAGTTGGTGACTTCAGGGAGGATGCTGTGATTTGCCTTCCAGGAGAGAGGTGGCAAAGCTGATGGCTCTGACATGGGGTGGGGGACAGGTGGCCATAGATCATGTGGGTCCTACTGTCATCCAGCGGTGATGGAGAGTGGCTGGAAACATTTAAGCCATTAGGCAGGGTGCTGTTGCACAGGGATTCAGCAACAGTGCTGGGGAAGGCTTCTTGCACTCCGTGCAAGTCCACATGGGGTATGGAGGGGCAGTGTCAAGGTATAACAGAAAATAGAGGAGGGAGGAAGGGTTTATGCACATGACAAAGTAGGGATTCTCAGGAGTAATGGAATTGAATAGAAGCCCAGGCTTTGTTTACATCTTAATGAAAGAAAGGAACAAGTGCTTAAAATCATGCGAGTACTAAAAAGAGTTTTTTACGTGAAAATTAAGGGAATTGAGGAAATGAAAATTCAGGAAATTAAAACATAAGGAAGTCTGCAGATACAGATGCCAGCGCTTTGTTTAGAATAATACATCCATTGGGGACTGGGGTACTGGAGCTCTGTATCTTCAAATTAAAAAAAGAGGAAAAAAAAAAAAAAAGCTGAAGTTTTCAGTGGTCATCTGGGGAGTGAGAGCAATGAGGGGAGGAGAACAGCAAGAAATCTTCTCCAAGGCACACTGCTTCTACAAAATCATCAGAAGTGTGAGAATTAACATTGCAGAACAAATCTTATGTGAGGATATTGACTTGGATCATCTGGAAACTAGGCTGATTTCCAAGAAGATGGAAAAAAAAAAAAAGAAAAAAAGAGGGAAGTTTAGTTAAAGGCAGTGCAAAAGGGTAGCTAGAAGAGTTACATCTCTCCAGGCTGTGTGGGGACTATTGGAAGACACACACAGATGTAGGTGTGCCACCCTCTTACCCCAACTCCCAAACCAAGTAAGATCCAAGCAAGAAATATAGAACTGTCGGAAGGAAAGGAGCATGGCTAAGGAGCAGTGCAGGGAAGGGTGGATGGTGTGCTAGGTTACAGCTGGACTGAGAACAGAAACATCCAAAACACAATGGAACCAGTGTAAGCCAGAAACACAAGCACAGTGCAAAGCCATAGAGGAATTGTTCCAGTTCCTAGCGACAGTGCATGCCATGCTAGGTACTTGAATTGAATGGGCTCATATCCTGTGACGAATTTTGTCTCTGATTAAAATAAATCCAAACAGAAGAATGAGAATGAAGTTAAAGAAAAATGAGGGAAGAGAGGGAAAAATTTCCAAATACTGCAAATGGCTTCCCACTTTCCCTTGTCTTAAAACTTTTGCTGTACAAAATGAATCATGTACTGAATCATAAATGCAGAAAATAGAATTTAAAAGAGAGATGACTTTATTGAATGTATCATTATTTGCTGATGTGTGGAACAATGAAAACGTTGACAGGAGATCTGTTCAATCTCTTTAGACGCAGCAAGGCTCCAACCACCTTTCAGTCAGACCTGGCAAGTCACATTTTTCTCTCAGACAGCCTTTGCTATTTGCCAAACATTATTAGTCAAACATTGATCATCGCTGGTCCAAGTCACTGCTTGTCAGCAGTGCTGGCAAATCAGTGCTGCCCGAGTGAAAAGTGAAGGAGGAGAACAATTGCACAGATGAATGTTTGGTTGCTGAAAATGGGATTAGCTTTCCAAATTTCTTTCTGTTAATGAGATAGTTCTGTTTGATATTTAGGTTTAATTATACCTTCTTCTGTCTGGAGGCAGTGGCATTATAAAAGATGTCAGCAGAAAGGGAATCTGGTCTCTAACTTAGTTTTTGAGCAAATTTTCCCTTGTAGCCAGTGCGTGATGCTGGGGAGGTTCAATAGTGGGACTACTTGCACGTTGCTGACACCCTCTCCCTTTCTTTGACAGCACATGTGTACAGAGAACAAGCTGCTGACACATCAACCCTGGTGTCAGAGAGACTGTAGCCTCAGAGGGGATGGGGATGCAGTCAGGGAAAATGAGTCAGAAGAGTTAGGGGATTTTCTCCAAGGCTGTAGAAGGTAAAATGAATCAGAACCCATTTACTTCAGGAGAAAGAAGTTCCTACTTCTCGGTCCCAAGCCTACGCTATGGTGGTTTCAGTTCTCATTCCTTACTGATACTTCTACACATTGTTTGTGACTTGTGTGTCTCCTAATCCTTAAGACTTACTCAGTGTTGGCTTCTCTTGCCCCCTCACTTAAGCAAGGATCATCAGATAGTTTCAGGGCCATTGGCCGCCCTACTGCCTGCAGTTGCTCATAACCTGTTTGCCACCTTCTTGTAAAGCAGAGGCAGGTTGGCGGTTTGGCCTCTGTGCTGAGGAGATGTGTAGGAGAGAGAGAGGCTGAGCTGGCTGTTGGCTGGGGCAAAAGGAAGGTTGGAAGTTGTTCTCTGAGGAACAGAGAAAAGGTTTCTGCAGAAAGTGGTGTGATGGGGAGCTCTCTTCCACTCCCGCTCGTGGATTTGAGTGAGCCATGCAGGAGCTCCAGGGAGCTGTCCTGGAGCAGGAGCCAGCTCAGTGCTGAGAGCCTGGTGGCCACGTCACCCACCTGGCTGCTCTTTAGCAGCAGGAAGGAGGGGGCAGATGGGGGTCATTTTTATAAGCTATGAGCCAGCTCCTTGAGGCAACTGTGGCATGACTAATTCCTGTTGTGTGATTCATCGCCCTGTTTTTAGTTGGACTGCTTGACCAAAAATACACACTGTGTGAACTTCTTATTACCATAAATAGGGATTTTCCAAAATGTAGTTTCTTTTCAGCACTTCCTTGTGCTCAGCCAGTCGTTTGGGCCTTATATTTGGTTAAAAAAAGTCCCCAGACCTAGAGAAAGAAGATGAACCAGTGTCAGATATGTGACAATCTGCTGTCCCTTCTGCCTTCCTTACCACTATTTGTCCTTTACACGTGCAGGCCTCCAAAGGTGTAAAAACATGAAATGAAATGTTCCAACAGCAGAACGCGTACCGTTTAATTATTTTTGGAATTTGTGAAATCAAGGACATTTCACTTCTGTATAGCCTTAATGTGGAAATGATTTTACTTCAGGTCAGGTTTGTACCATTTGTTTTCATGCTGCTGTGTGTCTCAGGGCAAGGGTGAGTTGTGTCATGTCACTGAGCAATAACAGAGACTGGAATGGAGGGTCTGAAAGTTCTCCAAACATTTATTTGCCTTCAAGGGGCATCAGCTGAACCATCCCCAGGATGTTTGCCAAACTTTGAGACCTCCAACTTGAAGACCTCCATCCCATGCGTCATCTGTCCCAGTGCTGCCCCACTTAACTTTGTTAGTGGAAAGACTTAGCAGTGTTTAACCCAGTCTTTCATTCAGGTTTTCACAGAGAGCGTGCTTTCTTCTTTGTGACAGACTTTAACATGTTGGAAGGTTTCTGCTGTTTGCCCTCATTATGGTCTTCTTTAGACTAAGCAATCCCAGACCAATGACCATCCCCCTTCATTTCCCCAACCACAGCCAGCAGCTCCGTAACGCCTTGCAATGATGCTCAGGATAGAGAGGTAGCACCCACAGCTGCTGGCACATCCCAAGATAATTTGCTTTTTTTTCTTATATTTTTACAAAAATATATTGTTGACTCCTACTCAATATATGATCACTGTAATCCGTTTATCCTTCCTAGTGTTCTGCTGTAAGGTAGCATTTGCTTTGTTAAAGACTTCTCATTTCAGAGATAATATGTAATATCTCATATACAGCAGTTTGCACATCAATTAAGAGGAATACTCGGTGTTCTAATCAAAGGAACAAAGGTTAGGTTAGGCTGATAATCTGCTCGGGCATTCTGGGAATTTTTTTTCTGAAATATTGTTGTTTTCCAGGAATGTGAATGTTGTGTTTCAACAAGTCCATCCCTGTGACCTCTCCCAGAGTAGCCTCTGGGATGCTGTGTTGCCATGAATTCCTGCAGGTGATACTTTGGCTCCCTCACAACCGTTCAGACGTGCTCCGTTCTGTTCCTTCTAAGTGGCTTCCCTGCTTAATTGAATGTTTCTTTGACTTATGAATTAAGTTGAATGTAGAACACATAGGCTTATTGTCTATAGTGATTTAGATATTTCTTACTAAGCTTTATGATCTGTGAGCCATAATCTGGCAAGATTATACTACATCACCAAGTCCGTTGCTATTGAGAAATGAGCATTAGGACTAAGTTTTGAGGTCATTAAAGTATTTTAATTAATTCATTTTCTAATATACAGGAACTATCTCCGTTGGCTTCTAGCTGCCTTCATCAATCCGCCTGTACTGCTCACACTAGGCTTCACAGGTCACATTTTTCAGCTGTTTCATAGAACATTTAATGATACACCTGATACTTTGTAAGGTAGCTAATGAAGCCATTAAAATGTTCTCCAGGAGGAGAACGTGTGAGGTGGCAAAGTTAAAGACAGAGGAGGATGTAACTAATGACCAGAGGAACGAGGAGCAAACATTGCAACACATTAGTAAATGCAAATGTTTGAGCATACCCCACTTCATACTATAACACTTTACATTTTTGTGATGGAATACTGTATTAAAAAAAGTCACACACGTTTGATGTCCAATCTAATGCTTTTATCAAGCATTGAGTTCACTGTAAGAAAAAGGAAAGATTTACAAATCTAGGATTTTGACATGAAGCTGCCACTCAAATCTGCATTATCAGTTCCTACTGACATTCACAGGCATGAAGCCCTGAATTACACCACCACTGTGGTTCAGATCCGAACTTTTAGAGATGAAATGCAACTACCTTACTTCAGACTTTGGAGAAGTTTGATGATAAACAGAAATTAAGAAGTTGAGACAAATTCTCAAGATATCAAAGTTTGAGCAAGTTGAGTGATTTACCCAATGCTGTGAATAATTGCGTGTCTGTGCTAGGAAGAATTGGACATTGGTGACTAATTGGTCTTTTGTTTATGTGGGTTCTGAAAAAATGTTGCTGGCTTCCTCTTTTGACAATAGACTTATAAATGAAGTCATGCAATAGCAACAAAAGTAAAGTGATTTGTAATTATTAGAATACCTCTCTGGTTTCCTCCCACCGAAACAAATGCTTAGAGGAATAGTTATTGTTGTATGAAGACATTCCTGCTGGAAAGGCTGTCCCTTCACATGTTAACAAGTACAAATAAGTTGTGCAAAGACCTAAGTGAAATTTAGAAAGGAATTTAATGTGAGGAGAAATTGTGGGAAATTTATGTGAGATGGTTTCATGGGCTCAGAAAGGTGCAGCCCTTCATGTACTGTATGCCCTGGCATGACTTTCTTGCAAATAGAGGGACATCCAGAGTTTGTACTTCTATTGCAAAAAAAAAAGAAATAATAACCAAACATCAAAACAACAACAATAAAACAGGGGAAAAAAAAAAAAGGAATGAAAGTATAGCAAAGATTGCCCGATTGCTTTACAAACAACAAAACCAGCAGAATGCAGAAACAAAACTCCTTGCAACCAACTGCTCTTCCCATAAATGTTTGACAAAATTTCTGTGTGCTTTCTGTTGCAGTGTTTCACACTCTTAGGGGCCGGGAGCTCTTGTCACAATTCTGCTTCTGACGATTGAAATAAGAAATAACAGCAAATATTTCAGTTGTGTTTAGATCTATAATTTTTGCTTCTGCCTCGTGCTTGGATTTCTTTTCCCTTCTTTTTTTTTTTTTTTTTTTTTTTTTTTTTTTTTTTTTGTAGAAGAATGAATTTGAATATTCCAGTATGAACTGGATTTTCTCTCCAGTACAGAACAGAAACATCCTTTATTGCCTTTCATGGCTCTTTCCACTTGTGACCCTTTTACATAATCCTTTGGTTTAATCCAAGCATTGTTGTGCCACTTCCTTACAGTCATCCTTAGTCATGCCCCCAATTTCCACTTTGTTCTACAATTTTAGGGGGATTTTCTCTAAGTGTATTAGCTATCTCAAGTAGTGAGATACAGTGATAGACTTCAGAAAGAAAGGAGATACGAAGGAATAGTTGGTCCTTCTTTCCCCTCTTTCTACCAGATCATCACCCCATCACAACATGAGCTCTTCCTTGTATGTGGAGGATGTGGGAAGGGGCAGAAAACTTCTCTTAAAATAGCCCAAAAAGCATGATTATGTTCTGTGGAAGGAACATTTAGTAAGCTTTGCCATTTTCCTGCTCTACAGCAGCTTTGCTACTGCAGCTCTTACACTCACTCCACCTCATGCCTCAAACCCTCAGGTGTGGGCCAGCCAATTTCTGCCCGTTTGATGTGGGAGTCTAAAGGCTAATGTTTATCCAGGTAATGATCTGAACCAAATCTCAGATTTTGTGCAGTGTGGTCCAAGAGCTGCTATGAAGGTCAAGAGACTCAGGTCTGTTTGTGATGTGTGACAGGTGGAGGGACAGCAAGAGATCTACTATGACATGAAGATATGCAATCACATTTTATCCTCCCCATTCATGGTGACAGGTGCTTTTGTAGATGAGACAAGCTGTGTGCTCATCTATTACAAACGTACAAAGAAATCCTTTGGTGTATAGTCCCATTTGTCACCACTATAATGTTTAGGTCTAATTGTATCAGGTTTCTTAGGAGAAAACTATAGGAATGTTCACTGGAACTGAGAAAAAACACGCAGGCTCCACAGTATTGCTCAGTCAGAGCAGAACAAGCTGTTGGTGCCGGTGGGCCTGGGCTCAATCCTTGGCTATTGCCAAATGTGAGCTGTTCTATGAGCTCATGATGTGGGGTGGGAATTGTGGCTTTGTCAACAGGATACAAAAGGACTTGGAGGAAAAAAAAAGAACCTACTTTTGAATTGTCCAGTGAGTAATGAAAGTTGGCTTACTTTGACTGAGAAAAAGTTAAGCTGTCTAAAGCCCTGAGATTGTTGGCTTAATTCTTTACCCAGAAACAAGATAAATGTTTGGAGCTCATCTAGATGTTTCGTTCCAAGAGTTGGGCTTAGATAGGTAACACTGAAAAAAGGTGGGCATAGGAGAGAGATATCTTGCCTGGAAATTTCTGTAGACTTGTGATACTGAATGTGTTATATAAACTAAGCTCTTAAAAACAGAACACCACACAGCTGCACTATTTCCATATTGAAGTTGTCTAAATGGAATGCCTGTGTGTTCCCAGCCATAGCTGCTCTCAGCTCAGTGATTATCTGCACCCCAGATGTTTTTCTTAGAGCAACTTTTTTATTTTTCTCCTCCTACTACCCAAGCTAGCTTACTAAGTAATGCAGGAGCTATTTGTCTCCTCTTTCCTACTCAGCATCACCTTTCCTTGAGTTTCCCCTCATTTAGGGAGCTTGTAAGGTATTGTGTATTATATTCTTAGTAACAGGGTGGTCTTTAAAGATCACTCTTCTGAACCATGTGATGACTGTCATAATCACAGTGTTTTGGTATCAGCCTTGAGAAAACTTGCAGTTCCTTTCCTTGGCCAGTGCAGAGCTGTGTTAACATACTTGGAATAAGGGAAAAAAATGGGGAAAGGAAAACTCTGTTTCCCATTTGGTCACTGGTCAGAAGGCACAGCAGTGTCCCAGAGCCTGCATGCTGTGGAGGCTGAAACAAGGGAGGAATTTTCTAAGCTCTCTTCTTCCACAAAGCAGCATAAAACAGCTATTGTGCAAACAAGAATCTGGACTTCTGTTCACGTAACGGGCAGCTTTCTCTTCCTGGCTCTGAAACAGCACACTGCAGCACTTCCTCCAGGAGCAGGAAACATCACTGTAATCAGAAGTGTGTATTATATTAGGACAATATCGTATCAGTGAGGCTTTTTCTGTTTTTTACTCTGCAATTCTGGCAAGACTTCTATGCTGAACAGATATGAATTTTACAATCACATTCTTCGTGACATAATTTAGTAAAAACATTTTGAGTTCTTACAGAAAAAGAAGCATTTTCAAAAAAAAGAAACAACAACAAACAACAGGGCGACTGTAGAGTACATCTGCTTTTTCTCATCCTGTGGCCCATATTGGCCTACAGGATAATACAGAACAGAACTGAGCTCAAGAAATATGAATGTATAAGGACAGTTCTGCCTTTTGAAAATTATTGACAGCTTTCAAGTTATTGTAAGTTGGTCTTATAAGCAGGAGATGAACAGTGACTGGATGCTTCTAGTTGTTAGATTAGACAAGGGAGCCACAGACACTTAGGCACTTTTCACTGTGCGTATGTATGTCCTTCGTTCTGCTCATACAAACTCTTACATGTCAAAGTCACCGAATTATCGTACAGAAATTGTATCAAATACAGTCTCAAATACAATTGCACTTGTCCTGGAGCCCTGGATTGGAACAGGTGAGGGGGAAAGTAAGGCTGTCAAATCTGTTCCGAGTTCTGTGCGTTGTGCTTGCAGGCATGAAGCCAGACCTCTTGTAGGTGGAGAAACCACACAGCAGTCATGCAGCCATTAAGACAAGCACAGTGCATGGGATGGTGTCAGAGAAGAGAGGATGCTCCCTGAGTAGCAGTGCTTTGGAAAATCTGCACGTAACTTCATTGCTTTCTGCCGCATGTGTGTGATAATGGTCACATTATCATTGTTATTCTGCAGGGAGGGTTATGGCAATCTCTTGGAGCAAACTTCAAGCTAAGCCAGGACGACCTGTGGCTGGCTCGCCTCTCTGCTGCTGTGCCTGGTAGAGCTGCGGTAACACTTGTGCCATCTGTGGAGGAGGGGGTGATTCTGAGGTAGGTGCATCCCTGAGGCGGCTGTATGAGAACAAGGGGAGCAGAGCTCACACTGTGCTGGGCTAAGGCAGATAGCGACAAAGAATGAAGTTAGAAGTTTGAGGGAGAGGAACTTAACCTGGCCTTCATGCTGTCGTTGAAGCTACCTGAGACTCAAGGAATCCAGGGCTGATATTCTTTTTGTTAGCAAGAAAAAGGGGATAAAGAGAAGAACAAAGGAGAGTTTTAATGATTAAGTATATACTTCTGTCCTTAAGTTTGCTGTTATTTCACTGGGACTGTGGTACACTGACTGAGGCTGAATGCTGTACATCTTTTCAGGTTTGATCAATCTTTTCAGCCTTAAGAAAGTGATTTTCTTTTCAACTTCTATGAGACTGAAGCCCACCATTATTTTAAAAAACAAAACCTAATACACAATCAAACAAAACCAAAATTACATCACTCACAGAAGAATTTATTCTACAGTAACATTCTCAAACGCTGCCAATCACAGTAATTTTACCGTACCATGGTCATGTTTCCATAAGGATTGCCTTGGAAAAAATGGTTTGCTCTCACAGAGGACAGATGATGATTACAAAAAATGCAGATATGTATTGTAAATGGGAAACAAACAGCAAGGACTTTTCTCTGTTCCTGACAATGCAGTCTGCTTTTCAATCTGTTTCAATTAACTGAAGTTCTGTAAAGAGTATACAAGTTGCTAACCTCACCCAAGTGTACTCGGCAGCTGGGTATTTTCTGGCAGTGGTTAAAAGAATGAATCCCGCTGGTTTGTGTCATCACACAAAACACACATGCCCCTCACAGAGCAGAGCAGGGGGGCACAGTCTTGAGCACTTGTGCCAAAGTGACTGAACATACCACGCGAGCTGATAGAAGGCTGAAAATGAGACTTCGTTTAGTCTGGGGTTTAATAACAGCGGACAGGCTGAAGGCCAAACACTTAACCTGACCAAACCGAGTGCTAACCTGTTGTCAGCAGGTGGGTTTTAAAAATGCCTTTTACAGTAATGGTATAATATGGAAAGGATCTGTATGGGTCTGTGTGTGGATCAAAAAAGATTCCTCAGGTGAAAATAATTGTGTTTGTTCAGTGCTGGCGAAATGAAAAGATCAAACATGCAGATAATGATTGGTTTTCAGAGCCTATGGCAAGTAAGGAATCAGTAATGGTATATTCTGTAGGGGGCTGACACCAGGGATACATTAAGGCAGCATTTTATGGTGTCTTTCCTACAGGCAGCTCCCTTTCAGGACTGTGTTTACACTTAACTGTAAAAGCAGCTGCTAAAAATTCCACTTTCATCATCCCGATGGGTTGAGCTGCATGTACTATGATATTTTGTATCTAAAGGGAAATTCCAGAAATGGAAATTAAGAAAGCAACGGTTTTGCTCACCCCACATCCTCTAAGGAAGTCTGAGTGAACTGCTGCTCTGCCAGAGGAATTTTTCCATTTGGATCAGATCAGATTACTGCTTTTCTGCCTCATCTGCAAAACAGAGATTACATTTCTCCACCGTTTAGATACTCATAAAGCTAAGGTGACAAATGTTTGTAAGTTGCTTTGGAATTCTTTGACAGAACACACTCCTAGGGCTTACTGACACGAATCATGATTTCCCAGGCAGGCTTTATCTTCTGTTAAATACTGAAAGAAAATTTAGAACAGGCATCTCACTGAAAAATGATCGTTTGATAATGATTTTCCTCCTCAAGGTTTTCATACGTTTTACCACCAGGTTATTAACATCCTGCAGCAAGGCATCTCTTCAGCCTGAGGTTTTTGTGGATGAAAAGTGGTACTTCAAACTGGATGAAATTAAGTTCTACATCTATTCATTTGGGACACTGATTAATGGTGTATGTTGAGAGGCAGAAGATGTTGAATTTCACAGAGAACGCAACTGAAAAGTGCATTATTGATCATAATATTCACCAGACATTATCCCCTGTGGTGTACATATTTGTATTTATCATAGGATTCCCAGCTAACTGCCTGTCACTGTACTACGGGTACTTACAGATCAAGGCTAAAAATGAGTTGGGTATCTACCTTTGCAATTTGACCGTAGCAGACCTGTTTTACATATTTTCTTTGCCTTTTTGGATCCAGTACGTTTTGCAGCATGACAATTGGACATATGATGAACTGCTGTGCAAAATCTGTGGCATTCTCTTGTATGAGAATATCTATATCAGTGTGGGCTTCCTCTGCTGCATCTCCATTGACCGCTATCTGGCAGTCGTGCACCCTTTTCGGTTTCATCAGTTTCGGACAATGAAGGCTGCTATGATTGTGAGTGCCATTATTTGGACCAAAGAAATAGTGACATGTTCATTTGTCTTTGTGCACGGGGAGATCAGTATGGATGCCGAGAGCCATGTGGTGTGCTTTGAGCATTACCCCATCAAAGAATGGGAGCACAGTATCAATTACTACCGCTTCTCTGCTGGCTTCCTTTTCCCCTTCTTTCTGCTGGCCTTCTCTTACTGTGGCATTTTACGAGTTGTCCACAGAAGTCACGGCACTCAAAAGAAGAAGAAACTCCAAATTAAACGTTTGGTTTCGAGCACTGTCTTCATTTTTTTAGTTTGCTTTGGACCATACCACATCCTACTTGTAGTTCGCAGTGTGTTTGAGAGCAACTGCTCATTTGCTGGCAAAATATTTAACATCTACCATACTTCTCTCCTGCTGACTACATTTAACTGCATCGCCGACCCGGTACTGTACTGTTTTTCCAGCGAAAGCACTTACCTGAACTTTGTCAAGATGCGAGACTCTTGCTTAAGGCATTTAGGATGTCTGAGGACTGAGACAAAGGAATCCTATCAGCTGAATGCTCCAGAAACTCCCAACAGGCCACAGCATGAGCATCAGCCAAGGTTATTACAAGAATCACAGGGTGATTCTGGAACAAAAGACTCTTCTTCAACGAGGGCAGGCCATCTATAGCATTCATCAAAAAGGGCACTCGTGTAAAATCTTCCTTATATAACTGTGTGTATCCACTGGATTTATCTGTGTTTTACAACTGTTTTACATTCCAAAGGTCTTTTAGCAGAGCAGTACAGTGAGGTAGTTTCTGGAGGTGCGTGGATCTTAGGCAAAATCACATCTGCTGTCTTTTTGATACCACTCAAACCTGTCAACTGGCATGGCTGAAAAACCACATTCATGATGTGGTTCTGTTGAAATTGCCTTTCCTTGCTATTTGCCTCTGTAGCAGCTGGTGAAAAAGATCTCCAGAAGGTGTTCAATAGGTTGGAGGCAGAACAAATCAAATGTCATCAAAATTAATTTTAAAAGGAAAAATATGCACTTCTGCAGATTACTGTAACTCTGAAATAACTCCTCCAGCAAGTTTCAAAGTGAGCAGAGCCATTGCAGGAGCCAACCTGCTAAAACAGCTGATGAAGTTATGTGGAATCTTCTGGGACAACAGGCACAGAAACTCAGAATCAGATGAGAACTTCGATTTGTGCATTGACTGCTGAATCTCCTCATAAGGCTTCTATTGACTGAGAGGTATGGGATCTCTTGGCTCAGATGAGGATAAATAATTCAAGCTGTTGATTTGGAAAAGAACAGGAGGTTCATAGTACAAGAGGCACTTTTACCTCCTGCGTTTCTTTGAGTCACTGTGTTTAAAGGTGAATTTAATTGCACCTAAATTCTATCAGACCTTGCTAAGATTTTGATTGCATTCTTACAAATTTGTGTGTGTTGTGCAGCACAGAACTTGCGGGCAATTAAAAAGCAAGATGTTTGTCAATGGAACTCTTAAGTAGATTCTGCTTAAACTCTGTTTTCACCAGTCAATACGACAGCTAAGGTGTGCTCATTATTGAGTAAATGTGATATCAGAAATGTGATGTATGAGTGATCTCTGTGGCTTTTTGGGTTAGATGGAAACGCGATACAGGAATAACTGGAGATAATGGTAGTTACAGATGAGGTTGTTGTGCTCTGTATTAGTTGTTTCTAGAATCAACTCCTCTATTTTTTATTGTTTTGGTTTTTTTTATATTCATTATTAAAGAATGTGAGTCTTGTTTCTTCTTTGTGACCTCACTGTGCTTTCTGGTATCTGCAGCTGTTACACCACAAATATTGCCTTATCCTTTCACTTCTCCTCTGGTTTCAAGCTTTTCTTTGAGCACCTCTCTGTTTCTGCAGCCTGGAGTTGAGAGTGTGTGCACATATATAGGTTTACATATATTTAATTTCAAAATTATTTTTTGAGGAAGGCCTAGACAGGCATTCTACATTGGGTTTTCTCAGGTATGTTGCTGTGCATGGTTTTGTTATTGGTTTTTAAAAGGTAATATGTTCTAAGAATTTTCTGGAAACCACACTGGAAGTGCAATATTAAAAGTAATTAGGAGACATGTTTAATAAATAATGTTTTTATTATTCCCTTCCTGTATTTGTTCACAGATTGTATTTATGAGACTATAGCTCCTCTCCTCCCTGCTGTTGCAGAAGGGATTCATGTCCCTACTCCAGGAGGGGATTAGGTTTGCTTATATTCATATTTGGTTTGTTTAATTCTTTTACATTTCTTTATACTTAGACCACTCTCCATGCTGGATTAATTATCTTATTACATGCACTTTTCTTCTTACTATTTAGTGCTGTTTAGCTTTGCTATCTGTGAATGTTTCCTCTAGTCCCTGCTGTCTGTGCCAGCTGGTTGGAAGCAGGGGCTCCTGGCTGCTGCAGTCTGTGCTTGTGCGTTGCTAAGAGGAGCTCCAACACTCAGACTCCCATGACCTGACATGCTGCAAGGCACACACATGATTTGTTCTAAGATAAAATATTTATTTTGCTGTTTGTTTGTGCTTTACTTCTTTATGGCTGTCCGTGTTGTTTAAACTAGCTGGAATGCAGAGCGTGCCCTGTTGCATGCAGTTATTACACTGAACAGATTAAGGCTTACTTGAGTCGGTACTTTGTTGTGGTTCACTTCTGGTCAGCTGCTGTGGTTTAAAATCAGATGAAAACTTGTGTGACGGCCCAGCGTTCTGCTGCAGTTGTAGCATCTAACCTGCTGACCAGGCCAAGAGGGCAGGGCTGTTGGTTTGGGTTTGTTTTCCCTGGTCATGATGTCAGTACTGATTCTACTTTCTAATTCTTTCTATGTTGTAACAGCTCAGCTTAGGCTGTGGATCTGTAACCACCACAGGAGGAACATAACCCTCAGAGCCTTTCTATTTTATTCTATTATTATTCTATTCAGGATGAGAGCAAGGTTTGCTGGAGATAATGCTGCACACTACCATTAGATTGAATGTGGGGCTTGGGATGACGGAGAAAAAGGGATTTCAAAAACACACGCAATTGTCTGTTTCTTAGCAAGATCTGTTAAAGCTTAAATTTTAGAAAGAAAAGAGTGAAAGCTCATTAAATCAAGTTCCTTGGACAAAGTCAAGGTAATGTGATGTGTCATAAAATAACCACTGGGAGCAAGTCTGAATGTGTATCAGCATTCTGGCATTAAGGTTTCTCTCGTACATGTTCAACAGCTGTAAGCCTTGAAGGGCTGTGTATCTTCGGGGAGCTCAGAAAATGAATACTGCTGTTTGTGGTACAAACTGATTTTTCTTATTCTCAAAGAGTTATGTGCTTGTCTTACATAAGAGGAGGAACATGAAAATAGATAGAGGATGTTGCTACCTGCTAAAGTACTCCTGTCCTTTGGAAATAGCAGTGGCTAAACAGAACCACCATCCTGATCCTGCTGAAGCACAATAGCTCAATACTCTCATTTTGTATCACTATCATCTTTTTATGACAGGTAAAGCATCAGTATCTGAGTATGCAGTGTAAAGCACAGCCTGTGCTGTCTGCTGGGGGGGCTGACATCTGTTAGGTCTTCAGCAGAGGCACCTACCTAGAGTTGAAGTAATAGCACAACTTTAAATGACATAAGCCAAGCATAAGGCACAACTGTTTGTCATGTGCTGCTTCAGTGTTTGTAGGCCTTTTAGATGCAGGCTAGTTGTTCTTCAAACAGTCTTGTTGATAGCAGTATTCTCATAACTGGAATTGATTTAAATGCTCATTTACACAATTCTGTTTTAAACTGAGTGCCAAAGTTCTTTAATTTCTGATTGTATTTTAATGTCTAAGCATAAATATTTTATCACTATGTATTTAACTCCTTTATGGTATCCTGATGTTAAGAGTAAAACATTTTATTTCTGTATTATGAAGAAAGGGACAAAATTTACATAAACTTGTAGCATAAAGGAGGCCATCAGTACAGCCTTCCCCTTACACAGAAAGTCTGCAAGGTTTCCCTTACTCTCATTAAAGCCCTCACCTCATCACATCTCCACCACTGACCCACCAGCATGAGAAGATGGTGTTAGAGGGGCTATAGGAAGAAGTGTACAAAAGACCTGTATTTAACAATTTTTACTGCTGTAACACTTGCAGGTTTTTGTTTTGTTTTGAACACTCCACTGCAGCTGTTCTCCCCACCATAGAGTATTTTTAAATCCAAGTTGCTACAAGACTTACTTCCTGTTGCAGTTATGAGGTTAGTAAAACAGGAACAGCAATGCAATGGTATTTCATTTTAATGAGAAGATTTCTTTGTAAAAGCCAGATCACCATTTAGTGTGTAATATCTTTTAATATCCATTATAAAATCACATGAAAGAAAGGTAGACTGAATCATCATGATAGCTTCTTCCCATTTCACAGAAATTTTGTAAAGGCAATAATACAAAGTTATGCATTGGCAAGACACCAGAGATGAAAG
The DNA here is from genome assembly GCF_019232065.1 of Centrocercus urophasianus. Taxonomy (NCBI): domain Eukaryota; kingdom Metazoa; phylum Chordata; class Aves; order Galliformes; family Phasianidae; genus Centrocercus; species Centrocercus urophasianus. The sequence goes on along the minus strand of NW_024884586.1, from coordinate 37,422,917 downwards.
AGACTTAAGAGATACAGGCTCATCTTTTTCTGATCCTTTTTTACCTTGCAAGAGACTACGACATGAAGAAATGACATAGCATCACCTCCTGATTAGAAATCAGTAGGGAGCAGTCAGTGCTGCATCTCCTGCAGCAGTTTTTCAATCATGGTTGAATGGGTGCTGTAGAAGGGCAGCGCGTCCACCTCCATTTCCAGGCTGGCAGATACTCCACTGCGAACCTCAAGCTGCACAAGTGCTTTCAGAAGCTTTTCTTCCTTAAAAGAGAAATGAATATGATACAATTAAAATCCCTTATCAGGCAAAAACATTGAGGCCTTAATTTTAAACCCAGGGAAGACTCCGACCTCACCCGCTGGATTTTTTTGCAGACACCATTTTTCTTCTCTACACTCCTTCAAGGAGCATGATAGTGTCAATTCAGAAATGTGAATCCTTTCCACCTACTCTGAAATTCCTATATTGCACAAATAAGAACGAGAGAAACCTCCACCCGAACTCCCTGCTGTAGTTTTCGCTGAGCAGCAAGCTGCAGGGGCATCTTTAAACCAAAAGTACCGAGGAGGAAACAGGGAAAAAGCTTACAGGCAGAACCTGAACAGGCTGCATGATCACTCTCCTTTCCTGCGTATTGAGTGGTGCCAATGTGCATTTTGCATCCTGACCTCCTTTTCTATTGATTTTGAGAGTTCTGGGCCCTTAAGAAAGGGCTGGGGAGAAGAAATACCCCGAAGTTGCTCTTTCCTGGAATTCTTTGAAATAATGTTTAACTTGCTATGTTTAGAACTGTGACTCTATTTTGTGTTTGTAACAGTTATTTTCTTGCTTAACAGTAATGTAAGCAGATATGAAGCATGTTCCAAACTGAGCTGTTATAAGTACACAGAGGGAACCAAATCCTTGATAGCGACCTACGGGTAAGTTAGCATGAAAAGAAGGGATGAAATCAGCCTTAAAAAAACGCTACTTCTATCAGCAGTGTCACTGGCACAGTTGCAAGAGGCCTCACATCTCGCAGTTCTGCCCACTCCCAGAATTTCTGAAAAGCCACAGCTTCATTAGCAGCAGTAGCGAAGAGATCGATCCCTCCCCTTCTCTCTAGATTATCATTTCTGTACATTTCCCAGAATCTTAAAACTTTGGGACCTCCCCATTGGCAAGTTTTGAACTTCCTGTTGAATTTCAATGAAGGGGATTCAATTGCAATCACAGGGAACGCTGGCAAAGAAGCGGGTAATGTGACTGGGTATGCCTTCCTTCCTTGGGGACTACACAGGTTACTTGTGTATACACGTTCAGTTTAGCATGATGTTATAAGATGAAGACCTTTAAGACAGCGGTGCGTAAATTGTCTGTTGTTTCAGTAATCTTTGAGAATTTTGGAGACATTAAAAAATAGTTATTCCTGCTACTCTGCTTTTCATTTGACATGAGGCGTGCCCATTAAAACCTTATATATCATCTTAGCATCTCCTGTAAAGATGAAGTATTCCTCTAATTTTAAATTTAAAAAAATCTAAGGAGAATAAGTAGCCTAATCACATCTTAGCTTCCTTCCATCCCACGCCCTATTAACTTACATAATACCTCAATGTAGTCTCATACATATATGCATACACATGTATATGTATATATCTTATTTCTTGAGAATGTCTATTTTTTCTATGAATGCCTTTTCTGGTTGGTTTTAATTCCATTTGCGTGATACTCTGCTGTGAGGGAAATTGTTACGGCCAAACAAAGCCCTATCCTTGTCCTTGGCAGACAGCTGTATAGGTTGAAATATTTCTTATTAGCTATTCCCATACAATAACATTAGGAATGTCTTTTATATCCTGAATAAATATAAATGACCAAAAATGTGTAATGTTAAAATATCTAATGTTCTCACCTTTAAAGGGTTGTTTCTTTCCACAAAGACCTATAAGCCATACAGAAATAATTCAGCTGTTACATCACTCTCATGTCACAAAAGAGACCTCTGAAGTGGATAAGCAAAATTTCATTGTAATTTCAAATTGTTTCTCCTACATATTTACAAGCTCCAGCTCTTTGACCTGTTTACATGGGGGAAATGGTCTTGCTTACTTAACGTTATGAAACTATGCTTGATACAGTACTCTATCAACAAATGTTATTGTTGAACTTGTAAGAAACATACACAACATGCAGTGTGGTCTGCAAAGTGCTGCAGTTTACTCACAGTACTCTGATTAGTAAATGTTTATGTTGGGAGTGAGGAAATCAGAAATAAAAAAAAAGGACCCCAATGAAATCCAAACCCAACAAATTCATAGAAAAGGAACTTGGTAATTTGTATTTACTTCATGGAAAAACTCGCTCGTGAATGAAAAAATTGATAAAGAACACTAAAGCAAATGACACCTTTATATATTGCTCATGATCATGCAGACAACAACTCTGAAAGAGGTTGTAACATCTTTCTCTACATTCATCTCAGAAAAGCTCTAAGAATATAAAAAAATATAAAAGAATATAAAAAAATCAAACCAGCATCATGAACTGACTCAGCTGTGACTCAACTCCACAGTTGTGGAAGGTAAGTAAAACTACATTGGCCAAGATATTTCCACCTGATAAAGTTCTCAGCAATCAACAAATGCTTCTCTGTACCTCTTAGTAAAATATATGTAAAGGGTAGTTTAGAATAATCTTCGTATTCAGTTGAGTGGGAATAGAGAGCACTGCGGTTCTGAGTTCTGCTGCAGTGCAGTCGTGATGTTGCTTTAACATGAAGGACGTGATTTAGCGAAGGGTTCTTAGAGTTAGGGTAGTATGGTTAAGCTGCGGTCGGACTTGATGATCTTTAAAGTCTTTTCCAACCTGAACAATTCTATAAGGCTGCAGAGAAATAACACACATTCTGAGGAAGTCATCTTCATTTAGTTGTTACGGTCTCTGGGTTTCGTGGAAGGAACACTAGTTTGGAGTAAAAATGAAATATTATAAGAAGGCAGCTTGGTGCTTAGGCAAGTACACAAATATGTACTTTTTATCCTATTAGGGGAATTATTGCAGCATTAAAAGAAACTATTGGGAAGAGAGCAGCTGTAAATGGTCTGATTTTTTTTTTTTTTTGTACTAATGGAGTAGGTGAACAATAATGTGTTCAGGCTCAGGAAATCTTCTGCACTGTTTACTGTTGCATGATGTATAATTAAAGATACAATCTCCTCTTGTCAGAAAAATTTGTAATTTTCTTTCTTCCCACAAAACTGCTTCCATTAATTTTATCTCAATAGATTTTGTGCTGAACTTTCAACAGCTCATTATTGGATTATTATCAATATTGCCAGCTGCGCAGCATTGTAAAATAAAAGCAAGAAGGATTTCCTGTATACAATATCCCATTTAATTGCAATATCTGTTACCAGGAAATTTGATCATAGTAGATTTGGGATATGTTAACTTCAGAGGAAAATGAGGAGATGTAAATGGAAAAAACATACCATGAAAAATACTTAGTCTAATGTTAGAGCTGCCTTACGCTTTGTTAAAAGTCAAAGGATAGCAAATACAGCTACGCTGAATGTTGGGATCAGTTTCAGTTTTATATCCTTTAAACGAACAACCAAAACAGCAACAAAGTAAAGTACTACCTACTCTAAAAACCTAGTTGGAATTTCAGGCAAAACGTACTGTCATCTTAGTGAAAATACTTCAGCGCTGCAGACAGTATCTATGCTGGATATTGCAGAATGGTTCTATGCTTGAAGTTACAACGCAGAAATAAATTCATTTATGAGGCTTTTGGTGTTCATACTGCCTTGAATTCTTTACTGAATATTCTAACCATGATGTGGAAGCAGGTTAGCCAGGAATTGTAGAAAGATGAGAAAAATGCAATGACTGGGCAGGATTTTAGTGGCTGATACCTGATTCATCTGCTCACAAACGAGTCCCAGCTCCCTGGCCCTGTGGAATTTACCTTTGTAACTGATGGAAGTGCGGACAGCCAGGCTGTTTTCTTTGGTGACTGTGAAAACCCAACGGCTCTCCTCAGATAGCGATCGTGTATTTCACAGGTACTGAGAATATACAGAGCACAAGCAATGGCATAGCCTCCCCAGTTAGAGACGCCTGCGAATCAAAGGAAACACCATGAAACCAAACTGTTAAAAGTAACACTACATCAAACAACAATTATTGTAAGCATACCTAACCCCCAGAAGTCATTAGGCACTTCAACTGAGTCACACAGCAATGCTGTAACAGAACTGGGATGTGAATCAACTATTGACAGTAATTTGGAAAATATATTTTAGAAACATACAATTAGATAAGATGTTAAAATGTTTTCATTGGTACTTCAGACTGAATTTCTGCAAGTTTTCCCCAAGCTTTCTCTCTGGTTTGTCTTCCAACAAAACAAAAATTCACTTGGGACTGGTTTATAAAACAATTCTGTTTAGTTTATGTGAAATCCATGAACTTTTGAGGAACAGTGTTACAGCTCAGTGTCTTTTGCTTTTAACAATACAGAAGCAGATGATTTTTGATGAAGAGAAACCATGCAGATTTTCACTGAAGTCAGATTTCTTAGTGAAACGCTGCACCACTCTAGAGAGTCCCTTTTTGTCACAGGTAACATCTGATCAAAGAATTCAGCAGTTTTATGACATAAAGAGGTCTGGTGGAACTGATAGTTGTCTGTGTCTTGATATGTCTTTTGTTTAAATGTTGTGTGCAAAAAGACATTCATTCAAATCTAGTTAATATCCAGACTGTCTGCATGCTGTGATTAAATCACTCCACACAGCCCTGTTTGACAGCCCGTTTGTTGGGGCTGCATTGGAGAATGTTAGACTTGAAACTTGCTGTAAGAAGTTCTCTCTGACACCTCCACACGAGATGCAGAACAGCCAGATTTTTAACAACTGTGGGGGTTGTTTCAATGCATGTCGTGATACACTGAAGATGCAGTGCATGTTTCAGTGCATCCTCCCAAATGTGTGAACATTCCCCTTACTCGCTTTTAGGATCTGGGTGTGACGATTGCTTTCAAGGTGAAAATCACAAGGATTTCCCCAACGGCCATGCATGTTTGACATGTATGTTAAGCAGTAAGAAGTAGATAAAATTATCACCACAGTCCCGTTTCTCCCCTCTAAAATTGCTGTTCCAGTCTCTGCAATGTTGGAAACACAGGTGTTCCAATTCACGTGCAAAATGGACCATTCAGTTCATAGACTGTCCTTGCTGAGCATGTCTCTTCACAAAGGAATTCATTTAATACTGGTTCAGACGTTATGTTAGAGGAGAATTTTAATCTATAACATTCAACTTCTGTTGTACATTAAGATGTGCATTAGTATGGCTGCTGAAACAATTTATCCCCTCGTGTAAGAGCAATACAGCCAATTAAGGCCTGTCACTGTTTTGGTCACGCTCACAGAGGTTCATCAGTTATACCAAAAATTCATATATGCAATTCAAATATTCAGATATTTTTTAAAAAATTCTCAGGTCACTCTTCCCTGTTATTTCATTTAAGGTGTGATTTCTCCAGAATATTGAGGGCTTGCCCAGTTGTTTCCAATTAAATGCACTTTTGACTGAGCATCCTCAATTTTCACTCATTCCTACATGTGCAGTTGTTGCTTAACTGCTCAGAAGATGGACACGATACAGAGACTGGTTGTGATCATACAAAGAAAGGGCCAATACAAATCATTTGGAAAGACAGGTGCTTTCTGTTCAGTTCTCTTCACAACATCAGCAACTCTCCCACACTGAATAAATCCCTTACCAGCTACAACAGCAAAGTCAGCTGCAACATCGCAAGCTATAACATCTCCATTTTTAATGTGCTTCTTTACAGCATCTTTTACCTTGCCCATTCCTAATTCATTTCCTCCATCTCCAACACCTTTAATAAAAAGAGAAAAAGATCAAATGAGTATGAAACCAGCATATAACGCTCCATTTACACAGGAACCAGAATCTTTCCTGGGAGTTTCTGTGAGTGTTCAAAGCTCCATCCGAGATGATTTATCCTTTTTACTGAAAGTGTCTATAAGCAGAAGGTCATGAAATAAGGAGCTGAAGGCATCACTTTACCACATGCTAACATGTAAGTGTGTGTACACAGTGTATGTAGTGCTCGTGCAGGCAAAATAAATCAAAATTATCAAGCAATTTTTGGTAAGTTACAAAAAAATAGCAATTTTTCTGAAGTGTATGTTTAAAGAACAGTGCCTCTGTTTTTGTTGGTCAAGCAGAAAATCTGCATATTTGTCTTCCCGAAATCCTGAGTATCAGTGATTCTATGTAATGTCAGAACCCTACATTTGTCACTCGGAGACCTGGAGATGAGGGTAACAGATATTATCACCTTAAATACTGCCTTTAGTCTCTTTCTAGCATTAAAAAAAAAAAAATGAAAAAGAATATAATTAATTAAGTGGATATAAATATTTTACCTGATCATTTAAATGGAATATTCTCAAATTTGTGCTAGTTAATGTCTGAGAAAAAGAATATCCATTTCCAGAACTGTGAAGAGCTCCAAATATTCACTGCAATGTATGGCATTTGAATTTCAAATGTAACTTATGCATAATACGTGTTGTAGAAAGTACAGTATTTCTAATTTACACTTAAAGTGCTGAAAATCAATAATTTTAGCTACATGAATATCTCACGTATCTCTATACTAAACTTCTGTAAGTGAAATTCTAAGTTTTCTCTCAACACCACTGAGGACAACGCACTCCTTTCCAGATGATTATATCACACTCATGTTTTCTCAGAGAAAAGGACCTATTACACCAGATGAGACTATACAATCTCTGCTCAGGAGAATGTACTGTTAATTGCAATTTAAATGAAGATTGCATCTAGACTGCTGTTTTAACACAGCTATAGCAACCATAAAATGGTTACAATAGTTCAAAATTCAGTAGTCATCTGCTTTCTCTGTTGCCTTTCACCTATACAACACGGAACAAAGTCAGTGTCAGAAACCAGACTTAGGGGACTGTAGGTAGGCCCACTCATATGTATATAATGCTCACGTAATGATAATACACACCTGGGATCACTTATTTATCCTTAAAGAACTCTGAATTCAACTCCTTTATCAGCACCTTTCCAAGGGAACTTGTAATTTTTCCTCTAACACTGCCTCTTTAAATTCAACACAGACAAACAGCCATAGCCCTCAGGTAGCTGGCTATTCAGCACCTGCCTCCTGCTTCACCTCGTTTCCAGTAAGTACAAGTTCCTGTTTCACACTTCTTTTGCTTTTGAGATTGTAACACAGGCACACACATACCTGTTGTTGTTATTCCTGGAATGGTTTGTGCAGCTAAAAACAGTTCATCTATGGGATCTACAAGATGTTTAATATTAATTTTCCTGGCATTGTAGTAATTGCCATCAGCAGCTATCCCGGCACGCTCTATTGCTATCAGGTGATCAAATCTGGTTAGAGAGAGGAAGAAAGCAGTCAAAGCTATGATTCTCACCTAAAAATTTTTCTGTTCACTGCTTCTCCTGTTGTAGTTAGTTCTAATTCTTGATCATTTGAGATGTGATGTAAAACTTGGATACTGTTTTGTTATTTCTTTGTGTAGTTTCCTACAGTTTGTTTTCAGAGCTTAATCTAGTTTATCTACAGATTTAACGCAACTTCCTCAAACTACTTTTTTGTTGCCAATAAACAGAGACTTTTGTGGACTCTTCCAAATGAATTTTTCTTTGTGTTAGCCATCTGGGCTTGCACTGTCTCATGTTAAAATGTGCAATGTCTTACAAGGTGAAGATGCCTGTATTTATGTAAAAATGTAGTGTCTGCTTAAAGAATGTTACTTGCAAATTGTTCACTTGTATCTGGTCAGGGAGTTTCTGGTTTGGGTCTTCACATTTTGGGGCTGTGGATTTGAGGTTTCTTTTAAATTTTAAGTCGATGTCAGTTTGTGGCTTGTGAAAGTACACAGATGTACTGCAGATGTCCACCACTTTAAGCAGAAGTTTAGTAGCTAATTCTGCCTCTTGCTATTAATAATTAAATTATTTTATTTCCATTTCTGCAGCTTGAACTGTCAAGAGGTGATTGTTTCTGTTGAATTACTTAATTATTTGTGTGTGGGTATCTACTGTGATAGAGGAGACCTTAAACAGCTTAGTTGTCAACTTTTAAGTAGAAGCTGGCTGTAATTAAATTATGCTTGGAAAAAAATGCTTTTAAAACAGTACATAATAATGGAAGACTATAGTATGCCAAAATTACAGTGCACACTAACATCGCACCTCTTGTATCTACAAGAAAGATACTGAGGCCCTAGAGTGTGTTCAGAGAAGGGCAACAGAGCTGTGGGGGGTCTGCAGCATAAGTCTTACAAGGAGCTGCTAAGGGAACCAGGATTGTTCAGTCTGGAGAAGAGTGGGCTCAGGGGAAGCCTTACCACTCTCTGCAGATCCCTGAAGGGAGCTTGTGATGAGGTGGGTGTTGGCATCTTCTCCCATGAAACTAGTGATAGGACTAAAGGGAATGGCCTCAAGTTGCAACAGGGGAGGTCCAGCTTGGACATTAGGAACAACTTCTCCAAAAGAGTGTTGAGGTGCTGGAACAGGATGCCCAGGGAGGTGGTGGAGTCGCAGGTGTTCATTTAGATGTTGTACTAAGGGACATGGTGTAATGCAGAAATATTGGTGGTAGGTGGACAGTTGAACTAGATGATCTTGGAGGTGTTTTCCTACCTTGGTGAGCCTGTGATTCTATTTAGAGGGAAATGGGATGTGAATAAACTGAATAAATTGATGAACCAAACGCCGGGGTGAAAAATGTTTTTTATTAAGAAGAAAAAACTGAAGGTAACAGGATTAAAATGCTGCAAAAGGAAAGTTCAATAAAAAATGAGCAGCATACACCTATTTAAAGGAAATGTAAGTTGCTTACTGAGTAGTGAAATGCGCATGGAACTACTTAGCAAAATTTCCCAGTGCATTAACATTAATCACACACTTGTATACATCTGAATTTCTGCCCAATGTTGTACACTGAACACTATGTATGCAAACAGTTCAAATTGATGTTCAGAAGTTGGTGCATATTTCTCTAACTTTGGTGTGTGCTGCCTAAAGGCAACAGGACAATCACTTTCACAGTATTAAAAATGGTTGGGATTTACTAAATCATATTTGATTCCTCAGTTCTTAGACTTGAACCAAAGCTCTAGAAAGCAGAAATATTCTTTTCCCTGGTCCTTCTCTGATTCCACCTCTCAGCATCCTGATTTTTCCACTAATCTAAAAACTGGGAAAAACATATATAGTATTGAAATGCCTATGTATATTGCTGTGGAATAACAGCTAAAAAGCCTTTCTTTTCTTTTTGCAGATAAAAAGAGCTATTGATACATGAAGTATTTTTTCCTTTTGTATTCCAGAAGTTCATAATCTCAGAATAACATGGAATTCTGTACATGTGCTCCAGTACAGATGCTCTGATTCAAAGTTTGCTCTACTCGTTCCAGTTCTTAATGGCTTGCAAACATTACACCTTTTTAGATCATGGCTGTTATTTTTATTATCACTCCATGCAGTAGAAGTGTGACCCATTCTCAAAAACCGAATGAACGTACCTAGGTCTTCTGGGATTCCCATTCTCACACAAAAATGTTAAAGCTGAATCAGCACTTTCCCTCTGATAACTCAGCAACGGGACAGGTTCCTTCAGGACTCCTGAAGGAAAACAAAATACAATTCAGATGCTTTTTTCTTTTTTTTTTTTTTTTTTTTTTTTTTAAATTTTTTTTTATAATAATTTTTTTTTTTTTTTATATTTTTTTTTTAAGGAGAATTTAGGACTCAACAGGTTTATGTAGTTTCTGATAAGCTTTCTACATCCTTACTTTAAATTAAAATAATATACATGTTAGGACTGTTAAATGGGACCTTGGGATAGAAAGCTACTAGAATAAGAAGAGACATCCAGAATTCTTCCCAAACAGCTCGCCCAGGCTCACCACCCAGGTGCATAAGCATCAATTTGCTGCCAGCTACCTTTAACTGAACATCATAGCACTGCTGATCTGAGCTCACAGGATGAATGCTTGCTTGTTCTCTGGAAAAAATAAAATCCTGTAGTAAGTTACAATGAGATTAACTGAAGTGAACCTTGGCTCAGATTAGCAAGACAGAACTGGAAAAATATCTCTTACCGATTTGCACAGCCTCTTCAATAATCTTTTTATTCAGATCCATGGCTCTCTGATCTGTTACTATGGCTACATCTTTCTCCAAGGCCTGCAACATGGCCGCAATAGCAAGGGCTCCCGGGGGCCCGTCGTTCTCTTCCGGCGGCTCGTAATTGAAGTGGGTGGGAAACCCGGTGGTTACCAACACGGACCGAGCATGGGACAGGGACAGGCAGGCCTTCAGCAGCTCGCCAGGGCGGAGTAAATGAAGGATGCCACGATTGCCTAGGAAAGTATTTTTAGAGGCTCATTGATTTATTTAAGGGAGCAGTACGCTTCTAGACATTGCTCTCTTTTTGAAGTTTCTGTCTGGATGAATCCATGTGCTTTCATTACATAATATGAGGAAAAAGGGAAGGAAAAAAAAAAAAGAAGAAGAAAAAGAAAAACCTCTGGTCAAGGCAGCAATTGGGCTGATTTCCTCAGGAAACCTAAGAAGGTGTAGGATATGAGTAATGAGGGGAGCGAGCTGTGCTTCCAGGTTAAGAATTTCAGTTAACTGGGTTTTGGAAATCATACTAGCATTTTATGTACTAATGCAAATAATTTTCTTTTCTTTTCTTTTCTTTCTTTTCTTTTTTTTTTTTTTTTTTTTTCCCCTAAGAAGAGTTTATTGAATATTGTTTTCCATCTTTTTACCCTCTGCTTCCCTCTGGTCTGTGGTTATAGTCATGCCAGACCACATCTAACTACTGAAACTAGATTAATACTTATCTTCTCATGTTTTACAGAAGGTTCAATGCAGACCTCAGATGAGTAATCTGGTTCTTTATCTCCACTTAACTCTATTCCCTCAGGAAAGAGTTAATTCCCAAATCAATTCAACTTAATGAAATCATTAACCACAGCAGTGAAGGTTCAGAGCTGCTGTAAGCTGCTGGGAGACTTGCAAAACTCAATCACTACAGTATTATCTAGGTGACTACTAAAAGATCTTGTTACCTGCTATCTAACCTTGACAAATAGGTGCATAGTAGCAGATCTCTCTTCTCTTTTGTCAGGTGTTGAAAAAGCAACACTGCGTCTGTGTGAATCTTATATTTTTTTCAGTATTTCTTATTTCATTTCCTGGGATTCAGAAACACAAGTTCGCAATGCAGTCCTTTAGATTTTCTTGCATTCCTGAAAACTACGAATACTATCATGATGTGCTGGTATTCATGAGCTGATAATGAGAGGCAAGTCCTCGCTATTGCTTTCTAGTCTCCTCATATCTTAATATTTCTCGTGCTTTTTTCCTTCTTTCCTACTGTTGAAACTGTTTCCTCTGTCATTATCTCTTAATTCCTCCTACATAATATAAAGCCAATGCATAGATAAAATGTAAACACTGGACACAGAAGAAAGTTCTCAACAGAACTCAGATAGAGGAAGGATATATTAGTCTCGGAGAAGCATGGTGTTTCAAGTGAGATAAAGTACCACAGCAGTGTAGGCACTCTTAGCATTTTAACAACAAAATAAGCCAGCTCTGAAGTTAGCTCTCATGTTTCTCTAGAGCGTGGCATTGTGCCATGCTGAACTCCAGAGTGGATAAAAGGAAAGGCTTTGTGAGTAAAAATAAACAGACCCAAATATATGCATGCAGCCAAACCCTGAGCTGGGGAGAGCAGTCTGTTAATTGCTTTCCACTGCTGCCTGTAGAGGATTTCAGAAAACTCATGGTAAACTGAAATCAGGATTTACAGCAGATAGAAGGGTCTAATTGAACAGATATTTTAGGAATGGCTACGCTATTCTGTTTGGCTTTTAATCCTTTATTCTCCTCTCTTCTTTTATACACTCAAAGCCCTATCTTTCAACATTCTCTTGAGATCAGGTTACTTTGGTCCATCACACAAAGAGCTCAGTGACAAACATTCAGCAGAGCTTGGTGTAGTTTCACTGATCAGAGAGGGACGTTTGAAAAACACATGCAGCTACAAGAATATCCCCGTAAGAAAACATTAGTCATGAAAATATTAAAGAAACATGTTGTTTACTCAACAGTGAATACAAACATAGATGCTATGAGCTTGCTGAGACATCCTGTTCTTTACATATCAATTTCAGATTTATTCAGTAAACATTTCTTATTCCCTGTGGACACTCCAGTCTGCTGTAAACAGAAAAGCTTCTCTGTACTTTGAGAGAATACAGTCATCAAACTTGTGTGTTCCTTTACTGATGAAGTTGAATGGTTCAGGTCAAAGTCTGGTATTAAATATCACCATGAAATTGAAACATCAAGTTATATTAACAAATATATATATTTTTTTAAGGTTAAAGTTGTCTTTATGTTCTTACTGTATTCTTTAAATTTGTGGATAGCTGTACAAACAGGGTCATTCATATCTACCTCAGAACTGAACTGTTACAGGAAGAGATTTTGTTTTTACCTGGATCTATTCCAATTAGGCTCTCTAGAGTCTTTATCTTTTTTGCTGCTTCTGCAGACACCATACTGTAATGCAAAGGATCTTGTGAAATGCAATGGACTTGTGGGACTTCTCTTGAGGATCTGAGCATAACACTGTCATTCTTCAGGTCAGTAATGAACATGCAGCCAGAAGAATAAGTAAAAGCCAATGGAGATCCTAAAACAGATAAAACAAAGAACAACCCCACAAGCTTCAATTAAATGCTTTGTTATTGCAATGTATCAAAATGTCAGAGAGATAAAATCACAAGAAGCTATTTAGCAACACAGAATCCCTGCCTGATGATACTTATAAAACAGGTGATATTTTAAGATACACTGCAGCAATAAAACACTTTGAGGAAAGAAATGTGCGCATATATATATAATATGCACATATATAATATAAAAAATGTGTGTTTGTGTGTGTGTATATATATATATTTATGTACATACACATATATAAAATGTTTTCACTTCTGGAAAGCTCATGTGGGTAGTTGAGATCAGGCTTTTCTACACTACCATCTCTGATACCAGCCTGAGGCAATTCAGGAACTGACAACTGGTACCCTTCAAGGAAGCCAGTCAGGAATTGGCAAGTCTGAAAGCTAGGTTTGACGTGCATGAGCTAAGAACAAGTTAACACTGAAGTTTTCATAGTGTGTTGGTGATGTTGTTTCTGTAAAAATTAATTAATTTTCTAGGTTCTAGGCTGTTGCTGTGTCTCTCTATACCTCTGAATATAATTTTAATAGTGATATGACAAAACTGTGTTAACTTCTACCTGCTGGCAAGTAGTTATTGACTAAGAAAATGGAAATTGCATCTTTGCACAGCATCCTGTCTACCTAGCTAGGGTAGGTATAAACAGGCAAGGAGTTCCTGAAGTTCCTTTTGCTAGAGAACTAGAAGAGGGAATTTGAGAAACACTAAAACCTTGATGAGCAATAAGCTTATTCCGATCTGACAGTATGTTACCTCTCTAATCTGAAAATATTTTATTTATATATTAATTCTGGAAATCTCAATACTTGACCTACATAATACTTGATTTGCTAAAATGGGCATGTTTTTGGATAAATCACATCAGGCATATTTAAACAAGCAAAACATTACTTTGTTGGGATGGTGGAAAGGGAGAAGACGTGCTTGCTCTGTGCAGGATCTGTTGGGAATATATGGGCAGCAATTTAAAGGAAAGTAGGGAATGTGATCATTGAGGTTTTATATGCCTCACCAAACCACGTGAATAGACAACATATTAATGAAGCTAGCAATGACTTAGACTTTGATAGATCAATGACCTGGAGCAATATAATGCTGTCACTATGGTTTAGTTGAGGTTTCTCGCCCTTTGAACTCATGTGTGCTGTAAATTACTGGGTAAAGCACAGGATAATAACTTTTTACAGAGGGTAAGGTTTTCATTATATAAAGTGTGTCACATAAACTTCACTGAGACAAAAACTGAAACTTAAAAATTCACAAAACAATAACAAAATCTTTTTTCGGGTCAATCTCTCTCTGTCTCTCTCATGCATGCACACATACACACACACACACACACACATGACTGAAGGATGATTTTAAGAGTTTCCAAAGACAGTACATACTGCAGTTGATGACTGCTTCTATTCCTGTTACGCTGCAGGCCCAAAACACAGGGATATCACCAGGGTGAAGGTGAACTGGATCTCCGTAGTCTGGCTTGGAAAGATCTTGTATTCCCAGCAGACCTGTCATTGACCAATATAACCTCATCATAGGTCTCAGACAAGCAGTAATATTACAGAAGGTGAGAGGGGGACCCCAAATCCTACCCGGTGATACTGAGAGAATAAGGGCAATGGCAAATCCCCCTGAAGTGGCATATTTAGTTTGCACTGAGTGCATCTTCTCAGGACCTGAGCTGTCTTGTTCCTCCTTTTTGTTGGTGACATCAGTAAAAATGTGTTCACTTCATTTTTGCAGCAAAACACAGACAAGATGTTCATACTGAGTTCCCAAGATATTGTACATCTTTTCTCTCAACATAGGAATTGCAATGATGGCAAGCAGGAATAAATTAATGCAATGCAAAATGGGCTGTTTCTAGAACACACATCCTAATTCCTTAGCTTCCTGCATTATTTAGCTAAAGAAATGAGAAATCTTTCACCTCTCTGGGTTGGATTAGTGCATCTCACTCTTAGCCAGCTTTCACTAACTTGTCTTTTCCTTTAACACCTACTTGCAGTATTCTAGGTCATTCATTTACCTTTTTTTTTCTGTTAAAATTAAATACACAGGTGAGACCCTCACCCAATCTCTACTCAGAGCAATGAATTCTCACTAGTCTCTCAGATTTAAGCACCGAGACCAAATAAATTACGGCAGTGTACTGTTACCAATGGCATCGCTTTCCACGCCATGCAGTGTGATCTGGCTGTGTATGCAGCTCATGAGCCCACTGACTGACAAATTTCTGTCATTCACACACATCCACCCATACTTCTCCCCGTGCCATCAATCTCATTTCTACCCTGTCTGTGGAATCCCAGGCAACAAGAAAGCATTTAAATATAAATGAAACTGCATACATTTTTGAAACACGCAACTATACTTTTTACCAATAGCACTCTTGATATATAACTGTCATTATTCAAGAATTCTATGTATTCCACTCAGCCAAGACTACCTTATCTTTTTTCTTTTTTCTTTTTTTCTCCTCTAGTTGAGGTTTGTATCCATTAAAATAATTAAAACATTAAAATAGTGGGGCAGGTATTAAAGTCTTAACATTTCCCATGGCTTCCCTTCCACCATTTTTATTCTTATTTTTTTAATTGATAATAAACCCCACATGGAATGAAATATGGAAAGTACTGACCAGGGTTACCAATGTGAATTGGTGCTCCATGATTTTCTATTTTTAATTCAGATGTTGCTAGCACAGCTGCTTCCAATTTGCTTTCAGGAACTGGTCTCATTGTGACAACTAAGTTGCAGCAAAAAGTAGAAATAGCGTAGCATGGCACAGCTGTCTGGCAGTTAAAAAGAACCAAAAGTATTAGAAGAAATAAGCCAGATAATAATATTCATTTCAAATCCTTTGGAAAAAGAAAAAAGTTTCTTCTTTTAAGATTCAGAGGTGAAATCTACCATTCTTAAGCTTCTTCATACAGACCACTAAGTGCTCCAAACCATGTGTTTTTTGCTTCAGTACATGTAACGTAGAGCATGAGCTCAGTATATTCAGAATATTGCCAGAAAACAATTCTGTACATCCTACATGGAAAGTGAAAAACTAACAAAGCATCATAGTGACAAATCAATTTGGTTTGAACCTCTTCTCTCTATTGGAATTCAGAGAAACTACGTTCAATAACACGTGAGGGTCAGGGCTGCTAACTGGCAGTCCTCTATTGCAGAAGCAGCGTGCCGATTCTTTGCATAAAAAAGGTCTTTTGTGCCTCTAGGAAAGATCTATGGAATTCATCATCCTTTTTCACTGGGATGCTGAAACATCTTTTCTATTCAGAAATACAGCAGCCAAGGTTGCTAGATGTAAATATCTGATATATAAAATTGCATTTGAATATAAGTGAAAAATGTAGATAGCAACAGCTGCATTAAAAATGTTTGTTAATTTTTTATAACAATTATACCTGTTACTGAATAAATGCACTCTGTAGTTCTTCACACTATTTTTGTGCTATAAGCAATGACATTCTCCTAATTCTAAAAACGTTAAAGACAGATACGTAGCTGTTTTCTTTTTTCTTTAATCTTGGTTAAGGGTCTCACATGAAGCACATTTGCTCCTTCAGTTTGACAGGCAGTACAGTAAAAAGACTGCCAAAAGATAACATTCATTTACTAGAGCAGTACGCTAGGTATATGAAAAAGGCATTCAGTTGTATTTGAAAGTGTTCTTAATATTAGTCTACCTACTAGAGTCAGAATTATACTAGGAGCTCTGCCAAGATTAAAATCTGCACTATGCGGTTTCTTACAGTTTTCATGCTATGGGAGGCATTTTTCAGGTCCCAGAGGCCTGGATCCTAGCATGTGTGCAGTATCAAGGCTCTACAGCCATAGGAAAAATCCGAAATGTGGCCATTGTACTTGCAGAACAAACTGTTGCTGTGATGGTTCATAGCAAATAATATTGCTGCTAACTGGGAATGGTACAGAGAGTGGGACATGTATTAAAGTTGAGCGACAGAACAGTACATGTTTCCTTCTTAGTTTCAACTGATAACCTAGGACTAAATTCAAATGAAATGGCTGCCATTTCATGAAAAAGAATAAAATACCAATTCAGCTTTGCAAGAAGTTAAGAAAAGCACTGATCTGATTGGCATATTTGCTGGGCATATTTTATCTCATATTTTCATACACTTAACACCAGTATCTGACTGAAGTTACTGTGCAGAATTAAAAAATTTCTGAGTGATCAGTGTAGGCACATAAAATAAATATGGACAAATAATGAAAAGGTTATAGCAAAGATTATGTCTGTGCATCCTTACCTTATACATGCTTATGCTACATTTTTGATCAACATTTCTTACAGGAATGCCAGCAGCTTGAAGTACTTTTTCAAAACTAGAGCTGCAGCCTAAATAGAAAGCCACCATGTCCTTCAGTTGTTCAGAATAATCCTTTAGACTTTTTAGAGATCCAGTAAAAGCTCCGTACTCATACTTTCTGTACTGCAGGCAGTCAGTTCTAGTGAAATAAGAAGTTATCACAGCTTTCTCATACTTTCTGAAAATATGTATGACAAAAATTATCAAAAATTATTATTAAATTATTTTAAGACACTATCAAGCCACAAGATATAGCTTACTTTATCCATTTCATTTCTTTCTGAGAAACAGTGGGGAAAAAATTTAGTATTTGCAACAGGAGACCCTCAGAAATATCATATAGCCACTATGCCTGTGTTAATATCAACAGGGAGAGGTAAAACATTACAACTTCATTCTTCTCAGACTGCAGAATTGTAAGAAATTTTATGGAAGTTTCCTTTTGCTTTAGAGAAATACTTGCAGTACTGATAATTGTGATAATACATTTCTCAAGAACAAAACCATCAGGCTGATTCTATCCTGTTATATTCACGTGCAGTTTTCACTTAAAGGTGTAATTCCAAGAAAATAAATTCATTTAAAATGTATATAAGCACAAGCGGGTTATTCCCTGAAACACTGATTTTTTCCTAATCATCATCAGCACTCACTGCAGAACTTTGAGAAACAGAGTCAGTCTGTATTTACCTGATATCAGAATCACTATTCAGAGAAGGGCACTTCCATTCCCCTGGTTTACTTCTGTGTAGCAGTGGCAGCGCTCCACTGTTTGCACGGCAGAACTCCTCGAAGTCATCAGCAAGGGACTTGTGCAAAATCACGACACTGGCCTGTTTGTAGCCTGGAATTGTGGAATTCTTCAACTTAAAATGTAATGCTGAGCTGCAAATTGTAGCCTCTAAAATAGTAAAGTTCTGGTACAGTGTCCATATGCAGTCTATTTCTTACTGCATGGGTGTCAGACCTTTCGACTTGCCTGGGTTTAGTGAAGAGAAATTGTCTTGGGCCACGTAGAAAATATGTAATAGGGTTATGAATATAAGTAACAAAGCTTACTTTTTGATAAAATGTAAAAAAAAATAATAAAACACCAAAAAAAACCCCATAAAACTAGTGGGATATTTGACCTTGCTTTCATGAATGTAATCCTTCAATGTCTTGTTCAGTGAAAGTGGTTGTAATTCTCAGTGAGCTCTCAAGGTGCTCCTCAGAGATTTTTGGTCAAGTATTGCTCCTCCTGTGCTTCATCCTTAAGATCAGCGGTTCACAAATGTACTTGCTGCCAGAAGGCAATGACATGAATAAGGCATGACTCTAAAGCACGGAGTATTTTTTCTCTGTTAAGGCAGGTCGTGCTGTGTCTTTTTACTAGACTTTCATCAAATTCTTCTTTGAGTTCAATGTCTGATTGCAAATCTATACATGTTTGAAAATGTGCAGGTAATGCATTTATTTCAACTGAAAATGGAATCACAGATATATATGTATAAAAAGATGCTTTTTCTGGAAATCTTGAAATCTGTTATCAGATTCACTTATTGAAACTGAAAGCAAGGGTGCATATTTTTTTCTTTTCACAGGCCCGTGTTAATCCAACACATCAAAATGCATGAAATTATTTTCTGTAACTTCAGCTCACCATAATTCAAATTTGAATTATGGTTTGAAACAGATAAGTTGGTAACAGCACAGATAAGTTGACTTTTCGCCTTGAGAAGATGCATGTTAACTCATTAAATCCACCAATAATGATAAATCTTAAGCCATTTTTCATCTTCACTTTCTGGCACAAATTTTCCTTTTGATTCCATAAATGACATCTCACAAACCATGAAATCTTTTTAGCATTTTATTCTGACCTTCTTTCAGAAAAGTGAATTATGGCCTCATAATCTGTATCTGTACATTTAAGGAACTCCTAGAACTGGTGATGATTCAATCCATTGGACTTCATGATATTTACAGCTTTGATGATGATTTGCATGACATTACCCATTTTTAAAGCTTCCACACATAAATTTTCTTGATGTACAGTGCAGTGATATTTCATCAAACATGATCTGCCAGTGGCAATTGTATCATGTTCTATTAATTTTTGAACTCCCTCCTTTTAAGCAGCCATCGCTGGGGTACCATCAGTAGCGATGCCAGATATGTTGGAAAGGGTTAAAGAAAATCACTTTAGTGTAATTTTTACTGCTTCATAAAAATCAAGAGATTTAGTTGTGTCTTTTAATGGCACCAAAGAAGCCATTTCTTCAGTGACATTGTATTCATCATCAATACCTCTAATGAAAATGGCAGGTTGAGCCATATGTGTAGCATCAGTACTTTCATCTGTTGTCAAAGCTCAGCATTCAAAATTAGCAGCTTTACCCCCCAAACTTCTTTTGATAGATTTTCCTGTTTCTTCAGTTTGCCTGGCTGCAGTCTGGAGAAATCAGACTGCATTTTCTTGAATTCAAGAAAAACCTGTTTGCTAAACAAACTCAGCATCAGTAAATGATTTTTCTTTTTTTTTTTTTTTTTTTTAGTTTTAACTTTTTAAAAAAAGCTGTGCCAAGCCAGCTGTGGGCTGTGGGTTGGACATGCCTGACTTAGAGTTTGTTTGCTATGGAAATTTACCTTGAGCTGCAGTTAAAAAGACAGAATGGCAGATCATGAATAATCCGTTGCCTCTCACACTGGATCTTAGGCATTGCTACCATTTCCAATTAAAAAACACACACACAAATAGAAAAAAAATCAAAATTCACAAAAAGAACAGAACTGCTACACTTTCTTCACTTAGAATCAACTTTGACTTAAGTTGTTGACTACTTCCATGCAGCTGTTTCTAAAGACGTTCATATTTTTTGCAATGCATATCGGTGTGTCTTGGGAAGCTATTACTGTGTCAGACAGCAGACAGACAAGAGGCTGTGCAGAAGCCCCCATTCCCCAATTTCCTATGGTAGTCTGTCGTCCAAGAGGCAGTTGAAATCAATGATCTTCTTCAAAACCTGTAGAAAACAGCCAAATTCTACTTTTGACCAAAGCTAACCAAGAAACCAAAAGATAAAATGCTGTTCCTCATGGAAAAAATGTAAAAGTAAGGCTTAAACTGAGGCAAGCATGTATTTGCATACTGAATGTGACCACAAACTGCTCCTTTGGGACTATTCAGCACAAAAATTCCTTTTATTACTAACGAAAGTTACTAAATACAGAAATAGCTTCTTGCTAAATACAGAAAATAATTTTTCTCAAATAAGCATACTAAATATAACCACAGAATAAAAGACTACACTGAGCTACCCTACAGCCTCATTCCCTACTGCCCATGTGAAACCTACAGGCACTTTCTACTGTGCTGATTATATTCACAGATTCTTAAAATTATGGCCTTAGTCAGTGAATTGAACTTGGAGAGCACTGAATTTGAAATGCTATTCACTTCTGTCAGACTGAGTCTGTAGGCAACTTCCAGGAATACTCTAAAGCCAGGAAGCTTTTTTTACCGACTCTTAGGTACCTTTATTCTTCCTCCTGATAACTATCCTTATTTTTTGTATAATGAAAAGATATTTTTCACGTCTCTTATCAGCTGAAGTGTATACTTTCATTATGTATCCATCACTATGAATATATTCCTGAACAGTTCTAGCTAAGCTGGACATGCTGATAATTAAGGCATGAGTTCAACACACTGTTGTCCCAGTTCAGAGAAATTTTGAAAGACTTTTTTGATTTATTTTGTGGATGACAGTGAAGGCAACAAGAAATACTTACTTTAGAAGTATAGTGCAACAAATGAATCAGAAAAATCACTTCTGTGACCATACATCTCTGTGCACTAATTAAAGCAAGGTCTGTGATGAACACATTATGTGGCCTAATAAATGTGATGATAATGTGTGTAAGGAAAGCCAGATTTACCTTTTTTCAGATATTTTCTGCATCCATAAGTTCTCACTGACATAACAGAGTCCAAGTACTTTACATGTGTAGGATGATACATTTTCTCTAATCCAGCTTTGTGATTTAAGAACACAGTGTCAGGGGAATAAAATGTGATTTAAAAAAAACCCGGACAAGTTAAGAATGTAAGTCAACTTGACATTTCATCTCATTTACTTCATTGCTTTTGAGAGTTCTACATTCCTTTGTAAACATCATGAACAGGAAAAGAAAAAAATATATGCAAAGACGTTGCTGTGAGTCCGAAACAGAGTCTCTCTCCATATGGAGCTGTTAGGTCGCCTTACCTTCTGCCATTCCAGAAATATTCCTGTTATGAACTCTGCTGCAATGAATTATTCTTCGCAAATGAGGAAGGAGAGATTTCAAACCTCCAGTCAAAAGCATCTGTTCGGCCTTAACAGAAAGATGTTAGTTACAAATTTAAATACTTGTAAAAAACATTTTAAATTGCTGGAGAACATGATTTAAATTTCCTTCTCATGCCCCAAACAAAGTTTATTATCACTCAGAAGTTTTTAGTTATAACCCAACAGGCAAACCAAAGTTAAAAGGTTACTTCATTGACATTTTCTGAATAAAAGCAAACTGAACCTTTCAGTAAATTTGCCAGAGATGTGCACATTAACATTCAGGATAAAAAACCAAGTTTTGCAAGCCTATAACCTAATAAACATTTCTTTTTTCGTAGTTGAATTTTTGTTTTCTGGACTTCACTCTTCCAAAATTTGCTATGTTATTAGAATTGCCAAAATATAAATGGATTAACTTACAAGATATATTCTATACTATTACTTATTTGTTGAAAATGCTTTCAGACAATTAGCAATGCAACCTTGTGGTAAAAAAAAAAGACTACGTTCAGAAAATGTCATTTTAACGTATTTCACATCTGTTATACTTCTCAAATATTCTTTATGTGGAAGCAATCCTATGGCTATTCTCCCACTGGGAAAACAAACATGTAGAAGTTTAAGTCGTACTTCATTCAATCTGGAGAAGGAATAGAGATAAGTACCCAAATTACAGTCAGTATCTTACTCTTTTGTTGTATATTGGAAATTAAAATTGTGTATTTTTACAGTATTATTAAAGTTGAAATATTTTTCTCTTAACCTAAAGTATCAAGAATTAAAATTGTTTATCATAACACCGTAAAGAAGAAGTAAAATGTATTTTAGAGTAAAATAATAATTTGGCTCCTTATCATTTTAACCTCGGCTGCTTTTCATGATCTAATTCAGAGATAATGTGCTTGTTTATCTAATCATATGCTCACTCTAAGCAAAGAAACTGAACTATCCTCCAAGCAACTGAATTACCATCCTCCAAGTTTTTCTTTAATTCAGGAGGAGCCATTCTTGATGTCAGTCATGAGAAGCAATGATGATGATTCCCTTTTGCTGGGGGACATATTTAGAGGAGGGTTGTTACAGTTAGGGTAGTAAGGTTACTTTGCAGTTGGACTTAATGGTTTTTAAGTTTTTTTCTGACTTGAGCAATTCTATGATTCTATGATGATTCTATGATAGAATATGCGTTATTCTTTTTTTTTAAAGGTGCCAGTAAATTAACGTGCAATGAAATGTTACAGCCTTCCAGCAAAAGTTAACTTTTCTGTTAAAGATCCACATTTTGTACTTGTAACTATGATTGCAGAAGGTTTCACTCCATAGTGGAATGCATTTGAGCCACTTCATTATGAAAATGTGTACCTCTGAGTAACTCATACCTTAATTAACTTGAAGAAAGAGCAATTATGTATTTTGACTGAAATTAAACTCGTATCATATGCTGTCTGCCCAAAATATTTCCCAAAGCTTGCAGAATTCTGAGAGGTTGATTTAAGTGAGCTTTGTATCTGGACTTCAAAAATCTTCAATTCTTAATTCTGACATATTTATATAACATCGTCAGCCAAAAGAAATAAGCTTGCACATTTTTCTTGAACTCTAACTTACTGTCTCTGACTCATCCCATCTTCTTTGCTTTTAGATATCGATCTATATGCCAATTAACAATAGTCTTCATTGCAAAATTCTTGAACAATTCCAAGTGCATATTTTTAAGATAACAGGAATATGAATAGAGAAATGTGGCTGAGTTCTGATCCAGGCCTATAACTGCCTGTAGTATTTTTACTGCAAAGGGAATTTCTAACACCAATCTGGAATTATGCATTCAGACAGATGTATTCAAGGGATCCTTTATTTCTAAGAATCTTTGAAAACATCTTAAGAACTACTAGATTACTTGGATTTGAAAGACAGTCTGAAGTTCAGGAAACTAGTTTGGGACAAAAGCTGTCTTCAGTTCAGTATTTTGCCACAAATTCCCTAGTGTGATGTTGGGAAAGTCTGACCCTCAGTGTACAGAATTTATGTCCAGTGGGATTTTATTAGCAAACATTTAGGCACCTAAATTTTTTAGATTCATAAAAGTGTAAGTGGATAGCAAGCTATTTGACTATGACTATCAGTAGTGTCAAAATACTGGCTCTAAATACCTTATAGAAACTCTTGATCTTGTAGTTTCAATCTGTGTACACTGCCCCTAGCTGCACAGCAAGATATGTTGTTGATGATATGATATGATATGATATGTTGACTAGTTAGGAAATAAGTAATTTAAACATTACCTTTGTATAAAAGTAGGATGACTCACCTATTCCAGATGAGATAGAAAACACACCTTACAACCATTTGTGATCACTGTGCTAATTTTATAAAACTACGGGGAAAGTCTCCTATAAGATAAAATTTTGACCTGTAAGTTCAGATCACTGTATTTGCTCTATAATGTCAGTAATAGATTATGTCTCTGTTAATTTATTTGTCATTGAACTTGAAGAGACAATAAAAACTCAGATGCTTACAGTAAAAATGTAGCTTTTGCTATCTGACTTCCTCAAGAATGGCTAATTTCTGCACAGTATGTTGCTTCCCTGTGCTAGGGGCACGCTTAAGCTTAGATTCCCCAGCCATCTCCAAGACCACCTGGAAAAGAGCTTGAGGACAAAATGATCGTGGCCTGTTTGGGATGACAAGGGAAAAGTACCAAGATTATTCAGGTCTTACAGCACCTTCTCCACTTTGTCCCATCAGGATATCTAAAAAGCAGAGAGACTATCTTCATGGGACTTGTGAGCAGCTCACTAACTAAATGGTCTGGTAGGGCTGTTAATCAGTAACCAGCACTTGTTCCTTTGCCTAGCTTTTTCAACTGCTTTTATTTTGTTCTGAAATAGTTTCAAGTAACAGTACCAGGTACCTTATGTAGATGTGATGGATAACGGTACAGATAAGACAAGGTGCAAGATTAGTGTTAAAAAGCCTTTAAGATACTTACATGGCCTATGAAATGCCTGTTGTGCCTGAGGGTATCCTTTGCAGTGTTTCTCCAGGACACTGAGGTGTCACGATCACTTTTAAATAACCAGGTTTTTTAAAATATGGTTTCACATTAGAAGCACAACTTATTATTTCACATGTATTTTTAGTGTTATATACTGAACCTAAATGAATGACTTAAAATGCTTTGCTGTCTTCAGCCATTAAAATGGCACCCACTATTGATGTGAGGACGCTGCCACATTCTGAGCTGCACTCCTGTGTCTTGACAAGGAAGTTGGAAGCAGTATTGTATTTAAAAAATATACACATATTCAGGAAAATAACTATTCTTTCCATCACAGTGGTGATCAGAAAGGTTCGATAAACAGGTCTTAGATGTGGTTTTATTAAGTTTAATGTAAAATATCATTTTACAAGGTTTAGTGGAGAAACACTGGTGGTAGGTGATGGCTGGACGAGATGACCTGGGATGTCTTTTCCAACCTTGGTGATTCTATGATTAAGTATACATCTGTGCAGCACCACTCACATTAGCGGAGTTGGGTGGACAAAAACAACCTGATTATCTTGTCCCCACTGATGTACAGACTGCACCATTATCTAGGCAAAAATGATTTTCAGAAAAGTAGACTAAAAAAAATATTTTTGAATACAGAAACTGTGATCAATTCTTGCCAAGAGAAACATCAAGTCATTAAGCATTTTTGTGTGTAGTTTTTAGGACCGTTGTTGGGTACTGTGACTATGAGCAATGAGGTGAGCAAGAGGCATCTACTAAGTGTAGTAGACTGTTTCTAAGAGTCATCTTTATCACTCATTGTAAGGAATGTGCTCTTTTTCCGTTGAATCTCACAATTCATGGTAGGTGAAAGGCATTTTGAGAGGGGTGTTACTTTATTCCGCTAAAAGACTTGATGTTCTCCAGGGGAGTACCCTTCCCTGACAAATCACTTAGTGATTCACTAGTTTTTAACTTTAATCCTTATCTACTAACAAAGTTAGTTACTGTTTACCAACGTAAGAGTTAAACATTGTACATCTATACTTAAAAAAAGTTACCAGCATCCACATATCTTTACCAAATTATCTCTAACCCAACATGAAGCAAGAAAAGTTCAGTTACAGACTGAATTTAATAATGAAGTAGTCTTGTATTTCACATGGCCTGTTTGATGGACTGAGTAATCTCCTTGTACCACCCCACTGTATGCACATCCTGGGCTTTTTCATTTTCACCCTCTTTCTTTTGTCTACAATGTGCTTCTCTCTGCCTTTGTCCTCCCTGAGCTCAGTCCTCATCTCACAACTCTAAGCTGGGCTGACTCTCCTAGAGTTTGCTTCCTTGCTCTATCTGACTGCACCTTCTGGCAACTTCAGAACGTCAGTAGCTCATTTCACTAGCTCATTTCAATTTACATCCATGCTGTTTTTCTTGATTGCTCCTCAAACTCTTCCTCAGTTTTCATCCTTAAAACTCACTTTTCTATTCTTCTTCTGAAATAATGTAATCTAACTTCGTAAATTTAAAACAAAAACAAAAACACAATAAATAAGTAATACTTTTGTACACTTTTAAGATGCAGACTCCACTGAATCTCAGTATCAGCATCAATATGTATGTATATATATATATATACATATATATACATATACATATATATGTTTGCTCTCTTAATATTACAGATGATAGGCTTGGATTAAGCATAGCTTTATTTCTATTTTCTCCATTGCATCTCACTAATTTTTGTCAACAGAA
This sequence comes from Centrocercus urophasianus, assembly GCF_019232065.1. Lineage (NCBI taxonomy): Eukaryota > Metazoa > Chordata > Aves > Galliformes > Phasianidae > Centrocercus > Centrocercus urophasianus. The sequence continues at coordinate 37,396,647 of NW_024884586.1, read as the reverse complement.
CAATTAAATATCCTTGCAAGATTATGTACCTTCACATTAAACTCTTGACCGAACTATAGGTTTATAAAGCATTTTTATAATCTGTCAATATAATCACTTTTGATATCCTGAAAAAGGAAGCATGTAAAGCAAAGGATTTTATATTACCTTAGGGTTTTCAAAATAAGAAAGCAAATCTGTAAATTTTGCAGATATTTAAAGATGAGTGTAGATTCTTTCAAGATCCACACTGTAAATTACTCAGTTTATCGCTCTGTTTAAGTGCCAGAAAGATTCAATTTTGAGGTGCAGTGGATGTGTCCATACAGCTGTGCTGAACTACTCCAGATAAAAATTAATCCTTTAGTGTTGTTATATTTATATTCATATTCATATTCATATATTCTTCAGAAGCATCAGTGTGACTGTTTCGCCTTCACAAGTGTCAAGAAAATTTATGAAATAAAATATACATATAATATTTCTGTAATTTTCAAAATGAATCACCTGAGAATCTACAGCCTGTAAAATGTGCTGCTGATAGCAGTAACATATGAGTCAATTTGAAGACTGGAAAGTAGTTTTTAACAGTTTCTGATGTTACAGGTCTGTTTTTTCAGTGGCACTGGTATACATAAAAATATGGTTTAACATTGCAATTTTTCAAAGCAAAGAGACTTGCTTGCAAATAGCCGAAATCTCTTACGGAATATAATCTTGCAATTTTCCTGTAGCTTTTATCCTATTTTCAATTTAAAATTTGATAACAAGACAGGGTGATGACATATATAGCTCAGTGACCAAAAATATGCAGAGAGCATTACTTAACACTGTTGGGTAGGTTTTTTAGACATTGTCATGCAGGTAACTTACCCAAAGCTATTGCTGCAAGAACAGCAACAGCAGGGTCACTTGAAACATGAGCCAGCACACGGGCTGCCTTTGCTAATACTTAATGGAAAGTAACCTAAACTAATTATAACCCATGAAAACCCTTTGTGTACTGCGCCTTGCCCTAGTATGAATATGGTTACAGAGGTTTCTTAATGCAAACATGGTTTTAAAAGACTTGTTGCTTAATTATGAAGCTCATCAGAAATTCTGCCAAAAGACTTCTGTGAAAAGCGCACAAACTTCTCTGAAAATTTATTTAATCTCATTTTCCAAACAGGTCTCACAGCCATATTTGTAATGCTTTATCTGAAGAACCCATTAACGATTCTTTCACTCCTCATCTGCTTTGAATCATTTCAAAGCACAGAAGTGCTCTGTGTGTAATTTCAAAGAGGAAATGCTTTGTGTATTTTCAGACAGTGGTTCATCTAGCAAATTAAGATTTAACTTTACATTTGAAACACAGGGTATTTGGCTTTGAAGTTCAGGAACCTTAAATAAGCACCACAAATAGAATTTTAAATGAGTTTCCGTTAGTATTTTCTCTGCTGCCTAAAGCAGTTATCCTACACTTATGATCCTGCAGATTGTGTCAAGATGAGCAACTGGTAAGAGAATCAGTGCATCCTTGATGCAATATTGTTTACTTGCTAAAAAAAGACACACAATGTTTAGTTTCTCCCAGTATATCAAGAACAAGAATCAGAAAGCAATCACCAGTTCCAACGCAGTCATGTCAGACAGCACTGTGTGTTAGCAAGGCACATCTTGTACAGCACTCATCCCTTGAATTTCTACTATGTTTATATTATTATACAATTAGCTTCCACTCTGGGACAAAATAAATTGTTACTGATGTGGAGAAATCTGGGTAAAGACTAGAGAAAAGCCCAGGCCGTGAACTTTTCCCTAGAAACCAGTTCTCCAGAAACTAGAGTTCAGGCCCTACCCCTGCATGGACACAATCTACACAAGATTGGAGTTGTTTAGGCTTTTATATCCTTCTCAGGTGTTTTATACCCTCCTCATGTTTTCATGCACCCTTCCAACTCCTTGGATCATACCTAGTTCCTTCATGCCTCCTGCTTCATCCTACATAACCACAAGACCAACAAGCACTGGAACGTTTATCTGCAGCTTTAGCAGGATAAAACATGCACATTCGAGAAGGCAAGAACCTTTATCAAGATTTAAAAGCACCACTTTCATGCCTTTGACTTTGCTCACAGAAATACTTACCAGCTGCTGTAAGAAGAGAGAGCAAATGATCTACCAGAGGTTTTCATTTAAGATGACGTGAAGTGCTTATTCAACTTCAAGAAATGGAAAAACAAACAAACAACAACAGCAACAAAAAAAACGACGAACACATGAGGGTGGAATTTAAATACAGTTGCCTAATTTACTCTGAGCTACAGAAGAGATTCAAAATTGCTCCACAATTCTCCAGGCTGTGTCCAGTCATGAGCACTTCATCCAGGCCTCGTCTGGTGCTGAGGCAGCCTGAGGACACAGGAGGGCTGTCCTCACTGACCATAAATGCCAGCTTTTCACCCCGTCTTCTACCCTAACCAGCAGAATTCTGCATTTTGGAACCAAGGCGATGAGCACTGGCTGGGTAAAAATTCCTGAGGTGAGGAAAACTCTTCTAGTCTTACTCACGTGGAATGAAAATGGAAGTCCATAGGGCAAAGTACAGTGACTTGTACTGCTTTGTTTGTAAAGCAGCAGTCATAGGTGCTTATCTTGATAAGAAATTATGCCACCGCCTAGGTTACACCCAGTCATGTCATGCATGATCACAGCACTGACAGGATGCCTGTTCCTTCCTAGGAATTCCATCCAGGTGTAAGTAGGTGAGTGATGTTCTGCTCTCTACACACCCTAGAAATAGTATTGTGCTCCCCCCAAAAAATAATGCTATGCTCCTGCTGTACAGGTCGTTCATGTTACCGCAAGGATTATGCTATTTCACACATGTCTACTGACAGCTGTGAAGTCATTCCATCTCTAGCTTCTCACCAAGCACTTCTCAGGTATGGTGCCTAAAAGAATTATTGTAGCTTAAGTATTCACACAAAGAGAGCCTTTTTGAAATGCAAGTATCTCAGTAGGCTAGATACAGGGAAACTCTGGTTAATTTTACCTCTACCAAGCTACCAAGCATAAACATTTTTGCCTCTACAAATATTTCTGATGGAGAGATACAGACATTGGTTGTTTGTTCCACTTGATTTCTTCAACTCTTAGACCAAGAACTATTGAGAAGAACCCAACAGGACCAAGCATAACTTCACATGCTTAACTCTTGGCTTAAACAGTATCATTTGGATAACAAGGTCAGTCAGTGGCAGGCTGTGCAAGAATACATCATTGCAGCTTCCAGAAGGAATTGTTGGTGAAGTGCTGTCAGCAGCCATTCCATGTGATGGCAAATGGTATGCACTTGGAGTGCATACCACTTTATCTTGGAGGATCCACACTGCCCACATATTTAATAGCAGTTTGCATTATCAAGGATGCCTGGACAGCTTTGTTCTGCAGCATCCATTCTGACTGAAAAGGCTTCGCAATATTTCAGACAAATTATGGCTGCATTTCTATGTTTTCATTACTGCATACCTGACAGCTGTGGTACTATTTCATAACTATGTCTCCATGGTTATCTGGAACCTGCCCTTGATGGTCTGTTTGGTGCAGCCAGGAACCTGTAGACACATTTACATTCTACCTGTGCATAGCCTGACTGACAAACACTGATTGAGTAGGGCAGCTGATGAAAAGTAATAGTGATAAGCAGCAGAATCAACAATGATGCATATTCTCTAAGGCTGGCAATGACCAATTTATTTGCCATAAATAAAATTGTGCTAGGTTTTTCCCTGTGATGATGCCCAAGCTCTGAAAACACAGATGTTACACACTTACACATCCCAATAGATGGCCACGCAGAACCCATAAATCTTTGAACTTGTGAATAAAAACTTGCAGGATTAATTATAATCCTGAATAACATAGTTAAAGTCCCCTGTGATGGGACCCAAATGAAGATCTATACCTCATCCACAGCTTTTCTTCCCATACTTATATAGAGACAGTATGAAACTATGGCAAGCAAACATGTGAGGACCTCTGCTTTTCAGTATCACGTTGGATAGAAAATCTGGAGGATGTGGCAGTTTGATCAAGCAAATGGGTTTTGCTACACTGGCCTGATTGTCCACTCATCTGTAGGAGCCAGGAATTTGCTAGTTAATGGTAAATCAGCTAATGGTAATCAGTTGATGGTAACCACATTGATTATGGGAAAAGAGCTTTGTAGCTTGTTGGTACCGCAGACGAGGCATCAGGAATTTCCCCTGTGCTTCCAGTTGTTCTCTCTGTAACTTGGAACAGTCATTCAAGACTTGCGTACAATGTAATCTTCCCACTGGGCAACTGTGCTTGTCCACTACAGTCATCCTTAATGAATTAGAGAATGACATCCTCTATGGCTGCAATGGTTAGTACTGTTTAGGAGAAAGATGGCTTTCAAGTGAAGCTTTCCCTATGTTCTGTGGGTAAGTAGAATAAGATCTGCAGGCTTGTCACCTTCAAACCTTTTATCATCACAAAACTGTGCTTTTGAAAAGCAGCTCAGTGTTACAGCGATGATTCATAATACTGCAGTATCACTTAGCTGACTTGAAAGAGATGTTAATGTCATCATTTTGATGTTCATTACTAAAGAATAAGAAACTAAGGGCTGAAAATGCCTAAGGTATCCATAGCCTTGTTTTACATTTTTAAAAGACCTGAACTACAGAGTGTTTTTCTTACTATGTTCTAGTTCCATAATACAATGTTTTAATAGAGACTTGATTTTGTATTTTGTATAGAAGGAGGACAGAACAAAATTTAAGCTATTACTATTTTTATTTATTTGAGTAAGGTTATATGCATAAAATCTTGTATCTAAGTTTACAACATAAGCATTCAAACCTATACTACTTCTGTGAATATAAATAGTAGAGATAAGTAGTCCTATTCAGTTCAAGGGCAGACAAAGTTCTTAAGCATCTGCTGTACTGTATTTCACCTATGTAAGATTTTGAGAACAAGCTATACACTACACACAAATTTGAGTAAAAAATGATATGCCAGGGGAGAAAAGCGAATTTAAAGACAAGACAGAAGAAGACATATGCAATATATCACATAGTTTTTATAAATACATGTGTATGGGACAAGATAAAACCCTTGATAAGAATTCTAATTAGTATTGCAGAACCATACATTATATACATTTGTATTTTACATACAAAATGTAGCTTACCAAAAGCTATAAAAGAATATGAATCCATATATAAAAGTTAACAAGTTTGTGGTGTCCTAATCAAATAATAAATATGCATTTTCTTTTCAATTACTGGAAAGTAAAATCACTAAGCATTCTGAGCAGGTGCAACCATGGTCTGGAAAATATTACCAAATATTTTCCACTCCTTTTGAAGGAGGAAACTGCTACTATCAGTACTTGGTTTCAAACTCTCAACAGAAAAATGTCTGAATGCATATATATATATATATGTACACAGTGAATGCACACACATATATGTATATGAGTACTTAAACACACGTATCTATGCATTCATTTCATGGCTGATCACATAAAAATAAACTGCTCTCGGTTAAAGAGAGTTATTTCAAGACTGCTATTTTAATACACTTTAAAATGAATATCTTAACGTTTAAGAAATAGTATGACTTTTCTATAGTGATTAAATATACAAAAGAAAGTGTGCAAAACAAAGTATATTAAGCAGGTACAGTTTAGGATATAATCTATATGTATTAAAAAATCTGAGAGTATTAACAAATATGCATCTAAATTCAGTCACCTTGAATTCAGAGCCCACAGATCACAGTTGTCCATCTTATAAGTAATCTGTAATATAGACTTATCCCACGAAAGAGTGGTCAGGCACTGGAATGGGCTGCCCAGAGGAGAAGTGGAGTCACTGACCCTGGAGGTGTTCAAGGAATACTTACTTGTTGCACTGAAGGACATGGTTTCGTGGGAAACATCTGTGATGGGTGGATGGTTGGACTGGATGATCTTGGAGGTCTTTTCCAATCCTCGTGATTCTGTGACTCTATGCATATATAGAGGAACCATTTAGTTCCTAAAAGATATGCACTTCTGATGGAGAATCAATATTTGGCCTTATATAGTAACTATCAGATGAAAAATTTTCAGTGGAAAAATCAATTTTCCCAGTTTTCAGTTGTGCTTTAGGGACTTTCATCACATTACATGAATGGGAAATTTGGGGGGACATCTTTTTTACTTAGCACAAAGGAGCACCATTCTACAGGTAGAGCTCTTCAGCATTACTGCAGTGTGATGTAATCTTAACTGCACTGAACCTTTGTCTTGTGACAACCATAAGCTTACATTTTCAATTCTAGATCGAAAATTTTGTTGAAAAGAGTCTCTGACATACAATACCATACAGAAAATAAGATCTAGAATTATTTATTTAGACTTTAAAGTAAATTTGAATAGATGTGCGGCTTCTTTGTTTATGAATGCTGTAGGTAACTGGAATACTGAGATATTTATTGCATGAATATATGAACTTAATAGATAGATGCAAGACAAAGAATCAAACTGGAATGACAAGAGGAAAGCTGCTCTCAAGCAAACGGCCAATAATAAGCAACTGATATTCTGTTAATAGGTGGTAGTAGAATTTAAGTAAGATGGATTGCCAGACTTTCTTTAAATGTTTTGGGTTTATTGTTATTCGTGAGAGGGCTCTGTTTTAATAACACTGTATGATTTCTCTATTTGTCACTTTTAATAATCTCATCAGGAATGAAGTTTACAAAACCACAGACCAATCAAATCACCAGGACTGAAACAGATTGTTGTAACCCAAAGCTTCATGTACAGTAAGAGAAAGGATGCAATGTAAAGCTTCAACTCAGGCAGGTAGTAGCACTAATAGGAAGAAAACAATGGTAATGTTCAGAATCACCTGGAACTATGACAGTAACATCCTTGGATCTGCAATTGAAGACAAATGTTGCTGCTATGATAGCAGATACAGGAAGTCTCTGGGGGTGGGAGGAGAATAAGTCCATTTCCCTGGGGTTGTGCAGGTGGGGTGAGAATGCAGAGGGACGAGAATGCAGTGAAAAAGAGGCAGAGGAAAGATTAGGCAACTGTTGCCTTTGAGAGGGAATGATGACTTTTTCATGGGCTCTCTGAAGTCAGAAAGGGTGCTTAAAAGGCTGCAGAAAGAACCGCACCGGTTTGGCCTGAAATACAAGATTAAATAAGGGATTAACAGTCTGTTTGTCAAATGGGAGGGATTCTGTGAATCTATCTGTGAATCATGATTTTTGCAGAGATATCCTTCATCTACTCCCTCTAATCAAAGATAACACTCCAGAACTCCAGTGAACACCGTGGGCTCACGACCAATTCAATTCATAATTCTGTCCTGTTAACACTTGCTATCAGAAAGCATTTTTGTCTAACATATGAAGCAAATGAATATCTTATACTTGTGCACTGTCTTCAATCACATAGTTTTTTAAAGAGAAATACAGTCACACAGGGGAACAGTTTTAACTAATTTATTATCCAAAAAATTAGGAAAATACTGCATCTCACTACCTGCTCAAAACAAATGTTTTGATGGGAACATAAGGGCACACTGCAAATCCATGCTGCTCAGAGAACAAGTGGTTAAGTCCAAGTTACACTGCACATGGATTACTGAAAACTCAAAGAACTGCTAGAGTGTGGTTCACGTCCCTCACCCACAGCAAGTATTTCACTGGACAATGAGGTGAGGAGACTTGTGCTTCACATTCTGGGTTTGAATATGAAATAGTGGCAGATCCAACAGAAAAGACAACATTCCATGCAGGAGATAATAGGTAACAATTCTTCCTTCTCTCCCTTTTTAAAGATTATTTAGATTAACTTTTTAGGAGCTATTGAAAATTTCTGATTTATTATTACAGATATTTGTTTTATCAACTATGTTTCACCATAATATTTTGTACCTGCTGTGTATCATTAGAATCATGTCTAAAAGCTGTTTTTATAATGAAGTTTAATTTTTTCATAATTGTTCAAAATTAATGATAGTCTCTCTCAAATCTTTCATCAAAACAATTTCCTGGGCCTTTTGAAGAGATTTTTTTTTAGTTGTAATGCTGCTTATCTTAAATCATATTATATTATATTATATTTATTATATTATATTATACTGTAATATATTACACTACGCTGAGAGTTGCTCTCCAATCATCTAGTACAATACCTGAAACTAGTAGAGGGTTTTGATATTTTTCTGAAGAGCTCAGTATCCTATTACAAGTTCTTTCCCAACTCCTAGAGATATACCACCAGACTCTGAAATACAGTTCTCTTATTTAGCCATCTCTGCTATTTCAATTAAAAGGTGCATCTTGTCTCTTTAAAAGAGTAGTTTCAGAATCAATAACCATGTAACTTTTGTCAAGGTAAAGGAAAAAATAACCAAGGAATCTCTGCAGTGTTGGTCACTTCATTGATCGCTTTTTTGCTCTATGGCATTTTAACAGACATAATATGCTTAAATATGTAAGTAGGAAAAAAAAGTGGAAATTATTATTAGTTTTCATTTATGCTTTTCATAAACTGCCCTCCCCTCTTCATTAAGCAGTACTTTCTCTCTCCTTTTTTGTAGGATCTCTTTAAGAACTACAGCTCATACCTTCAAGCTTTGCCTGTTATTCTTCTATTTCCCCCCCTCATGTTTTTTGCTTCCTTTTTTGGGGGTGGAGAGCAGATGCGTGGCTTCTGCAACTATCAAGATGTACTTGTGGTCTGTGTGCTGACTTAAAAGTTTCAATTTCCTCATCTGGAGTTTTCAGATCATGTTGATTAGCTTTTCCTTCTTAAAGTCCCCGTCTCCAACATGTACAGTCAGATTTCAAATTCAAATTTCAAATTCAAAAGAATTCACAAACGAGTCTTCTGAAAAGGATTTGGGGTTTAGTTACACTGCCATCAGTATTACTCAGAGGTTTAATGGTTTTAATGACAAATTTGAAAATAATTTAAATTATGAGTGAGGATTATGACCCAAAAACCAATTTTTTCTATTAACCACAAATTCTACCCCTATCTAGCTTAAGCATTTATGCAGATCAGAAATTGAAACAACCTTCTACTTCTAACAGGTAGTTTTTCATTTTTAAATAGTGTTCATTAATTTTTCTTTTCCACATCAGAAAGCAAATAATGTAACATTTTAAATTATTTCTCTTTTACAAGCATTCTTAACAATTAAAATTTTTAAACTGTTGCTAGGAAAAGTAGATGTGTCATAATTGAAGAAAAAAACAAGTGAATTTTCAGTGAAGAAATGAACGCTAACTGAAGGACTTAAGTCTAAACATAGAAATACATGCTGATGCTGAGGTATAACCCTAGAATCAGTGACATATCTTCATCACTTATCATTCACTCTTTAAAGAAAGAATCCATTTCCTGACAAAGCTGTACCACTTCCGTTAAAAAAAAGATTGGGCTTGGATGCTTAGCATAACTTCTCCTTTCATGGTATGACATTAAGTGGTTTTACATAAAACTCTCAGCCAGAGCAGTTTCATACAAAAATGCTTTAAACAGCAAATTTACCTACTCTATCTACTTTTTGACAGTTAGCAAGCACAAAAGCTCAACTGCAGATTTAGAACAACAACAACAACAGAGCTCTTAAATGCAGATAAAACTACAAATTAGTACCATATTAGAATTTCACCCAAAGTCTGTTTTATTTTATGGCTGTCTTTCATGAGGAGTCCTTCCTTAAATTTATATTTTGCTTTCCAAAATTTGATCCTCTTTTTCCCTTGCTCTGCAAATATTCTCAGCGGGCTGATTAAAGGAAACACTTCATATCCAGCTTTCCAACACTTGTACTTTGAAAATAGCACCTACACCTGTAACAATTCAATGACCACAAGAAAGTGCTAGATGCCTTCTTAGCATCATAAAAGCTACTGTTTTTGTATGCAGCTCCACTTCAGAAAATAAATAAATCAAGCACCTTGATATTACGAAGCAGTGACACCCTGGAAGTAGGCAGGTACAGCACTCATTTTCTTCTCTCTTTCTCTCTCATTTCGTCTGAGAAGACTGTATACTGAGCACTTCAATTGCACCTCAGCTCTCAAAGCTGCTTGGCATATAACCTCTTTTAGAACCAAAGAGGAAATGTTGTGACATTTTTAAAAAACTGTTCAATTATATCTTCGTGTGATGTGGGTATTTCCCACAACATTTTTTTCCTCTCTCCTTTTGAAAATAGGAATGGCAAGTGAATATACATATTTTTTGAACAGTTGTGCTGTGGGGTAGAGAAGGGACATCTATCTTTAGAACTCTATTACTCCATGTTCCCAAACTTGCAGCACATGCTCAGCCCAAACACTGAACTGCTGGTTGATCGATCTGTCAGGTTGCTCTTGTTGTACACAAGAATATCAACTTGGCTTGAAAATACTGTGTAAAAAAAAATACATCTACACTAAACTTCTCATTACATTGTAGTCTTTAATTGTCTTTACATTAAATATTTCTTTGCCTCTTCACATTGGAGAAGTAATGTATTGAACACAGTTACGCCAAGTAGTATTTTTTGTTGCACACACCTGAATGGTTATTTAAAATGCAAATAACATTTTCAGTCAGTTAAATTGCACTCAGAGCAGCATTTCTAAAAGCACAGTTTACATAGCAAAGGTGGTTTTACTTCTTCAGACTACAAAGAAATCTGTTATAGACCATTCTGTATTCCCTGTGGGTCTATAGCCCATCATTGTTTCTGTACTTTCACATGCCTGCTTCAGCTGCAGGCTCAAGTCAATTTCCTCCCTCATCTGACTGACTCTCTATGCTAGTGATTTTAATGGAACAAAGGTAGAATCTGAGGGCTGGCACACAACTGCCCACACTTCTGACTGCTGGCATGGCACAGTTGGGCCCCTGACTAGTACTCCCTGAGTCAACGTCCTCATACAAGCTGGAGGCCAGCATGGCTCAGTAACTTTACAATCTGTCTAAATCCAGCAGGCAGTATGGAAAAGGCCACCCTGTTTTCACAGGTAAATAATTTAGCTGTATACATGCAGACCATGCCATGCTATGTCATGCCACTTGCACTTGACACCTGGATAACAAATCCTGCTCTACTTCATTTACTGGTATGGATAGAGTCTGTATATTTCCTGTAAATCCTATTTACCCTTAAGGGTAAAAAACGGTATCCTTTTACAAATAGCCATAAAATCACATGATGCTGCTTCAAAGACAAAAGGGATGGTATTAATTAAACTAGGCTGCTACACCTGGACCATTTGACTGAAAGTACGCCTACCCTTAAATTGAGCACTGACCAAGTTTTATTATCTCTTACTCCCAAAAGTTCAGTTCAAATGAAATCTTATGCATACTCTTCTACTTCTAGAATAGATGAGAGGTTTTGTATTTCAGTGTCAACATAGTCCTTCTGTCATAACGTATGCCAAGAGGTGGGTTTGTTTCCAAGCATTCACTTGGGAAGTTTTGCTCTTTTTGTGAAAATGGGAGAATCCTATTGCAAAAAATATATTTTAACATGGGAGATACTGTTACATAAAAATCTCCATGTGTTAATATTTGGCTTTGCTTTTGCCAAAGTGCACGCAAATCACAGTCTCTCAGTGACAACAACAAACTTTCAGCTCATGCAGTATTTTTTTCCAAGCCCAGACAGAGCATATAGAGCAAGCTGTGTGTTTTGCTATAAGCACAGTCCGCAGCTACCATAATGGATCACTAACCTTGGTTAGATTTGTTAGGGTTATCACCTCACTAGTTAAAGTTGCTATACCATTTAACCTGACATTTAAAGGGAAAAAAGGGAATACCTCAGCATGAGGAAAGTAAGCAGATAAAGTCTGTAAAGCTATGAACATCTGAAACTATTTGCAACTACTGAATTCGTTGCCAGCTCTGCTGGTGCTTCGTGCAAAGAACAGAGGGGAGTCAGGTTTCAGTCTCTCTGCCGAGGTTTCCAGGGGCCCTCCGAAGCACAGAGCTGCCGGAGGGCACTGCGCCAGTCCCTAAGATGTGGGCTAGGACAAAGAATAATCAGCAGTTGTTACTCCTCCTTGAGAAGTAGGCACCCCACTACAAGGAGCCACTAGTTACAAAGATGCAAAAATGTAACAATTAACTTCATCCATTTATTTTGCATCTTCATTATTTTCTCTGCTGCAGGGGAAATGATGATGAAACGTTTGCTACCTCTGCAATAGAGATACGGCAGTGTAATTTTTGACATTAAGTGACAGAAGTTAGCAAACTGATGTATTTTTGGTCTGAAAACACACACACACATACAAATCCACAACAACATGAAAAAAAGCCCACCTAAAATTAAAATCAAGACATGGTGTTTAAAGACTGCTGAAGTAGAAAGATAGTGGAAATCTCTGATCAACTTCAAATAGCTCAACTCAGTGTCCCCTCAGGCAGTGTATAGCTACGTACGAACACACAACAGTTAGATATCTGTGCATACAAACACACACCAAGAAATATGTGATACTGGAACATGAAGGAAGGATCAGCAGAAGACATTCTATTTCACCGATGACTGCTGTACCGGAATTAAGACTTCACGTGTGAATGCTGCTGTTGTGACACGGTGTTGCAAACTTGTACTCTTGTCTAAGGCCGAGAAACAGCACTGACACCGAACAAGTGAGCGCAGACCCACAGCCCCGCTCGGTGCGCCGGGGCCACTCCCGCCCCGCTCCTTCCCGCCTCCTCCCACCCCCTTAGCGCCGCACGCGCTCCCACGCCGTGAGGCCACGGCATTCCGCGCCGTGCACGCGCGCGCCGTGCGCTGCCGTGCCGGGACGTACCGGCGTGCCGGGCGGGCGGCTGCTCTCCCGCTGCCTCGGCTCAAGGAGGTGGGCAGCGCGACCTGACTCCATTCGAGCCGTGCCGGGCCGTGCCGTGTGGGCCCGCACACGCCTTTCCTGAGGGGAGGCCCGCAGCCCATCGCCCTCCGGGAACCACCCCCCTCCGCCGTTTCTCCCTGCCCCTGCCTTCGCTGCCCGGTCGTTGCCGTCAGGAGGCTGCCTCCCTTTTCCCCACGCACGGCGGGGCGCCGCTCGGATCCCCCCGCCGCCATTACGAGTGGGAAGGCGTCCAACCTCCCCCCCGCCCCCCCCAATACGATGGAACCGGCCCGCAGTACAGAGAGATGGCAGATGATTGGCAATCCCAGACACCAATCAGCGCGCTCCTTTTTTTCTCTAGGCGACGCAACGCCCGCCCTCAGGCGGTTTGGGGGATGTAGGAGAGGCGGGAGGGAATGTTTACAAACAAGATTAGGGAGTAGAGCGATGGCGGGATGGGGAACGAGGAGGCGGAGCCGGCGATTGGCGCAGCCGTTGGGCCAATCAGAGAAGGCGCCGCTCGGCGGAAGGGCGGGGGGCGGTGCGCGGAACGATCTCTGCCCAACAGCCGCGGGCGCTCTCGAGCGCTCGCGCCAATGAGGGCTGGGCGGGCAGGGATGGGGCGCTGAGAGGAGCGGCCACGGCGCTCGCTTAGCCCTCCACCCCGTACGGCTCAGCCTATCCCGGGCGGGCTGGGCTCGGCTCGGCTCCCTGCCGCTGGGCGGCTGGAGCAGGGAGGAGGGGAGCGGCAAGGACATGGGCCGGCTCTGAGGGCCGAGGGAGGGCAGCCTACGTGTGTGCCGCCCCGTATTTTACTAACTGCTTGCTGTCGGGTTTATTTATTTATTTTTCTTCGCGCGCCCCCCCCCTCTTCCCCCTTCCCCACCTCAAGGCGGAGGGAGAACAGTCCCCTCCCTTCCCTCCCTCGCCGTGCGCCTATGGCTCCGGCTCCTCGCAGCGTCCCCGGGAAATAAAATCCGCCCGGGGCTGGGTGCCGCCCCCCGCCTCCACGCACACACCCGCGGGGAGCGGCCGAGGCGGGGGAGCGCCCTCCCGGGAGAACATGGAGGGCCCCTCGGGCTCGGCGCAGGGCAGCGAGCGGCCGCTGCTTACCGTCACGCACGAGCTGAGGAACGGTGAGCGGCGGGGGTATGGCGGCGGGGCCGGGCCGAGGGGGGGGCCAGCCGCGGGGGGGGGGGGGCTCCCCCGCCGGGGGCCGGGATGGCAGTGGGGTATTTCTGAAGAAGTGTTTGGGCCACACTTCTGCGCCTCGGGCTCTCCTGTCCCACTTCCCCGCGGGTCCTGCGCGCTTTTGAAGGAGATAAAGGTTCGCAGATAAGGGTCGCGATTTCCCTTAATCGCCTTTTTGACTTTTATGGCAATGTCAGTGTGGAGGGGAGGCTGCCCACTGCAGCCCTTAGCGAGGTAGTTTCGGTGACAGCTCGGTGGGAGGCCGGGATGCGGCGAGCGGGGCGTGCAGCCCTCGGCCCGGCCCGGCCCCGCGCGGCCCTTCGTGCGGCCCCGAGCTGCAGCCCCGCACGTGGCCGTGTCCGTGTCCGACCCCGCGGGGACCTGGTGCTGCGGGAGATCTCGGGAAATGTATTTTTAATTGCGGCTCTGTGCTCCTCTGAAGTTTCCAGGCAACTTGAACGTTACGGTAAATACAGGACTTGCTGTTAATTCGGAAGTGTGTGTGGTACATAGTCGGGATACGTATTCTCTGTGTTTATTAACAGTATTTAACGCAGCTATTAGCCCACGACCTTCATTCCTTTCACCTTTTTTTTTTTTTTTTTTTTTTTTTTCTGTAAGTAAAAGCAACTATAGGATGCTGTTCACCCTAAAAGTTTGAGCAAAGCATCCCCGCGGCTCACGTAGCTGACATCTTGTGCTGCACCGCTTGGGAACGGCAGGTGGTATTGCTGAAGTCCCCTCGGTACTGCTCAGCTTCCCGTCCCGGTGTCGCACTGGTCCAGGGGCTCTGTAAATGTACCCCAGTGGAGCATAGCTATCACTGCAGCGTTTAAAAAAAAAAAAAAAAAAAAAAAAAAAAAAAAAGCTCTTCCTGCAGAAACCGAAGAAGCTGTGGTTTCCTTCTTTGAAGAACAACAGCAACAACAAAAAAAAGAAATGGTGGAATACATATTTGTCTTATTAGGTATTGCTAGATTTCAGTATGTGGGAGAGAAAGAAGTAGGGGAAAAGGACATGGATTGCGATTGTTCCATGTTGGACTCCAGTTCTGTGAAGATTTCTTTTATAGACATTGAGACAGCACATATTCCTGCAAGACAGTAATTTAGAGGTACTTTGAAAAATAAATGTGTTCAGTGACACTAGACAAAGTGTTGTCTAACAGCATAATACACAGTTGGTTTGATCTTGATTTTTAAGCTTTATGGAATCAGGAAGCACTGGTATTTTAATTAATTTTAAATAAGAAAAGACCAGGCTTGTTTGTCTTTTTGTAAGCTTTTGAAATGTAGTTTCATGGGAGTCAGTTGCTTTCCCTCTCCATATTAAGTATCTAGAAAACTCTGCTTTTTGAAAAATGCTTTCTAGCAATGGCTCGTCTATTTCAGGAACATTAGGGTGGAGGAGGGAGCTGCTCTGTCATGTACTCCTGGGAGACTCCTACTCCTGAAGATGTCAATAGTGTCATTGCTATGCATGGCATAGCAAGAGATTGTCTCAGAACTTGTATCTGCGCAATGCATGAAGATGTGATAATTTGGGGAGAAAAATTGCCCTCAGCTCTTTTGCATAGAAAGGTATAATTTATACATATACATAAGGATACTTTGGATGCTTTTCTTAGCTTTTTGCCCTCGATCTGGCTGTGTGGATGCTTAGCTGCTGCCTGGGGTCAACCCACCAGAGTTATAAAACGCACAGCATGATTATTTATTTTCACTTCAGTTTGGGAAAGAGGGCAAGGGCATTCCTCAAAGCAGGAATTGTAGCTGTAAGAATCTTTGCTGCTTTAAAACACTGAGGTTGTGTACCATGAATATCTTCTTAACGTGTGATTTGTTTAGATTCTGGATTCCCTTCCTCTTTGTGTTTCCTTTGATGTTTCTAGCTCTGTGACTAATTGAATGATTTAGAGAGTATCAAAAGTAGTTGGCAAATGAAAAAGAGGTCAGTTTCCACCATGCTTCGGAAGAGTGTATTATTGTGGTAGAAATTAGTGGCTTCTTTGAGAAAGGAGTGCCTTCTTTTCATGTTGTGGAAGTTGTTGCGTGAACCTCTTGATAACAGTAGCTCATTCAAAGCAGAAAGAATTGTGTATTCAAATCAGCATAGTGCAGGTGAACCTCTAGTTGTGCTTTGCAATTACTTGGGTCATGTAATTACTCAAAAAACATGAAGTTAGTTACAGACTGACATTGACTGCAGTCAGGTGAGTAAGTAAACGTACTATAGAACTTTGGTGTAAGATGAAACAAATTGAGAATAAAACAGGTGATTGCTTTTTACCTTCAAGCCAGTATTGTAGTATATGCACAAATTTGTGGTATTGTGGAAAATGCACAATTGGAGGACATGTAGTATTATCTCTACTCTGCAGAGGTTCTACTTAGTATCAAGCAACAGTCACTTGTTAGCCTTATATATCATGGCTTGACTTCTTTTAAACTTTCAGTTTGAAATTATAATTCTGTCTTTTGACGTCTAGGGTCAATCTTAATTTTAACTTTATATTCTGTGTTCTTAGGGCACTGAAACTCATTCTCCATTGCTTCAGCAAAAAGCAGTTGCAGAAAATAACATCACTTCATAGATGGGCTCTGTGATAGGGAAGGAACTGTGGCACTCGATTGCCTGTGAGATGCTGTGTTCTTTGTTAGATTGCAATGCTTGGGCGCTGCTCTGTGCATTAATGTTTAATTCTCATGATGCATAGAATCAGACTTTTCCCTACTACTAATCAAACTGTATGTGTGCATGTACTCTGACTGTTACTTTTGGTTGGCTGTTTTGTAGGCACAGCAGTGACTTTTAGAACAGATTTGAATTAATGTTGATTGTTTTTTTTTTCCTCTTGTATTTGGCAACCAATTCTTTTTTGTTTTGAAGAGATTGTTACACAAACCAACAGAAACAGCCATCTGAGAATAGTTGCCATCTCCTTTCCCTTATATTGGGAAGGAAGTGAGCTTCTGGGGGAAGTGGAATCCCCTTCTCTTGACAGGAAGGGAAAAAAACATAGCAAAGATCAACTGATTGCAAGTGGTGACTGTCTTTGACTCTCTCTGCAGCTCTCCAGCAGTGGAAATACTAAGAGAATGAGTTTTTCAGGATGATCCATTTCTTGTATCTTGTAAAGGGAAGGGCTGCGTTCTTAAAGGCTAACCTTCGAGTTGTCAGAATTTTGCATCTCTTCTGGAGATCTAAGAAGCTTTGTATTATTTACAGTGGGGAAAGTATTATAATTACCTGTTAACATTTTTTGTTCCCTCGTAATGCCAGGGATCTGCACAATGACAAATGTAAAGCCTATTAGAGAACAATTTACATGGGGAAGGATATGGGCAGAGGAAAGAGCTGTGACATAGAAAGGCAAGAAGGAGATAAGCTGCCAACAGATTTTATTTTCTTCTTGTTTTCTTCTTTCATAAATCTTGATTATTTTTTTTTTTGGTGGAACAAAAATAGAGGTTAAAGGATTCTGAACCTCCGTTGCATGTGTCTAGCTGGGAGGTTGCCCATCTCACTACTGTACTGCCTGGTGTGAGGCAAAAATGAGCAAAGCTGGGATCTTAAGGCAAACTAGTGAGAGATAGGCAATAGAAGTGTTTGGTTTGCTTTAAGCCATTTTTCTTTACCTTTTAGCTAATCTGCTTTGAAGGGGATACTGGATTCATTGTATTGTCACAAACTTTGGACTGAGGAACTTGTGTTAGTTTGTACTTGCAAGGGAAGAGGAGAGTGGAGCCTACAAGTAACTTGGCAAAGGGCTGCAGAGTTCTGGAGGCAGAACAATTTGGAATTTCCACTTGAGTCTAATAGTTTCACACCAAATTGTAAGCTATGAAAGGGTTAAAACAGTTTGAAGGATTTAATATGACAAATTCTTATTTGAAGAAGAATGAATTTACATGTGTCTGTAAGGTAGCTTATTGCTTTGTAAGGAGGGATTCCTGTGCCTAAAAAAGGAGATGAAATCATGAGTTAAATAGAGAATTAAATAGCAATGGCTGAATTCTCTGTTGTCTACACCTGGCACCTCTGCAGCACTATTTCTTAATTATTTTTAAAAGAAAACATTCTTATGGAAGCTTTTTAAATGATACAAAAGCTGTTTCTTATGGAATTAATAATCATAGTTTGTGTATAATGTTTAGATATCAAGAGATATTAATAATTAAATATTTCAAAACTCTACTGTAGTAGAGTACTCTACTTCAGTCCTTTCCTAGAGAACTAAAATATATCTGTGCTGGTCTTGCTGTGGGAGATACAAGGGCAGCCTTTAATACCTCAATACCACTCAGATCTGTGAATTTTACTCTAATTTAAGAAGCAGTTCAGAAAGCATTTGACAGAGTTGATTAAACTTAAGTGAGAGCCTGTATATCTTAGGGTGTGATTTGCAGCTCTTGATGTAAGTATTCCTGTTGGATCTCCTCCGTTGCTTGGTGTCGTTTGTTTTCTGGTAAACGTAAATTTGTATCTTTATGCATTTGTAACTTTATGCAATGATGAGGCACAAACTCTTCTAAGTCCGCTTTGCTTCTGACACCTTCTGTACCTAGGCAGATGGCCTGCTTCGTGGAGGCTTTACACTACAGTCATTGCTTTGGTTTTGGTTTGGGATCTGTTGGGACTATTGATGTTCAAAAGTATTTTATGCTGGTTTGAACAGTTGGTCACGAAATTTCACCTGAAAGAGGATTGTTCTGAAGATAATTCTTCAGTTTGCCTATCTTTTGTCTTGTAAGCCAGTATGTAAACACCTTCCCCCAAAACTTCAGTTACTCTCTTGTTAACCTGTGTTATTACTTTAACACTGTATCAAGAATTCTCACTTCAGTCATGGGCTGTATTGAGTGTTTTTGTTTGTTTTGATAAAATGGTATGCTGATCTCTGTTGAAGGAGAAGGCCAAATTTCATTCATACCTTGTTCTTGGTTATCATCTCTGGTTTAAAAAGGCGTGCACCGTGTTTAGACATCTCTTACTTGGATCTGGCTGTTTCAACTCTGGTATTTGTTAATGAATAAAGTTCTTGTAATTGTGTTACCTAACTTTTTTTTTCTTAGCTGTTACGTGGTGTATACTGTTATTGCACGTTGAGCTTGCTAACCATGGGATGCTTTTGGGCTGAATCTTGGTGACCTCATAGTGATTCATCCTACAGTAATGATAGACCTCATAGCAAAATCACTTCTGTAATAGCTTCTGCTGATGAATGCAAATGGATTTTAACATGGAACATTTTCCAACTCAGACTACTGTGTGTTTGGATCATTAATCTGTTATTAATGTGTTTTTTTTTTTCCAGCTTCTGATATACAGATGACAACTTTGGGGTATTGCTCTACAGCTTCAATCCATGCTAATAATGGCAGTGATTGTTTTCTGTTGCCTTTCCCACAGTATTTTGTACTTCTGAATTTCCACATTCTGTATTATACTTAGCTAATACTTCAGAAGATTTTTGTCCTCTTTGGCTGTGCAAAGCTTTGGTTTCCAGGCCTACTGGACTACGATTAACAACTTTCAAAACCTGAATATTTTTCAGCTCAGATGATCTCTTTCTCAAACACCTAATGTTACAGAGGATGAATGGTTGTCGCCACAGTTAGCTCAGTTGTGATTCTAGAGTTCAGAGTAGCATGAATTGCAATTTTCCTCCTTCACTGTAGGTCTGAACTGTGGCTGTATTTTATTTTTGCTTTTTTTTAATCACCTCAAGAACTACCTATATTCTTCATAGCTGTTATTTGAGAATTTGATTTTAAGTTTTTAAGATGGTTCCTTGTACTGATTAGATGGAACTTTTGTTCAGTGGCCTGACAATTATTAGCTGGTGATAGTCTTTCAGATTGAAAGGATTGTGGAATGTTTTTTTCACTTGTCTTCACAATAGATCTCAGTTGCTGAAACGAGTTACAATCCAAGGTGTAATTTCAAACATGTATACAACAGAAAACTAATACAGCATCCTGCATGTGTTTTCATCAGTGTCTAATGAATAGCAGTTGTGTAGTTTTGGTTACGTGCTGTGTTGTTTGTTGGTTTTCTTTTTTTTTGTTCTCCCCTCCTCCTCCTGTAAATAGCTTGCAAGTTTTGCTTAATCTCAAGGGAAAAGAGTCCGAGTTCACTGAGTAAGGAAGTAGTCATTCTGCTCTACTATCTTGTGCAGTTCTCAGTTCACAGTGAGCCATCTCAAAGTTCAAGTGTAATGCAGGTGACGGTGTCAATTCCTTTGTCATCTGGAGATATTCCATCAAGTAGAAGTGTTTTGTCCTGATTGCCAGAATCAAGTAGGCTGCTCTGCTTCTTGGGAGCTGAGAACAGCAATACATGCTGCTTTATGCTTTGGTGTCTCTGCATGTGGAGGTTTGTTTTCACAGTGCAAGTCTTTCTAGACGTTTGCATTCATCAGAGGTGATAATTGAGACCAATACCATTGTTTCCTCTTTGTTTTCATGGATGGCCTTGCCTGGCCTTTCCTTTTAGTCAGTTTCCTTGTTTCTGGATTGGTCTGCTGTATTTTGTCACCACCTCAGCTCTATGTTCTCCTTGCTGTGTTGGCCCAACGCTAGATGCTGTGGATTATGTACTGTAGGAAATGTGCAAATATGGACTTTTTCTAATTGGGTACCTATGCAGTTTGCTTGTTTCTCTGAATGAATTGTGAACTTACTATGTGTGTGTTTTCTGTTGATGTGTTCATGTCATTTGTACTGCTGTGCTATGTGTAGCTTCACGTAGTTTGTTGAGAAACCATTGTCCTACTGACTTGGGCAGTACTTCCTTCATCTCCAAGTTTGATACCCTTCTTTTGTGCTGTTCTGCTAGTGAAGAAAAAGGGCATGGAGAAATAATTGTTTTCAAAGCTGCTTTTCTTGTACTTACCTCCTAAATTGAGCTGCGTTTGCAGCTACTGTGTCTGAATGGCGTCATTGCATACGCTGAGATGCTGTGATACTGCGGCTGGAAGGAGCCTCACTGATGACTGTACATCCTGTTGCACCCCTGTCCTTGTATGGGTTGCACAGGTAGTTGTTGGGTCATGTTCTGTTAGTAATGCTAGCGTGCCAATGACTTGGGGATGGGAGAGGTTTCTCACTGTTCTGTCATAGATTGTGAAGGCCTTCTTGTCATTGCCCTTTAAGGACTCTTGGACTCTTTGGAACAGTTATCTTTGAATTGCTGAAAGCAGTTCTGGAAAGTCTTCAGCAGTGGACACTTGGGTTCTTTAGGAGTGGCTGGTGAAGGTAAGAACTGATCTTTGGGAGTAGTGCTCCTCAAAGCAATCCAAGGAGATGTCATGTAGCAGTTGCAGTTTTGGAGGAAGCCACACCATATCTCATTGTCAAAAAGTGCTGCTGCTGCTACTTTCAGGAAATGGTGATAAAGAGCTGTTCTAGTGGTGTCATTGGAAAGAATGGCATGGGCACTCACAGGCTCTTCAGCTTGCATTTTTTGGGTAATGACTTTAGAGAGGGACTGAGGCTGCTGCCAGACATGACAGTGGTGGGAGGAGGAATTGTTGATCATTCTCTGTAGCTTTGAAGATGTATTATTAGTGTTTTGATTTATTTTAGATTGAGGATAATATTGCTGCCTTCTTTATGGGGAGTCATTCTCAGAATTTGTTCGACAGTAGCGTCCTCTCGTGCCTCCACGTGTTATGCAGCACCTTTAGCTGCCTGGTCTTGAGGAATGCTTTTTTTCCTTAGTATAATGCCAAAAGAATGAGGGGGAGCTTCTTATCACAAATAAGCGTATTTTCCACTGTATTCTTTTCCACTTCTGTTATTAAAAATACAATAACTTTCAAGATATTTCATCATTTTTCTAAAGCAATTAAATATCCAAAATGAAAGTAAAATGGAATTAAGCGGGTAGTGCAAAACTGTGGTCCACGGTGCAAAACAATGGTTCACATTGTAAGAAGTACATTAATGAGTTACCATTCATCTACTTACTGTCTAGCCTCATGACAGTGGATAGCATTTCACTACTGTTATTTAATATGGAATGCAAATTAAAGTGAGTTTAAGGCATAACTCAGATTAATGGACAGAGTTCAGGATTTCGATGATTTCTAGAGGTCCCTTCCAACCCCTACAATTCTGTGATTCTGTGTGACTTGATCCCTTTCTAGGACTGTAGCCAGCGTTACGAATCATCAGCATTTTATTGGGGATGCAGTGTTTCTCTGTGTTCCATTCTTGGTCTTACACAGTTCCAAGAACATGGCATTGTTAAACGACTGTTGTGCATTGTAGAAGAGTGTTTAATTGAAAGGCCTTCTGCTGACAGCTCTTCAAGTGCATCAGATGGTAAAAAAAAAAAAACCTTCTTGGAATACTGCATAATGGAAGTTTGGAATCAGGATTTTGAAGTGAAAAAATTCTAACTGTTCTGAGTTCAGCATTTATTGAGCCAGAGTCTAGAGAAGTTTTGTCTTGAATTTCTTTGGTGACTTTCAGAGCAACCTATGTTATTCACTCAGTCTGGGTCTACTTCACTCTTGGTAGATGGGTATGTTATCCGTTCTACTGACTTCAGCAATTACTGTAATGCTGTACTTGCTGCTAATAGTACAGCAAGCTTCTGTTTAATTCATGTGATGCATGTTAATTCACTGATTTGTAAATAGTTCTGGCACTAAATCTTGCTTACCAAATGTATTTCTGTATTTTAATAACTACTCTTGTGATCAGTTCAAGAATAATTTCTCTATGATCTGTTTTTTTATTACATGTAATATTAGGATAGCTTGTAGGTGTGCTCGCATCTGCAATTGTCGTGTACTTCTACTCATACAAGGGAGAAAACTCTGAAAATGTTTAGACTTTTTTTTATCTCCTGGTAATTTTAAGTGTTCTTTCTGCTTATTCCAAGCTTGATTAATCCCCCACAAAAATGGATGTTAGGAATTGAAAATGGTATTTCAGATGAGATTTCATCAGTGCTTTGCACGAGAGCACTGTTAGCCTATCCCCAGTGGATGCATTTGTGTGTGTTTACAGATTCCTAGGATTGTTGGAATAAGTCATGAGTTTTCTTTTTCATTTATTTAGTGTGGTTTTCTTATGCTTGCTTGTTCTTTGCACAGAGATGTCTTTCTGAAGTCTAGCGTTTTATTTGCTTTGAGCTGTTGGAATTACTACAGTTTAACAAATAATATGAATTTTGATAGTGAATTCAGAAAGCATGTGGTCTTTATGAAGTTTCTCAGGCATCACATTCTGGTTTGGTAGAAAGGAGGAAGATGATTTTGTCATCTTCTGTTGGTTTTCCTTTTTATTTTTACTTTTTTTTTTTTTTTTTTTTTCCCTCTAAAACCAGCCTTTAGTTACTATGAGTCTGTCTTTTAGTGATCATGGCAGTGTATGCAGGTTCTGGTGCTTGATACTGCATCCCTAATTCTGCTAGTAAAACTGTTTATGCAGCTGCTTGTTAAAGTGGATCATGAACTGAACTTGGCTTGGAAAATCAAATTTCTTTACTTTTTTGGCTTCCTACTTTTAATCTGTATAATTTCACCGAGCAGCTTTATTACATCGTGTTAATAGAAATGGATGGCTAATATTATGACAGGAATGAGATGGAAAAAACTGGAGCTACTTCAGACTTTCTTTCATCAGCTTATTGAAAAAAATAAAAATAGGGCTCTTTGTTTCCCTGCTTAGAAGAACATATTCGACAAAATATACTCAGTGGTACAGAATACAAACATGGAGCTTTCTTCCCGGACTCTCCAGCCAATGAAAAAACTCTGTTTCAGCCAGATGTGCTGGCCTTGTAGATTCAAGGTCTTTCCCTTTCTGTTGTAGCAAAATGTCTTTGTACATTTAATAATTCTGTGTTAAATGAATGGTCATTGGAGCTCTGTTTACATCAATTTAAATGCCATGTAATCCAAGAACGCGGTAATAGTGAGGATGTTAGGATTAAAGAAATATATGATTGCTTTCTAGAAGTATACTGTTGAAGATTACATAGCAAGCAGTTCTAGACTTTTCTCAGTGGTGCATGGTGGTAGGATGCAAGGTAACGGGTGCCATCTGGAACATGAGAAGTGCCTGTTACGTATTAGTGAAAGAATACATTATTGTTGGTGTGGATGAATGCCTGGAACAGTTTGCACAGGGAAGGTTGTGGATGTTAGCCCCTGGAGCTGTTAGCAGCATGAGCACCTGAGCAGAAGTTTGGACTAGGTGGGTTTCAGTGAGAATTCTATGAAGACAGTAAGTACTGTTCTTCCTTGCTTTTCCAGCAGTAGTACAATATGCTGCTGGAATGTCCTTTTAATGCTGCTTATTTCATTCAGCTACTAACTGATTTTTACTAAAGCTTGTAGGAATATGGTGTTTTGATGTATTGCATATCTGATGTGATTTTTTTTTTTTTTTTTTTCCTTCCTTCAGCAAATTTGACAGGCCATGCAGAGAAAGTTGGCATTGAGAACTTTGAACTCTTGAAAGTCCTTGGAACTGGGGGTAAGATGCATTGTTTTTATAAATTGAGTGTTGGAAGCATTACTCTTTAAGTATAGTTTTGTTTTCTCACTGAATTTTTGGTAATTGGAACATTATGAAGATGCATTGATTTCCAGCAAACATAGAGCAAAGTTAGAGGTCAGATGTTTAAGCTTGAAGTGTCTGCTGAAGATACACTTTCAAAAAAGGAGTAATGGTGATTTGTGAAGGTATAGTACAGTTGGTGAAAAATCTGATCTAAGTTAAGACACGAACTTGATAACTTCATTAAATTTTCAAGCTGTGTTTTGATGCATTTCTGAAAAAGCTGCAGCTTCAATATACTATTCAGTGGCATTTTCCAGTCCAACTATATGTTTTGACATAAATTTTACTAGCCTTTTCCTGTTGTAGTCAAGCCCCAGTAGTTTTTAAGATTGAAAATGTTCACTGTTGTACTGTAAATTTTAATGTGATGCTGCTGACTACAGAAAGTAATCCTACAGCATCCTATCAATCTGCAACATGTCGTATGTTAGCAGCCCTAAAACTTTGTTTCCCCTTTGTTGAAAGGATGTTCACAGGAATGCATACAGACTAAAAGCATATTTACATATGAGTAGTTAGCAGTGAGACCGTAATTGCACAAATTACTCCTATGAAAGGAGCAAAGATTTTTGGTGATCACACTTATGTCATGCAGACATAATATAAATTATGCCATTAGATCATTGACAGTGTATTTTTCTATTTCTGAAGTAATTTTTGTTTTTTAATTTAAACTTAAAAAGCTTCATAACAACTGAAATCTTGCTGTTTAATTTCAGTAGTTGATGATAGGGGGCAAGAAGACTTGAATATTTGTGTATGTGAAGAACCCAAAGGGAACCCATCTGTCTATCTTTGTCGTAGTCTAGTAGTTAGGTTGCTCCAGGGGCATCCTCTTGGTGGGCTTCAAACTATGTTGAGAACTGACTGAAAGATCCAGGCAAACTTCAGAAAGCCAAGGACATCTTGGGTACTCTGAAGGGATGTTTGGGAGGGAGTATTGTGTCGTATTTAGGAAATCCATGTTGCTTTGCTTTCATAGGTAGTTCCAATAGTAGCTTGAGATATGTCCTTAAGAAATCTTAAGACCATTGGAGTCTTAAGGGAGAGCAAGTTCTCTTTGCTTGTCCAGGAAATGACCATCTGAAACTTCAGTGTTTGCAGTGATATGGAATCCCTGGGAACAGGACTGTAGTGATCTTGAAGAGGTCCTTTCATTGCTCATCCCAGCACACAGTCAGTCATACTTGTATCGTGCTTGGCAGATTCTGCAACCTAGGTATTCTTGCTGAGGACGTTTCAATTCCTATTGAGAAGCATTCGGGGAGTTGCAATAACCAAATATTGCTCTCCTTGCAGGAGGTTGCTGAATGAATGGTGTGTTATTTAACAACAGGGTTTACCAGTGCTTGGCGTTTCTTCTTTAAATATTGGCAATGAAACTTTGCAGCTCTGAACATTATCTTAATTTTCAACATAATTTTCGACATAAATTTCAATGTAATTTCAGAGTATCTGCTGCATGTGAAGTGTCTGGGGATATGCAGTTAGTATATATTCACTATTTTACTTAATGTATTTTTCTCCTGTGCAGCATGCATTGCTTTTTTTTTTCGCTTGCAGCATCTGTAACAGAGAGATTATTTTATCAAAGCTGCTATTAATAAGAATCTAACCAAGTGTTTACATGAAAACTTTGCTACAAGATCTTAACTGTGTGGTATTGGGAGTTGTGAGAGTCCTGTTCAGGCCTGTAATTTCTTGTTTTCATACTTGAATTGAGATTGGAGAAATGACTATGACTGCTCTTCAGTTCTTTGTACCAGAATATATGTTTGCTTGAGGGAATGATAAAGAGCATGAAGACAACTATCTATAATCACAACATTTCAGAAGTATTTGGAATGGCAGGCTGTCTTTGGAGACTAGCATTAAATTATACCCTAAAAGCCTCAATTAATATGTGGTTTGTGTTGTCCAAAGCTACTTGTCTGCATTTCTGCTGTCATCCTTAGGATTGCTCTCAAAAAAAAAAAAAAAAGAAGAGAATGGTCAGTGGGTGTTTGCATGCTTTTGTATTGGTTACTTTGTTCTGTGGTTTTTATTCCATGAGAATAAGAATGGAGGATGTTTTATTCAGTGTATATTCAAATTTTATCTGTGTGTTGGCAACCTAATTTGATGAAGCTAAAATGCCATTTTAAGATTAACTGCCTGTTGGTTGTGGTGCAAGCTTTAGGTTTTATTAGATGGCTTTTACATTTCTGGGGAAAAAATGATGAGAAATTGTATTTTTCATTGTTTCAGAAATTTGAAGTATTTCAGATGTTTTTCAAATGGTGTAGGGTGTTTGTGGTGGCAGGGTGACTCTTGGAACCTAAATGCTTGTCCAAGCAGCCCTTGTAATTTCATTAGTGATTTATCACTATGAAAATATGGATGAGATGGGAGAGCTCTTTTGTTTGTGTTTTTTGTTTTGTTTGGGGATGGGGAAGGGGGAAAAGTTTTGGGAACTGCTCGATTCTTTTACTTGTAAGTTCTGTGAAGTTGAAGATGTGCATGGCTTTTGATGTCACTTTAGACAAATTGATTCATGGTGACAAAAGGGCTACTATTTTGTGTTTGGGAACAAATCAGAGAAAAAAGAAAAAGGGGGCATCTCATGGCTTCTATTTACACGTTGCTCTATTTTTAGGCGAGAGCTATCTTTATTCTGGCAGTTGAAAAGCCTTATCCTGATGAGAGCTTTGAGGTATTACTGCAATACTGTTAATGCTAAATGAGAGCTGAGTTTCTGCTTTCAAAATTCTTCTCTGTGGACGTACTCTGTGTTGTAGATGCATTATGTAGTCAATGTATGTTATGTATTGATGCCTGTCAGGCATATTAAGTGTCGTCTGTAAATATTATTTTTAACTAATTACAGTAGTTTAAAATACAGTTTGGTGTGAGGCAACTGTAGTAAGTAGAGATGATATTCAAAATATGTGAAATTACACTATGCTTAAGCATGTGTGATTATGGTAGCTTATATATAGGTTTGGTGTGTTGTTTTTTCAGATGTTGGCAGTGAAGGTTAATTTATCTTGATTTTTAAGGTTTTTTTTTTTTTTTTTTTTTTTTTTTTAGAAGGTTTATTTGTTAAAATTACAATAAAGTAAGATAAGCTATTTTTAAAATAGTGCTTCTTCATGCTATGGCTTAGTATAATCTCACACTTTCTCTTTGATTTGCATTTCTTTCTTTTTGCATTCCAGTGTGCCTCCTTAGTTCTACACGCACGATTGGCAGTGTGCTGGTTACAGTTTACTTTTTGGTGTTACAACAACATCGTAATCGTCCATCTCTTTCCACCTTAGTCTCACAGGAAAATTCAAGGAAACCTGAGTTAGTAGCCCTTTAATCAAAATTGGAGCCCTTTATATTGTGTTGATCATAATGTGATATCATTATGATAAACTTGTAATAGAAATCAATAAACTTTTACATCTGTAGAACAAAATACACAGAAATATGCCTGCTAATAAAACTATTAATAATATGCTTGCTACTCCGGGAGCGAATTACTGTTTACTTCTCTGCCTTGTCTTTGTTCTATGTAGTATATCCTTTGGATATTCCAGCTTCTTTGTTCTCATTTAAATCCTTTTCTTCAGCTGTTTCTATACAACTTTGCTGATGTGGAATTTTCATGTTTCCTGTCCGTGGAATTAATGTTTCCAGCTGTTCTTCCTATCTATTTTTTTCCTGTGACAAACTATCCAGTCTATAGAACCTAGCAGTCAGGTTAATGTAAACCCTTCAAAAAGCCCTGAAGGGGACAATAGTAGGAGGTGGCTGCGGTGGTTTATGCATTTCTGCTTGGCTTATTTACTTCATTCTAAAATGCTTATTAGAAATACTAACAATAAGAAATGCATTTTTCTGGGTGATACATTTTGCTACGCATAATTATTCCTTCTTTTTCTGCGCAACTGTTTCTGCTTCTGATTTCAATAAGTGCCACTTTCAATCAGGCCATCAGTTGTGCTTAAGGGAGAATGCACGTGGCTGCTGAGCGTGAGCCCTGCTAATCTGGTGTGCCGGATGAACTACAGTCCCCCCAATGAAGATAAATGAGAATGAAATTGTCATATGTAAAATATTTTTGTATGTAATCATCGAGAATTAAGTGCTTAAATGGAAATTGCTAACATACGAGGATTTAAGTGTATTAATTTAATGTGGCTAGACCGTAAAAATAAAAAATTATCTAATCATTAATACTTATCCAAGTTCATTTCAATAACTCAAGGAAATTAACTACTGTGAAGTGACTAAGCTGGTTGAAAAGATGCAATGAAAATACAAAGGTTTTCATTTATAACCCATGATTGATATTATAAAACGCTTAAATAAATGAATAAATAAGCAAAAAATCAAGATATAAAGCCTCTCCAAGAAAACAAAAACTAAATCATGAATTCCATCTCAGACTTACATGTGGAGGATATTTAGGAGGATATATAAATTCAAAGTAAATTGGTAGGAATAATGTTAGATTTCAATAATAGGTTCACAATCTTGTTAGAGGGTAAGGAATACTGTAGTTCCATCTGAGAGGTCCAAGTGTTCAGACGAAGCTAAGACTGCAAAATTAAGTTAGATTTTTTTAGAAGTATTGGAGAAAATGTAACACATTCTTCTCCTGTGAGATTAAAAAGAAGAAGAAGAAAGATGTGGGTTTACTGTGCACAGAAGAATGAACCCAAATCAGAGAGTGCCTGTAAATAATTCCAAACTAAAATTGCCATTTTACTTCGGACAACAGTAAGGTATATTGAATGGAAAGTGGGTTGGCTGACTGGAGAGGAGGTTTAGGAATAGGAAGTAATTTTTCTGTACTGAAAGAGCAGACTGAAAAGAAGGAACTGGTGTTCACTTGAAGAGCCTGAAACATGGACAACTTAATCCCATTCATCCATCAGAGAATTCTGAAAGAATTGGGACGTGAAATTGGAGTTGAATAGCAAAGATTCCTACTGGAACTAATGAGTCAGAAGTCATGCAGCCTAATTGGTGAAGAATAAAAAATGCAATCCTGCGTTTCAGAAGGAAGTATAAAAATGATCCTGGCAGATATCAGTTAGTAATCAGAACTCCAGGAGCATGCAGTGTCTTCAAAGAAATTTTGGAAAAAAATAATTCAGTTTTGGTAACAGTGCAAGATAAGGGGTGTTTTCCCACTAGTAGGTTATCTGAATAATGAAAGGTTTCTTTTAAGAACTTTCTGGAAGGGAATCAAAAATTAAAACTAAAAAACTTAGACATTGTTTGCAATACTTGTTTACCAGGAAACATTTTTTTTTTTTTTAAGGCAAGCAAAGTGAAAAGAACAAGACCAAAGAGAACGGGCCACAGAAGCAACGTGTTGGTAGAAAGTACTTTTTTAAGGTGCAGCTTACCCTCTTTACCACTTTCCGCCTTTTGTATTTATCATTGTTGGCTTGGCTGCTTGATGGAATAAGGAAATTATTTTTAATAGTGTTGAGAAAAGTCTGTTATAGACTCTTGTGTGTCTGATATGTAAGGGAAGATGGCAGAGAATGAGTTGTCATTGGTTATTTAATGCTGGACAATGAGAATTGCAGTTGCTTCTTCAAAATGCCATTGTTCAGTCTTTGAGGTTTTTGCCTGGCTCTTTTTCTTTGTTTTTACCATTTGGTTTTTTTAGCTGCTAGAGCAGAATGCCTTTCTGTCTTTGCTGCATCCTGATTTTTAATGTATGTGGACAAGTTTCTGCACAGTAGGAGCTCTGCCTCAGAATTCTTTAATTATATTAAATTATGCACTGTCAACAACAAGAAGTTCAGGTGAAATTGGTCATAAGGCACGCGTTCATGCAAGAGCAGTGAAATGCATTCGTATATTAGATATCTTGTTCCTCTGAGCCTTGTGCTACTGCTGTATCATGATTGTTCTTACACTGACAGTGAAAATGTAATTTAAATGTAATTTACCTTGAGTTAGCACTTAAAAATGCTACTTTAAACTCTTCCGTATATAAATGTCAAGTTTTAGTGGGTTCAAAAAAGCACAAAACCAATTGTGTGCTATCAACAGTAGGAATTGCTTTTCTTTTTGTTGTTAGAATTAGCTGGCATGATGCAGTGGCTTAATGTCTTTTGCATTTAGACAAACAAAATTTTTTCTAGTTCATTGGCTTTTGATAAGTGAATATTCTAATTACTTGCTGAATTGTTACATACAGTAGTGTGTATTACTAAATACTCATGAAAAAGGTATTTGTGAAAAGAAGTCTTAACCCCTGTTTTATAAGGACTGATATCTGTATCAATCTGCAGTCACCTTTGTTGTCTTGTTCCACTTAAAAAACCATAAGAATCAGTCCTATCTAGTTTATTTATGCATACTTAATGTAGTCTTTTAGTTCTTCCACAATTTAATACATTGTAAATTAATTTTGGGATCAAATATTTGATGACTGCATGTTTGTGATTCTCTGTTGGGGAATGTATTGCTGGCTAAACATTTCTGCCTTAGCTTGGTATACGGATCAAGTAGTTTTATGAGGATGAACATCAAAATGTGGTCCTTTGAGAGAGATAAAAAGCCTTACTGAAATAAGATTGTCAGGTAAGAGCATTCTTGCCATAAGGCCATGTGCCTTCTCCTTGCTGCCATTCACATGGCTGCAGCAGTGCTGCCTTTATAAGCAGATTTCTCATAGGGTACTGGAGATTGTGGCATTGACTGTGTCATGAGTCATTTGATTAAAATAGTGCTACTTAAGCTTTATTCTCATGAAAACTATTGAGAACCTTTGTGCCGTCAGTCATTTTCAGATTTCTGAAGAAACAGTTTGTACCATGGTAAAGCTCTGTATTGCAAATTCTTTTAAGTTAACACTGGTATAGCTTCTAGACACTTCTGTGTAGCTCATATATTTACTGCATAATTTTTCTTATGCACTATATTTAAAACTGTAGAAGAACATTGTTAATACAATACTAGAGTGCTGCTGCTTGTGATACATTAATGTATAACCAAAGATAAAAGTAGCTAACTGTTAAAATGTAGAGGCTTTCAATTAATTTAGTGTAACTTAACATTCTCCAACATTTCTGATAGAGCTGTTGCCTTTTGGGAACCTGTGCAAGCTTCTGTGTTATGCTGTACCCTGTGCTTTTTAAAGAGGCAGAAGAAAGTTAAGGATCAAGCTCCAGCTGGAAATCAGTGAAAATTGGGTCTGTTCCCTTAAGCAGTTGAGAAACAAGCTGAAGCCATTCTGCACACTGGATTTTGTATTTTGAGAAAACATCTTGCTTGGTTTTGTATTTTTTTTTTTTGTTTTTTGTTTTTTTAGCAGTAACTCCAACAGATGTAAATAGCTATTATGGAAGCAGTTGTGGTGGTTTGGGGTTGGTTTTTTATTTTTTTTTTTTTTTTTTTTTTTTTTTTTTTAAGAGCAATCCTATCAATTGTAGTACCTGTTTTTCAGATGCTAAAAATAATTCAACATTCAGTATTGGAAAGTAGGTGAATAAGTGATGCATACAGCTTTTTATTCAGATCATTTGTCCCTGTCCATCATGAGAGGATTTATGGCCCATGCCCTTTTTCCTGTGGTGATCTTGTAGGTCTATGTTTACCTGTTTCTTGATGACCAGCTTGGATGCTGAGTCCAACTTACTGGCACGCTACAGAAGAATTACAACAGAAGTTGGGGAGTGCTGTGTAGTACTGAAATTCTGGGGAGGAAGTGGGAAGTCCTGCCATCTCATATCTGTCACCTACATCAGATGAAGCTTAAACTAATCTATACTGGCTTTTTCTGCCATTCTTAACATGCAGAGATATAAATGAAGTATTTGTAACTCAAAACTTTTCCCTATCTAGGAAAAAACGGGATTTGCGCACAGTTGTGGTTTGGCAGCTGTATGTGCTGTGTTGTGTGTTTAAAGATCAGTGTCTCCCATCAGGACAGTGTATTCTATGTAGCGCATTTATAGCTTTGAGATGCTTGAGGGCTCTCTTTGGGAATGTGATGTGATGATAATGGCCCCTCAGGGGTTATGCCAAACACTCTGCTGGCTCAGGGTTCTGTCTCTCGTGACTCTGGAAGAACATGGAGAGGCATGCAGTGATGGTTTTTTTCATACGCCTGTAGCAGGCTGCAGCTTGGGGCCTGCCTGAGCGGGAGACTCTGCGCGTTCTGCAGTACTTTCTGTAAATTCCTTGCCCCTGAGGATTTATATAACCTTTTTGAAGTCATCTGCACTTTTGACATCTGCAACATAATGTTACAGATTCCAAAGCTTATTTGAATATTTGTGTTGTGCTCTTCTTAGTTTTGATACCTGATGATTTTTTTTTAGTTGTTTTATTTGTAGGGACAATGAAAACTATCTCTTTGCTTACCCTCTTGCAGGTTTTTTGGATTAACTTTTTAGCATCTTCAGTATTCTACTTTTGTCAGACTGAATAAAAAGACTTTTTGTTCAGTTCCCTTTGTATTTAGAATAATCAGTATAATTCATCTCTGCAACTTGAAGTTCTGTACTTTTTGTTTCTGGGGGCAGAAGCAAGGAGGACTGAAATAGTGTGCATTACTCAAGATGGGAATGCACGAAGATTTCATACCACAGCAGTAGATATTTCTGGTTTTGTGTTGTGGTGTATCTGTGCCATTTTTTCCCCCCTTTATTACTGTGCATACTGCACTAAATGTCTCCCATGCTATTTGCCTTTAGGATAATCACTAGCCATTGGGGTCTGGTTTGTC
The DNA here is from genome assembly GCF_019232065.1 of Centrocercus urophasianus. NCBI lineage: Eukaryota > Metazoa > Chordata > Aves > Galliformes > Phasianidae > Centrocercus > Centrocercus urophasianus. The sequence goes on along the minus strand of NW_024884586.1, from coordinate 37,363,275 downwards.
ATTGCAACGTCTGTACTAATGGCAGTTTTTAACAGTTAGAAAAGTATGTCCAATTGATGATTATCTTCACATGGATTACTAATTTACTGGCTTGGAATTTTATCTGCCATGTTATTATTCAGCTACTTATTATTGATTTTGTTTTTGCCATTTTAGCAGTCAGCTTTGACATCTGTTGTAGTACGTAGCACTAACTTCCTCGCTCTAGTTCAGATATGACTGAATCACGTAGGAAAAATTCTTGTGGTGCCCTCTTTTCATCTTAAAAGCTGAATATTTGCTTTTAGCCTTTTGATTTTTTTTTTTTTGTCTGCTAATATGTTTTTAATTGATGGTGAGCCCCCCTCTTTGAACTGCAATTGCTTAATATTTTTAAGATTCTTTTGTAAGAAGAGATATATACTTTAGAATACCCAGATAAGTCAGCTATATTATGCTTCTTTCCTCATGACTCCCTTAAGGAATTTATTAATAGAAGTAATAATTACATCTTCAAATGTAACCCTCATTCTTTCTCATGTTATTTTGTTCATGTATGCACTAAATTGAATGCTGCTTTTCCTACAGCTTTGTCTTGTAGAGATGTCAAATTTGTTGGTCTGTGAGAACCTTTTGATTAAAACAAAAAGTCCGTATTTGCTGCTTCCTAATTACTTTGATGTGGAGTGTCTTTTTAACCAGTATGTAAACAGAACACTTAGATTCAGTGCTTTAGGAGTCTGGAATGACTGTCTTTTGATCCTGATGACTTTTTTTGCTGCCTTTGTTCAGGAAATTTACGTTGAGAACATTCCCCTAGTTTGCTCTCCTTTAGGTCCAGAACAGACTTAAATTTCCGATGTTCTAAATACTAACAGGAAGAATTCATAGGCTTTTTGAAAAAGCTTCCAAAAGTTTTTGGAACTTTGGTACTGGCGTAACAAAGAATAATTGAAATAAGGACCAAATGATAAATATTGTGTAACATTAATCAGCAGTAATGTCAAGGTATCTACCAGATTTGTAGTCTAACTGTTTTTCTTCCCACTCTTTCTTTTTTAAGCATATGGAAAAGTGTTCCTAGTAAGGAAAGTAAGCGGCCATGATGCTGGGAAGTTGTATGCCATGAAAGTACTGAAGAAAGCAACAATAGTTCAAAAAGCCAAAACAACTGAGCACACAAGGACAGAACGACAAGTATTGGAACACATTAGGCAGTCACCATTTTTGGTGACATTGCATTATGCCTTCCAGACAGATACAAAGCTTCATCTCATTTTAGGTAAGTAGTTTTCAGCATTCAGCTATATTATTAATGAAAAAATAAAATATGATAATCAAATATAATAATCTATCCTTATATCTCCTTAATGTTTTTAGGGTTTTTTCATGTGGACTTAAGTACTGTGTGTTTGGAGGTTGTATGGGAGGGCATAGGAAGTAAAATGCTGTTTGCCTTCAACAGTGCCTTTATTTGTGGTTTTCCTGTTTGAACTTCAGTCCTCTACTGTGACTTAAGGGGGGGGAAAATAAAAGTATTATACTTGTTTTGTTGTAAGTTACTGGTGTGGTCACTGCCTAAAACAGAGATGGAAAATTACTAATAATTATATATTAATATATTAATTTAATTTATTAATGTAATATTAATATATTAATTTAATTATATATTAATATATATTATATATTAATAATTTACTAAATAATTATTTACTATTATAACACTGCATTAATTGTCTGCGAAATCTCCGGTTGCTACTACAAATGAAAATGTTTTCATGAACATTGAAATGAATATTTTCTGTGTCATGCCATTGTGTAAATGGTACAGAGGTTGTTGGCAAGGTGGAGCGACTGAATGTGACTCTATTTCTGGGGTCCTCCTACTTCAAACATAGTGCATGTTTCACTTTTTACTGTTTTTAACTCTAATCTGTTACTTGCTTTTGTACGGTTATACTTCATTTTGGTAAATTCTAGTAACTTTCTTAAATGCCCATTTACAAGAGATACTTGATAATGAATGCTATATAACAATTTTTATTAGATTATTAGAATAATCTTCTGACCTTGACACTTTGATTTCCACATCTATTTGTCTGGCATTTGAAAGCTTGTATGAATCCTCTCCCACTAGCTGTCAATTCTTAGGAAGGTGTTCTATATGCCTACCATAGTTTTGTATATTACAGTGGGATAAAACCATTGCCTGAGGAACTTGAGCTTAAATGAAGTATTCACTAGATTCTTGTTGAAAAGTGTAAGAATGGTTTTCACAGGTTCCTTTGATAAGGACACTAAGGCATATATGAAATACTGTCAGAGGCTGAAGGATGCAAGAGATGAAGCAAACTGGAAATGCACCGATAGCTTTGTGATTCTTCATCACAAAGAGTATCATCTTCAGTTATTCTGGTATTTATAGATGAATATTTGAAAAAAAAATCATAAAGATAAGAGTTGAGATACAAGAACATATTAAAGGAACATTTGAAGGTTGGGATTACGTGCTTACTGCAGTCAAATTGGTGGGAGTCTGGTAGTTTTGATCATGCAGTGGATAGCACTGACTGGGCATGTGCATTTACTTCCCACCATAACATAACATTAAGGTTCAGTTTAAAGCAAAAAATTCAAAGGTGATGTATGATTAAAGGCTTTGTTTGCTGTGTTTTTCTATTCTACAAAGTCTTTATGAATCCATTCTCAAAGTAACAGTTGCTCTAGAAATGTCTTTTTCTTTCTTGTGTGTCTTTTTGTTTTTAGCAGGAAATGGGAAAAGTTGTATAGTGTATTGTTCTGGCTGTCTTTTTTTCTTATCCACCCTTCATAACAGTAAAAACAAACAAACAAAAAAAACCAACCGAGAAACCTATTTTGTGTGGCCTGAAGCTACTTTCAAAGTCATCTGAGCTTCATGATTTCCTTGACAAAGTAATATAATGGTTTCTTGAAAATCATACATAAATGTTTGTAAATTACTTCTTTGTAATATTAGAATTCTGTGGTTCAGTGGCTTATGAATTTTCAGGGAAAACAGTCTCTGTCTGCCTTATATTCAGTTGGCCTTGGTGAATGAGCAACATTTTAATTTCAGATTTTAGGGGTTTTAGAATTGGACTCTATAGTAACACTTACCAGAAGCCTGCATGGTGCTGGATTCTATAGCAGTAGTAACTTAATCTGAATCAATTGCAGGCATACAGTTGCATTTCCAAGAGTTTTCCAGAATGCAGGATTTGGAGCCAATGCAAGTTTTTAGATCAACTTTAAGCTATTGTGATCACAGGATGGCTTTGGTTGAAAGGTACCTTAAAGCCCATGTAGCACCAACCCACTGCTGTGGTCAGGGCTGCCCCCCACCAGATCAGGCTGCCCAGGGCCCCATCCATCGTGGCCTTGAATGGCTCCAGGGATGGGGCATCCATAGCTTCTCCGGGCAGGTTGTTCCAGTGCCTCAGAACCTCTGAGTGAAAATTTTTCCAGCGTCTAATCTGAATCTTCCCCTCCTGTAGTTTAAAACATTTCTCTCTTTCCTATTGCTGTCAGGCCATGTCAGAAGTTTCCCTCATGTTTATAAGTACCAGAAGGCTACGATGAGATCTTGCTAGAGCCTTCTGTTCTCCATACTAAACAAACCCAGCTCCCTTAGCTTATTCTTTGCAGGAGAGGTGCTCCAGCCTTCTGCTTATCTTCATGGCCCTCTTCTGGACCTGTTGTAACAGTTCTACATTGATAAATGATGAATGACTTCAATGTATTCTGCTATAATTAGTGAGTTTATATCTAAAATGGGTTTGTGTTACAGTGAAGCATTGTTTTTTCCCTTCCCTGAGTGGGGAAAACCACCCCATTGTGTCCTGTAGATAATGAAAGTATGGTTTCCAGTTAAGAATGTATGTGGAAATCTCCTTGAATAAGTTTTTCTATTCACATTCTACTTATGAAGGTTAAAATCTGTAATTGCATATAGCTAATTATTTTACCCAATACCTGTTCTTTTGAATTGCCTTTTATAATGTCAGTGTGTCTTGTTGGACTTAAATATTTCGTAACACAGGTGTCATTGATATTCTGTTTTCTGTTTCTCTGAAAAACTAAAACAGATTTTTTGCAAAAGAAATCTTCATAACTAGTGGATAGTTGAGGTTCGCTTTATGGCTTTGCTGCTTATTCAATCTAGCACTATTCTGTCACCCCTCTAAGAAGGAAATTATGTATTGTACAGCACGATGAAATACTGCAGTATTTCAATATCAAATACTTGAAATGATACAATAAAAGCATCTGATCCTGGCACATCTTCTTGCAATATTAATTGGTGCTTTAGGTTATTAAATAAGAAAATTAAGTTGTCAGAAAGTGGATTTACATGATCTTTGCTCTACTTTTTAGACTATATAAATGGAGGAGAACTGTTCACTCATCTTTCACAAAGAGAGAGATTCTCAGAAAATGAGGTGCAAATTTACATTGGGGAAATTGTTTTGGCACTTGAACATCTACACAAGGTAAAGTGAGTTTATTGTTTTAGTGGCTACTGCAACTGATTTTGTGCTCCAGCTATGTTCTTTTTGTGCCGTATGAAGTTAGGATAATTTCTTTAGTCTTAAATGCAAAGACGTTTTACAAAAGGGAGAAATTAGTTGAATCGTTAAGAATACTTTCCAATAAAATGTGTATTCATGTGCATCAGCTGAAGGCTACACATTCTTGCCTATGTGAAAAGAATATTATTGACAAATCATGGTTAATTTTTAATTCTCTCTATCAAATGGTTGAATATGTCAGCAAACCTAATTTATAGTAAACTTGATCAGTGTTTGGGTTGTGCTTTTGTTCAATTGTCCTTGTTTTGATACAGTGAAACAGCTCTTTGAAAGAGTTCTGAAGCTAAAAAATGTTTTCAGAATTACTTCAGTTGTAGTCAGTAGTCAGCTATTTCTATATGCAAAGGACATATTTTGTGCTTCAGTCTTCAAAACCTGGTGCATTGATTTCTGAGAATTGACAAATGTCTCAAAGGTTTTTCTTCAAAGACACTTTAAAATTCTCCCTTTGTAGGGTAAGCATTGAGGTGTCAGATTAAATAATGGGAATTTCATTTTCTTAATCTTGAAATGCATTCAGTGTTTCTTTGACATGGTTGCACTTATTTGGAAATACCTAAATTCTCTTTGCAGTTGGGAATTATATATCGCGATATAAAACTTGAGAATATTCTCCTGGATTCTGATGGCCACGTGGTGCTGACAGACTTTGGTCTGAGTAAGGAGTTTCTTACTGATGAGGTGAGTATTTGAATTTTCAGTTGAAGGCAGAATCCAGCTTGACCACTAAATCATAATAGCATTGTCTTCTCTACATTGTCTTTAAAGAACATTATCTAGCAGTCTTTGTTTACGGGGTTTTAAGCTTTCAATTCGTTGATCTTTGGCTTGCCAGGGTTTTTAGACGCTTTTCTCTTCTAGTTTTCCCTGAAATGTCTTTACCTCCCTTGTGCTGCCCTTTAAGTGCAAAAGGAGATCTAAAGTCACTTAGGTTGTCATTCTTAGATGCCTTTTTAAAATGTTTGTCTGTGCTAATACTTTGCAGTGACTAGGCAAATGGTATGCTATGACTCTTACTTAGGCTAATGATAATTATTGTATTATTATCTTGTATTTTTCTCACATACGTGTCACTTTTGATAAGCTTAATTGCAAGCTTTTAGGTTAAAAGCTTATCTCTTACTAAATACATGCCTAGCACCTAACACAGTGATCACTGTCTGTTGACATTAATTATTTGTAGCGTACAGTTTTATCTCCAGATACGCTTTTTAGATTTCAGGAAGTCAAACTTGCACAGGATTTTGCTGTACGGAATTTAAAAATAGATATTTTCTGGCTTTCACTTTAGGTATCAGATGTTGAAATATGGGATTGCAAATTTGAAAGTCATTGTTAGATACAGCAAAGGGGTTTTCTAGAAATAGGTAGCTGGTAGTTTCCTCTAGAATATTTTAACTCCTAATTGAGCCTGGTGGGGTTTGGAGGGCAACATTTTAGGACTTGAAATGTTAGTTTCTGAAGCAGAGCAATAGTACAAATGCTGTCAGTATATTCCCCTTAAATTATAAAGTGAAGCCAAGAGGAGGATCAAGTAGCACAACAAAGAGTTAGCAGCAGTTTGTCAGACCAGTGTGCTTCCAGCAAGGAAATATAAAGAGATACAGTTTTCAGCAGAGAAGAATGGCAGTAAAGTAGAAGGTGTGGCTAAAGAGGGTAGAGCCTGCTTGGAATTGAGAAATGCAGTGTAATAGATGTAGGAGATGGAATACACTGAGTCGTCCTCTAGGCCATGAAAGAGGTAGAAATCTTTCTTATGATGAAGACATATCATAATGTATCAGAACCTTCTTTAAAAGTCACAGAACAGATGGCTTTAAGAAGTTTGCTTATTTCTCATCTGTGCTCACCTTTAGGATGTTCTTTATAAACAATGCAAGAAAAAGTGAAGTGGTTGGCAACCCTGCCTGTGGCAGGGGGATTGAAACTAGATTATCTTTATGGTCCTTTTCAACCCAGGCCATTCTTTGATTCGATGATGTGAAGACTTGGAGAAGCATCAGGGATACCTGGCAGCTTTTCTTCACACTGTGTATCCGATTCCTCTTACTCCATCATTGAAATTAATACAGTCTTGCTGCTTGGTCATTTAATGTTCTCTGACTTAATCCATTCTGCTTTCAGCCTGTACTGAAGTGTGTTCATTTACCCTTTTTTTTTTTTTTCCTCATTCTGCTTTATGAATTTTCATCTTCCTGGAAAACTGAAACACTTCTACTGTTAAAAGAAAGGAGAAATGTAACTGCAGTTTCATTGTTAGCTTTCAAAACCTAACAGATTGCCTGTGCTTGACTGCAGTTTTCATGTTTGCTATTGTGATTTAGATACCAAGCTCAAACATGATTAAAATGTCCCATTTACACATAGCAATTGATATTTCATTTTGTGCTCTGTGTGTGATCACTCCTTAAACATGGTTCATATTACATAAGTTACCTGGTAATTTATACTTCTGACTCAATGTACTTAAAAGGGGTGACTTTGCCTGTGTAATTGCATAGCTTTATACCTGTTTTCATGCTAATTGGGTAGCACTCTTACTTAAAAGTCCACACCTGCAGAAGTCAGATAAGACAAAAGTATGCTCTTGCAAATGCATTGCAATGCTAGTATGTTTTCCTTTCTCTGTTTTCTTTACACTTCTTCCCCTGCCCACCCTGGTTCTTGCAAGTTCTCCAAGTCTACAGAAGCATGCTTATGCAAGTGGAATTCATTCTAGTAACTCCTCCCACTTTGGAGTATCTAGGTTACTAAGAATGTACACAAGTTATCAGCAGTCACACACTAAATTTGGAGTTATTGCAGAGAATTGTACTACCATGTATTTATGGTTTTCAGATGGTTTTATAATTGGAGATACTGGCTAGGAAGCATCGTAGTTCAGCGTTTTCTTGATCCTTCTTTCCATGTGATTATTGTTATATATTTCTAGTTATCTGGGCCAGTCTAGAACCTAAAAGAAGCTTTTTAATAAAAAAAAGTACTAACTCTTGATCAAAATAACCATAGCAGATTAAACAAACAAAGAGGGGGAAAAAAACAAAAACAAAAACAAAAACAAAACAACAAACACCAAGCACTTTTCCTAAGCAGTGTCTGAGTGAAAAGAAGTAAATGCATGTGACTTCTAGGAAAACCAGAAGCCTGTTGATTTCTGCCATACAGATACTGACATCTGAATATGAAGAGCACCAGGCTGCATTGTCAAATGTTCTGTTTCTCATTTACTATGAAAGAGCACTTAAACACGTAAGAACTACGAATTCAGTCTCAGAGCAATATTCTTAAACTTTAAGCATTTTATGCTACTGTTTCTCTTTAGAAATAGTAATAAAAACAACTAGTAAATGGCATTAACATTATATAAAACAGTCTGGTTTTGCCTTTGCTTTGTCTTAAAAAGTCCATATGCTGGTATTTGCATGCAAGAAGAAACAACTTGGCCTGAATAAAGTACTTGGAAAAAAAATTAATTTTTGTACAGGATAGCTCAGTATGACAAGTTATTTAAGTGTGAAATAATTTTGAATATTTAATCAGTACTTAATATTTCATGAGCATCAACAACTTGATTAGTCTAATCACAAAATGAGCTTAGGTAAGAGAATTGGAGAAATTGGTATGGATAATAACTTTTTATCATGTACAGTCTTAGCTGCAATGATGAATTAAGGTTGGGGAAGGGGTGAGGACACTTTAGCCTTCTGCTTCAATACATCTCAGTTTAAGTCCATGTTTGTGGGATATAGAATTTATTTGCAGATTGTGTATTATGAATTATTCATCTTGAGGAAAAAATAAATAAGAGTAACAGGTTTTGCATCTAAATGTCTTCAACACTGTTTTTTCTTACTGCTTAGGTGCAATCATTTTGGTGTTATGTATTGCTTTTAAATCTTAAGAAATAATTAAAGAACTCCTAGATTTCTATTGTTTGACATCCTATTTCTTGTTTAGTATATTAATCTTTAGGATTACTGACTTAGTCATTTTAATATACTTTTGTCTTATTTAACAGTTCTACTTGTATGCTGGCGTTATTTTGATTTGGTTAATATCACTTTAGCCTACTCATAAACTTTGGTCTTCATTTTAATATTTATTGTTGAAGTGCTAACTCATTTTTAATATTTTTTTTTGTGACAATTTCAGTTCCGTAACTATCCTAAATGTTATAGAATGGTATATATGTAGATGTTTAATCTAAATGCATTCACTGAATTATTGTAGAAGCAATCTATTGGATCGTGCATCACAATTAGCATTTTTTCTTGTTAAGTCCTGTATGTTTTTCGTCTGAAGTGCAGTGGATTGCTGAAGTCTGCTGTGTTGATACACATCCTGCATTATCTTAGGTTTGTTTTGAAATTTTTGTGTTTACTTAATAAAGATGAAAGAAATTGTGTAGTAAATATTGAAGGTTGTCAATCTTCAAACAATGTGTCTGAGATTACGTAGAACACAAATGCCTTAGTAATCATTCTGCTAGGAATGATTGAATTGTCTGTTTTTTGCCAATTGGGTATCTATGTAGTTATGTTTATAATTCTTAGTGTGAATAGTTTAGATATACAGTTGCTTTCTCATCTGAAAATCTTTTGATCAGTGTTGCATTCACTGTTTGAGTGAACGCTTTGTTCTGGAAGAAAAATTAATAGGTAGTCTTAAAAGGCTTCATTAAAAGAAAAAGAATAAAAGGTTGTTAGCTCCCTATGGATTTTGGTAGATGAGATAGGAAAGATTCATATGCATTTTTAGAGCATATGCATACGTATATCTGCAGACGTAGTCAGGAAAGGTAGGGAAACTGACTACAACTTGATTTTCTTTTAGTGCTGTATGAACTCACTTGAATGACCTCATAAATCAGCTGTACACTTCATTTTAAAAATTTTCGTAATTCTCCAACTGAAGTGATGTCTGATCACTGAAAGAGTAAATGCTTTGAACCTTGAGTATTCCCTTGCAAAAATGAGTTAAAATCTGTACTGCTGATGAATTACTGTATCTGCTTGTGTTTTGGTTAAGGAGTTATTCGCTGATTCTCAAAAAAGGAAAAGGTATGAAAGAGTGAATGCTGAAGTTAATGTAGGTCACAGATCCTGTCAGGACAGTCAGTCATTACTGCTGTTGTTTTGGAAAAGGATATGGAACAGCACTAGGTAAAATTTTTGGATCTACTGGGTGTGCTTCTGTTGTGGGGTCGTTTTTTTTTTTTTGTTTTTGTTTTTGTTTTTTTTTGCTAGATGTTCTGAAATTACTTATTGAGAACTGTAGCATAACATGTCAAACATCCTAAAATTACATAACTGCAGGGTAAGACTCACTTCATTGCAAAACCAGGTCATCAGTGGTTGGATGACTATTGGTCCCTTATCATATAGATACAGATGCTTTTCTGGCATGAAACGGTAAAGCAGAAGACTGGAGCGCAAAATATATTGTCTAGGTTTTTATGCCAGAATCTCAAAGTGTCATTAACAGGTTTTTGCCATCATAGTTTATAATATACAATTTTATTATTGTAATACATCACTTAAAAATGGTATGGGAGGGGAGGACCTGTGTGTAAAACTGTCTGCTGTCATCTATCACATATTAGAATAATATGTTGGTAGTCAACTTTGGAAAATATTCTGTTCATGCTTTGCAAGGGGAATAAAGGTGTGTGTATGGGACATCTTCTGTGCTTTTTTTATTTACATTCTCTTTTTAAAAATTTTTCAAAGGCTTTACAGTGAGCTAGTAGAGCTCTTTGCAGAATGAATTCTCTTTTATACTTTATAATTGTACCTCTGAAGCAAGAGGGATTTCTTTTCAGATTTTGTTTTCAATTCTTTTATTCCCTCTTGTGGTACTCTTACTCTCTTATTAAAAGATAGTGTTTTAGAAAACAGGTTATCCAAAACCAGGAATTTTGAGAAAAACACAGTACAAAATGCTTATCAGGACTGAAAGTGGTGCATACTTGCATTCCTCCCATGCAGGAAGGTGCTGTTTCTGACTGTCTTGCCTGACAGAATAGGATTCTTGTTTTCTTTTTTCTTGGTCATTTGCTTTACAAATCCATCATTAGTATCTGGCTTAAAGATTTCTTTGCAGAACTGCAATTGCATTGCATTTCAGAAGCAGATACAGCTGTATCTAAACCTGTGAAAACACTTCCTCACATCTTCATTTCATATTAGATGAGAGCTTAGTTTTGAATGACGCACACTTCTTACCTGGCCTGTGGACCCTTCACTGGTAGGTTTAGCTGTTCTTGCTCTACTTCTTATAAGTGCCTGTTCTGATGGCAGCTGCTGGCAAACAAATCTCATTCTTGCTTGAAACGTTCATTAGCCTAGCTCCATGTTCCTTTTGAAAGCAGAACTTTTTAGTTTGTGTAGCTCATTTAAAGTTTTTTTCTGGTTAACTGAGAAATGGGTAAAACCTTAAAATGCGAGGAAGAGTCATTGGCTGTTCTGCTGTAGTTTATACTATTTTAAAATTGATACTGACAAAATACACACAAAGATTGTAGAAACATCACAGAAATCCATTACCATTGTTCTTCAAGAGGGCTTACTGCCTGCTTAACATGTTTCCAGTACAACTACCTTTTCTTGCTATTTCTGGTTTTGAATTGGTGTCTCACTGTCTTGTCTTCTTCAGTGTGATGTTTCATTGGAAATGTAACATGCAAGCTTAATATGCATTTAATTGTCCACCACTGGCTGAACCCTGTCCTAGCTATGTATCAATAACAGGTATTTGCCCAAAGACTGCTGGGACTGTTGTAGGTTCAGTTTTGATTAGTGCTATTAAAGGCTCTAAAATAGAGTACTTAGCATTTTTTGGGACAAAGTTCCTCTCTGAGGTAATTTTTTTTTTCACTAAAGCTTTCATGAAAACATCTGAAAGATGTTGGTTGGCACCATCCTACCTTCAAAACAGAACGATACAATCTAGTGTATGCATCTTGGTTTAGTTAACTGTATTGACTTCAACGAGCTTGTCTTGTAGTAGCTTATGCAAAAGAAAGAGCAAACATCAAAACATGATATTGGCACCTTGTGATCATTGAGTAAAAAAAAAAAAACCTACTCCATGGGTGTGCTGTTCAGAATTTGTATGAGGCACTTCTTAGTAAGTAGGGGCAGGTAGCATAGAGATAATCCTACCACAAAAGGTAGTAGTTCTTTCAGGAGCTGTAAGAACAGTTCTGCATTTGGCTAATATAAACTTGCACTCTGACAGTATTCAGCATGATTCACAGCAGCCTTTCTGCTGACATCAGAAATACCAAGAAAAGCCTGTTCTTTTGTGAAGAATCTGCCCTGTTAAGTTGCCTTTTATTGTATTATAAAAAACAGATGAAACCTTCTGTGTACCTTGAATTTTGTACTTTTTTGTGCATCAAGGAAATGTTTCCTTACATAGAAAATATGTAATATGCTATGCTTGAGTCTCACTGCACGAAGGAAGAACTGCCTCTCAATTTCTTCGCTGGAGACTGCTGGATTTTCCTAGGAAACTTAAAAGACTGCAAAAAATGAAAAAACCTATATCCTATCCATAGAAGTTAGTCACCATCAGAGAACTTGGAAATAATACAATTTGTAACTATCAAGATTACAAGTTTGCATTTTCTAGAACACTTTTTCACTAAATAAAAGTCAAAACAAGGTCTTTGTTTTGATTATAAATTAAGCAATTCCAAAAGATTGGTCTGAAACTTCAAATTGTGTCATTGTGTATATTATGTACAGACTGCTGCCACTTTACTGTAGGTGAGAGACATTCATGGAACAGTATTGGATTTTACTTATTTACCTCCCTGAGTATTTTACAGAATTTGAAGCTTGCGTGAGTAGTTATTCATACAACTTACATTGTGTATGCATTCACTTAGATGCAGTCTGCTAGGTAACTGCTTAAAGAGAACACTGAAGATATGAAGAGCTTTAGCTAAACTAGGGTTTTCATCTCCTTGGTTTTTTTTATCTATATGCCTGCTTAGTATGAGAAATCTTGTTGCTCCTTTGATAGAGATTGATTTTCACTTTTAGTAGGAAAACTATCTATTTTAGACTTAAACTTTGTTTAAACGTACTGTGCAATTTCAGGGCACTTCAAACAGTAGTAACAATACGTCTTGTCTTGCTGGGTCATAGCATTTTGAAACCTTCATAAGGGTGAAGTCAGATTAAGCGAACAAAGCATTTTAGTTTGCCAGCTTACGAGTTTGGACAAGACAAGGAATTCTATTGGAATGTTCCACTGAAATCTGTGGAAGAACACATCCAAAACATACATAATAATTCTGTTATTTTTCCAGTAAACAAATATGACAACTCAGCAAGTACTTCTTGTATGGATTGGAGAATTAAAAACAAACAAACTTGTAAAGAGTCGATCTTGAGAGCAGCCTGTAATACCTTCTGTTGGCTTCTTTCTAGATTACCTGGGTTCCTTCTGTTCCACCTTCCTGATCTGGGCAATTCACTGTTTTTCAGATACAGATTTCACTCACAGAACTGGTACATAAAACACAATATTGCACAGCAGTTCTTTTTTTTTCACTACAAACAGCTTATTTTATGAAATTTCATTTAGTCTTTATGCTTTTTCATAGATATATTCTTTTTATCAGCTGTAAAAATTAATATGTCCTTCCTTTCAGGTATTTTTAATAGAGTTGGATTTTTTTCTACAAATTCAATATTTTGTTTATATCGTGGACAGTTCACATGAAATTTATCAGAGACTTGGCTTTAAGTTGTTATCCTGTTATAACTAAGCTGTTTTGCCTTATCTAGAGGGTACTGGCATCACTTTCACAATCAAGCTATAACCCATGTTGAGTGCTTTAGATACAGATCTACTAGTGAGGGCCAAGTGCACAGAACTCTTTCATCTCTATCCTTGCATATTTTTTTTATTAGCAAGGCATTCCTGTTTTAAAAAAAAAACCACAAGTATATACTATTAAAGAATATTTTGAGAAGACAAGCTTCCTTTTCTTTTTAAACAAGCAACAAACACTTGGAAAATTCATTAAGGTCTCCATTTTCATATCTCATAGGAATGTGATGCGTCTTCAGAATGTGTCACAGCTGATGGTTGGGGTAGAAGTCCATCTTGGTTGTAAGCAAAGCACATGAAATAGCTGGAGAACAGAAAGAATCTGTTTTTCTGGCTTTTTTTGTTGTGTTTTTCTCTCAAAGGTGACCTTTCATGCAGCTGGAGAAGTGGGTCTTTGTTGTGAATGCTGAAAAGAATGGCTTCACTGAGTACTTGGCCAATCCATTGGCTAAAATATGTTTGCACAAAGGCTCTTGTGAATAAAGTAAGCTACAGGGCTGTAGGAGCCACGTGTCTCTTGGAGCAGTGGCGCATGCTGTAAAGTGTATCTGCAAACAAGAATGACTATTTTAAGACACCTGAGTTGTTTCTATGCCCTCATCCACCCTTCACTCAAGCTCTGGAGTATGTTTTGTCAGAAGTGGTGAGTTTGCTTATTCTCTGCAGGGAAATGGAGTTTCTTCTTCCTGCTCTTTTGCCAGATTTAATGTCATTTCTCTGGATTGGAGAGCCTATCACAGATCTCCAAAGGCCACAGGCCCTAATTCTGTAATGAGGAAGGTTTATGCTTGTCTCTTCTGGATCTTTATGTTGTTGTAATGCCTGCCTAGCATTCCTTCATTTTATAGTAGGGCCAAATGATGGTACCATAAGGTCAGCAAGTGCATGATGTTGCAAGATCTCTGTTATTCTGGTGGCATTTGAGGTTTTTTGCTTAGTCATAATGACTGTTCCAGGTTAAATGATAACCCATATTCCACCTCCATCCTGACCAATCACCAGGTTCTAATTCTCTATCCTTTTGGATAGCAGCTTTAGGTACTCTGTGGCTAGGTATTATCAATGTTTCCTGGTTGGAAGGCAAATATGCTATTCGTTCTTTTGATCAGAGAAAATGGAAACGGGATGCAGAAATGCATATTCTGGTAGAATGTGCAGTGCAAATGTTGCAAAAGTCGTGCAGACATGGTGCTAAAGGTATTGCTTCTCTAGGACACTCAAGTTAGGCAGAATGATTGCAAGGAAATTAGGGGACTGTGCCCTATGCTGCTGAACTTAAGAAACAAACAAATTATATAATGGTTTGGATTTGAAGGGACCTTTGAGATCCTATAGTTTCAGCCCCCTTGCTATGGGCAGAGATAGCTCCCACTAAGCCAGGTTGCTCAAAGCCCCGTCCAGCTTGGCCTTGAATGCTTCCAGTGAGGGGGTGCTTCCAGTGAGCCCCTCTGGGCAACCTTTTCCAGTGTCTCACCATCTTCACCTGGTTTGGTTTGGTTTCACTTTTTTTGTGTGTGTAGTTAATTGAGAAATGATGAATAGTTGATATAAATTTCTTGTTGTCTCCTTTTAACAGTCAACAAATGTTACCAACAGGGGTTCTGATGTACGAAAGTTAGTGCATTTAATGACAAATCAGTATTGAGTATGAAGAAAACACACAGTGGGTCTTTTTTTTTTTTTTTCTTACCTAACTTTGGCAGTTTTCTATCTAATTTCTTGCTTAGAACTCTGCTTGTAATAAACATCTGCTTTCCTTTTCTTGGCTCTGTTCAGCCTTGGAGTTTTATCAGTAGACTGCTGTTGCTTGGAAAGAAAACAAGATCTAAAGGATAAAAGTACATCATGGAATAAGAAATTGGAATTTTTATGAACCTCATTACAGATTTATTCCTGAGTGTTTTTGATTTATGAAGAGCTTTGTCACTTACATTATGACTTTTTAATATTGAAATTCAATTGGAAGAAAAGACTTAAAAAGATACAGATATTTAAGCGTTCAGAATTATTTCAGGAGATTGAATTTTGCAAGGGACAGCAAAAGCTGCTTGAGACAAGAATTTAAGAAAGAAATAACTAATTTTCAAAAATTGTTCTAGAAATTCAATATTTCATATTAAAATATAAAGTTCATTAAATAATAACTATTTAATAATGCATCTTTTATTATTTTTGATCTTCTAGACAAAAAGCTAAGAAATATAATTGAAAATCCTGTTCATAATTTGTTGGTTGTAATTTTCCTTCAGAAAGTACTGATAATTTTGTGTGTTTTGAAATGTTTTCAGTGAGCTGTCTTACCATCTGAAGGTATATTCCAGTGCTTGATAGTGGAGGTTGTAAACATTCTGCTGTACCACTGTATACATTCATATATACATCTATGTCCCTAGTCTTGTCATCATAGGGGTTCAAAGCCTGGTTTTACTGTGCACGATGGAGACAAAACCACAATTTTGAAGAACAAACTGCTGATTTTGCAGCTAACTAAATGATACAGCAATCATCAATTTATTTGAAATACAAACATTACAAATTGTTTTCACTAAGCTTAGCTTGACTGTGTTTTCTTTACTCTTTGGACAGGTAGCATGCAAAGAAACGTTTCATTTTCTTTTTTAGTCTCCTTCCTTTTTCTTCCTTCCCTTCGTCCCTCCTTCTCTCCTCCCACAGTTTAAGGAAGAGTGAACAGAGCTATACTTTAATAGCTTCGTGTTGGCTGCTGCTGGGATGAGGGGCTTGGAATTTCTAACTTTTTGGTTTGTTTTCACTTCTGGATGTTTCTTCTAGATAACAGGTACTGAGAAAGATGTTAGAAGAGGAAATAATGCTTGTGTCAAAAGAAAGTAGTATCATGAAAAGTTTATTATTTTTATGACTTTGTCTCAATATATCAAGTTAACAGTTGAACCAAATGAGGCCCAGAACTACTTTAAGCTCAGAATTTTACCCAAATGCCCCCTCAACCAGTCACAGTATATGTGTTTTAATAACAGTTTAAAAATATGCTGTTTGACTGTTTGATTTTTTTTTTAATGCCTCACAATAGCACTGAGCACTATTTCTAATTTTAGAAGCTTGCTCTCATTAGTGCAGTACATTGATAGCACCTGTTTTAAACTCCGAATCTGAGTCTACGAATGTAAAACCTGACTTTTGAAATATTTGCTTTTTTGAACACTCTTCTTTAAAGGACCTGTCAGGATCTCTCCCCAAAATGCTAGAAGCATGAAGGATAAGGGAGGAACAAAGTTGCATGGCCCAAACACATGTGCTTTCGTCATTAGCAAGGTACAGCATGACCTCATGTTGACCTCAAAGGTAAATCGCTAACAGGGAACAATTATACATGCCTGTGCAAGCACCTTAGTTTTGAACATAATCAGAACAGTAATTTCAGTATATAGAATAAAATTAAATTCACAGCTCTTTCTGTCTTTCACTTTCTCTCTCTTGTCTCTCTCCAAGTCTCTTCTTGGGAGAATGTTGTGGGTTTTTGTGTGTTGTGAAAGGGAGTTACTTTTCTAGAGGACATAACAAATTCCTAAATACGAGAAGCACGAAGGATCTTTTATGTAATTTAGTCACATTGTGCAGCTTATAGTGAATTGCTCTTCTTTACCTAAAGGTTTCGTTTGTTGTTAGAGTGTTGATGTTGCAGCCTTCAGAATGAATGTCTATATTGTGTAGCTTTGAAATGGAGGGATCGTTTAGACTAAGGAATATTTTTAAGATATTGACGTATTACTTCTTTGTGTGCTTATGTTAGACTACCACACAAACTTACAACATTTTTTTTTTTGTAGAAGACTAAATATTCTGTAGCGCTTTGTGATATAGCTCTACATATTGTTTAGCTAGCAGTTCTGAGCTATGTGGAGAAGAATTGCTGCCAACATCTTGGAAGATTAGCCATATTTGTCCCATATTACTTGTACAGTATAATTATTTGATACAAATTTTACTTTCTTTGTTTTTTTAATAGAATGAGAGAGCATATTCTTTCTGTGGAACAATAGAATACATGGCTCCAGATATTGTAAGAGGAGGAGATACAGGACATGATAAGGTATGTTCTAAGTTTATTACCACAAAAAAGTGAATTATTCAGGCTGTTGTTCATTTTGAGGTAATTTTTGATATAGAATAAGATGGTGCCTTACTTAAAAACATGCATTGTTTCAGGTTATCCTAAGATTAATTATTTATTGCCTTTATTTAAAAGCATCAATATAATTTATTTTTATTGTAAAGTTAGTTTTTAATCTAAGTAAAAGGTGTATTTCTAAAGCTATGAAGGCTGTTCTTTCTTATATTCATATCTCATTCTAAACATACAGTGTGACAACAAATTTAACTCATACTTTCTTTTACTTAAACTGTTTAGTTTAGAGTGGAAAAAACAACTGCTTTGTGACTAATTCTGATACGTTTTTTAAATTGTACATCAGGTAAGTCTATTATCTTTCAAGAGGTCTCGAGGGAGTTATTAACATATGATCAGGAAATTATTTCAGATTATCCAAAAAAAATGCAGTTTAACTTGAGGCACAAGTTTTAATATGAATTACAGTGGCAGTAATTAATAGCAGAGCTTAAGATGACCATAATTCGCAGATGATATTTGAAACAAGAAGACCTCCACCAGCTCTACTCCATAGGCACAATTCTACATTATTTCTAGATAAATTATTCTGATTACTTGGTGCACTGAAAATTTTTTGACTATCTGATATTTGATGTTTAGTTGTAGATTGAATTGATTTGTTGTTCTGTAGGGTGTTCTTGAATATAATTGATCACAGTTCTTACAATAGACTTTTTAAGCACTGGAAAATTTTACATCATCCTCTATTTCCTTTTCTTAAATTACTGGACTCAGTTTGACTTTGCCTTAGAAGGTCCTTTCTCCTCTCTTTGTTCATTCTGCATCTCTTTTTATCTGAATTTGCACTACAGTGGGCACAGTACTTCAGCAAAGTGTTGGCAGTTTGAAGTACAGCAGATTGATTGCCTCCCTGATTCTTTTATTAAACATGAAATAAAATATGACTTATCTTTCTATTTAGTCTTTGTCTCACACCTATTTTTGTTCCACTGTAGCCTCTGCATCTTTTTCTGCAGTACTGCTTGTGTGATCGTTATTAAAAATACAGTTTTTCAGATTTATGAATCTAAGGTCCATTTCCTGTACTCTGTATTTCCCCTTAGTTTGATCATGCCTATTTCAGAGTATCTCTGCAATGCATTGGTCACTTTCGAGTTGTGATTTTTTTTTTTTTCTCAAGTGCTTACAAATTCAGTTCTGTTGCTGATTTTAAAAGCCATTTATGTTCTGTTATCTTTGATTAGTTCTACTTGATGATACTTTCATGAGATATATAGCAGAGCTTATAATGTGCTATAAGAAATAGCTCAGCAGTTCGGCAAATTACTGCCAACTGTTTAAGGGTGATCGTTTTCAGTTCTGTAGGTGCTGGTAATTGTTTACACCATAAATTCTTGGTTCATCCTTGGTGGTCTTATGTGGCACAGTGTTAGAATGTCATTTTGTATTGACTGCTTAATTAAAACCCAGGTTGCAAAGAGAAAATGAGATTGCATTGGTATGCTCTGCTTTTGATAAATCAGTGGTTTTGCTTGTAATCTCTTCTAGATAGCTATCTTGTTTGTATTAAAAGCTTGCTCTGGTATTTTTAGGTTTGATTTGGATTCTGCAGATCTTTCTTTTTTTACAAAAGAGGAAAAAAAGCTTATGGAAAATGAAAAATTACTTTTAAAATATTTTTTAAAAGTTTCAGAAGCAACAGTGAGTATGAGAGTGCAGAGGTAATTTGAGTATTTTACCTGGAAAAAGTTCTTTCCTTTTAGAAAACCTCTGCTTTCTACCTCCAGGTAACTATCTATTCTTGAAACAACATAGCCTGCTCCAAATATTGGAATAGACAAAATCAGATACAGTGTAGCTATGAATGTCATTATCCACAGCCAAAGGCATTTTTTAACATAGAGCTGCTTTAAAAAATGCAGACAACAGGCTCGGTCTCAAAGATACAGATAATGTGATTGTGTATGAAGCCAAAAGATCGCATTACTGTGGAAGAGTAAGGTGAAATTCTATAGCATTTTCAGGTGTCCTGATTAACTGTTAACTGAGATCTGTTGCTCTTTGGAAAGAGTGCTTTTCAAAAGTTCCTAAAAGCTCAGGTTCTGCTAATTCTTAGTAAGCCTTTGGTTCCTCTGTTACTTTCACTTCTTTTATTTCACAATTGTAAAAATAAATTATGGTGAAAAACAGAATGAATCTTTATTAGCAAATGGAAGGACTTAACTTGAGAAATTAGTTGATTTTGAAACTCTCTGCTCAGTTCTAAGTTATTTTAGCATAGAAAACACATCCAGTCATTACTGCTCTCGTTTAAGCCTTATTGTGTCCAGGTTTGTCTTTGGAGAGATAGGTGGGCTGTTCTTTTTGCTAGCTACTTTGTTTATTGGTTACTTTGCTTAGTTCCTCCTTTTGTTAATGATTTTACTTTGCTGCATCTTAACTTAGTTCTCATTGTTCTATAGGCTGTTGATTGGTGGAGTGTTGGTGTTCTTATGTATGAATTGCTAACTGGAGCATCACCATTTACGGTCGATGGAGAGAAGAATTCTCAAGCTGAGATTTCTAGGTAAGGTTCAAAACAGCACGTTCTACATGCTTCCTCACAAAGTGATGCTTGTGCTGTAATACATATTTAGTGAGAATTTTAATCTAAAATTTAGGAATTAAGAAGAGTTACCAGCTTAATGATTCATGTGCTCTGGTTCTGTTGGAATGTCATCTGAAAGCAGATAGATTAGTTCAGTGGTTTGTTGAGGTTAAAAAACTGAAATTGACTTTTATGAAAGCTTTGTTTAAGCTACAGTGGAACCCACAGTTTTGTGGCTGGCTGGCCCTGTTGCATATTTACAGTTAAAAGGGAAATAAAATGAAACATGTGAATAGAATTATCGCATTCAACATTTTGATAGGTAATGAAAAATATTTAGCTATGGAGATTTTTATCTTGTCTTGCTAGACTCCTCCATCACATTTATAACTTTAAATTATCAGGATGAACCCTATTCTCACCTTTTTCTCGTGGGTAGTATTTATTTTGCTAGTGTATAACATGAAACAAAGAATGTGACCCTTTCTAGCCATACTTAGATTTCTGAGAAGAAATGAGAATGACACATGGAAATGAAATAACCTATACCATTAATGTATTTTGTGAGTCAAGTTTTCCTGACTGTCAGCTTCCTTATGTTTGGTAATCTGTACTCTTTAAGGTTTGGTTTCAATACCGAAGCATTTAAAAAAGACAGTACAATAAGATAGTTCCAGATACCTTACTGAGTTTTCTCCCAGAAGGAAGCATTTCCTATGATTAGCTTACTCTTGGAGCAGAAGGAGGTGAAGGCTAAAATTGCACAAATTAATAACCGCTGTTAAGGTCAATTTGGAAGTCCAGACTAACAGAGGTCTTGCTCTTTTTTGAATATGACTGCTGTGTTTCTGACTCTCTGCTGAGGAAGTCTGAAGTTACAATTGGTAAGAGAAGTTACATGAGTCATGTAGATGATTTATTAACTTCTGTTATAAGTTCAGAAAATTTACTGGAATGTTGAGATATGCATTTTGTTTTCTGTTTGTCTATCAGAACAGAAAACTCATAGAACCACCTCCAGAAGTTGTTCTTGGTGGGAAAGAAGAATCCAGTAACAAAACAAATGTCCAGGCTTCATTCTCAGTCATTATGGAATTACACTCAAATTAACTCTGGCTTACTTGAATTTGGGAGTTTGTTGATTTCTCACTTCTGTTATGTCTAAATGAGACTCTGAAGTCTGGATTTCTTAAATTATTTTTTAAAGAAAGCCTTGACTATATAAATAAACTTTATAGATACAGTTTGTCCAGAAAACAAGAAAACTTCTTAGTACTGGTTAACTACTAAACTACTTAGTACTTAGTTCTGCAGGGTTCTTGGTGCCAACTGTCTTGGTAGGTCCTCATGAGTTCTTGAATATCTTATTTTCCTGATAGTTTATGATTAAAGTCAAAGTTGCAAGGCTGCTGGATCCATAGCTAGTAGACTGATCTCTGACCAAATGTTAGCTGTGGCAAGTTTACTGCCTTCTTCTGCCCACATGTTAATATTGGTATGCGTTTTTTTTCTGGTTGATGTATATGCTACACACTCGTTTATACTATACAGCATCTCTCCATGGATATCATTTGATCTTTCTAGTTTCATTTCCTCTCTAAAATTATGAAAAACTGAATTGCAGATAATGTCATCAAATATCTGTAGTTGCCAGTAGTGATGAAATGACTGGCACTTGCACAGAGATAAAAGCTGTTAGAAGCTTCTTTATTGATGGCAGCTTTCTAAGCAGAAATTGTATTCCCTAAGAGTAGACTTACAGAGTACGGTTTCCTCTTCTTCTCTTTCTTCTCTTATTTCTTCTTGTAGCCTTTGATTTTTCTGGGTTTGGGGAAGAAGTCTTGTTCTAAATGAATGCAGACCTTTCTCTTATTTTACCAAGGTGGGAAATAATCTTAAATATTCTATACTGAAATTTTATTCTTGTGTGTGACACAAAGGATATCTGGTTTTAAATATGAGCTTTGACTTCTATTATCAAATATCTGTTATGAGCAGTTCAGTTGTTCTGTCAGAAATAGTCTCTGTGTTTTATGCTTTTTACTCTGATGAGAGATTGTGTTCAGTTCTTTTATCATAGCACTGTGTACTTTTCTTTCATGGGAAGTGCAATGTAAGCTCATACCTAATTTCCCTTGTATTAAAGCCCCTGTCTGTGAATTTATTTATGCTTCAGAGAGGATGGCTGAGACTTGGCCATCTCTCATAAGTACATTTTGTCCACAGTTCTGTGGAAAACCTCTTTGTTGTGAAACTGTTTGGAAAAGGTCTATCAAGTTGGGATGACAGTGATGTTCTTTGTTCTCTACCTGTAAAAGTCTAAGGCAGTAATTACTAGATATTTTCAAGGACAGAGCAGTTGCTAAATTGAACTTCTGACTTGCACAGTATTTTCTATAATTTTGTTCTTGTTTGTAAGCAGGTAGAGCTTATAGCTATTTACCTGCAATGCACAGCATTGCCAAACTTTGTAGGGAGCTCGGAGTCCAAGTAATGATAGGCGATAATGCAGTGATGCTTTTCTAACAGATAGAAATGTGTTATATTTCTTGCACAAGAAGCAAAGCATTTAATGCTAAATTTAGTATGAATTACATCAGTGACGTTGCCTACACATCAGTTCAGGCTTTTAATAAAGCAGACTGTTTCAAGAAAGTTATAACTATCATATCAAGGCCTCTGACTTGCTTAACTTTTATTAGAATTAGGGATGTTCTGTCATCTATGAGTTGGTACGAAAGAATCTGGTATTAATAGTTCTGAGAGGACAGGACATTCAGTAGAGTTGTTTTTAAATGTGAAGATGAAAAATCTTCTTCAGAAGTTTGTCCCCATACTCTTTAATAAGTTTCTAGCTTGGGGTTACTTTCTGTTATCCTCTGAGAATGAGGATGGATATGTATATTTTTGGTGATGCATATGATGCAGTTATACCAGCACTGATGATAGGCTGTGGTGGCAGTTCTGGCATGAACCTAATGTTCTTTTGGTCAGCTATGGTTTCAGTTCATGAAGAGTTGTACAAGGTTCTCATGAAGCATGGCAATAAAAAGGACAACAAATTTGTCCTTCCAGTTTTCCATAATCTGATGGATTACTCTTTTACCTGGTGGAAATAAAAAACAAACTTTAGGTTCTGAGCTTGGAATCTTTTATTATCATGACTTCCATAGTCAGGTTCAGGCATCTTCTTTCAGGCTAATCCCAGAGGAGGGTGATAGATGATAACTTTCATCTCATAATGAAAACTGGATGATTTCTAAAGAGGTTGAATCTTTCCTTCTTCTCTGGGCTTAGCGTAAGATTCTTCTTGTTTAGGGATTAAATTGACCGCTGTAGCTTGCTTCTAAGTTGACATCAGTTGAAAATGTGAGATTTTTAGTGCTGCTACAACCTTACGTTGTTTCAATCTCAGTTGGTGTTCAAAATCTTTCAGTATGTGCTTACTGGAGTCCTCTGTGTATTTTAAGTTCTCCATGTATTGTACTGCCTGAAATTACCACAGTGAGTGTGCACGTAGGCAATGTGTGTGCCTGCCTTTTTAGAACTTTTTAATATATCCTTGGGGTATGCTGTTTGTGTTCTCGATTTTTTCCTTCAGTGTCCTTACCTTTAGATAGTACATTTGGAGTAATTGAAGAATTTGCCTTCTTTATGTAAAACATGGGAGCTTCACATACAAAGCTAGTTGTTGAAGCGTGATTCTGCTTAGGTTTCCAAGATGTTGAACTTTCACTAATCTCATTTGATGACTTCTAGTTCTTGTGTTAGAACAGATAGTGAGGTCCCTACCTACTTTCTTTTTGCCATTCATCATTTTCAGAGGAACACTATGCCTGTTCACTTACAGTCATCTTTTCACAAAGTTGAAGAGTTGTAGCCTCTGTTGTTGTTCTTCATCGAAAATATATTCTGTATCTTTGATTAATTCTGTTACTCTTCTCTGAGTCATAGTGCTTCCTTTTGAGAGGAGGGCACAGGTACTGTACACAATGTTAAGTGTGCAAGCAAACCTCATGTGGTATAAGTG
This sequence comes from Centrocercus urophasianus, assembly GCF_019232065.1. Taxonomy (NCBI): domain Eukaryota; kingdom Metazoa; phylum Chordata; class Aves; order Galliformes; family Phasianidae; genus Centrocercus; species Centrocercus urophasianus. Next base: position 37,339,114 of record NW_024884586.1, on the reverse strand, counting down.
TTTTCTCTCTCTGTTTTCTTCACGTTGGAGTTGTGTTTTTTGACTGTTGTCAAGCATGATGTTGGTGTTTTTATTAAGCTATATTGTTAGCTATGTGATTTGTTTTGGGCAGTAGTGATAAAGTATGAAGCTATGATTGTTTTTTCTCTCTTGGATTAAGCTTCTTTCTTAGACTGAAAATTTGTTGTCCTTTTTATTGCCATGCTTCATGAGAACCTCATACAACTCTTCATCATCTGTCCTTGCCCTTAAGAAATTTATGAAAGTGTTTGCTTGTATTACTCATTGCTCAGCATTTTTCTTGGGTTAGCTATGAGCCTGTTCAACAGCACTGGTCCCAGCACAACACCCCAAAAATAACATCAACTTATAATTCTACCTGTTGTGAGTTTACCATTTACTCTATTCCTCTATTTTGACTTAACTGAATGTTATCTATGCCAGGACTGTTATCCTTATCACGTAACAAATTAATTTCCCTAAGTGTCTGACTTTTTTTTTTTTTTTTTTTTTTTAAACTAAAAGCCCTTCATAAATCCCAATGGTGATTGGAATTATGAGACAAATCACTCTGGCTCACTTCTTTACTCATAAGAAATCCTAAGGGACAGTTCTTCCACAGACTCCTTACAAAAGCTGTGCCGACTTCCTGCTGGTGCTTGTCCATATGTCTGGGAATTTGGCCTAATTTTTTGCTTGATTTACCCCCAAAAGATGTCCTGTTTACGTATTTCCTCAAGTATTCTTAAAATAATAAAAAAAAAAGTTCAGATTTACCATTCTTCTGTCTCTAGGTACATAGCACTACCATTAGTATGGTAACTCGTTGATTTAATGCTTAGCACATTAAGTAATTATCAGATGTGATTTTGTTTGTTTTGTAGGAGAATATTGAAAAGTGAGCCACCTTACCCACAAGAAATGAGTGCACTGTCAAAGGATATAATTCAGCGCCTTTTGATAAAAGACCCCAAGAAGAGACTAGGTTGTGGTCCAACTGATGCTGATGAAATCAAACAGCATCCCTTTTTCCAGGTGAAGAAATAAAAGAATTTTCCCCACATTACTCTATGTTAATGCCTTTGAAATCTAATTCAAAAGAAATTGCATTGTTTTGGTAACAAGTAGCTTGCAAGTGTGTTAATTGCACTAGAGTTGATAAGAACATCCATGTGCTTGTACATATGATTTTTGTACACACTACAGCAAGGGCATAGTAACTTTTCTAATTTCTTCCAAGTTTGTTCCTACCAGCTGTTTGAAGCAGCCAAAAGCCACATTATACAAACCAGAAGATTTAACGAAAAGCTCTTAAATTATACATTTTGTGTTTTGTTAAAAAAAAAAAAAAAAAAAAAAAAAACCCCAAAAAAAAAACAGAAAACAAAAAACTTTGCACCAGTGCCACAAAATAATTTGAATATTGGTGGAATTCGCCATTAATGATGAACTCCTCTTCTGTGCTTGCCTTTGCCTAATTAAACCTTTAGTCTTGTTTAGTAGATTTTAATTCAATTCAGATTTTAGTGTGTTGGAGTTTGATATCAAGCAGTGATGTAAGAATGTACTTGTGTACAAGAGTTGTACTGTTCCATACATTGTTGCTAAGATTGTGTGTTTTCTTTGAAAAATACATATTTTTCTGGTACTTATGAAGTTAAATATATTTCTAACTAGTATAAATTTTGTAGTATTTAAAGTTGATAGTTGATAAATCAGACATTTCAAATAAATCTATTCAATGTAGTTACAGCACTCAGTATGAGCATATTGGCTTTTTAACTTCTGAATTTCTTCTCATGTCTTCTGTATTTCCTTCCCTTCATGGAGAATCTGACAGATATCTGCATAGCATTAAAATCCTTTATTCAGCATTCGTTTTAAAAGATACTTTTTTTTTTTTTTTTTAATACGGTACTACTTGATTTTGGTTTCATTTCAGTTCCATTCATTTACGGAGATAGGATCATTTTTTCATTAGTACCGTATCTATGCTCCCCACTTCCAGCCATTTACTCAACTAAGCCCTTCATCTTAGGGCTGTGGAAGCTGAGATTTGTAAACAAGTAGGAATTGGCAATGAAGAGTTCAGGATACCATATACTTGCAGTATGGCTTACAAAAATAAGTGATGTTTCCGGTGAAATAGAGGAAGAAATTCAGAGGTTGTCACACTAGTTGTTTGGCTCATCTCCACTGTTGAATATATTTATATTCTTTCTATGAGACTTAAACATGCATTTGATCAGGCCTTTTCTTAATAAACTCTGCCAGGAGAGATTTGCCAAAATATGTAGGTAACTGTTGAAACTTTGCCTCTGACATCTTATGCAAAGATTTGTTTGTGATATAAACAGTATATCCTAGGAATTTAGCCAAATATAATTTGAATGCTTTTTCTTGTGGAAAGTAGCAAGTAGAAGTAAGACTGTATGGTTCTGGATATTTCTTTCCTTAATATTGTCTTCTCTTAAATTTTGATTTCATTCAAGCTTATTCTTCTTTTTTCTTTTTTTTTCTTTTTTTGTTTAGAATATAAATTGGGATGATTTAGCTGCCAAAAAAGTGCCAGCTCCATTTAAACCAGTAATTAGAGATGAGTTGGATGTCAGTAACTTTGCAGAAGAGTTTACAGAAATGGACCCAACATATTCTCCTGCAGCAACCCCTCAGACTTCAGAAAAAATATTTCAGGTATTTTAAGGACTCGCGTTCATTTAGAAAAATAAAAATAAAAAAAATCATGCCTTGAGCAATTCCAAGTTTACAGCTTGATTTGCTTTCCCCACATTCTCAGTTACTGGGAATTATCTGTGTAATTTCCAGTGCCAGTTCCCAGGTCTGTTTGTTCAGTGACTGCAAAATTAGTGGGAGCTAACAGCAGAATTGAAAGTAGGTCTTTCAATTACTTTGAGTGCTCTGATTACTAGACTACCACATGCAGATCAATAACACGGGTTTCTTTACCATCTCCTCCACGCTACTAAAGAATGATTTTTACTTAGACTACACAGTCTGCATGTCAAACAGGCAAACAGCTCAAATGCAGCCTCAAATTTGGGATGAAAACTGCAGAGGTCACCAGCAGTTTACTGTTTTCTCTGCCCCCTACTTCGAGCAACTTAATGCTTAGTGTAAAGGAATACAGGATCGTATTTTGGAAATGTATGATTTGTACTGACCATTGAAAAGCCTTTATGTATGTCATAGTAATATCTAACTCATCCTGCAGTGGAAGTCACAGCGGTTCTTGTTATGCCTAAATGGGGCACATCAATAACATGAAGCTTATTTTGTCTTGCCATTTAAGACTGCCTGTTGCTTATATCAGAACATAAAAACTGTTTCCTACCTTAACTTTTATGGGTTTTTGGGGAAGCCAGGTAGTTTGAATTATGAACCTTTCTTATTACTGCAGAATAATTTAAGCAGTCAGATTTTTAGCCCTGTTTCCCTGAATTTTTGTATTGTTGCTATTTTACCTACAACTTTGGAGAATTGTGTAACTACTTTCAGAAGGACATCTGATCATGTCAAACATAGCAACAACACCTCATCAATAGCCAATCAACAGTTTCTGTATCATGTTATGAATGTTTTAATTTTTTTTTAATTCCATAGAAACTTCTGATATTTTATACGCAGTATTGTAGTTTGTGTGCAACACTTTCAAGGTCTGTCCTTTTCTGATGTCTCTAATTTAATAGGGATATTCTTTCGTTGCACCTTCTATTTTGTTTAAACGCAATGCAGCTACAGTAGATCCTGTTCAGTTTTATGTGGGGGATGAGCGACCTGGAACTACAACTATTGCCAGAAGTGCTATGATGAAGGTAATAATAATATCAAGACTAAGTTAATTTGGTTGACTTGGAACAGCATATAACTTTCAAAGCAGCAATCACAAGCTGTGTTACGGATTACAGAATAGTCATTATGCGTGTATCTTTTCTCTGTAATGGCTCCTCAGATGATCCAAGCATATAATTTGCATGTGGTGCTATAAAGAAGTGGTTAAAGTTTAGTCTGAACAATGAGATGATTGTCTAGTTTTCCAGAAGACCAAGTATAATAACCTTAGATGAACACACGCTATTGTGATGTCTTCAAACTAACACATAGTTTTGTGAATAAATGTATGTATGAGCTTCTTTGATCCTGTTTGTCTGAACCTGTTGTACCTTAAGCTGTTGTTGTAGTAGTGATGCTTTATTTAGAGACTGTTTTTTTAATAACATAGGATTTACTCTTTGATTGTTAAAATAAAGTTTATGCATTTTGTTAAATAGAAATTAAGATTTATATTTTATCAAAAAGAGAGCTCTTTTCATCTACATTTAAAATTGTAAAAATACTCACAAAACTTTACTCTTTGTCTTTGACTGTGTATACTAAAAGTATTCTGCAGAACTAAATACAGACAGTTTCCTAACAGGACTCTCCATTTTTTCAACATTATGAACTGGATCTGAAAGAGAAACCATTGGGAGAAGGAAGTTTTTCCATTTGTCGAAAGTGCTTACACAAGAAAACTAGCCAGGAGTATGCAGTAAAAATAATTAGCAAAAGGTATAAATATTCTATAAGACAATAAAAATATTTTCTTTGCTTACTGTCACCCATGGATTAGAATAATGCTCGCTACGTTTTTGAAGGTGGAAAATTAACTTTAAAATGATTTCCTCTTTGACATACCTCTGCAGTATCTACAGAAACATGTAGTAAACTTATGATCTTTGAAAGAATCTGAGAGTTTTTTGAAACAAAATATTGTTGTTGTTGGGAGGACACAAGAAGAAGGGCTTTTTCCTGGTTCATGCTTATATTTTATCCCTGATTTTGCTCCAAACCAGAGTTGAGGGTAAAAGGTCCTCCAGTCTTTAGAACTAAGTGAACTAAATTTAGTTTTTTGGTTGTTCCTTTTTTTTTTTTTTTTTTTTTTTTTTTTTTTTTGCAACTCAAGTGATTTGTGTAGGACATTGTTTTTGAAAAGTATGTGTAGTATATGTAGTTTGATTTGCTTCAGGTCTAATTAATTTGAATATGAATCTGTGTGTAAAATATAATTAGATTGTGGAGTTTTGCTTTACATCCGTTTCCTGGATGTTCTGAAGGCAGCATTTCAGTGGAGACAGCTGATTCACTTTGCTCATGGATACCATCTGATCTTCTTCCAGAATAGATGCCTCCGGCATTTTCTTCCCAGAGGGAAATAAGGGATTATTTTGGGGTTGATTATAGGTTAATTTTGCTCAGTATTCATTATTAAATATGTCCCCAGCATGGTGTACAGTGCTGGCAGAAGAGGCAAGGGAAATGTGCAGATGTTCTACTCTCAGCATGATAGTGGTCGTTGTGGTCTCTTCCTCCAGCACATTTGACTATACCTCTGAATTAAATGTCCAGTAGACTTAAGTGTTTGATCACATGCTTCTTGAACGGGAAGAGTGTAAGAAGGCCAGTTTTAAGGTCTGCTACGATTAGTGGTGACATCATTAAAGCTATTAATGGAGCCTATAGAGAGAGATTCAAACGACCAGGCAGCAGCGGTAGAATTCAGTTACCTAAACACAGGCATTGATGTAATGCTATTTTAGAATCAACTGGTGTCCTGTGAGTCCTCCAATTCACAAATCACTCTTGTGACTGCTAGATCTCTTCCAGGCTCTCCTATGCTTTGGCAACTGAATCCTGTTTGAAGTACATATTTTGGAGTGGGATAGTTTACCCTGTAAGCTTCATTAACCAGAATTTCTGTTGTTACACTGAGACTTCATATGTGCAGTAGACACCTAGGTTGGATGTTTTAATCTGAATTTCTGTCATACATCCACGCTTAGACTTTTTTTTTTCTGTGCTGCGTGTAGAGCTGCTGATCAGTACTTGCATTTCATCTTAAGGAAAAATCCACCTTAAATAATTATTGTTTTTGGATAACAATGATCAAATTAGTACGGACTTTTCACACAGGCCTAGTCTTTTAGGATGGCATCTCTAAATGATGTTACTCACAGGTTCTTTTGCTCTTTTTCCTTCATCTTGGTGGACCAGGCTAAACGAAGGTAAGAAGTGGTCTGTGTACTAACATTTTTCAGGGTTGCAGTTTGTGAGCAGACATGGAGCATGTTTGTGTAGCTCTTAGAGGTAGCAGTAAATCTGTTCTCAGAATGAAACTAGCCTTGAAGAAGAAACTGTTAAACTGTAAATAACATTGCTCTTAAAATCACACGAGCTCTTGCTGATAGGAGAAGTGTACTAGGTTTTTAGTAACTTCTTTTGCCTCGAAGTCAGATGGTCTTTTACTCCTATCCATCAAAGATACACAACCTGAATCCTACACATGGGCAAGCCTTTTCAAGGTTCTTGGGATGAAAGCTAAAACGAGAAATTCCTCAGTGGTCATGCTTTGTTAGTACAGCTGGATCCATCCAACAATTTAATTTTTTTCTGTTTGTCTTGAAACCCAGAGAAACAACGGAGTCCTGTAAACTTCCCTGAGTTACAGTTTCAGAGCTTCCATTTGCTTTTCATAGTACTGTCTGTCTACAAAACTGAGATGCAAACCATTAATAGAAGGGAAATACTCAGAAAAGTCCAGGCACATATTTCAAAGGTTTGTTTACATTATTGAGCCCTTTTAGCCTGTTTCCTAGGTCCACCTTCTCCTAGTAGTTTCTAGGAGGAAACAGTTATCTAAGATGGCTTTTGAATTTGCTAAGGACCTGAAATCACTTCCAGTTTAAACAAGAAAGTCAACAGAGGTACGGCTTAGTTCACTTTTTGATTATATGAAGCCTGCAGAAAGGCAGAATTCTTCTGTACAAAATTCTCATTGTGGTTCTCGTCCTAATTAAGAACAACAGCACAAAACCATTTCTGCAACCAGAAATGCAGAACATGTGGTAAGAGGTATTCTACCTGTGTTATCCATAAGGCCATTCCCTAAGTTAGTACAGGACTAGCCTTTCTTACTCAAAAGGAGAGAGTTTTGGCAAAAATATTTGTGTATTTTTTGCCCCAAATATGTCAGTATATGTATTTAAAGGAAAACAAAGTGGTGTTCTTCTCAGTCAGTATTCATATAAGTTTTCGTAATGTTCAACATGTTGAAATTTTTTGGCTGTAGATATTTAAGTACTTGAAAGAGAATTGTGAGATCATTTTTTGCTTTGGAGCAAGACTCTTCTTATTTCTTCCATTTCATATTTTTACAGTCATCTGTTCCGGGTTTCCTGTGTATCACGTAATTCCTATATAGATTGTTACAGGTTTTATTTTTTTCTAGTGGGAACTCATTATTTCTACACAGGACTGGCAGTATTTACTCCTATAAGAATGGAGAGCGTTGGGGCAATAATTTGAGTCTTCAGGATAAAGCTGAGCTAAAAGATATTTGTAGGAGCAGAGGTGAAATCAAATTGCCTTGGTCTAAGGGAAAGGTTTGTTTAAGATAGAAGTTTTGTGAAACCTTTTCAGCTTTTGCTGCAGTAATTTACAGTTGCATCAAAAAGTCATTTGATTTGGGTGTGGTATTTCTTAAATGTCCGAACTTGCAGGGTTACATGGATAATTTTTCTCAGGTTCTTTTGAATATGGTTTTAATTATGCTCAAGGGGTTGTAATGTTCAAAAACCTGGATAGCAAACAATTAAAAAAAAAAAAATAAAAACGTAACACACTGTGCAGTTTGCTTGGTAAAACTGATACAAAATGTTTTCTCAATTTTTTCAGGATGGAAGCGAACACCCAGAGAGAAATAACAGCTCTGAAACTCTGTGAAGGACACCCCAATGTAGTGAAGTTGCATGAAGTTTATCATGACCAGGTATTTTGAAGCTATAATCAGCATTTGCCAAACACATTACTTGGTGTTTTCCAAGTGTGTCTAGAACTTAAGTTTACTATTATTGCATAGGCAACTTTTTTCCTAGGGGTTTTGTCCAATTTTGAAGCAGAAGTTCTGTATTCAAGGGAACTAGAATTTACTTTTTGCAAATTAAAAATGCATTTGAAAGGTATATGATATATGTGGCTTTTTTTTCTTGCATGTAAGTAACTTTTAATGGAGATAACCAAATACTTGCTGAATTACTGAAAGTGAAAATAGATATTCTATTTGAATATTTGAGATCAGTTTAAGTTTCATTTAGTTTCAGATACCTTAGTTGCTATTTTCCTTACTATAATAATATGATAAGCTCCTCAGCATGTAATGGAGATTGGCCCCTGGTTTGAACTATTCTGCAGAGGTCCCTTCCGACCTGAACTACTCCATGATTTTAGTGTACAGTCTTGTAACCTACTATGGGTTCTCTTAACTCTTCACAAATCCCAAACTATCCCCATCATGCTGTTTAAACAAGGACCAGCAAAATGTTGAAGTGAAGCACTTTTGAAATGAGCTGAGCATGTGAAAAATGACAAGAGAAGTCCTTCAGAGAGGAGGTTCAGCATAGCTTCACCAAGAGAAAGTCATGCCTGACCAGTTTGGTGGCCTTCTATATTGGAGTGTCAGCATCAGTGGACAAAGAACTCATCCTTGGCAGTATCCCTGTGGAGAAGGATCTGGGGTCCTGATGGATGAAAAACTGAATATAAGCCAGCAGTGCATGCTTGCAGCTAGGAAATTAGGAAGTCCAATGGTAACCTGGGCTCCATCAGAAGAGGGGTGGCCAGTAGGGACAGGGAGGTGATTGTCTCTCTCTACTCTGCCCTTGTGAGACCCCATGTGGAGTACTGCATCCAGATCTGAGGCCCCCAGTACAGGAAAGATGTGGTGCTGTTGGAGAGGGTCCAGGAATGCCACAATCTGGAGCACCTCTCTTATGAAGATAAGCTGAAGGAACTGGGCTTGTTCTGCCTGGAAAAGAACCTCATTTTGGCCTTCCAATATTTAAAAGCAGTTTACGAACATGAGGGAAATCAACTTTTTACACAGGTAGATAATGATAGGACAGTGGGGAATGGTTTTAAACTAAAAGAAAGGAGATTTAGATTAGATGTCAGAGGGAAGTTCTTTACTGAGAGAGTGATGAGGGACTGAAACAGGTTGCCCAGAGAAGTTGTGGATGCCCAGTCCCAGGAGGTATTTAAGGCCAGGATGGATGGGAAGCCCTGGGCCATCTGATCTAGTATTTAATCCCTGCCTTTTCCAGAGAGAGGTTGGAATTGGATGGTCCTTGAGGTCCCTTCTAACCCAATCCATTTTATGATATGATTCTATGATTCAAATTGGATATCACGAAAAGGTTTTTCACCAAGAGGGTGGTCAGCACCCCCAGAACAGGCTCCCCAGGGAAGTGGTCATAGCACTGAGCTTGCCAGAATTCGAAAAGTGTCTGGACTGTGGTCTCTGATATGTGGTCTGAATTTTGGGTGATCCTGTGTGGTGGCAGGAGCTGGACTCTGATTTCTGTCTGTCCTTTCCCACTTGGGAACACAATATTCTGAAGTCCAGAACTGATTGAAATTATCTGGTCTTGATATTTCTCCAATTTGTCTAAAGAAACTCCAGTTTTTAACTTAATCTAATGTCAGTTTGATCAAATTAGTAATCCAACCTTGGAGTATTACTTAGTTATGTTTAGCAAACCACAGAAAGTTTGCTAGTGAAAATATCCTTATTCTTTCCAACTTTCGTCTGTTCTGAAGATATAAAGAAAAAAATGCAAGAAAGGATGTCTGAGAAGCACTACTAGCAATAGGACTAGCAGACACATTGTGCTTCTGAGAAGTCTTGCCTCTTTCTGTTTACACAGCTATCCTCCTGTTCCTTAATATGTAAAGACTGCACCTTTCCTTCCTATATATTTCTGTGAAATTGATTTTTTTAACCTCTTCCCTTGAGCATGCTTTACTTGGCTTTCAAATGTTACATTGTTACTGTATTTCAGGGGAAGGAAATCTAGTAGCCACCACAGGCTTACACCCATTGACATTTGAGAATGCTGATTTCACTTTCTGGTCCTGATGAAGCTTTCTGGGAAGCATACTATTCATTCCATGGCAAGAAATTTGAAGTGCAGCCAATGTGTGCTAATGTGTGCATTTCTAATATCCCGTCTTTTTCCTTATGGTTTTAGCTTCACACTTTTCTAGTAATGGAATTACTGAAAGGAGGAGAATTGCTTGAACGTATTCAGAAGAAGCAGCATTTCAGTGAGACAGAAGCCAGTCATATTATGCGCAGACTTGTTTCGGCAGTGAGCCACATGCATGATGTAGGAGTGGTCCATAGAGATCTGAAACCTGAGGTATGGTGACTTGTAATAACTTAATACTGAAACATGTACATTTTTCTGCTGTTGTTTCTTCTTTTTTTTATCAAGTGGTATCCCTTCCACAGGCATTTTTCTGCTCTTAGGTAAAAATAACTGTTGGGAAGCATTTTGAGTTTTGTTAGAAAGAAAAATTACATTATAACGTGTTTGAAAACATTCTTTACCTATTTGGGGAACAGTTTTTGCTAGTGGTAAGTACACTTACTATATGAAGCAATCCATAAGCAGAGTGAGGTTGCTTGTTTACCTTGTACATTTTCACCTTTTTTTTTTTAATCTTAATTCACTTGGTGAGGCTTCTTTTGGAAGTGACTGCAGCACTCTTGTACCATCTTACTCTCCCAGTTAAACACAGAATGAACTAATGGAGGTGTGTGATCAAGTAGTTTCTCAAGATGGAAAAAATGATATTGTTTCATATGTATTTTTAAGGAATTATTGTTCTGAGTATTAATAGTATTGTGCAGCAGCATCTTGCCTTCAAGACATTTTTGTTTACTGTGATACAGCTGACCACTGGTTTTATTCTGCTTTGTGGAGCCAATGTTTGTTCCTCCTAATGTTTTTTTGCTTTTTGCCAGCAAAGAGATGTTACATTTGTTTAGCCTAGGAATGGTGTAGTTTCATGTTAGTTTGTCCAGTAAGGATGCTATGTTGTATTGGTGATTACAGTCAGCATATGTCATTAAATAGCTATGCTGTTTGTATCTGGAGTTTAAAATGATCTACAGTCCTTACAGTTTCATCCTTTTGTAACATACATTCAGGTATTTATTTAGTTAGAATTCTACGTGTGAAGAAGACTTCTAGATGTTAGTATTTAAATGCTAAACCTATGTTTGAAAACATCTCTACTAAATAAGCAGTGAAATAAAGAAGAGCTATTGTGAAATTCTGTGTGTCAGAATGTTGCAAATGTAACTCTCAGAAAAACTTTTTGCTTACACCATTGGGGAAACAAAACAGCTTTTGAAACAAGTCCTTGTTGAAAGAATGAAAAATAGAAATCCATTCTCTCTTACTTTTCTCCCAGTTTTACTCTCACTGCTAACTTGAATATAAAGGCCAGATTCTGTAAAGCAGGGCTTCTTTCGGCTGTCTCATATGTTGAGCAGTCTTTGGTTCTATATCATATTCAAGAAGAGAAGCCTGGAAAGTCCAAGTTAGGAAGGGTTAGCAAGCAATTTACAGAAAGCATTTCCTCTACAGAGTTGGACTTAACCAACCCGTCTCCTTCCTGCTTTTTGTTTTGAAAGTTACTATTTTAGGTTCAGGCATGAACTTAGTATGGGATATGCAGGTTTCCCAATATAGATGTGGTTAGTGCACCTTTCTGTCAAAATATATATAAAAAACTGTTGTTCTTCTAACAAGTCCAGTCACATTTGTTTGATGTTCAGCTTTGGCATCTGAACTGTTACTGGTAAATCTACTTTTAAAAATGGAACTGATTATGTGTCAGTAAAGATGGGGCTTCTTTTTACTAGTGTGGACTGGAAGGCTCTTCTGTTTAAGCAGTAGCAATTAGAACGCATATATTGCTTTGCAAAATGGAGAAGTACTGGATAGGAAAAAAAAAATCAGAAATTACAGAAGAAAGGAATTAATGAAGCATATGTGACCATTTAGAGGCATTCAGTAGAAGATTTGAGGATTTTTTTTACTGTGAAGTAATCATTAATCTGTGAATTGGGCTCTAAGGATATTAGGAAAAAATATACCAAGACGTAACTAATCACAGAATTGTAGGAATTGGAAGAGGCCTCTGCATGTGGCAGGGGGGCTGGAGATTCATGATCCTTGAGGTCCCTTCCAACCCTAGCCATTCTGTGAGTTCATCAAGTGCAACCCCCTGCCTAAAGCAGGCTCCTTACAGTAAGTTGAAGCGATGTGGACTGTAGCTTTGGGGTCTTGGTGAAGTACAATTTATTTACCTCATCAATAAAGGAATCTCAACCCAACTTAAAACTATATCTTTCTTGCCATATGTAACCAATTTCATTTTCAGCTCAGGACAGATTGTTTTAACCAATATTGTTAAAATTGAAATTGCCACGTTGCATGTAGCATATGTCATGGTGAATGCTCTCAGGTTCTCCTTGTTGATCTTCTTGCAGTCTAGGAATTGATTTTTTTTCTCCTTCTGAATGAGTTTGAAAATAATTGTTTCATGTTCAGTCATTCAACTTTTGTATTAGAAAAATACATAGGGCTGTAGGCTTTCCTGGCATTGAAGAGGTCAAACATTGAAGATAACAGCAGATTTTTGCTCCCCGCTGCTCTCTCAAAAGTTCAAGGAGAAGTAGAAATCAGTAATAATTAATCTCTGCCTCAGCTATTTTTCCTAAGCTTCACTCTTGTGTATCCTTTGAGAAATACACACAGAGAAAAGAATAGATCTTAAATCTTCTCCTGAACTGACAACAACTTGTCTTTCTTCAAGGGTAAAGTGCTGTATTTCGTATGTAAAGCTGAAATTCTTGGCAACAGTTAAAATCAAGTTTTATTACTTTTGATATTCTGTTCTGTGACCTTCTATGCCTAAACACTGACGTTCATCAGAAGTCTCACTGAAAGTGTATCTCTGCTTTTGAGATCCATGCCACTTTCTAGTACTCAGTCTTTTACTTCCAGATTATTCTTTTGTGTTATTGTGCTGTCATGGCAATATGGCTTCAGCCTGTTACCACCTGAGGACCAAAGTCTATTCAGTTGCAAGACAAGGCATGCAAGAATAGTTCCACACACACTAGAAAATGATCATTCACAGTGTGCCAGAAGAAAGTGAAAGCTTAAATAAGATCTACTTTTTTTTCCTGTGGAAAAGGCAATTCTTCTTTTCATGCGTTCATCTTTGGTACTTGGCCTTTACATTTTTTCTTGTCTGTGTTTGCCTACTTGTTTTTCTTGCTAGTCTTTGCTGAATACATTTTCATTAATACTCTTGGATGGCTGGCCAATCCACACCTTGTATTTTCTTGCATTTCTAAGTATTTCTACTTTTCAATTTTTTCCATTGTCTCCCAATGCCCCTTTGTATAATTTTTTCTTTAGTAATAAGTGTAGAAGAATATCTAGTACGGTCTTCTGAAAAATTTTCTAATTAATGCTAATAATGGTATTGTTTGCTTCTCAGAATTTGTTGTTTACAGATGAAACTGATAATTCAGAAATAAAAATAATTGATTTTGGCTTTGCTCGATTAAAACCACCTGACAATCAGCCTCTTAAGACTCCATGTTTTACTCTGCATTATGCTGCCCCAGAGCTCTTTAATCACAATGGTTATGATGAATCTTGTGATCTCTGGAGTTTGGGAGTCATTCTGGTAAGTGAATGGGTTTTTACATTGTAACTTTATTATAAATGCTTTTTACTAAAATGCAAAAGATTTAAAACTGTTTCAGATTTGTATTGGGTAGATGGGACATTCAAGTGAGAAGAAACTGTTGCTCAAATAATAGATTCCAAAAACAGATACTTTCTAGGAGTAAAGATATATATATTTTTTTCCTAAGCAGTACATTTATTTCAGTATTTCTGGGAGTTGAAAAATACTTTATTAATACAGTCTGGTTTTTAAAAAGAAACATTTTTGTTAGGAGATTTTACAGGCATCTGTAGTCTTCTGAGAGTTTCAGTTCAGAGAAGGAACCAGCCTGTATTCTGAAATACAGAAAAGCATTTTCAAGAAAAGTAAGCTTGGTCTAAATACCATCATGTTTTTACTGTGGTTTCCTGTAACTTACAAATACTTTTTCTAATAAGGGCTCCATTGAATGTCTTGTGCGTTTAGCATTTTCTATAGCTTTGAAAATGTGCCAGTCAATGTTCTTCTATATAGTGCTGGTGATGCTGTATAAATGACAGTATCTACTGTGTAGAGTCTTCAGTAAGTGTGTTGTTTGTTAATATTATTTTGTTCTCGTGGCAGTATACGATGTTATCAGGACAGGTACCATTTCAGTCTCAAGACAAAAGTTTAACATGTACTAGTGCATTGGAAATAATGAAAAAGATAAAGAAGGGAGAATTTTCCTTTGAAGGGGAAGCTTGGAAGAATGTTTCTGAAGAGGCCAAAGAGTTAATTCAAGGTAGGTATCCACCAATACTTTGTTTTTCTATTTCCAAAGGTAACATTTCAGTTAGTGCTATCTAGTACCTGAGTGCTGTGTCTCACCTGACAGAGTAGCTTGAGCTACGAGTTTTAGTCACAGTTGGTACATACCAAAGTGGGATTCAGGATTGTACACATATGCTGGGCAGAGAGCTAATGTAGTAAGATGTTAATCGAAGGTTAATCCTTGAATTTCCTGGGGTAGGAAATAATTGCAGAGGTTTAGAAAAGGTGAAGTCATTTTAAAGTATGTTTAAAAGCAGAAAAATTGTTATATTTTGGTTTTGTGAAAATGCCAGGTTTGTTGGTAAGATACATGTTTTGAAAATAGAGCTTTTTCAGAATAAAATGTATTACTGTCTTTTCCCTTGAAGTGTGTCTTTGAATGAGTGTGTCAAGACTGCTGTATTTCTGAGCTGCTTTTTGTGTTTTTTTTTTTTTTTTTTTTTTTTTTTTTTTTTGCATTTGCTATACTTTGTGTTCCCGTTAGCCAATGTAGGCATCTAATTAAGGCATTTTAGGGAGAAGTTCTGAGTCAATAGAAGCAGGCTTAGAAGGAGTCTTTGTGCCAATAATGTAGACATATCCAGATTCAGACCTCAGTGGATTGTGCTGAGAATCTGGATTGCTTTCTCAGACTTCACTCTAGACATGTTGTAAGTGACTCAATCCTCTTGTAGTTTACAATTCATGTGAAAAGAGATGAGTTAGCAAGCATGTAAAGATGTCTTGGTTTTAATGATTCTTTTACAGTGAATGATGGTATAACATTGTGTGAATTTTATCTAGAATAAGCATTGGCCTATGTGGGATAAATATTATCATGACTTAATTATCAAAGCAATGCATTGTCTCTTAAAAGAGTACAAATGAAGAGAATGTAATATATTTCTATTAGGACTTCTGACAGTGGATCCAAACAAAAGAATTAAGATGTCCAGTCTGAGATACAACGAATGGCTTCAGGATGGCAGCCAGCTGTCATCTAACCCCCTAATGACTCCTGATAACTTGGGTTCTTCAGGCGCTGCAGTGCATACATATGTCAAAGCCACTTTTCATGTAAGTTATGAAAAATCTTCTGTTATGTAACAAATCTTGTAATTTGCTAATCTAGATTTTCGTATGTTTTCTTCTTAAATAAAAGTATTTGTCCTTATAATTCAGTGATTCCTTTTTTCCCCTCTGCACCTAATGTTTTAGTAAGTACAGTGAAAATATGAATGATGAGACAGAAATGAATTTCTTGAAGACATTTATATTAATGAGGTTTTTGGGGTTGAGAGACAACTGTTCATGAAATATCTAGAAAAATATTCTGTTTTTTTAGAAAAATATATTGAAAGACCATCTAGATTTTGTAGAAGGGAAAAGGAAGTTTCTGCTTCAGTCACTAGAATTCTTATCCTTCTCATGGTTATGAAATCAAGATTATATTTTTTGTATGTATGTATTTATATTTTAAGTATTATGGATACATTTTAAGTAGATCTGCTCATCAACCAATATATGTTTATTAAATAAGTTTGAATTTCAGCCATGTTGTACAAGCATGGTATTGATTCTCATTATTCCTTCTACAGAAAATGGACTGAAATTGTGCATTTTTGTGCTGAAGTACTTGTTTTTTTGAGAGGCCTCAATAATGCAAAATAATTTGAGCAGAAGGAAAAGTTTTATTTAACCAACTGTACTTCCTGAAAATATAGTCTTAATGTAGTTTAAGTCTCAAATAAAAATAAATAAATAAATAAATTCTTAAACTTAGAAGAACAGGGAAGGAAAAATGCCAGTTAATGTTATGTATTTCTCAAATATGGATAATGACAAATTGTGTCTTTAAATATATGTAAAGGCTACTAAAATTACTGATATAACTAAAATAATTAGTAATAATCTGTCAAGAAATTACAGTTTATCTTATAATTTACCGTTGAGTACTCATTAAAATCTATTAGTCTATTCATAAAATGTCTTCTACCTCGTAAAAGCATTAAAATTACCTTTTATTTTTAAACAGGCCTTTAACAAGTACAAAAGGGAAGGATTTTGTCTCCAGAATGTTGACAAGGCACCTCTTGCAAAGAGAAGAAAAATGAAAAAAACGAGTACAAGCACAGAGACACGTAGCAGCTCCAGTGAAAGTTCACATTCTTCTTCCTCTCATTCTCATGGTAAAACTACACCTACAAAGACACTGCAGCCAACAAACCCTACAGACAGCAATAACCCAGAAACTATCTTCCAGTTCTCTGACTGAAAAGCAGAGAATGTTTTGTCTTGAAGATTTGCGTGGTTATAAACTGGGCAGTACCTTTGTCTTCTCCCACCCCTCCTCCCTGTGGCTTACAGGCCACAGAAATATGTCCGCCGCTTTAGTAATGTATTTTAGCCATACCTTTTTAGCTTCATATTTCAATACATTTCTTTTTAGCATTACGTTTGGTATCACTGGATATGGTATAATACTGTATTACAACCAACATTATATTCACTTGGGATAAATTACTAGTCTGCAGTCAAGCTCCTCATAGTAAGGAGCTATTCTGCCCTTGGTACAGCTTGGAGGAAACCTGTTTCTCAGCATCAGAATCTTCCGCCCAGTTTCTTCTCTGCTATTAAAAGAAAAGAAAACTCTGTAAAACATAGAACTCTTGAATCTTCTGCTTAAATAAATATGTCCAGCTATGTGAAGAATCTCATAGCATTTGATTCTTCCTGTACATAAGGAATGATTGGTACAATCCACCAAAGAAGTGAAGTACTCAAAGGCCTCTTAAATTTGGGATTACATTCTATGCCATTTATTTGAATTTTAAGAACAAAATGAAGTATTATGCAACTCTTAGGTTGCATTAAAAAGTTGCTCCATGTATCTTGTTTTAAACAATTGAGAATATCTTAGATTTTATTTATTTAATTTTTTAGAAAACATCTAGAGTAAAAGATGCCTAAGGTGACGTGTCTAGTACTGTGATACAGTAATTTTTATTTCTACTTTTTGAAGTTAATAACTTTTAAAATGTTTTACAGATTCTAAAACATAATGATATTACAGAAAGTGAAATTTCATATTGAATGTTTGAAAAATGGTCACGTGTTAAAATATCTATTTCAAGAATTAATTATAATTTATATTTTCTTTTTATATTTACACAAGAACTTTAAAATACTGAGATTTTTTTAAAAAGGCAAAAACTCCAGTTTCAGCATTTGTTATTATAGGGTCCATACAAACATATACCAAGTTATTTGAATTTTGCGTTGTGAAAATACGTCAGTATAATAGTGACTGTAAAATATTAGAATATATGTTTTCTTCTTTGCACTTTATAACATCAAAATGAGATGTTTTATAATAAAGTGCACTCAGATTTCTCTTCCTACAAGGTGCTGAGCACTGTTTTATTGGATTGAGTGACCTGAAATCCACATTATGTGGTGGTTGTGGTCATTGTGAAGGAGAATTCTGTACTTTGCAGGAGTGAATCCCTGTATATTATTCGCTGTTTCCATTCCTTACTTAAAACTGCAAAACTCTTTCTATCCTGCTTTTACATTGTATATAACAAATACTAGACCTGGGCACCTTGTGTGTAGTGTAGTTGTTAACAACTTATGCACTGGGAATACTAAAGGGAAATTATATTGAACACTGTGCTTCACAACTTGTTCACTGTGGTGTTCTACAGTGAAGTATTTCCTACTGTGATAGTATAGTATGTACATAACTGTTTGGAATCATAAATGTGACTTACAGAAACATCAGCATAAACTTTTGAATCAGCATATTTTATAAATTTATGGAGAGCTCTTTTATTGCTCGTATTCTCCATGTCTAGAGACAACTCCAATTTTGCAAATGCTTAGATGTAAGTTTCCACTAAAGTCAGAGCAAGTCATTGTGTAAAGTCAATTAAATGCCTAAATGTCTGTGATGGTAGAATAATTGACATGAGGAATTTGTTAAAAGCTTGTTCTACTATGAAATAAACTTAATCCAAACCCTATGCAAAAAAAAAAAAAAAAGATATAGAAATTGTTTATATCAGTGGTTTTATTTATAGAATTACATCAGATATCAGTATTGACAGATACAATACATCCATGTTTACAGGGATTGTGTGTATCAAAACAAGGCTTTGAAGCCCAACATGTTTGTTCTGTGTTTCTTTAATATTAATAATGGCATTCTGAGGTTTTGGAATTGCTCATGTGAAATAGTTTACTACTTTCTTGATGTGAATGTCAACAGTAATTGCAGCATTAATTTCAGGTTGATGTGAATATTGAGATTTGCACTGTTTATGTAGAGGTAGTGTATTTAAAGATCAGTATATGTGCTAATAACACAACCGATTTTAAGTGGCTGATGTTAAAATATTGAAAAATAATTGTCAATGTAATATATTCAGGTTTGCTTTCTGAATGCTCTCTTTGGAAGTGATCTCAATGGTGAAAATGGCTCACTTGTAAAAGAATACTTTCCCTCTCCCCAATAAACTTGCTGTAAATACAAAAACAACAATCCACAATTAATACTTATTGTGTAGACAGTACAAGTAAATTGAGGGAGGGAGAGAAGGTTGTTCTTAAATTTTATACCTTAAGGAGTTCTTGGAATTTATTGTCATCTTAGTGAGGAAAAAAAACAAAAAAGCAATTTTGGGTTTGATTTCTTTCAAGAGTAGCAAAAAATCGTTTGGATACCAAATAGTTCTGGAATATTTTGACCCTTGTGAAATAACTTTTTTTAAAGTGAGAAGGATCATACATTTGTTTCTCTCTTGGGAAATTTAAGCTGATGCCTGACAAACTGATGAAACAAGAAAAAGAAGATTCATACGAGAAACTGTATGCTGCAAGTGATGGCTGTGTTGTCTGGTGTTGGCTTTTTTTTTTTCCCACACAGGTATTGACAGATTGTTGTGAATCTAAAATTATTAGATCACTTGCATCAAATACAACTTTTACTCAATAATATTTCTCTTTCTTCTTTGTGCTCTACCAGTAGTTATTTAATAAAAAAAAAAATTAAAAACAGGATGGTTTTTTTGGTCTGGGTAAGTACTCCTAGCTGTTGACTTGCATTTGCTCTGAACCAGTTGCTTGGAACAGCTGAAATATTGTCACCTCTGGCTTTCTACTGCCTCTGGGTAACAGATCTCTTATATTGGACACTAAGCTGCTTGGGTTTATAGATAGGCATCTTTACATAAACAACTTCTGTTTACACTGATAAAACTGGATTTGCAATCTAGGCAGCTCAAGAGTAGGTTCACTTTTTGTTCAAATGCAGGAGACTCATGGCAGAAAGATGTTCTGTCTCAGCTTAATCTGTTGCCCAGCCTGGCACTCAAAGTATATGATAAACGTGGACCAAATTTCTAATATTCATACCACTATTTCAAATCTGAAATATACAAGCTAATCTTGATTATTAGTTATAATACTTTTTATTGCCTTCTTAAAGAAGTGTTAGACTGTAAATTGTTTATACTCAAATTTCATTTACAGTGCTGCTATGGGTCAAGCAACCTTAATGTCTAGTAATGATTTTTCTTTACTATTATCACATGTGACCCAGTCAGCAATGTTGTGGGCAGATTTCTTTGAAAGATTCTTTGAAAATTTCTTATCATTAAAGATGTTTATATTAGCCTTAAATGTACTAGCTACTATGTTGCTAAAGCTATTTCTTTGTAATATTTCTTGAAATGCAGATATTAATAATGTTAAAGGTTTTAGAGGAATACAAAGAAGGTTATATTTTTACTGTTCCTCTGACTTAGTGAAGTTTCTACCCTTTTTGTAAGGAAAAGCAAGTGAAATGTTTGTTTCTTGGTAGAATGATCTGGGCATTTGGCATTTGTATTGTTTACTGATACAGAAAATATCTTGATTAAAATACTATATTAACAGTTCTGAGAGAGAGCATAAAAATACAGTATTGCATCAGAATGATTTGAAACCTCTGAGTTGGCAGTGCTGATGTGTGTATTTTCTCTGCCCTTTTCCATGGCTGCTTTTTGGAACAAAATAATGGTACCTGCGCAGCCATGTTCTCTTGCACTCCTCCAGGAGCAGAATGCTGTCTTGGTTAAGAAAAAATTTAAAATTCACATGATTCTCTTATACATTTTATTAGTTCTGATGAAGTGTTGTAGAAGTCTCTTAATGTTTCCAGTACGTATTATGTGCATGCGTGTAGATTCATGCTCTGTTGCACAAATCGAGGCCTCAACTGAAAGTAATAGACCTTTTTTAAGAGACCCTTTACTTACTGTATGAATTCTTGACTTGCACAGATTCAGAGGAGCAGACAAGGGGACTGCTGCAGAAGAGGAAGAAGGTTAAGGGAGATCAGTAATGAGAGGCTTCAGGTGACTTTTTTGTTATTCATTAGGTATAATTCCAGGTATTTTTATAACAAAACTTACTGTTTTCATTCTTTTTTCCCATATATGACAGTCTTTCACTGCACTGAATTTTACATTGCGTAACATTGCATTCTCTTCCTTCAGGAGATAGCATGCTTCTGCTTCTGTGTCTTGATCTTTGTTTACCTGTCAGAAATGCTTCTGAGTTAGCTCCCTTGATCCACAGGGCTCTGGAGTCTGCAAAAAGTAATAATGCAGGCTATTGGCTAGCTCTTGCCCACCCTCTGTCACTTTTATGTATTGCTTTTTCAATACATACTGGGTGTTCAGAGCACCTACATAGGAAAGACGATCTAGGAATCAGGGTTATTCCAGTACTGTGTACTAGGACAGAGTAGTGATGCTCTCAATTACTTAAACTAGTGGGAGTAGTCTTGTCTGTTGTGCCTGGATGCAGCAAGAGCAGAGAAATGTAAGACACCTGAAATTATGTGAATTTGAGTAAAGCACACTTTTTTAATGGTCTTCATGTTCTTTTTGGTGGAAAGGAAAATTCCAGATTTCTTGGGAGTCAGTGGTAAGTGAGATGAGATGGTACAGACTGGTTTGGAAGCCTGTCACCCTCAGGGCTGTTCCTGATCTTCCTGGCCCCCAGCTCTGGTCTTTTCCTGGTTTGGGTGTTATTACCTCTCAGCCAGCCTGTGTTCTGTCAACTTCACTGAGACATCTTGGTGAATGCTGATAATAAAAGGAATTGTTTTTGAAGTAGCAGTGAAACACTGCAAAACTTAATGCATTACTGCAATTTTTGAAAGCTTGTATTCTGTTCAAATGTAGAAAGGAGTCCCTGCTATTCACACGTGTTGGCAACTAATCTGGCTGTATCAAAAAAAAATTAAAAAAAATCCTGTGGAGTTATGCTAAATTCTTTTGAAATGCTAACAATAAAGCCAAGAAAAGCAGAGCTCTTTAATTGCTAAGGAGCTCTTCAAAAACCTGTCACAGTTGAACCTACAAGTTGATTGCAAGCTTGCTGCATTTTTCTCAATACAAACGTAATTTTACTCTTGTCAACAAATCAAACTTCATCAAATCTTAAAATTGGGATCTCATTTATGTTTGTTTGATTTTCTTTGTCATTGTTCTTTTAAAATGCATTATTCTCTTTGTATGATTGTGACAGAAGGCTTATTTTCATAAGGAAGAGGAAAATCTAAGGTTTTGGGATAAGGCCTTGTGACCTACCAAAAGAATTCTTCTGGGAAAGGTAATCACTGTTCTTTGCTAGTTTAGTTTTACATAGATCTATATTACTAATATTTGCAGACCATAACAAAATTTATCTTAGTGCATTTTATATCAGTTCTGAGTGTAATCTTGTGTTTGACACTTTTCAAGTCTGCTAAAATATGTTTCATGTATAAACCAGTTTTTGTAATTATGGCAAAGTGAGAAGAAACGAGGAAAAAAGTTTGCAGCCTGTGATGCAAAAAAGGGACAGTGCTGAAGGTTTGCTCCAAGTTGTGTTTACAAGTGACAAGGAAATCAAATTACCATTGTATGGCCTGAAGGAATGTACTCATACTTAAGTCTTTATCCTGTTTCCTTTTAAAATAAATGTATTGTGAGGAAGAGAAACTAAATTAATTCACGAAAATAGTGAGTCCTCAAATCTTTTCTCTGATGTCTCTTTAGTGATTTCTCCTTTGAATATGTAGCTCAGCTATACATAATACTTACTCTCTTAAAGCTATGCATACTTGAGGAAACAGGATTCCACTGTAACTTTATTGTACAGTGATTGTGTAAATCAGAACTCAAGGTGCTATATCCCTGCTGCTGTAAAGGTCAAGTGTTAATACTATTCTGTATAATTTATTTGCCACATCAGGCCACTTGGTGTGATTTAAAGACTGTCAGACTGGAAGGAAAAGTTGAGATCTCTTTCAAGGGAACACCGAAGTGAGAGAGAACAAACCTTTAATCGTAACTCACATCTGTATTGCAAATGTGAATAAAAGTTTGGCATTGGCTTTCAACCTTGGCAGTCTAATCATCAAGGTGCTGGGGCAGCAAATTTTGTTGCTTCCAAATGTCATAGGATTGCCAAGGTTGGAAAAGACCTCTGAGATTATCCAGACCCTATTGCCCTGATCTCCTTCACTTATAGAGAAGAAAATCTGCAGTATTGTTTTTTATTAGTCTTTTACCAGAATGCCAGTAGAATATATCCTCTATAATTTCCTACCTTTACCTTTTGAAGTTGTAAATGCAGGAATACATTAGTGAGGAATTCTGACAGCTAGTTATAAAGGAGCAGGCTGTGTTAATTTGCACTAAGTTGAACAGGACGTGCTATTTCTTGTTTCAGTGTTGGCAGGGAGGGAGAAGAGGCAAAGAAATGCAAAAAAAGGAGTATTGAGCTCATAATTTACAGGACATTCTGATTTCAAAGAATTGTTTTTGAAGAATGTACTAAAGATCCTTTCAAACTTTTTGAGGAAAAAAAAAAACCCTATCAATGTTTTTCTTGGAGGGGAGTGGTGCCATTGTCTAACTTCTAAGGCATCAATACGTACATGTTCAGTCTTGATTTCCTTAACTCATTTTATACCATTTTTCAAGGGATTATAGTGAAGTACATGCTTATCTCCAAAATTCTTAGTCATGTCAAAAAATGCAAAACTTTGCAGGAGAATTTTACCAAAAAGGAAGCTGAAGAATTTTAATAATTTATTTTACCCAGCTTTGGGATATTAAGGAAATGAAATGTGGATTTATTTATTTATTTTTAATGTGGAAAAAAGTAGAAGAGATGTGACCATTCTGTGAATGCAGTAATGGAAGAAAAACAAGCCGTTTGCTGGAAGACATCTCCAAAAGTCATCAGATTTTTGCAGATCCAGGTGCTGGTTGAATGTTCTTCTCTCTTAAAGCTTAACCAGGCTGATCCAGAGGATGGTAAGCTCAGCCTGGTGTCCTGCCTGTCAGAGTTATTGGCTTATGAAAATCTATTGGTGGAGCTTCTCCCTTAAGAGGTACTTCCCTTTACGTGCCAGTCTTACTAACCTCCAAGGAATGAACAGCAGCTTTTTGAGTTGATCATGTCCTTTGTCTGTGTTGGGATGATAACTCATAATATGTTTTGATCTTCAGTCTATTTTCTTTTCCAGGTCATGGTGTTCAGACATAAGAAAACAGTTTTTTGTTGCCTTAAATTGTGTGGGTAACCACTGTGGTGGCTTCAAAGTTAGTGCAAAGCAATCTGAAGAAGTACATTATGTCATTATGAACAACTCAGGCCCCATCTGCAGTACGGCATCCTGGCCTGGAGCCCCCAGTAAAGGAAGGACATGGAGCCCTCAGAGCGGGTTCAGAGGAGGGCCACTAAGATGATCAGAAGGCTGGAGCACCGCTGCTATGAGGAAAGGTTGAGGGAACTGGGTTTGCTTTAGCTTGGAGAAGAGGAGGCTCCAAGGAGACCTCATTGTGGCCTTCCAGTACTTGAAGGGAGCATATAAACGGGAGGGGGAACCTTAGTTTCCCTTAGGAGAGGCTTTTTGAACTGTGCACAGCATAAAGCAGTATTGGTATTCTCCTGGATAGCTGGTGATCTTGCATGCCTGTTGTTCCACTGACACTTAAAGTCACGCTGGTAAATTTTTGTGAAAAAAAAGTTAAAACTGAGTATATGAATTTTATGCACATGGTACTCAGATGAATCCAGGTTTGTAGGTAGTAACCCAAGGTGTCTGTTGTTAGTTATGCACTACTTCTGTAGCAGGAGGGAGAAGTATCCAAACTACTTTCTAGAGTAGACTGATAGCATTTGTAACAGCTTAGATTGATCCAATCTCCAGCACTGTCAGGAGCTTGACTAAAAAAAAAAAGTATGAATATGCCTGTGGTGTTATCAGTATATTTAAAAACAAACAACAGAAACCAAAACACACACTCTTCCAGGATACATGTGGGCTAAGTGTGTTATGCAGTTTTGGGGTTTTTAGGAGAACAAAAAACACTCATTACTCTGTTCTTTTCGTGAACTTTCTGTTTATGTTAACCCTTTTAATTCAATTTCTTCTAGTCTTTCTAGCTTAAGATGCACTGGTTAATGAATATTTTTCTTCAAGCAACTGTTATATTTGCTAAATGGAGTGAAAAATTTTAGAAGTCCAAAAAGAAAAAGTACAAAAAATCATTTACCTTGTAATGAGTAACAACCTAAAAGGATAGACCTTCATACTTGAATAGAAATGTATGCTGGAGTCAGATTTGGCTATACTTTGAAGTAGGATTGAGTTGGAAGCAGTAGTTATTTGCTTTGTCCTACGGATGTGAAACTTAAGGCTTTTTTTTTTTTTTTTTTTTTTTTTTTAAAGAGCCTGTATTTTGCCCCAACTGGAGTGCTGCAAGGTTGAAAACTGACAGTTGATCCTTAGAAAATTCATTCATTAATTGTCTCTGTAACCTGAAGATAAAAAGTTAAAGCCCACAGAATGCATAGTTCGTATCTTTCACTAATGAACTGTAGTCACAGTAGCACTCTTGCTATTTATACTTGCTTTTATCAATCTGTCCAATATATTCTGTTCTCATGTGCACTGATAGATAGAATGATGTCCTGGGCAATGAAGCAGACTCAAAATTGCCCATTCTCTGGCGTCAGACAAATGCTAGACCTTCCAGAGACTTCTTTGATCACGTTAACATCTATTAGAGTATGTTAAATAAGCTATGCATCAGTCCTGATCTTTCCCTGACAAGATTCAGTGCAACTTCTTGTAGAAAGGAGCTGCTACGTAATGCAGTTCATGAAGAGGGAAAATTGTGATATCTGTGGAATCTCAGAAGGTGCAGGCAAAATTTGGCTTTCTGCTAAAAATTACAAGTGTTACGTAGTAGAAATGTGAAAGGTTGAATAGGCTGAGATATAAGTTGCTGTGTGTGAAGCCAACTGAATATAGCAAGAACATAGGAAATGCATGCAGCACCCAGCTATGGATGTGCCATGGTTTGCAGGACTGCAGCAGAATGATGTCCACTGCTTTGCTCTCACAGCCTTTCTGGCAATGACAGGCATTTTGTAGGCTGCCAGTGCACAATGCACCAGTGATTTTGGGGAGCTGCTTATGATCTCATTTGTGATACCCTGCGTATAAAAGGTTTTCAAATGTAAATTGTCTTCTGTTGAGCAAATAACTTGCATTTCACCAATTCATGTTACTTTAAAAGCATACAGTCTTGTTCTGGAGACATGAGGTTGAAGAATCTACCATCTCTTTGATATTTAACCAAACAGTTAAATCTCCTTGATAGCTTTAAAAACAGATCTATATTTTTACATACATTTCTTTGTCTCCAAATTTGAGTTCTCATTTTCTTTATTAATCTATTTGTAAATGCTGTATCATTTACATGAAGTTTTATTTCCAAAACCTAATACTAGTATTTTGGTGGTTCTGCCAGTTGTTATAGCCAGAGGTAGACTGACTGGCCAGGTCTCTTGACTGCAATGCAGAAATGGCAGCCAGCTCTTATTGAGTCCATGTGTTGCCAGCTCCTAGTGTTCCTACCCATCTGAAGTGCAGGTCTCTTGGAATTTGCCCAGCTGATTCTAGGAAGTCTCCTCTTCTCTCTGAAAAGAGCCTTGCCTTTGGAAAATCGTGATGTAAGTAAGCGTGGATGTAGTTTTCCAGGTTTTTCCCCTAGGGTCATGTCAGACTGTGTCTTACTGCTCTTCTGCCTTCCTTTTGCGTGACTCCAGCCTTTTCATGGGGTGTCACAGGCACTTCCCAAGCTAATCAGAGGGATATGATGAGATTGAAGATGACAATCCTTTGTTTCAGGACTACTGTGTACAAAACTTTAAGACTTCCCTCCAATTATTAACACTATTTGGAGGAAAAAAAAAAAAAGCCGAAGCAATTCGCTCCAATTTTATTCTTTTCAAACACAGAAAGATAATATTTGCTGAGAACACACCACATTTTTCGTTTTTCCTTCTTGTAACAATGAACAAGTGAGGTTGCTGGCATTTAGCCATTGTTTCATCCCCAGCAGCTGCTAATCCCCGTGAGTTCCTCTGATTTATTTAGTTTTCCTTAGCCGTTTGTTGTAAAACAGCACAGAGCATTCTCTGTGAGCGTTTTGAACTGAGTTACTGCTTTAGAAGCTCATAAATTATATGTAGTTTTTTACTCCCTCTAGTGGTCTGACGCTGCAGTTTGCAAGTTGTTTAACTGCTTACTCAGTAGCAAAGACGAAGTTTGAATGCAGTATGACACTGGATTCTTAAAATTTAACTGTCATTGTTTTTCCAGATGTATTTAAATAGCAATGTGGAAAATATTGATGCTTATTAATAACATACATTTTTATTACTAGTGAGTAGCAAGGACACACTGCATAACTAATTACCAGAAGTTCAAAGCTTTTCTTCCGTGTAGCAATAGCATATATTTATAAGGGTTGAATTTAGGAACTGAAGAAAGGCTGTAAGCCAGCTGCTGCACTATACTTGCTACATCAGTAATGCTAATGCCAAAAGCACATAATCTTTGTCTTCCCTTGAAGTGGGTGCAGAAGTGCCATTTGGAACATCAATTGTATCAAGGCAGTCATTCCCGTAGAGATGGAAATTGATCTTGGAACAAAACCTAAGTATGATTTGAGCCAGTAATGTAACGAAATCAAGCAACTTCACAATACTAAAGAGCTGCTTCTGTTGCTTTCCTAGCTGAAGAGATTTTATTCAGATTCATGAAGAGCTTCATATTTACTGAAATACAGTCTCCTAGTTTCTTAAAATGTAATATGTATCTTATTTTTTTACTTGAATAAATAGCTTAAAATAGTATGGGGTGTATTTTCTGTGCTGGATAGAACAAAATTAACTGAAAAGCAATGAGGTAACCGAAGTCTAACAAGGTTAGCTTTTTTCTAAAATCACATTTATTTAATTCAATGTACTTTTATTCTGGCCATTTCTTGCATAAGTCAAAAGAATAGGAAAACATCTTTATGTTTAAAGCTATGTTTAGACCTTACCTGGCCTTTCCCTGAACTTGGAAGTAGCTAAAGCATGCCTTTTAAATCCTCAGACCTGTCACGAAGGCTGGAAAGTTTCATATTGGCACAATAAATGCGAGGAAAAAGCTGAGTTTGTTCCCATTCTGCTTCATGTTAGTCACTGAGTGTTTGGAATAGAACTTTACTGGCAGTGTAATGGTGTAACTAATAACATGTTTGTGGAGCAAGTAATTAAACTTGGATTAAAATACATTTATAAAGCCTTTTGATAGTGAAGTACTTTTTTCTTTCTTTTCTTTTTTCTTTAAAGCCATGTTTCTCATCTTTCCTTGTGTGTGTGAATATGTGTTTGTGATGCAAAGGATATTTTATAACAAATGTTATGACAGGTTTAAAATACAGTATGAAACATTTGTGTAAAGAGTAATTTTTAAAATACATTGCTTATTAAATTATGCTGTTGCCCTTTCATTGCAAGTGCTGATTTCCATTTAGTATGAATGGCTATGGAAAGGAGATGTTCTGGAGTCTGACTTCTTATCTTTTGTAGCACAGTTAGTCATTAAGCTTCAGATTCAGACTGTCAGTGCTGATAACTGCTGCATTGTTTTTCATTAAATACTAAAAAATCTACTGATTTCATAAAATTGTGAAAAATAAATATATCTGATTGTTAAGGCATGCTTTCCTTTTCAGGTATCAATTATATACAACATATCGCATATATAATTGAAAAACGCATTATGTAACAAATCTGAAAGCAGTGAGCTATGAAATCAAGAGTTATTGTGGAGTGGGAAAAAAACGTGTTCTAGATTTCTGAGTTTTCCTGAATCTGTGTATGACTTTAACTTTGGAACAGCATTAAGGGCTTTGTGGTTTACAAAATTATGTACATTTGCAGATGTAATTATTTTACCTTTAAGAAAATAAACTCTCATAAAAATCCTTGAAATGTTGGAATATTTTGCTACAAGCATGTATGTGTGACTGCATTCCTTGCTATGAGATGTAGTGGAAGGCAAGTTGCGTGTGGCTGTGGATATAGTCATACTGTTGGTTTTGAGGATGTTGTTAATTCTTACTTTAGCTTTTAAATTGCAGTTTGATACTCCCAGAAAGGAACCAGGTGTCACTATGAAATATTTTCTCTCCGACAGTTTTCATATGGACTTTACTAAATTTCATGGAGATGACTGGCTGCAGTAGGCATGGAGAACTGCAGTTAGCATAACGCTATTAGTGAAACTAGGTAGCTGGGGAAAAAAATGGCACTTTGCACTTGAGAAAATGGTATCTACATACGAGTTGAATAAGTTTTCTTTAAAATACAAGTAGTATTTGAATTGTACTCCGATAACTTGCAGTAGAATATGTTATCTTAAATTAAAATGTTAATCTGGAGTGAAAAATAAGATATTGGTGAAATAAAGACTTGTGTTGAGGAAAGGCTTCCCTTTTTGACGTCGACTTTTTAATTTCGTGTATACTTTGTGGAGATAGGAGGAACTGTCTTTTGTTACATTACATTCTCCAGGGGTCTATGCTGAGTCTGGTCTTGTTCAACATCTTCATCAATAACCTGAGATGAATGAAGGTGGATAAAGCCCACCCTCAGCAAGTTTGTTAATATTACAAAGGTGGGAGGAGAGGCTGATACACCACGAAGCTGTGCTGCCATTCAACAAGACTTGGACAGACTGAAGAGTTGGGGTAGGAGGAACGTGACGAGGTTCAGCAAGAGTAAGTGTACAATCTTGCACCTGGGGAGAAATAACCACATGCATCAGTACAGGTTAGGCAATGACCTGCTGGAGAGGAGCTTTGCTGAGAAGGACCTGGGTGTTCTGGTGGACAGCAAGCTGGCCATGAGCCAGCAGTGTGCCCTGGTGGGCAAGAAGGCCAAAGGACTCCTGGGATGCAGTAAAAAGAGCGAGGTGAGCAGGTTGAGGCTTCCTCTACTCTGCCCTGGTGAGGCCACATTTACAGTACTGTGTCCAGTTCTGGGCTCCACAGTGCGAAAACCAGGGATCTCCTAGAGTCAAGTGGTGGGCTGCAAAGATGTTTAGGGGCATGAAGCATCTCCTGTGAAAGGAAGGACTAAATAACCTGGGTATGTTCAGCTTGGGGAAAAGAAGGCTGGGGGACAGTAGGGAATTTGATTAATAAAGAGAAGTGGGAGGCAAATGGATGAGTCCAGGCTTTTCTCGTGTTGCATAGCAATAGGACAAGGAGTAATGGCCTCAAACTTGAACATAGGAAGTTCCATACAAACATGTGGACGACCTTCTATATGGTAAGGGTGATGGAACACTGGAGCAGGTTGCCCGGAGAGGTTGTGGAGTCTCCTTCTATGGAGATATTCAAGACCCATCTGGATGCTTACTTATGTCACCTATTGCATAGGGAACCTGCTTTAGCAGGGGGGTTGGACTGGATGATTTCTTGAGGCCCTTTCCAACCCCTGTGATTCTGTTTGCCTGAAAATATCATTTCTGTGATATATGCTATAAGAACTCTGATATGAAGAAAATTGTTTTAATAAGCAGCACTTTGATTAGCAGCTTCAAACTCTTCAGAAGAAAAACTGGTCAGTAGTGAATAATAGGTAACCTTGTGTATTAAATGTTTCTGGTAATAGCAATGCAACACTTGACGTTATGCACTGATAGCCTTTGACACAAAATGGATTTTAAGTTTCAGCTAGCCTGTTCTCTCAAGGGCCTGCATACCAGTGAGCTGAATTCAGCACAGCTGTCATGAAAGTGTTTTTATGATTTTTTTAATTATTTAAAATGTTTTTTAATTAGAACAAAGGTGAGATTTGGTTCCATCTCTGCTATTTCAGCAGTGAATAATATTTGCATAAGAAGCCAAAAGCTCAATCTTGAATAAACCCAGTTATCTTCTAAGTTTGCTTGTGATTTTTTTTTTTTTGATAATTTAATTTACTAGCATTCTGTTCGAATATATTACTTTTAGAAATAAAGGTAGGGCTTTCTGATCCCTTGTTACAGATTAATATCATAGTAGAGATTGAAATGTTTTATGCAAGTCATTATTCTCTGTTAGATTTTTACCAGTTTGAACACCCAGCACTTTTGTATTATATGGAATAGGAGTGCAGAAAACTTTTTTATTAGGTTTATTTTCAGATTACCCAAGTATCAGAGTTTATATTAAGGTGTTCCTGTAGGCTGAAAGTTACTGTTCCTCCCTACCTAGCTAATGTAATTGCACTGAACACAATTGAGCATTATTTCTCCTATTGCCCTATATTGGAGGAGATTTGGGGCTGAGTGAGAAGGGGGCAGCATGAGGCTAGGAGGTTGACTGGCATAACTTTGTTTATTGCCATGCATTATGATTTGCATAATTTTCAGAAATGAGATCTCTATCCATCTTTTCCAACTAGCCAGCTAACTCACTGTACCTGAGGTCTTTTAACATCTGCAAGTGCATCAGTCCATACTGGAAGCTTAATTAATTGGCTGTTTTCAGAAATCAACATTTTGTCTTGGTTGGAAAAAGAAATGATAGTTGATAAGAACATAGAGGATCAGACTTGTTTTTCCTGTATCACTGTTACACTATTAATTCCACATTCACTATTGCACGTGGTTGTGGGTCATCTACAATAGAATCTTAGAGCATCATAGGTATGTGAAAGTTTTGCTAATGTTAAAATAGATTTCCTAATTTTTCCAATACATTTCAAGGTACTCTAATCCTTTTGCATAGATATCTCACTTCATAAGCAGTCACCACTGAGATAATAAGTCTGAACTGTTATGTAAATATTTTAATACTATTCCTTCACTGCTAGCTTTTACTGAAATGATGTGATCAGTGCAAACAAAATGTGTTAAAATTGTTATGAATAAATATGAATGATCTTCATAAGCAAATCAGCTTTTTGGGAAAACTAAAATGTTGGTTTTCCTCCTTTTATGCCTAAAAGAACCAATAGGTACAGTGTCAGGGATTTTTAGCTGTCATTCGTTTGCTGCCTCATTTTTCATTTAATTCTTTCATTTGACCATTAAAACTCAATTCTCTGATTAGTTCAATGTCCTCCAGATCTCCTGAAACCTCACTTACAACAAGGAATGTTCTATCACATCCTTCTCCTTTTGCTTCTGTTGCAGTACTAAATCTTCTTTCTGCTCCTTTCTATTTCTTAAACAGTACTCCCTTCTATTTCTTAAACACTGTTGTGTCCTGCTACTCTTTGTTTCTGTTTCACTTCTTTAAATTTGAAGTCTATGCTGCTTGAATTTGAACTGAAGCCTGCAAGTACTGTAACAGCAACTTGGGGAAAAGCCAGATAATATCTGAATTCTTTATTATTACATTTTCAGTAGCACTGGGAGTTAAAAGTAAATTAGCGGAAACACTGAGAAGAGCATTTGTTGCTACCTGGCATAGAGTTTTGAGAGCTGTCGTCTTTCAGCTGATGATAAAAACAAACAACAAACAAAAACCAGCAAACACCTGTTCCTAGTATTTGTGACACACACGCTAATGAGGGAATATTACAGAAATTTTGCTTTGTGGATAGCAGCTCTACCAATGCCCACAGGTGTGTTGCATTTACATTTAGATGAAGTATTTATATAAAGGTGGCTGGTGATGGTACTATTCCCCAAGAGTTTGAAGTTTATAACTCGTGGGGTTTGGGAAACAGTATTAAGGACAGGAGTTGACCTGTTCTCACAATAGGAGTGTGAAGTTTGCTCGACTTTGAGTTTCATGTATGATCTTGATGTTTCTGAAGTCTAAAATGCATTAGATCCAGAGCGATACAGTGTTTACAGCAGCACTGCACCCAGCCTGTGCTTTGAATGTCTGAGCCAGTAAGCAGTCCTCACAGGCTGAGGTGAATGCATATGCGTGCCCTTCTTTCTGTGGGTAAAGAGAATAAACTGTACAAGTCTGCGCTTGGATGTGGAGACATCTAAATAATATAAATTGGTTGTGTCTAGTGCCTTAGATTGCCCTGCATCCTGTGTAACTGGTTCTTCTAAAAGTGGGGTCTCTATCCTTATTTTGGGAAATATAAATGGCAATTGGCAAGAATAATCTTCAGTGCAGTCTTTGTGGTTTTGCTGCATGTTCCAGTACAAATCAGTTGAGACTGTTCTTCTGAGGTCTGGGTAAGTCTACAGAACTGCTGTGTCCTGTAGGTGAGGTAACATTTGATGCAGATGCATGGTATTTATTCAACTTGGTTTGCGGCTGTTTTGGTTCCACTCAGATGCTGCAATTCATTCCTTCTGTTAGAAAGTAGGGGACAGCATGCACGTGGTCCGGGCTTTTGTTATGTGTGTGCTGCTGTACCCCCTGCTTTTTTGGGCTTGAAGAGGTGAGCAGCCACTTGGGGAGGCTGGGCTGAGATCCGCCTCTGTGTAACTGGGTGTGAAGGCGTGGATCAAGCACCTGAGACAGCCAGAGAGTGGAGCGAGCAGTGTCTGCGTGGAAGTGACTAACATATCTTCCAAGGCCCTGAGGTAGACAGATGAGAAATTGCGAGGTGGGGAGGACCATTCAAGACAAAAATTGATCTACATATTATGGAACAGCCTAGGAAACAGGAGCGGTGTGTGTTCGCGTACGGTAGTAGGTGAACCGGTGAGACCGCCGGGTCTCCCCTTTTCCCCACGCGTGCCCGGGCTCCGTTCCCTGGGCTGTCATGGCGCCCGGCCCGCGTCCGCCCGCAGCGCGCTCCGCCGGCCCCGGCAGCCTCCTGAGGCCGCGGCCCCGCGCGGGAGCTGCGAGGCGGGGCCCGGCTCTGTTCCCGCTGCCGCCGGCAGGTGGCGCCGCCGGCGAGGAGCGCGGCGCTGGCCGCGGCCCTCGAGTTCCGCCGCTCCCGGCGCACAGGCGCCCGGTGCTGCCGCCGTCCTTTCCCCGCCTCCGCCGCCTCCTCCTTCCCGCCCGCTCCCGCCGCCGCGGCCCCTTCCCCGCCGGGACCCATCGGTCCGGCCATGGCCACCAAGAAGGCGGGCTCGCGGCTGGAAACGGAGATCGAGCGGTGCCGCTCGGAGTGCCAGTGGGAGCGGATCCCCGAGCTTGTCAAGCAGCTCTCGGCCAAGCTCATCGCTAACGGTGCGGGGCCGGGCGGCGGCGGGCGGGCAGGGCCGGGCGGAGCGGGGCGGCAGGCCGCGGCGGAGGGCCCGCGGCGGGGACGCCGGCGCCGGGTTCGGCAGGTGCAGCCGGCGCGGGGCCTGCGGGTATCGGGGAGCGGCGGGGCTCGGGGCCGGCGGAGGGGGCTACGAGAGCCGCCCTCCACCGTCGGTCGTGTTGGCGGCGTGGCCATCCGGTTCCCAGCGGCGGGATCCGCGCTCGGCGTGCGGGCTGCGGGCGCACATGTTGCCGGTGTGCGCGACGCCCCGCGTGCCCTTCTACCTGTGATTCCTGCGCTGCTGTGCGTGGCCGTAAGTAGCGCGTCTTACGGAGGATTCCGCTCCCGCGCTAAAAAGCAAAGCCTCGGCAGTGCGGTGCCCCTTCGTTTTGTTTCGCGTTAAAAACTGTGAATGACTTGCTTAGTCCTTTGTTTTGTATACATACATCGCTTTTAAATGCTCGGATAAAGGAGATGAAAAGCTGCTTTTCCTTCTGAGGTGTGGGAATGGATAGCGAACTGGGAGATGTTCTTCTCTTTGGCTGCAGTTCCTGAGCTTGTTTCGTTCTGTGCTTGGGAAAAGACGTGGGGATGATGGCATCTGAGCTCACTCGGCTGAGGGCGTTGGGCCTGAGGATGTTTTTAGGGAGAAGTCAGTTCTGGGGAGACAGATCCTAGTGTGGCTGCAGTGCTGCTAACAGGAGAGAGGGTGGGCTGAGAGCTGGTGGCATCGTGGGCAGCTGCAGGGGCTTCATTCATGTGTGCAGGCAGAGGGAAAGCAGTGTGGTTTGGGTCTGTGGAAATGCAGATTGAAAAGCAGAAGCCTGAATCAAAATAAAAGGGAAGAGAGAGAATTTAAGGCTGTTGGGTTGCGAGTAGATGGACTTAGATACGTTGGCCTTAGAAACAACTGAGTGATGATCCTGAAACACGATAGTATTATACTGGTTAAAAATAAGCATGAGATGAAAGGTGTTATCTTTAGTTTAAGAACGTGCATTGTTCAGTTGTGTGGACTACTTACAGATCGGTTCAAGTAAAGATGTGCTTTTTGGCTGCCTGGATGAGAAGAGCATCTCCGGTTTAAGACACATGAAGATATCTCAGACAGGTAGGGACAGATGGGCAGAGGATATCACTGTCAGTTTTCAGTTTATCTGACCTGAGTGCTTCTTACTCAGCAGAAGCACATCAGAGAAGATGAAATTACTGTACACTTCAGTGAGTATCTTGTTATGGTACCTTCCAGATTCTGAACCAGTTAAAGTACGTAGGATTAGAGCATTTTCTGGTATTTAAAACATACAAAAGTATCATCTGTGTATTTCCTCTCTTTCTGGTAGCATAGAAATGATTGTATCAATATCCAAGGCTTCCAAATTCTAGTTAAATGAGAGGAATGCCCATGGTAAGTTAAGTGATAACAATGCTCCTCTTCTAATGGAGTAAGGCAGAAAGAGTATTTAATGAAAAGAATTCAATGAAGTATGTGCCTTTGCTGTTGAGGGTATCTAAATCTGCAGGTCTATGGGCTGGGTCTGGGTGTAGCTAATAGGCTGAAGGCCAAAGTTATCAGCTGGAGACACTAGAGAGAGGCAGGGCCTCTGTTCCATCTGTGGAGATGCATGAACTGAAAGATGTTTTGATGCACATCCTGAGAACTTCACTTACTCCTTCTGCAGCAACGCTCAGTTTTGCAAATCGGCTGGGGCCTGGTAGCAGAAGATGCTTTTGGCTAAACATAGAACAGTTTGCTGTAAGAAGGTTGTGAACAAGAAAGAAAGGAACAGAGGGGAAAGAGTTTTCATTCTGTCGTTATATTTTTTATTGTGTGAGATTGGCTCTCGCTTTGGGATGCTGGAGCATTTGAATGGGCTGTGAGTATTTCTGGGAACAGTGCTGACTGCTGTTGGACACAAAGGGGAAGGATCTTTTGGGGAAGCTGTCTTATAATCCCTTTGTTCCTATGCTGTTTCAACAGAGTAGTCTGTTAATTCTTTACTCCTCCCGTTTGGAAACTGACCATTTGTGGGTGAGAGAACTGGACAGAAATGTGACGAGACCACATTATTATTTGGACTGTCTCACATGGGCTCAGTGTTTTTCCCGTATCAAGCCCTCTTGAAGCCTGCAACCTATTAAGGAAGAAATAACCGTGGCAGCTCCCAGGGTGAAGCTTGTGTGTATGCATTAGGCATTGTTGTGGAGAAGTGTGGTGCAGTATTTTGAGTGGGCTTAATTATTGCCTTGGTGGTTCTGCTCTGTGCTACCAATAGCTCTTATCTCCTCTTAAAACTGGGGGTTCGAAGCCAGTGGTTCAAATGTAAATGACAGCTTATGTAGGAATTCAGTTGCACAAAAATGGCACTTACTGGAACTATTTTTTGTACCTGGATTATTTCTGAAAGGCTTTATAAACTTTCAGAGAGCTTTCTGATAAACAAGGAAGAGAAATGTTAATGGAGTCATCACTGCCTTTGGTATTCCATAAGTAATAGTTGCAGCTTGGATCATAGAAAATGCTCTATGACTAGCATTGGTTTTACACAAGGATAAATAGATGAAAGAAAAGTCTTTAACCTCACTCACAATTGTTGGGCACGGAGCCAGTTTGTACTACATTTCTCCTCATCAGGTCCGGGACTCAGCAGCAGTAATAACGCTCATGCTGTGTAACACAAATCTGTCTGAGCTCTTGCTTCATCAGCACACTCAGGAAAGGTCAGGCAGAACTGTGAGTTGAGGTGGGTTCTCCCTGGCTGACAGCAGGCACCCACCCAGCATCTGTGCAGCTCCGTTCCTTAGGGGAGCTGAGGCAGACCATAGGATAAATGGAAAAAGATAAGGATGTTGCGTACAAATTTCTACTGTGGGCAAAACAGTCTTGATTTGGGAAAAATTAATTTGTTGGTTAAAATAGATTCGTCAGTGATAAACAGAAACTCAGACCCTGTAAGAAAACTTTTCCTCCTGCCTTTTCCCAGGCTCAGCACAGTTGGTGGGGGCAGTTCCTCTCTGCTCTTCCTTCCCATGTTTCTTCTTTGCCCTGGTGCAGGCAGAGCCCTTCAGGGAAGCATCTGCTTCAGCTGGGGCTTCCCACAGACTGCAGCCCTTTGGGGCACATCTTCCTGTTCCATATTCTGGCTGAGCTGCAGTGACATCTGCTCTGGCACCTGGAATACCTCCTCCTACTGTGACCTTGGTGTTCCCTCTGCTGATTGTTGCTCTTTCTGTTCCCTTGTCTTTGTTGGTTTACTTGTTGGTTGTTTTTGGTGTTTGTTTTTTTTTGCTCTTCCTGAGTACATTTTCCCAGAGATGCTGCCAGCTTGTGCTGCAGCGGGTCCACTGGTCCCAGCTGTGTCTGGCCTCCTCCCACAGGGGCCATCCCTGCAGTCCCTGTGCTGCCAGCACCTTGCCACCTGCACCCCATGTAAAGGGATTTATAAAGCTTGCAGCAGCTGCCATAGAAATCACTGTGCTGCTCTCAAGCTGACAGAGGTGAGGCAGTGGGCTGGCTGTGGGCTGCTTGGTTGTATCAAAGATGCCTGTCTTCAAAGTCCACATCCTGAATGTGACTTATTGAATGAAATGGAAACAAACCCCAAGTTGCTAGAAATAAAATTGAAAGTAGTTTTCACTAAGGAAGCTTTGTGTGTGTTCCCCAGTAGTTTAACTAAGTGGAAAAAAGAAAAAGTTCTTTCTAAGAAGGTGACCTAAACTTTGTTGAGTTTTGCGTGCCATAGCAAATAAACAGGATGGTGGTGAAGTGCTATGCTGAGAGTTAGCAAAAGGTCCAAGTATGCAATTGCTTGTTCTCGGGTTATTGGAGTAAACAAAATAGTACGTGTTGAACACCTCATATTATTCAGAATGTATTTTAAAATGTGCCCACAATTGGAAGGCATCAGCTGTGCAAATCTTTTCTATTTGAGACCAATCTGAACGGGCTACTTATTAAATAGAGGTCTTAGCATATAGGAGAAACATGCACAACTTTGTCTTGCTAAATTTGATTGGCATCAAAACCTTGATTGTATGCATGAAGTGCAGTATGCTGTAAGGGACTTTTTTTTTTTTAATTGAAAAACTTATTTTTTAAGAGATCTTTAAACTTGCTGTTCTCAGATATTGGGAAATAAGATTTATGAAATACCAGTGATGATTTTTTCAGTAAATTCAGTGCAACATGTTGATCTTACAGGTGTATTTTATTGCAGAATTCATGTTGATGAGGACTTGTTTTTGTTTGTTTTGGGTTTTTTTTGGGGGGGGGGGGGGTTCTTTTTAACTTGTGCAGTATTTTTGGTGAAATTGCTGTGACCTTCATGGTTCTGGGAATTGGGGTTGTCAGATTGCCTGGGATGTGGTGGAGTTCAAATGTTAATTTTGGAAATTGGTGGTCACATTTCCAAGCTGCTTTAAGTCACAAATATGTGATGAAACAGTCGCATCTGAAGGGAAGTGGCTGCGATGGGCATCTACATGAAGGCTGCAGCTGCTCAGGGTGTTCTCAGAACATCAGTGCTCAAACATTTGCTTTCCTTCCTTTGAAAACGCAGTGAGGAAACCTTGGGTCGGTTCAGAGGCAAGCTGAATGGATGAAATAAATAATCTGTGAATGAGCAGCAATGCTTCCGGCCGTGTAGTGTTGCAGCAGTCAGAACGTGACCTTGCTCAAGTTCAGTGAGATCTGTATCTAAAAAGGCGCCGAGGAGGTGAATTCATGACGTTCAAGTGAGGGAGAGTGATGTACATCTGCAGAAACCTTCACTGATGCAAAATGCTGCATTTCTGTAGTGGGAGAGAGCATGCCCCAGGAGTTTGTTGATCTATATGCTACCAAGAGCATTGTGACATTGCCATGAAAATAGAACATTACCTATAGCTACAAGTTTGCTGATGGAAATACACCAACCTTTTAATGTGCTGCTTGCTTGCTTGCCGTTGAATTTACTATCTTACTCCTCCATTTTCTTTGGTTTGTTTGTTTTTTTTTCTCTACCTTTTGTTCTTGGCAGCTTGTTTCTGTCGTTTGTCTTTCTTCCCCTTTAGGCTTGCAGAGTAAGGGAGCAGAGAGGAGTTAGGAGTGACTGAAAGCAAAGGTCAAGAAGTATTTTTCTTGTTTATTCTTTGCTTGTCACTTTCTGTGCTTTTTCTTTCTAGATCTAAGATCCAAATAAGAACTAACAGTAGAAACATCTTACCAGTTTTCATTTGTTTTGCTCTCTTGTAAAATGTAAGACCTCAGATATATGTTTAAAGCTTATCCTCACAGTAACCCAGGGTTTTCTAAACCTCTTAGGACTCTTGCCCTACTTAGGTGTTTATCAAATTTGTTTGTGTGTTTTGTACATACAGTTTGAAAGCAGTTTATGCATGCAAAGCTTTCTGAAGAGGGCTGCGCCTCTCACGGAGAAGCTTGCAGAGCGCAGTGTGACATGCCTTCTGCTTTCCCACACAATGCACTCCTCTTGTATTCTCTGCTGTATTTACAGAACAAACATTCTAAGGACACACATTTTTCTGAATGAAGAGTAAATGTGGCAGCACTTAGATGTGTTGCCTTATTTTTGACAGACAGCTTTGTTTCTTCAGATAGCCAGAGGTGTTACAACAGCACGGGTGATGATGTAGACCTGCTGCTTGTATTCCAAACGGCTTATCATCTGGTAGAGAAAGTGCTGGCCTAGGCAGCCCAATTTCACAAGTAGCCAAGCTGGTCTAACACCTTACTGCTGCTGCTGGAGGTGTTCTTCCTGCTTTGCACCTTCCCGGTGCAGTTTCTCCTCTTACGTGTTTGTGTCTCTCCCTTGTGTTGGAGAACAGCAGAGGCGGCACTTACTGTGCTGGGCCAGCAGAAAGCCATCTGCCCTGGTCTGGTTTAGCTCCTGGCTGCTTGAGCTGAACCACCTCTGGGGGCCTGCTGAGGGTAGCAGCAGGTGGAAAAGGATGGCAGCCACAGCCAGCAACGGGCCGAGCAGAGGGAGAGGTTTTCCTCTTGATCACTGCACTGCCAGTGGTCTTTCCATTGTGTGGAAGTGCAAAATTGGTCTGAACAGAGTCAACTTGACGCTGCTGGGTGTGCGGAGCTACTTGCCATTTGTGTTGATCTGTAAGAAATTCCGTATATTATACATGTAGCTGTTTGAGAAACATCCTTTATCACTACTAGCCTTGGGTTAGCTACGCTGTTTCTTTAAAAGTTATAAGAAAGCTTGACTCTGTGTGTTAAAGCTGCCACAGATGCCTTTCAGTTAACCTCAAGGGTTAAAGTTTAGCTTAACTCTTCAATAGAAAAATAAGTATATTAGCAGAAACTCTTGGTCGTCAACACCACTTCTATTTGAAATTTATGTGTATGGTGGTAGAAAGTGGGTCAGAAGATCCTTAACCGTGCCAAATCTGGGCTGTTCCTCAATCCCCCATATCTGTCTTGTATGTAAGCAAATTTAAAAATTCAATGGTAACATTCTCTGCAGTTTTGTCTGCATTGAACACTATTTAATTGGTGATCTAATCAGGAGCAATTGGATACAACAACCGGATAAAAAGCAGTGTGGCAGGATGTCTGTGAATTGGAGGATGTCTGTCTGGTGGCACAACATTTGTTGGTGGCAAAACCTTTAATCATTAGTTTTTGCTGTTTACTTTTTGTCTTTTTTTTCTGTCAGCACACCTGTGACAGTAAGCTACTCTGATTAGAGATGTTATCAGTTACTCTCTTGCTTCAGGACATGCTGCAAGAGTTTCTGCAGGTTCCCAGCCTGCTATATATTATAAAATCCATAAAATCTATGATACTGTAGCAGGAAGAAAGCTTTTACGTTAAGCACTCAGTTGTTACTAAGTTTGTCACCCACTGTAGTATTCTGAAGATATGGCATGTTAACAGAGATTAAACAAAAATTCTAGTTTTGAGGCAGCTGTTCTTCCACAGCTGATGTTTCTGCTACGTAACATGTAAAAGGTGATAAAGGAAAGGAAGAGTTTTGAGCAGTGTGCTTGTATGTCTGCAAAAGAGAGGATCAGGACTTGATTATAGCATATATTTGGGGGTTGTTTTTCATAGTGAAGGTAGGTCTTCATCTGCACTGAAAGAAAAGAGGAAATAAGAGAGGACTTTCATGGGACAGTATTTGCAAGATTGTTTAAGTAACTGAAGAGTTGTCTTTTTACCTGTAATCAGAAATTGCACTTAGTTCTGTTTGTCTGCCTC
This sequence comes from Centrocercus urophasianus, assembly GCF_019232065.1. NCBI lineage: Eukaryota > Metazoa > Chordata > Aves > Galliformes > Phasianidae > Centrocercus > Centrocercus urophasianus. Next base: position 37,297,968 of record NW_024884586.1, on the reverse strand, counting down.
AGCTATCTGGGTTAGAGCTTCCACTTCAGAGGGAAATCTCTTTACCAGAATGGGGAGAAATATTTTGCATTAATCAAGGCTTTAAGGGGTTTGTTTTAGAGCCAGATTGAGGGAGAAGCAAAAATAAGAGACAAAAAACTTCAAAACAGCAGACAGAATTTTAAAAAGTTGCTAAAAGATGCTTTTTGTCTTAAAAGTTGTAATTATTTATCTGAGACAAGCATCTCTGATAGTGACAAGCACAGGTTATAAACTTCCAAATATTGAAGCTTCCCTGATGGGCCATGTGGGGTGGAAAGAGGACAAGCTGAGGTTGCTTTCTGTGGCTGTCTGGCACTGGTAGGTGGTGAAGAACTGTCTCATCTCCTGTAGTGGGTAGCAGAGGCTCATCTTTGTGCTTTTGACTGAGCTTTGGGCATTGGATCAACCTCTGGAAGAAAAGCACCCCGCTTCTGGCCTGGCAGCTAACATGACTAACATGGAGAGATGGCCAGGCACTGAAGAAGCAAGATCCCTAACTGATGAGGTTTAGGAGTAAGGAAATGAGCTTGATGGATGCAAAGCTGGGTAGAGTCAGGATCTCTTCTATCTTTTCATTCTTCTTTTTTGTCAGCTACTTTTTTTCCTTGACTTGCGAGAACAGAAGCTGAATTATGTTGTTGTCATCTCAGATTTGCTGCCACGTAGCTGTTTTGTAGAGCATGGATGAAGGGACTCTGCCACTGTGATGTGGTCTGGTTTTGCTGTCCATTTAGGTATTCCCAAGGGTCTTCTCCTGCTTAGGAGCAACAGGAAAAGTGGCTTCTCCTTTAAGACAAAATATGACAAGAAGCAAGATGAAAAGGAATTTCTATCTGCCACGATATATGCTTTTCCTGTTTTCCAAGTCCTTTTTTGATTGCCTTTGTAAGCTAAACTAAATATAAGTAGGAAAAAGCTATTTTAAAAATCATTTTCCCTTGGTATGATTCCTAGAAGAAAATCTGCAATCAAATACAGACACATACTTTCTTTTCCCAGTTAAACACACAAACATCATAATCATGATGGTGAAAATCTTGCTTGCCATACTTCTTGCTCCCACATCTTGGATACAACCTATGTTATCTTTTCTTCTTCTCTGGAGTGTGTTTGCAGAAGGGCAGTGAAGCTGTGCTGGGTCTGGAGCCCAAGTTTTATGAGGAGCGGCTGAGGGAACTGGAATTGTTCAGTCTGCAGAAGATGAGGCTTGGGGGAGGCCTTATCACTCTACAACTCCCTGAAAGGAGGTTGTGGCGAGGTGGGGGTTGGCCTCATCTTCCAGGTAACAGCGATAGGAGCAGCAATAGCTGCGCAGAGAGGTGGTGGAGTCATTGAATCTGGGGGTGTTTAAGGAAAGAGTAGCTGTTGTACTGAGGAACGTGTTTTAGTTGGGAAATACTGGTGGTAGGTGGACAGTTGGACTAGATGATCTTAGAGGTCTTTTCCAAACTTTGTGATTCCTGATTCTATGAGTCTTGATCTTAGAGGTCTTTTCCAAACTTTGTGATTCCTGATTCTATGAGTCTTAGCTTTGTGTTGCACTTGATTGAATGGGCCAAGTTTAATTTAAGTATTCTACACATATCAATAATCTAGATGATGAATTGTGGTTGTCCTGGTTTGATATTTACTGTTCTGATCATCTTAATACTTCACAAAACCTGAGACCCAGAATTCTTTTTTAAATGGCAGAAAAATAACGTAGTTTGAAATTGTTGAAGTTTTTCTAATGTGTGCCCTCGTGTTTGTGGTTGTGTTGCTGTAGGAGAAAACTTGCTTAATTTGTAAGCGTATGTACAAATATTCTAGGATTCTGTGATATTTTTCTTCAAGTTTGGGATGTCAAAGAAGATAATTGCATAGATGCTGTAGAACAGCACAGTAGAAGGGTTCCATTCTCCCTGTGCTTTAGAGTCAGAGGAATGAGTTACCGTGTATAATGAAAGGTGCTAATGCATAGAATTAAATGTCTTTGAACAGCTGACAGTGTATATTGTGCTTCTGGTTTCCATGTGTGTAAGGCTGACCAGATGAGATCCCACTGGATTCTGCTTTGGATCAGCTGCAGTTAGCCAGTATAACCTCCAGAGGCCCCTTCCCTCCTCAGTCATCTGATGGTTCTGTGAATCCTTACTACCTAAGATTCAGTGATAAAATTAAAAGTAGCACATTTGTGTCTACATGTTATTTTACATACATTTTCTTTAATGTAAACCTTCATATAAATGCAACATTTAGCATTCAGTTTAATGTATGTAACTTCTGGTTAGAGTTACATGTATGGGTACCTGAGACTTGCTAACATTCCTTGTCAGGTGCGGCCATTGCTCTTTATGGGCTACATAGGTCACAAACAAAACAAATGTCTTTAAGTGTATGGTCAATTATATTCAGAAACATGAGTTTTATGCCACTTCTGCTAGGTGAACATGAAATCAGCTCTGGATCCAACATTTCCAGATCCTCCTCTTTGGAAGAAAGCTCCATTTCAGAGTGGTCTTCTTAATAAACATACTGTGAGATGTCATGAGATTTTTCTTCAGCTGTTCTTACAGAAACTTTGCTCAGAGAAAGCTGGAAATCTCACACGTTCTCATTACCCCTTTGGTGCCTTATTCACCTACTTTTTTTCCTTTTTCTTTTTTCCCATTTTTGGCATTCTGGAGTGAAGAGTTGAGGTGGTGTTCTCCCCCCCTTCTTTCTTGCTCCGTTTTGACAACTCCCCACTTCATCTAGTTGATCTCCCCTATTTCGGTGTCTTCATTTTCAACTAATGATAACGGTGATCTTTCAATTTCAACACTTTAAGATAATTAATTATTCTGTTTAAGAGTCTGAAATATGTTACCTGAAACACTGGAGATTTTGTTGGGAAGAAGGTGAAATGATGCAATATGCTTTAGATTTGTTATCTGCTTACTTACAAGGAAAGATTAATTCCTGCTTGGCTGGTCACCTCAGATTCTGTAGCTAGTTTGCTCTGTTTTCTATTCCTAAATACCTTCTATTCAAATTCATATCCTCAGGGTTTGAGTTTGAGCCTCTTTGCTTAAATCTTTGTAGTAAGAGATTTTATCTTAATTCTGCACATTTTTCTTGCAGCTGCATAGTTTAGAAGATGGTGAAACGATACTAAAAATACTTCTTTTAAACTATGATCATTTGGCATCTAAAAAAGAAAACACTCATTCTTGGTTGTTTCCTGCCCCATGCTCTATCTGGCTTTAGATGTTGAGCTTTGTAAGGTGTAACTATTTTTGTTAGCACAGGATTGTGGATCTTGCTGGTGTTCCACAGCAGTTCACTGCAGATGTTGAGGTGTGGAGGAATGTTGTGTGCAAAGAGGCTTGATACCAGGAGCTGGGCTACTGATGACCTCTGCCAGAGGGGGTTGGCAATTGCAAGGGGCACTTCCTTGTGGTATTAAAAATACAACTGAAGTAAAATAATTATTGTGTCCTTCTAAATTTTATGTTTTCTGCATGAATGTTAAGAACCGTTTAGAAGACACAAAAATAGTAGTTGTGTGGCCTAGATAACGTTGTTTGTTTTTTTTTTAATCTAAGACTAGTGAACACTAGTGAACTACCACAGGAGAAGTAATAGTTTAACAAAGCAGTTATTTACTACCCAGTAAAACAACAGGTAGCAGATTGATTCATTATATTGGAAGCACTTAATCATTCACTATTTTTATCTTGGCGTACTGCGGAATTAAGAACAATGTTTAAGTCACCTGTTGGAAAAGGATTCTGCAGGCAAGAGAAACAGCTCCTGTTCTGTATTCAGTTCTTGTTCCAACTGTTACTGTTTGAGCTGTGTTCAGTGCAGCCGTTCTTTACCTTTTCTCCTAAATGTACTCGTAGAGAGGAATTTAGCAAGAGGAGTTCCTGCCACATAGACTGCTAACAGTCCCTCTGTTCTTTAGCAAACACCTTGAGGTTATGGTAGCATTCTTCAGAAGACTGATTGTGTTTTATATTTTATCATGTAATTCAGTGGAATGCTGAAGATAGACATATCAAGTCTTAAACTAACAGCAGTAAGTATTCTTCATCGTCCATGATCCAGGATAAATGAAGAATACACCTTATAATTCTGTTTTCTTTTCTGTAAATGCTTTGGATCTTGTTATAAGAACAAGAATTATGTTATGATAAGAATTCTCCTTCAAAAAGTAAATGGTAAAACTCAAATTACAGAGCAGCTGCCATGATATTTTTAGCTACTGCCTTACAAAGATATGTTAGTGTTGTTTTGTTCTCCTGTCTTTATGCCAGCCTTTATTCTTGTTTTTGAGGTGGTCAAGGTTAATATGTATTACAGAAAGGGATAACTGTGCTCACGCAAGGTTCTTCTCAAGATGCTTTGTATGAGCATATCTGAGCTGAAAGAAAACAGTTGGCTTGTCTAGAAGCATTCAGTTTTTTTGCTTTTCCTTTCTGTGTTAACAAGCATGGGTTATTTTACCTAAAGCATCCTTCAGTTTGACTTGGGTTTCTGAGGTGTTCAGACTTGTCTCTCATTATAATAGACTTGTTTTTGGACAGGTTCCCTAGGGCAGCAGGCACAGCCCCAAGCTGCCAGAGTTCAAGCAGAGTCTCAACAATGCTCTCAGACGTAGAGTTTGAATTTTGGGTGATGCTGTATGGAGCCAAGCTTGGACTCGGTGATCCTCGTTGGTCCCATCCCTTCCAACTCAGGACATCCTGTATTCTATAGTTATAGCAGAGGATTTCATATTAGAAAAGTGGGTAGCATCAGTGATTCTGTGGGGGGCAATCTGGGCCATCCTTCCTCACTGAGGAAATGTTCTGCTTTCAACTGTGATGCATAGTGTGGTTATTATTGATGGACTCTTTATCAGAAAAATGTATGAATATCCTCCTTTGATTTTATATTGATCTATAAGTATCTCAGTTTTCTGAAGGTGACAAACCAGTTTCAGTATATGAAAACCCTTTACAAACAGGTTTTCCTTCTGAGACAAACCTACTTAGATGAAACAAAGCTATGCTTCAAGGTGTGTAATATCTTTTTTGCAGTTTAATTGTTAATGATGTGTTTCATAGAAGAATGTAATCTAGATAACTCATTGTGCTGAAAGATAAACCAAGCTTTTCCTCAAACTTTACTTACATTATTTCAGGATTACTTAAGGCTTATTCAAAACTGATTGAAATCCATAGAGCTATGGTATAACAGTAAATGGTTTGTTTTAGAAATGTCCATCTAATTGGAACTTGGAACCTTCATGGTGCTTGTAATAATCTTTCTTACTTGCACGGGACAATTGATAGGTCTCAAGCTAATGCTTTGTCAATAGAGCCTTCTTTCAGACCTACTTTAGTTTAAAAATTTACTGCCAGTTTCTCGCCCTGAATCACTGACTTAACAAATAAGTGTCTCAATTAAAACGAAGTCCTGCTTTGCAGTGTTTTTTATGATTTGCATTCTGTGATGAGTTGTCTTCTCATGTTAGTCATCAGCAACTGTGCACGTGGAACAGTTCTGTGATGAAAGCCAGTCTGACAGTCACTGCTCCTCTCACGTTCGATAGCAATGGTACAGGGAAAGGGGGGTGTTGTGCCATATGTGGATGACCTGGAATAACAGTTTCTGTTTTGATGCTTGATCAGATCTATGTATAAGTTGCAGCTGTTGTTTTCTCCTCTCCCATCTTTCCTCTGAAAGAAAGCATGTGTAATTTGTGTTGCTGCAGTGTGACTATCTCTAGCTAGCATATGGATTGTTAGCTTCCTTAACTTGCACCAGTGATGGGAACAAAATATCTGGGTATTGTAGACTACTTTGATTCCCATGTTCAGGTGTCGGGATGGTTTCTGAGTATACACCAGCATGAAGGCTTAAGGCTTTAAAGCTTTGGTCTTGCTTGTCTCTTGTTAGAGATGGCACTTTTTGAAAAGACATTTTCAGAGAGAAGAAACTGAGGGTAGAGGGGCTAGTGTGGGAAAAGGAGAAGGGATAGAAAATTTTCTAGAGGCAACACAGAATCACAGAATGATCTGGGTTGGAAGGCACCTTCAAGATCATCTAGTTCCAACCTGCCTGTCACAGTCAGAGATTAGACCAGATTGCCCAGAGCCTCATCCAGCCAGGCTTTGAACACCTCCAGGAGTGGGGCATCCACAGCTACTCTGGGCAGCCTATGTCAGCACCTCACCACCCTCTGAGTGAAGAATTTTTTTTCTTCAGGTTCTGGAAGGCTGCTATGAGGTCTCTCTGGAGCCTTTTCTTCACCAGACTCAACACCCCCCATTTTCCTCAGCTCATATTTGAAGTAAAGGTGTTTCAGGCCTCTGATTATCTTTGTGGCCTTCTCTGAACCCCAACGGGTCCACGTCCTTTGTGTGCTGGCGGCCCCACAGCTGCATGCAGCTGCAGGTGGGATCTCACAAAGGTGGAGCGGAGCGGTACGATCTCCTGCCTTCCCCTGCTGATCACACTGCCTTTGTTGCTGCCCAGGATACATGTGGCTTTCTGGTCTGCAGGTGCACATTGCCAGCTAATGTTGAGCCTCTCATCAACCAACACTTCCAAGTCCTTTAGTAACAGGGATGGTTCAGTGCTGTATAGGAGTCCTCATGCCTCAGGGAATGCATTTTTCTCATGTAGCAGGAAAAGGGTTTTTTTTTTTTCTTTCTTTAATGTCTAACTCTTCTTCAAGTTGTCTACTAATCAATCTAATGTAACCTTTCAAAACTAGTTGTTTCACATGCTTCAATGACAATTTCGCAATTTGTATGAACAAAATATCTCGTCCAGCTCTTGTATGGTTTTCCCATGTGGGGTTATCTTTTTTTTTTTATTTTTTTTATTTTTATTTTTAATAGCCTGTCCTTCCATGAAGAAACTGTTGTATTTGACCTAAAGAAATGCATGTGATGGGAGGGTAGGCCAGGACTATTGAGACGTGCTAAAAAGGAATGCATACAGGAGGGAAGTCTAAGTTTCTTCTTTGGCATTTTACATTATACAAGTAATTCTTGTACTTGAAGTGTTGAAGAATGTCAGTGGTTGACCTTACTGTTTTGATAGATATAAATCAGGGAGAAATTATCTACTTAAGTATCAACCTTTTAAAGCTTAAACATTTTGACATGTTTGTATCCACTTTTTAGCCACTACTTTGCTTTAAAAATACAATTAAGCAGAATTCATCCCAGTTGTTCCTCTTCAAAGTAGGATGTTATTGTGCTGACATCAAGTATTATTTTCAAGTCCCACTCTTACTTTTTCTTCCTCTTTTAAAGCGTCAAGAGGCTCATAAACAGAAATTGTGTACTGAGTGAGAGCACTCGGGAGTATTCCAAATATTATTAGTAAAATGCCTTTGCTGAAAGGACTTTTCAGTGCCTATTCTTTGTGAACCAAATAGTTGCATCCTGCTCTGAGAAATGGTTCTGTGGGTTTGGAGTGATCTCTGTGTCCCTTTCACACAGCTGATTAGGTTCTTTACACCAAATTCTAACCTGAACTGAAGCATTGCTACGTAAAAGCAGTTAACTTTTCTGTGCAAGCAGTTTACATGCTTTGATTTCCAGAGAGGTGGAACAGCTAGAGAAGGTTCAGTCTTCCAGAATGGGATGTGAAATCTATCTGAGCAGGGTAATAATAGGCATAATACCTGATTTATTTTTAATTTGTTTATAGTAATGCAGTGGGCACTGCTAATGAAATGTGGAATTTGGTATGATATGATATGTAACAAAGGGGATTTGATATGATGTGATATTGATTTGATATGTCAGATCTAGATTGGGTGCATTTCATATCTTGCAACTTGAAAGTGAAGCTATGCAACCCAAGCTATTGATATTTATCAGCTGCACTAAGATTCATGTCTGAAGGAAAAGCAAGAACATGCAGAAAACAAATCAAACTATAACAAAGTAGTGGCTCAGTGTCTTTAAAGAAAGTAAACCAATCTTATTTAGGTGTTAGTCAATATTTCTGTATAGATAGTGAAGGAATTAGAAACGTGTGCAGTTGCAGAGCAACGTTCTTACTGGGATTAGAGATGTGATGGGTTAGCACGTGTGATTTCCTGGACTGGGAGAAGCTCAGAGACATTGCCAGTGTATTAATGAGTTTGAAAGGGAAATGCAGTGCTTAGCTGAGGATGAAACTGGTAAGAGATATAAAGAGCAACAAGGAGGTCTTAATTTGAGTATGGTAGCGGTAAAAGGAAGATCAGTGTTTTGGTGTTCTGTGGGGTTTGGAAACCAAATGACAAAATGGATGCCCATGGTACCCTTATGCTGCTATCTGTACTGATGAGGCTGGTTCCTCAAGCAGTGGTAGAGACTCAGATGCAGCTTGGGGAAATTTAGTGTTTCTCTGTTAGTCACTTGTGACACCATGTCTGGAATTCTGCATCTAGTTTTGGGCTTCCTAGAATGAAAAGAATGTTGGTATAGTGGAGTGAGTACACCAGTATGACAGGATGGAGTGCGTGGCCTTTGAGAACAGCTGAGAGCCAATTTTACTAAATCTTAGAAAGCTAAAAGGGGACCCTTCTGCTGTCATCTCTCCTTCACCCCTTGACTACGAGGTGTAGCCTATTCTCAGAATTGCACAGCGAATTGTAAATTGCTTCAAAAATTCCTGGACATGCACTGGTAACACTAAATTTATGGGAACAACCTGTGTCCTTCTCTACTTTTATTTCTTCAGGGGATTTCAAACTTAAGGTATAGTTTATCAGAAGAAACTTCAAATCGTAGGAGCTTTGATTGCTTGTCATATTAAAAATAGCAACTGTGCAAAATGCAGATAGGAGAAGTGTAGTGCGGAACTATGATCTGAATAAGGTAAAGTTTGCCTTCAGTGTTGTGTGCTCTAGGCTGTATGTAAAATACTGTAGTGTACAAATAGTCTTTACATTTCTCAGAACTTACATTTGACAAATTGACATTTTTTGTTTTGCTTTCTTAAACTGTCCTTAAGTATCAGATGTTTTAAATGAAAACCTTTTCAGTCAGGATTTGTGAAGTGGTGAACTTCTTTGTCATGTCACAGAAATTGTATGCTGGACTTTCAGATGCATGTCAAACCGTCAGTTGCTTGTTAGTACAGCTGAACAGCTATAAATTTTGCCATGTGAGCATTGAATAGGCACATAAAAGCTTTCTTTTAGTTGGCCATTTGTAGCTAATGCAGTTTTATTATTATCTTGTAGGTATATTGTTGAATAACACTGTTTGCTTTGGGCTGGGAATCGGGTGCCTTTAATACTTATTTGAAAGATACTGAGTGCCACTGCTTTGTCGAGTGTTTCCATAGTAATGATGCTCCAGGGAAATATTTCACTTTTTCATTCTTTATCTTCTAAGAGACCAACATTTTCGATAGGGTAAGTCAAAGCTGTGTGCAGAGGGCCTCGTCATTGTGAGGGCAAATTGAAGGGGGAGGAGCGCAGTTTAGGCAAAACAGAACACTTGAGAAGGTATAAAGGTGTTCTTAAAAGAAATACAGATTAAAGCATGACACTTTAAATTACTTGATGCAGTCTGGTCTAAAGATGAGATGTCCACCAAAATTATCAGGAGAAACTCTCTGTGGTGGGCAGAGGAAGGGAATTGTTACTGCAAACCTGAGTCATGAGTCTGGCAACTGTTCTGAAAACCTGAAAACTAAGCAGGCTGATAACCAGGCTGCATACATGGATTGTCTCATCTTCATCTGGAAGCTGAGATCTTTCCGTTCTGCAGTACTGTTTAAACAATTAAACATGAGTGGGTACAGTTTAGAACACATAAATGTCCAGATCACCATGGATATAATTACCAGAACATCAGATTGAAATTGTAAATGGAAAAATAACAAATCCCTTGATACCTCTGCTATTTGGTTGGTCTCTGAAGCTCTCTTGGTGAAATTTAGAAATTTTAGATTTAAAAATCAGCAGCAAGCTCAAGTTTTCATGGAAATTTTTTTCTAGACTTTTGTCTTTTCAGTTGATAAGCCATTACAGCACAGAACTGATCTTTGTAGCTTACTGTACATTGGCACTGTACATAGGGCACATATAGTAGTCCAACAGGCACAGTACTGAGACTTGCTGTACTTAAATACAAGCTAATGTTGATGCATTTATACTTGCTGAAGGAAGGTTTTTCTCTGGTATATTAACACCAAGTTGTGCTTATCTCGGCCTTTCCATGCCTTCCTATAGCCTTTAAGGATAGTGCTAAAGGGCATGGGCTGTCAGCAGTTTCCTGATTGCCAGCATTTTGCCTTCTCCCTTTTTAAAAATCTATTTTACTTATTTATTTTCAGTTCATATTTGAGTATGCAAACATTGTTTGCAAGACATGATGTGATATTTTCAAGTCCCGAATAGTAAGGTGATGATGTTTCTAGCTCTCTTTTCACTAAAAGAACTATTGAATGTGTTTCAGTAAAATAAGTTTAATCGTCCTGGATAGGCATGAGGTAGAGGATGACAATTTTTTTGAATTTCAGTATTACAAACTGTCTCCAGAAGTGGTGGTATGCCTCTTAAGAAACTGAGAAAGATGAGAAATAGAAAGGTGTGAGATGGCTGGAGCCTTAACAAGATCTGGTTGACAGCCATATTCTTACAGCCCAGGTGTGAAATAATGATCAGAGACATCCTGGGTGACATTCCTTTAAGGTGGTGAGACCTCACCTGGAGTCCTGCATCCGGTTGTGGAGTCCTCAGTACAGGAGAGAAGTGGACCTGTTGGAGTGCGTCCAGAGAAGGGCGACAGAAATGATCCAAGTGATGGGACAACTCTCCTATAAAGACAGGCTGAAAGAGCTGGGGCCGTTCAGCCTGGAGAAGGATTTGAGGTGACTTGATATTGGCCTATCAATATCTAAAAGAGAGCTGTAAAAAGGAAGGAGACGGACTTCTTAGCTGGGTCTGTTGTGACAGGACAAGGAGAAATGGTTTCAAACTAAAAGAATTTGATTTTAAGAGATTTGGATTAGATTGGAGATTAGACAGTGTATAAGAAAAATGTTTTTTACAGTAAGGGTAATGAAGAACTGGCACAGATTGCACAGAGAGGTAGTGGATGCCCTGTCCCTCAAGACGTTCAAGGTCAGGCTGGATTGGGCTCTGAGCAAGTTGATCTAGATGTAGGTGTTCCTGTTCATTGCAGGGGAGTTGGACTAGATGACCTGTAAGGGTTCATTCCAAATCAGATGATTATTGGATTCTATGACATGCAGTATGCAACTTGTGTCAAAAATTAATCCTTTATCTTTGTGTTCATACTTGTGAAACCACAACAGGCATTTTATGAAACAGGATTTTTCATTAAAATGAGTATTAGAAATGAATTTTTACAAATTCAGAATGCTACAGTATCCACAAGGCTTTTGAAATACATGTTGTTTTTAAAATAAGAAAAGTACTGGCTTCAGATTAATGCTCTAGTTCATTATACCTTAGAACATAAGAGACTTAAATCTACAATAGCAGGCATATAATAGATAAAGTGAAAAGTAAAATGATGTACCCATTTGATATGTTAAATCTAAGTAGTTGACTCTATGCCTGTTTTAGTTTATATATAAAATTCAGGTCTGGAAATTTTCAGTGGAGGCAACGGTAACTACACAGAAATATTAGTGAAATAAAATGATTTCTAAAATTTCATGTTGTTATTTTTTAAAATTTATTTCAGATGACATGGCAGAACTTCTTCTTGGAGAGTCCAAACTGGAACAGTTTTTGAAGGAAAATGCTCTTAAGCAGAGCAGTAGTCCACGGGGCCCCCGGCCAAAGCTAACTGAGGTCAGGAAGCATCTAACAGCAGCACTTGATAGAGGAAACCTAAAGGTAAGTTGGTCAGAACTTGAAATTGACTGGGTTATGTTGCTGAGTATAGAGAAAAACATAGAAAATTCTAGTTTCTTGTTTTATTGTTACTCCCATCATTGGTGCTGTGCTATTTTGTGTCTCTTTCTTTCTTCATGGATCTTTGTTCACGTAAGTTCTTTGCCTTCTTTCATGAGAAGAACAGGAAAATTCTCAATGACTTCTTGAAGGCTTACATGAAGAACTTGCAGATTGTTTTGTGGAAGTTTTACCTGGAGTGCATAACTAAATCATTCTTTGCAGTAATTTAAATGTTATAAATATGAAATATTTCACTAATTTCTTTAATAGTGTCTCATAAGTACTCAGGAAAGATTTCTTAAGTTATGTTTGTGGAGAAAAGTAAAGTTAATACTTGAGAGGAATAATTATGCCACTTTTTAAAAAATATTCTTAGCATGTCAATTATTGCTGTAACTACTCTATCGCTTGGCATTTCTGTATTCATGGCTATCTCTTGAGAGATGAGAACCTTGCTTTACAGTCATCTCTAACTTCCTATTTTGTGTTTTCTGTGATGCCTGGGAGAGTTATTTTCTTTTCCTTTTTTCTTCCATTCTTCCCTGAATCCTTTTCTGAATACCTTCCTTCTACCTTGGCACTCTGGGACTGTGCAAATTATGTTAATATGTGGGCTGTAGAGCACACTTTAAGTTTTGACACTATGTTGTGCTTATGATGCTGAAACCATTGGAGAGGTTGTAATGATAAAGTTCTTTTAAATAGTTTTGTTACCTGGCAAAGCTGGAACTTACCAGAGAGGTATTTCTCTTGCACATGTGAGTAAGTATATGACTATGTAAAATGTCTGATAATGCTTTTAAGTAGCTTGATGGAGTATTACTAAATGACTTCAACCTCTGCTTCAAGATTCCCTAATATTACATGGAGTTAGAATTCTGGTGGGATTTTGCTCTCTTGAGGAAAAATCTACTTGAGGCTTTCACAGTGAATATATGCCGAAAACAGGCCAAATAACTGTCAGAAATAATTAGATGTGCTTGGATCGGGAATAAAAACTTTCTTATTCCTATTGCTTCTAGCCAGAATTCTTACAAGAGGCTAACCTACTTATGGCCAAATTGAACTATGTGGAAGGGGACTACAAGGAAGCTCTGAACACATATGCCAGAGTTGGAGTTGATGATTTGCAGCTAGCTGCTGTGCCACCATATAGGTTACGGATGATTGCTGAAGCATACTCTACTAAAGGTGAGATTACTCTTTCCAATACAATAAAGTGGAACAAGTATTTAAGAAGTTAATCTGTATCTTGTCCAAAGTTAAAGAAATTACTAGCGTATGTATCATTAACACAGTGGTTGAGTGCTGTATTTGCAGATGAGTAAGAGAATAGTTTAGCTCCTTTAATCTGATCAGAGTTTGTCTAGGTTGACAAGACTCTCACCTCTATGAAGATTTCCATTTTAACTGCTGTCACCCCATCAATTTTTTAGATGTGCATTTCAAAGTCCTTGAATATCTGAATGCCAAAATAACTGTAACAATAAACTAGAATTATTGTCACTGTTCCTGAAAATTAAGGGTTAAAAAAGTGATGCAGTTTTGCAATTGTTATGGTCAGAATTGAAGAACCTTGATTCACAATGCTTTTTAGGTGAATGTTGGAATTTTTAGGTTACAGTAAGCTAATTCATAAAATTAGTCATAACATGATAAAAGGACTTAAAACAATTTTTGTTCTGCAGTTTAACTCTAGAAACTTTGAGGATTGAATATATTTAAAAATAATTCAAAAAGTGAAGTTTATTTTTTCCTTTTTGAAGAATCCAGGATAATGAAAATTGTAATGCTGCTCTGATGTCTGAAGGTGGCAGTACCTCTTCAGTTTAGAAAACTCGTTGGAGGGCTGTGAGTTCAGTGCTTAGAGGAAAGTGGCAGTTTGTGCACCGTGGGTTTATGAGAATTTTCTGTGTCTAAATGTTTGCCTTGGTCTGCCATGTTTAATTGGGTTTCATAAGTGCATATACTTTTTGTTACGGTGGATGGAGTGTCAGAGTCAACAAATAAATTAGGAGAGGCTTCAGTAGCATTCACTGTTAAATGGTTAAGGTTTGATTCTAACACCCTTGGAAGGCATTGACTGTTTTCACTGAGAGTGGAAAGGAAAGAGTATGGGGATTTTTTACATGTGTTGTAAGCCTGCCCATCTGCAAGGATTTGTGTTGGATTTGTCACGTTTTTCTTATGAAAATTTCTTTCGTTTGATTAACTTCATGCACATAAATTTGCTTGTATTTCCAAAGAATTCAATGCAAATAATTTAACAAAGTTTTTTTTCCCAGGGTTCAACTCTTTTGGCTCTGTTTTATTTAATTTCATGAAAATTTAGAACGATTGAAGCAATTTTGCCGAAAGGAAGGGTATTATACAATTTATTTGATGAAAAATTAATTTATTAGAAAATAGTAAGAGTGGTTTATTGCCTTAATTTCTTCTCTACACTGGAATGTTTTTCTTGGTTCATCTTTTAAGGAAAGAAAAGGAGGAAGAAAAGCATGCCTGCTGCCTAGATATGCTTTTTATTTTACTGCTTCTGATTTCAAGTTTTCTACTTAAACACTGCAGTCTGTGATATCAAGCATGATCTAATCTTGATCAGACTTCATTAGTTTGGTCCTTTATACTAGGTGCCTGGTTACCAGCTTACCTGGGCAAACCTGGTGACTATTGCTTTTCTGTTGTTCTGTTCATGTCTAGAAGTGCTGCTTTTTTTTTTCTTTTTTGTTTCCAGTTTGAATGGATGATTAATGAAACATAATATCCTTCCAAACAGGTTGTAAGTCATTTCCTGTGTGTTCTAGAATAAGATTGAAGTCGCAGAGCAGTCTTAAATTCCGTATTCAATATCTAGAAATACTTAGAGTAATTAATAGCTAAATAGTGTACATAATTAGCAGTAGTATGGTTAATTTTCCTCTTCTTTTCTTCCTCCCCTGAAACTTCATTTTTCTCCTTGTAAGACTGGACTGTAAAAAATTTCAGTCTGAAGAACCTCTTCAGAGGTTACTGGAGGTTTGTAGTTACTTCACAATTAAATACAAATTATTCTTGTGGGGACTTTGTGCTTCACTGCAATTTGTATTTGTGTTTGCAGGTTTAAGGATAACCTGGATATGCAAAGAGAAAAAGTTCTCTAAGCTTTTAGTTTTTATTTCTGTGGCAGTCATGGACCGATTCTTGTTATTTCCAAGAAGTAGGGAATTGCTCATGTGCACACATCAGCCTGACTGCACTGCTCAGTGCAGCGGCCTGTAGACTGGCAGTACCAAAGCCTGCTTCAGTTGCCTCATGTTAATCCACCTGTGGGCAAACCCAGCACATCTGGATGTGCGGCCAGCAGGAGATATGTATCCTATTTTATAGTGGTCTGCATATGACTGAAAACTGACGGTAGTTTTTAATTGCCCTATTAACAATTTTTTTCTTACTTTTAGATAGGACCACCACAAATGCTTGTCTTCTTGCTCTGATCTTTCCTCTCTGTAACAGAGGTGACCGGTTGAGTGAGGTGCCTGAGCAGAAATGTTGTTTATTCTTCTGCAACTTTGACAAGGTGCTTAAGTGAGAATGTAACTCTGTAACCCTAGACAGTTTAGTCTCCTGACTTGCTTTGCACCTGTGCAATCTTACCCTTGCTCTGTACATATGAAGTATGTTTTTCAATTCTTCACAGCAAAGGATGATTCAGTGTATGTGTATGAATGAAATGAAGTGCAAAAACAAGCCCGAGGTCAAATTCAAGATGAGTTTTGTTAGAGCTTTATCTACAGGTCCCTGGAAAGAAGGGGAAGAGGAAGAACTGTAGTGCTGTTTGTGGGGAGAGGAACAGAATTGGAACATGGCAGGAGAAGTGAGGTCTCTAAGAGCTTGCTGAACTGTGGAGTGTATGTATTCATGTGTGTTTGTATACACAGATATTTGAGGGGTTACACGGTGCATAAATGTGCATATATTTGTTTCTTCTGTCAGAAAGTAAGATATGGGAAAAAAATATTGGAAGAGTTCTTACTGCCACTTCAGTCTCTCCAAAGTAAGTGTGTCTGAATGTATTATCCGTAAAAGTTGTTTGATTGTTTCCTTGTTTGTTTTGCAAACCTCATGGAAAAATGTTCATTAAATTACAATATTTTTCATTGGCAAATTCTGGATCTTTGTCCAGAATATGAAATTTATTGTCTCTGCATGCCTGCAGTCTTCAACTTGAATTAATTCTGTCGTTAAGCACAATTTAGTTCTTCAGAAGCAGTCTGCTGGCTGTGATGCATTCATAAAGGTTTCCTCAAAACTTTTATTACAAAAGTGAATTACATATGCATAAATATTCATTAAAGAATGCCTTTAAGTCTCAGTGCTATATTTAGTTTTAGCAGAAGACATTGTATTTAGTAGGAATATAAGCAAGAGGCATAATACTGAGAAAGCCAGAAAAGGCGTTCCAATCCAGCAAGGAAGATTAAAATATTGTTATTCTTTTCTTGACAATGTCTAAGTAGTGATATACTGTTTCACAGCTTCCAGAGAAACCATCTCATTAGATTTCTCAAAATCAGTGTAAGATTTCAACAAAATTATGAGAAAAATCCTATTGAATGACCTTTGAAATCTTTTCTGTTTTCCATAGTGTTGGGTTCTTTCCAACCCTGCACCATGCAGTTTCATGAACTTGTGAACGAGAGGCCTCAGTGCACAAGTGATGTTGCAAAGTGCCTGGCTTTCACTTCTACAAGGGAAAATGCTCAGAATTGCTAGTGTGGTGATGAAGTAAATCTTGACTAGAGGAAAGATGGAAGAGGGATCTGATGAGAAGTTATCTGTTTTTGTGTCTGTTAAAACAGCACTGAGTGTACTAGCCAAGTGAGTATAGCAAAGCTTTAGAAACCTGATTAGTATAGGTCAGGATTCAGGTCTGCACTCTGTATGTATGTGTATCAGGTGTTGTATTGGAATAGCTGCAGTATCAAAACTATGACTTTATTAAGACATGATTTGCTTAGATTCAGTGACTGACTTAAAGTCACCAGGGGGGCCATTTTTGAGTGTTGTATAAAAGATAGGAATGAAAAGATGGAGCTTTCCAAACCTCTGTTACAGGAGTTTAATTTTGTCTCTTCATTATCATTTGTTTACTTTCTTCACTAGATCAATTTAATTGGCAGTAGTACATTTTGAGACAGAGGAAAATCTTAACATATAAAGAATTAAAATAAGAGAAACTTTGAATCCATAAAGAAGAAACTGAAGATTGTATAGGTGTGTCCTTTTTCATCTTGCTTTTTTAGGTTAGGTTGTGTATCTAACTCCAGCTTTCCCTACCATGCTTTCCTTAAAAGATGAACCAGAAGAAAATTGGTGTAACTCTGTTATCACACGTAAGCACATATTTTTAGAATCCATTTCATTAATGACTGAAGCTAATATTCTCCTAGGGATCTCCTATGGTCTCTGGGATCAGGACAATTAAGTTTGTGCAAGTTTTCAGCAGTGTATGAATGAGGTAACATACTGGAAAGAGCACATAGGCTTTATTCAAATACTGTGTGTGGCAATTTCTTCTGTGTTTCTAAGCAATTTTTTTTTGCTTACGGAAGCAGGGATGAGATGCCTGCATAGTGGGATATTGTGTTACTTTGGGGAGGTGCAGCTTGTCAGTGGCTCTCAAATAAAAAGTATATGTTTATCTGGGAAATCAGCTTATTGAAGTCTTAGGTAACATGATTCTTGTGCTGCTAAGTAAAGATGGCTGAAAAATGAATTTACAGTACTTGGTTTTGCATGTCAGTGAATCTTTCTACAGATGCTCAAAGACAAACATAGCAATTTATGAGTGATGCTTCTTCCAGTTTTCAACTCTGCAAACTTTTGATTTTAGTTAAGAAATGGTGTTCATATTTACTATATTGTCATAGAATAGTAGGGTACTACAGGTATTCTACAGTACAGTACAGGTCAGTACTGCAGTACAGACAAGAGAGTTGTGTTACATTACAGCTACGTTCTTGTTAAGTGTGTGAGAGATGTTATACAAGTTAGAATGTGACATTATGGGATTGTAGCCCTATTGCTGCTTATATTTGTATATATGTGTTTATATTTAGATGATGTGTGTTGAGTAAGGTGAGGCTGTCTTTACTGCTGCTGACCCATATTCAAATTTAATGTTGCATTTACCAAGTTTGGCTGGCTATTAATTAGTTCTACTTACAGAAACATGGTGTTACTCATTAGGTTCATCAGAAGTGTCAGGTGCTTGTGAATTGCTACTTTGCAGTTAGCAAAAGATGCTGCGCTGATCTTTAATTGTATACGATTGTAATGAGATCATGTACATTGCTAGCCTATTTCAGCAGACACTGAGAAGCTCTTTGTGGAAGAATGCTAAATGAAAGTTTTAGTTATTATGCCAGAGATCCCTAGCCTCATTAGGCAATGTGTCAGGAACTCAGCTTCTTTAAAGAGCTGCAGTCCATCAGCAGGCTGTTTGCAGATCATGGCTGCTTCAAACTTTTCCAGATAAACCTTTTCTTTTCCCAGCTTGAACAGAGATTAAAGAGGGAAAACCAAAAGTTTGCCTCATTTTTCTCAGCCTCAGGGAAAAGAAGACCGAGGAGGGAACTGATTAATATTTATCTAATGGGAGGTGGGAGGAAAATAGGTGAGGTCTGGCTCTTCTCAGTGGTATGTAGTGACAGGATAAGGAACACTGGCCTAAAAATTGAGCATAGGAAGTTCCATCCAAACATGTGGAAGAACTTCTTTATGGCAAGGGTGACCAAGCTCTGGAACAGGTTACCCAGAGAGATTGTAGAGTCTCTTACTATTTAAGACCCATCCAGACACTCACCTGTGTGGCCTACTGTTCCTATGTTCCACTAAAGGAACATGCTTTAATAGGAGAGTTGGACTTGATAATCTCTTGAGGTCCTTTCCAACCCATACAATTCTGTGATTCCGTGCTTTTAGAGCCAGTCTTTGAAACCCATCACTGAATGTATTAAAACAAATTTAAGAACTCAGTTTCAGTGTGTTGGCTTTTTGTTTGTTTGTTTGTATAGAAAATTATAGAATCACCAGGTTGGAAAAGACCCCCAAGATCATCCTGTCCAACCATCCACCTATCACTAATATTTTCTGCTACACCGTGTTGCTCAATACAACATCTTAAGGTTTCTTGAACACCTCCAAGGACTCCACTTCCTCCCTGGGCAGCCCATTCCATTCCTGCTCTATTCTTAGTCTTTCTCCTTTCAATAATACTTAACAAATAGCGGTTGTAAATTGGAAAGGAAAAAAAGTTCATACTTTGCTTTTTAACAAAACATTTTCTATAAATAAGTCACAATCTTTTACTGAAGACTTGTAAAAATAAGTCCTTAAGTGAAATTAGCAGTGTTCATTCTAAGTTTAGAAACGAACTGTGGGAGTTCGTTGATAGCACTAACTAGGGTTTCAATTTTTTGTCAAAAAACTACAAATAAGCGCATGCTGTAATCCATATACTTGATTGTTCTAAAAATATAAGCTAAATACAGAACTCATTAAAAGGACTGATGAAAGGCTGGTGGGTGTTTTTTATTGTTGTTGTTTTACAGTTACTTAATAGTACTGCCTTGCTTATCATAGGGAAGAGTAAATTCTGTATACTCAGGCTTGTGTTTTACGTGTATAAGGAAAACAGCAAGCAAACCCAGGAGCACCATTGTATTGTTGCAACTCTTTCTCACTTGCGAAAATATTACTGAAGTATAAAATAGTCTTCCAGCTTTTTTTTGTCTGCCCTTTGACTTGTATACTGAAGACAGTAGATAAACCAGAGGATTATTATTTCAGTACTAGCGTTTATACAGGCAAAGCATTAGTTGGCATCATGGAAAATCATCGGTCAAACAACACTATAAATATGATAGACTTCCCTCAGGCTTTTTTTCTTTTTCCCCCTTTTGTTTTCTGTGGATTCCTTTTTACATTTGAGAAATTTATTTATTGTTCTTATTATTGTTTTACTCTGGAAAATGAAATGGGGGTGTTAAGTGGTTTTCCTGCAGTGGTTTGCTTTGAATTTTTTTTTTTTTTAATTTTTAGAAGTGATTTGTAATTGAATAAATTAAACATGGTTACTGTTATTGTTCTCAAGATAAAAACTGTTAGCTATACAAATCTATTCCATGGGGACTTCTTAAAAATTGTTAGTTCATTGCTCATTCTTATCAGGGAACCATCGTTTGTAGGTAGTGGCTAGTGTATGTGTGTGTGTATTTTGGTTAGCTCTTGTATTATATTTAGTTATTAAACAAAAAAAAAAAAAAAGTTGAGATGGTTAACCTGGTACCATAGAGACATGAATGTCACTTGGGATAAGTGATTAGGCAATGTACTGTTTGCTTTCTGAACCTTACACACACAGAAAAAATTATAAATTATTCAGGATTTAAATATTTAAAGAAAACCTTTGCATGTAATTGAAATACCAGACATACCCTTTTCTTGTTCAAATAGTGTTTGTTGCTGTTTTGCTGTTTTGACAATTGATTTTAGAGTTACTTTGCAAAACATGTAAGCTTCAGTGGTGTGGACTTGTATTCATTTCAGTGCTTCTCACTTTCTTTTCCCTCAGAAGTCATCTTGCTTGATATCAGGATTAGATACTTATGAGATAAATGTCTTCCCAAAATAAAACTGACCCAATTTGTTGAAAGCTTTTACTTGCAGGTGGTTTTGGTTGGAGGGACTTAAACTTAAAAGCCACGAGTATCAAAATCAATTTGTGTGATACCAACTGGCACAATATTCTTGCCGAATAAAACAAAATAAAGTCTAAATAAAGAAATAGCCATGACCTATACAATAAATACGGTAATATTTCATAGAAGTGGCATGCAGCTCTTTACTGAATATCTCAAAAAAGTTTATAAATAGTAGAGAAATTCCTGCCCTTTTGCGGGAGAGAAGCAGAGATGATTGCCTGGCAGATGGAAACAAGCACAAAGGGGAGAACTGACTTGTCCAAATATATATAAACACTTCAGCAGATGATTTAAGGTGATACTGTGTCTTCACGTGTTTTTGGATACTGTATGTTGTCACTTGCTTGTTTATTTCCCAGGAGGCTAATATAATAATCCCTTATTTTTCATTCACTGTTTATCTTCTCCCAGTACTCTTATGAAAAATGGGCAGTATATTATATGGTTGTTATTGCTATATTACTATTTATATCTATTTCTAATTAAAAATATGTTCCCGTATTTTAATGCATTAACTTTTGCACTTCATTAGCTGTGCTTAAGAAAATATAAATGATTGGAGTGTGAAGGAACTGTTTTATTTTAACTTGATAAAGAAATTGTAATTTATTAAAGGTTTTTCTTCTAGTCTGTGTGTTTTTGTTTTTGATACAGTACTGAACTGTGTTGACAAACCAAATAAATCAATCCTAGTAAGTCGTCATTTCATGGAAGTTCTCCCAATTTACTTCCTGCTCCAAAGCACTTTGTGCTTAAAATACATATTTTTGCAGGTTGCAAGAAACATCCTAGGAAAAATACAGTGAATGCACTTGTATAATAAGGTTACTATAAGAAATATAATTATGTTCTTCATCAAAAGGTCGCTAGAATGTTGTGCTCCTACTGTACTGGTTTCTGGCAGTGATTATTTCTGAGATTCTATCACATCTTAAAAAAAAAATCTTGTGTAAAATGAGAAAATGTCTGTATACTGAATTTTTCAGATTAAAAAGACTATAACTGTGGTCGTAACTTATAAAAATAGTAATAATAAATCCATGTCAATTCTACGAAGAGCTGTTTGAGTAATATTTTTCATGTAGTGGAGAATTACTGTAGGGCTCTTGTTGTTTGTCACGGGAGAGGAGTAGGGAGGAATGAATCTTACCAATTAGCTGATGCTTTCAGTCTCTTGGTGTTTTTATTAGCAAAGGTTGGTGTAAAGGTTGCTAAAATTAATTTTTAGAGGTATGTGAGATGAGAACCACAGCATGTCAAAAAAGTCCAGTGTCTGTTGTATTCAGATTTGGCAGGCTTGTAAGACGTGGTCTATTGCATGTTTGCTGGGCTTAAGGAACATACAGGTTTTTGAGAAGTATACTGAATTTTATCTTTTCTCTAACAGAGCAGTTTGTAGTAAAGTCAGGATTGTGTCTGATCTGGGTGTGTAGTTTACAAATAGGAAGTGTAGATTTTGTGTTGTTTCTAAGTGGTAAAGAAGGTGGCCAATGAGCTCTGGTGTAGGCATAAGTCATGTTCTTGAACAAGAAATGTAGTTTTATTTATTCGTTTCTTAATAAAGATTTATACTTTTGTGGGGAGGTACTGAATCTTAACAGATCTTCTAAAAGAATATGGGGTTCACCAATATTGTGTAGCTCAAGTTTAATAGTAAATAGTCTCCAGATTCCTTGTCTTTTCTCAAGATGTTTTAATAAGAAAATGAGTTCAAGTGAACCTGTCTCCAAACCTTACAGTACTGATGGACAGATATCATTCAACACACTAAAATGGGATTTAGTACAACCTGGCATCCTACAGGTGCGTACCCAATATTTGTAATTATATGTAGTGGTTTTTTTCCCTCAAATAATGGAATTCATGGCTTCTAAAAGCCCTAGATGATGAAGGGAGAGTATGGTCATTTAAATTGTGAATTATACCAATATGGGAGCAGTTGAATGCTCTTCTAGATCAACATTTACTACTGACAAGGTGGAATAATGACCCAAAATAAGTCTCTTAAGAATATGTGAAAAGTGCTACACTTCTAATGCAAAACAGTATTTGAAAAATTGTACAATGGGTGTAATTGATGAGTCATGTTTTGTGTGATTGACCTGATGATCTGCTGCATATTTTAAGTAGAGGAGAAGGCACTACAGTTCTGTTCATTTGTATTAAAAAGTATCCTACATTAAATGCAGGATTTTTTTCATCTTTTCTGCTTAGTACTGTTGAGGCTTCAAGCAGAGATAATGGAGATATGTATCCAGTTTTGGATCAGAAAGTCAAAATAGGTATAACCTGCTGTAAAGTGTCCAGAGGAGATGAAAATGATTAGCAGTCAAGGCAGAATGGCAAGAGTGAGAATTGATGTTCCTTGTAGCAGACATGTTTCTCTTTCTCTTGACATTTAAAAAGAGGTTTTGTAAATAAAGGAATAAACTCTGTGAAGAAGACTAGGAGTAGTTAATGTAGGGAGAGGGATTTAGACATTAGGAAAAAATAATAATTTAAGAATAATTGATTTCTATAATAAATTGCATAGGAAGGTCAAGACATCCCTAGAGCTGGAGCTAGTTAAAAAATTGGGGTTGGTTGATTCCTTGGTCAGGTGGGTTATTGTTCTTGAGATTCTTTCCAGCTGGTTTCCCTAAGTATTTTGAAAATAACTCTAATAGAAGTGTGAATTGTGTAAGAGACATAATTGGTTATTGAGAGCTGCTGGGCTTTGATTTTAGACAAGCAAACAGGGTTTTTTTTCTTTGTTTTTTTCTTTTTTTTTTTTTCTTTTATCTATCAAAGCACCAAATAACATTTTTGTTGGATAAGCCCACTGAAATCCTATGAGGAAAAAGGCTTCTGTGCTTGATGAGTGAGGAACTTTTTAGTAAAGTTGGCTATACTGAGTTATTTTGGGGCATTCATATACATATATATATATATATATATTTGGATATTTGTCACAACAATTTCTCCTACTCATCTACTGCTTAAACTGCTGCCTGCATAGTATCTTATGCTGCATTTATTTTCAATGAAGGACCTTATAAAGGTGTATATGAAGGGACATTTAAGAGGAATTTGTCACTTCTTTTGTTGCTGTGTTCACTCAGGAAAAGTGAAGATTTGTATGAAGTGATTTAAAACTAATATAGAAACACATTGGACGCTTCTTTGGTAGACCATCATAATGTTCTTTCAAATCAAAGTTGCAAAAAAAATTTTTTTAATTTTAATTTTTTTTTTTTTTTTTTTTTTTTTGAGGAGGCATCAGTATGATTTATTTGTCTGTGTCTGTATCAGAGGACCACAACTTCATTTATTTGTGTGTGTTTTTGTTTCTTCCCCTCATTGAAGGGTCTCATTATTATGTAGCATTGTAGTACTATATGATGTTACTTTTTAATTCTTCTTATGAAATTGTTTTATATTCAGGTCTCTGTCTTGAGAAGCTGCCAATTTCTTCTTCAGCTAGCAACCTCCATGTGGACCGTGAACAAGAAATTGTTATGTGCTATGAGAAAGCTGGGGATATTGCTCTTCTGTACCTTCAGGAGATAGAAAGGGTAAGCTAATCTCTGTAGAGCTGAAGAATTGCATGGTTACTCATTTGGTTACTCATCTGGTTGTTTTCTCATCTGTTCAGATTCATTTTCCATTGTGTCATTGCAGGATGACCTTTCTGAAAGTTCTCTTTCACTAGATTCACCAAATTCTTAGCTTCCTTTTTAATTTTGGTGACTGATAAGTAAATGCTTCATTTATCACTCTTTCAAGGTTTTGATTTCATTGAAAGCTTTTACTGAAATTACAAAACTTGTTAATTTTTGTTGTCAGCATTTCTGTCTTTTGTACTTGTAGATAATGAATGCTAATATACAGAACAGAAGCCCTAAGCCAGGGCCTACTACACATGAACAGGAACTTGGTTTTTTCTTGGAAACAGGACTACAGAGGGCGCATGTTTTATATTTCAAGAATGGGTAAGATTTGATTCACCATTTTTGTTGCTGTTTTTGTTTAGGATTTGTATTTTATCCTTACAAACATTTTTAACGGTTGTGGATAGTGCAATCATGAGGCTTCTGTATTAATAAAGTATTAATGTTTTGATTGAAAAGCGTGACAGTCCATTTTGTATTCATCTAGTTGTTATTAGACCCTTTGATTAAAATATATGTAACATGAACTTGTATTAACTTAAAGTACCTTAACCATGAACTATTCTTTGATACTGTTTTTTATTTTACTATTAGAAAGTAAATCTTAGAAAGACTGTTAGAAGGTGATTGATAACAGTGAAATTCCTGATGTTTATAATGTTGATTTGTATAATTTTTTTACAAATCTCTTCAGTTATCACTTATTTTAACATTGTGCTGCAGGATAAATGTGCATGAAGACCAACAGTATGTATTCAAGTATACAATCTCCATTATACCTGCTCTATAGATCCTTTTAGATCCTGCATGGGAGGTCCTTTATGATTTAAATAAGGCTTCTATTAAAAGATTAATATTAAATTCAGTCATCATTCAAAAAAATGAAAAAAGGAATACCACTTTCCATACTTAAAAGCTTCAGAACTTTGCACAGATGTTTGTTAAGTACATTTCTGGCATTTGTTATTGAAAGCACATAGATTTTGCAGAGCTTTTTGTTTTGTTGGAAAATTGCTTTTTGATTGAAATGATGGAATTCTGGATAGGGAAAGCATTTTGTTCCAAAAACAATTCTTATTCATTCATGTACGTAAACAAGAGGTAAAGGTAAATCATGCAGTGTCTGTAAAGAGTTTGAGATTTTCATGTGCTGGTTGAAGAAAGGACATCCAAATTTTAAAGTATTCTGAGATGTCCTGGTGGGAATTGTCACTAAGCTTCTCAAAGTAATGGAGTAATGCTGCCGTAGTGCGTGATATGAGAATTACATCTCAGTTCCATTTTCATCATTTAATTGCAATAGGAGTTGAATGTTCTAAAACTTCCCATTTGTCCTTTACCAGAGTTAGTGTTTTCACACCTGCACAAAAGACAATTAATACACATGTATTGAAAGAATCACAGCGACAATCGTAGTAAGGAATAAGCTAGATTCCATGTTTTGAATTGTTTTGATGGAAGGCTGCTAATGGAAGTAGTCCATTTAATCTGACATCTTCTGCATATAGCAAAATGAAACAAAATGAAGAAAACAATCCCAAACCTACCAAGCAACCAAAAAAATGCCAACCGCAACCCCACAAAGAAGTACATAATGGTTCACTAAGGAACATCTGGCCTATAGAGGAGTTAGATTTTTCCTAGAACATATCAGCTGGTCTGGCATAAACTTTAAAAATCTGATTTTGTTCTGTGTACACTTTAGTCCTTCGTAGTAAAGCTGATGGTGCATGAACATGCAGTCTTTTTTCTTTTTTCCAATCTTTAGTACAATGCTCACTTGTAGTTTACAAGATAATTACGCATTATGAATTTAATTTTAAATGTCATCTATCAGTTTTATTTAGGCCATATCAATTTTAGGCCACTGCTAGAAATAGTAGAAAAGAAAAAGAGATGTTAGGGAAATACAAATCAGTGCCAATCATGATTTTACATACTTCTACCATTATATCTTTTAGCTTCCTTTCTTAATTTAGAGCCAATCCCGGTTCTTTCAAGATTGCCTAATATGGTCAATGTGCCAGGCTTTCAGTTATTGCTGCTTTTATGGGTTCCTTCTCTTTTTGTTGTTTGTTTTCACTTGAATTTACCAGAACCCAGCAGAGGACTGCTACTTTAAATATTTATGTGTGTATAAATAGGGACAAATTTAGAGCATACTTTTTAACGATTTGTAATACTTTATTTTTAAATTTAGCATGTATCCTGATATTTTGTTTATATACGTTAGGTACAAGATCTTTCCATTCTGCTTTTTAACGCACTTCAAATTTTAATTTAATATAAAAATGTAAAGATGATATGAAATTTTTCAAACAGAGGATTGTAGATATTTTTAATATAGCTTAGAAGCGGAAGCACTTACTTTAAATAAGCTTTTTGCAGTTGAAGCTGTGGATGTTAAAAGGGGGTGAATCCTGAGGAGGAGGCAGGAAGTCACCCAAGTTTAGCTGCTTGTGAGTGAAACAGAAAATGTGCCTGTCTGCTTTTGCAGGCAGACCAGCTCTGGTATTCACACTGCAGTGCAGTGGAGTCTTCCTTGTGTGTATTTAGGAGGTGATGTTATGACACTAAAAGTTCCTTTCACTAAACTGTATCACGACTTTTTACTGAGTGAATTCAAATTGTATTTTAATACCAGAATTGTGATTATAGTAATTTGTATGTTAGGCCATATAAATCATCATATGAAACATCTGAGTATACACTTATGAATAAATGGTATGGATTTCTTAGTGTTTATTTTTCGACTTCAGTTCCATTCCTATAAATACTAAAAAATCTCTTAAAATCTGATGAAGATCTGAATTTGTCTAAAGTTCTTTCGTGTTTTATTGTTTTGTTGTGTGTCTTTGTTCACTAGGTTATTCACTGCTTTTACTTATGCATCATCCAGTATAAGTGGAAAATCCATTCTTCTTTATATGTCAGGTACAAACTAGAAAAGAGAATAAGAGAACTTTTACTTCAGTCAGAAGAATAACATTTTAGGAGTAACACGGAGTGTTGCTTCATACCTAGAATTGGTCCATTTTGAAATTTCTCTTTTCTCACTAACTGTGCAGAGATTTCCTTGTAAGTCAAGAAAGCAAGAGAATTAAGTGAATATCTTTCAAGTATGCATTAACTTGTATGAAAAGGTATAAAATATTCTAAACCTTTGAAGACTAACTGCTGAGTGCCAGTGTTTCGAAAATACATGGAATGGCACTTAACAGCTGAAGTACATTCCAGCCTTGTGGTGTATAAGGAGTTAAGGAAGCTATTCTGAAACTAAAAGGAGGCTTTACATACCTTCAAAAACAAACAAACCAAAACCAAAAGTAAAATACTTTGAAATATATATAACTTCTAAATGTCTTTCTGGCTGATTATGCAACCACCATTTAATCAGTAGTAGCTACCATCTAGTTAGTTGATTTGCAATTTGAAATTGGAGGAGTTCAAAGACTTGAATTTATTCCAGGAAAAACAATGAACATTGAAACTTTGACACTAGTACTTTAATGTAGCTCTTTTTCAAGGAGGATGCCTCTGAGAATTGACAGCAGTAATCCTTCTGTCCTTATATTTGCTTTATATATATGCTTTAATTTAAACAAGACACTATAAAATTGTAGATGATCTTTTTTTTTTTTTTTTTTAATCAATGGAGTTCAGGAATGTACTACTTGAGTAGGCTGGGAAAAGCAAAAACAAAAGCTTTTTGATTGGAATCTAACATCAGGTAGCCATGGCATTAAAACCGGCCCTAACCTTTCAGATGTCTCGTCACTCCTCCTCTATCTTGCTCCCTCTCAAGGATATTGCTGTATCATGGAAACAGTCCAGGATCCAGACTGCAATATGGTCTAATCTCCATTGCTGCTGACTTGCTAAATCAAAGCCTGAAGGAGGTGGACCTGGTCTGTACCCATCGTAGTGCTGGTACTTGTGCTGACACCCTGACACAGCTGCAGTGTCCCGTTCCTCTTTATAAAGATATTGCTTGGTTGCCAGCCTTCAATAGATGACACAATAGAAAATAAATTGTTTTTCTTTTTTTCATTCTCTATGTGTAACTGATTTTTATTGGGTTACAAAGTATCTGTCAAACATAACAAAAACACTCATCGGAGTTACTCACGTGAAGGACTTGTCTGTGTAGGAGTTGTTTCTTTTCTTTTGCCACTATGCCACTTGCAGGAGTGTAGTGAGAGAGAGAAGCCTGTCCTTAAGTGCTTTTGGTGTGTGTGTACAAACACATGGTAGTAGTAGGAGCTCATTTGCTAAGTATTTGAATAACTTTGCCAAAGAGGGACTGTATCTGTTTGGGTCATAGTTGTCATAAAGGAAATTGACTCTTGGAAGAGCTGGGTGACTGAATACCTACAGAGATGTGAAGGTCTAGTACTAGAAGATACCTCATTTTCATTTTAAATTGTGATAACTATTCTGAAACTGTTGTGAGAGATAGCAGGATCTGTGCCCTCATTCTCCACCTCCTTTTTTTGCAAAAAGTTAAAAAATTCCATTATTTCATTTGTTAACTCTGTTCCTGAAGTTGGAGACAGTGCAGAGATCAGATTGATTTCTGACTATGCAGATTGGCTGTAAACAGAAAGCTGGTGCTGTGCTAAGAAAAAAACGAATATTGTGCATATGTCTGTTTATGTTTGTTATTAAAACTAATGGCACTTGAAAATTAATCAATTCTTTCAAAGTGTCCATTACTCAGATTATTTTCTTGCCACTGGCCAAACAATTTCAAAAAGTATTTCCAAATTTGAAGTGGTACTGAATTGGCTGTTGTAAGAATCAAAACGTGTAGCTGCTGCAAAAACCTTGGAAACAAGGATGTGTTGCAGAAATTCAAGCTTCAGCAGCTGAACAGAAAGACAGGCAAGCTTTACTCATGATTTCAGGTGAATACTGGGAAAATTCCTGTTGGCATCACCTGATTTACATATTCTTCCTTACAAAATATATAACTATTCTATATAACATTTAACCACATATACTGTGTTCTACAGCTCGTTTAGTGGAGAATGCTTGGAATTTTTGTTGACATGCAGGCATTTTGTGTTTGTACTGAAATATGTTTTCTTGTTTTCTTACAACACGTTTGGTAGGCACATCAGATTTGACCTTTTCTGCACCCGAACTCTCCATCCATTGCTGCCTTACTTTTCCCAAATGACGTTCTTCTCAACTTCTTTTTAATGCACTGTACTGTAGATGTGAGAAGGTGAAATGAACGCTTCTTTCTCTGTGTGGTAGTGCATGGTGCCTTGGATTTCTTTTCCATGCATAAGCATAAGGCATGTTTGAATGTTTTTGACCATATTTTAATGCCTTTTTTTTTGCCCAGAGGAGCTATGGCAGGGGTCTGGGCAGCCTGATCCTAGTGGGTGGCAGCCCTGCCTGTGGCTGGGGGATGGAACTGAATGGGCTTTGGGGCCCATTTTACAATTCGATGATTCTACTCCCAGCAAATCCCCATGTTACTGCAATGTGGATATTTTAAATTGAATTGATTTGGGAAAAAGTGGTTCCTTAGAGGCTGCGTTCAGACAGAAGTGTAATAATCAACTCAGCAGTGAAATCATCTGCCTTATTTATTTTACTCTGACATTTTTACAAGACTATCAACAGGATGTTTTTAGAGGTCCTATGTTCTGTTCCCTCAACGAAGCATTCCTGTAAGCCTCGTGCTTAGGAACATTGTGTGAATTCTCAGTAATACTGCATAAACAGAGGAACAGTATAAAGATAAGTGATTACTAATACAGATTCTGCTTGTTTACTTTGAAGCATTTGCACAGTCTTTTCTTTCCAGTAAGTGTTGTACCTGTTTGTGAATATAACTCATGTTTTGTGTGCTGTATATAGCATGAATTTAGAGACTCTAGCTTTATCTTTCTGCCTTTCTCCAAATTAGTATATTCAGTTACGTGGCAGCTTTGTTTATGATTACTTTGAAGAGTATAAAAATAAAAGAAAGGTTAGTAAGCATTTTCAAATTTGCTGTTGGGATGCAATAGAAAATAGGAAATTTTGTCTTCAGTTTTACTTTGTTTTGGTAAAATGGTCCAATGGCAAAAACTAGGGTTAGGAGCAAAAAAGCAAAACTCTTATTAACTGTACTGATGAATGAACAGCACATAAACAACTTCAAGGAGTTTTCTTCAGATATTAACATCTCTAGGATGTCTATAATAGGAGCAGTAACATCAAAATTAGACTTCTCCTGGCCTAATGAGTGAGAAAAATCATAAGAGAATTGATAACATCAAATGGCTAGAAATGTTATGTATTTCATTTAATAGATAAAATTTTGAGTTAAGTATATTTTTGCTCCTGTGCTGGTGTTTACCTTTTCTTTCCTTCTTTCTTTCAACTGCCCTACTTTGTGTTTAAATAATTTTTAGTCTTTGTTTTCCTAGATTAACCAAGCTGTGCTCTTACTCAGTTCTCAGTTAATAGGTTTTGTTGCCCTGCATCTTCTTCAGTCCCTTCACTCTTTTTAGTCTCATTTTTTCAACTTGATCAACAAAAGTGTGTGAGTTCTTAGCTATCTTCTAGAAAAGCATTAGCATTGAGTAGAGTTTTGTCTGCTGTGATTTGCTTTGGTTTATCCCTGTATTATACCCTGTATTATACCTGTGCAACCTGTTTCTGTTTTCTTTATTATTCACAAGTTCTGAGTTCTCAGCTTAGAAGAGAAACTGCTCTTAGTGCTGAAATACTACCTTGGATGTCCTGCTCCCCTTCCACCTCCGTTTTTTTTCTGAACTCTTGATTTTTCAGAAACATGTAGTTTCATGAGGATGTGTTTCTTGGTAGCTTAAAAAAACATGCTGTGCTTTACCTGGAGAATGGTTGTGTGGTGTGAGGAGTCCACTCCTTGCCTGACTGGAGAGCAGTAGAAGGTTGTATTGCTGCTGGGGCTCTGCATGAAGCTCCTGTGGATAAGGGCTCGTAAGTTTCTCTTGCCCCTGCATTAGGTTCCTTGTCAGAGAACTGGGCATAGTCAGTGGTAGGTGTGTGGGGCAGTGGATTCCCCCTCACAGCTTGGCTCATTTCTTCACAGATGTCACCCCTTGTTTGTGTTAATTGAAAGGACACCTTTTTATTCCTTACGCTCCTTTCTCTTCTGTGTCACCCCTGAGAGGACTGACCCATGCAGAGTACTGAGAGCTGGCCTTTGTGTTTTGCTGAGCAATGCCACTGACTAAACATTTGATCTGTTGTTTCATCTTAGCTCTTTGAGTTCTATCACTTCTTACATGGATGTATCTCAGCTGTTTTGTTCCTGTATAAAATCCCGTATTTTATCACAGCATACTTCCTTCATGGTTCCTGATGCTATTTTCTGACCTTTGTTATCTTTAAGAGAGGTTGTAAAATGATGACTGTGTGTTGTTCTGTCTGCTGAAGTTCCCCATGCTTTGTCATGCTTTGTGTTAAGCTGAGTAGCATCCTAGATCTTCAATTTGGTATTCTAAACGAAAGCATTATTGTCACTGAACTTTCTTCCTTCTACTTTTGTGGAATTTTTATATTTTCTTCTAACTATAGATAGAATATAATATGAAATTCTAGGTAACATGATAAAGTTGATGACCATACAGCTTGAATGATGTGTAATACCAAATGAAATATTTATCAGAGTAGATTCTATTTGCCTCATTCCATCTGTTAATTTATTTCATTAGTAAAGCTTTTTGGCACATTTAGCATGTTTTTTCTTGTGAATTCAAGAGTGGACCTTTTTGTTTGTGACTTTATGTGATACTTTCTTAACCTACCCCCATTTCTTCTCATTATCTCTGCTCAGAAAGAGAAACTTGCAAAATCGTAAGGGGTAAAATGTGAGACGTTTAATCCACTCTGTGTCCATTCCTTTTGTGAATCTGGCTGTTGTGCCTTAACAGTGTGCTTATATACTTACAGCAATGAATATCTTGAGAGTCTGAGGAGTATCTGAGTTGGTAGTGTCAGGAGATGTAGTTACCAGCTGTGATCTTTCCTGTACCTACACTCCTGGCATGTATATTTTATTTTATTTTATTTATTTATTTATTTATTTATTTATTTATTTATTTTTCTGGTATTTTTTTGGTTCATTTCATTCTCCAAAACAGCAGAAAAGACACAGCCAAGAAATCACAGCTTTCTTTAGTTTTAGTGGGCTGAGTTGATTCACCAGAAGATGTGAGAACAGCTGGTGGTGCTGGTGAGAAAAGAGACAAGGCCAAACAAGTGAGAGTAGGAAGATATGAAGGTAAAAAAAGGGAACAAATGCCAAGAGGAGAATGGGGAGAATGAGACCTCCTCCTTTTGGTAGGGAACCATTAGATGGACTCAGCTACTAGTGGAACTGCAGTCTAGGCAATAAACGTTTTACTTTCAAATGCATAATGTTACAGTCTTAAGGATGAAGATAGCTGAATATAAAGTGAGGCTGTTCAGACGTGTTTTGTTACTGTGCTTTCAAAAAGAGTTACTGCTTGACTGGGCAGTTTCAAGTGCTTAGACTTATGCAGCAGTAATGGCACACTGAATATGTTTCACTTATAAGCTAGAACTTCAATCCAGAAAAAAAAAAAAAAAAAAAAAAACTTAAAAAACAAACAAACAAACAAACACTAATCTTTGTAGTGTTGTATAAAACCATTGCTCTGGTATGGTAAATAATGTGCCTAAGGGTATGAAGGTGTTCTGTTAGTAATAAAGAGTTTATCTGAAACTTCTGTTCCGTGTACGTGTGTGTATCAAGAATTTTGCCAGCCCCCATTCCTTTGTTCAACAGTGCAGTTGTCCATGTTTAAATCAAATGCGTTTATTTTTTATTATTTGAGTTCTTGGAAATAGAACAACAGCAAACTTTTAATTTTAAAAGTATCATTGAGTTTACAAACATTACATTTCTTTGTCTGGATAGGAGAGGGAGAGAGCATTTGGAAAATGGATGTAATTCCAAAAGCAATTTCTTTTATCACTTTTATCAAGTAATTTAGATTTCGTTGTGTCTTTTGTTGTTTTTCCCCTTATTTGAAGCATGAATACTTATTAAATGAGATACAGTAAGCATCAGTAATGAGGTAATAGGCTGATATAGGAAACTTTGCTTGTTCATTGCCATGACTGTGCATGTGCTTTTCCATGTCAGATAGAATAAGCACCTACAATTTAGCCAACAAGTTGCAAAGCAGGGGAGGTTGGGTCTAAGCTCACTAAACAAAAATCTATTCTAATTTCATCTTTAGTCTATAAGTCAATGAGTTAGACTAAATATTTGTTTTTTAAATGCATAAAACATAAGGGAAAAGCACAACAAAGTGGTTCTTACATTAATAGAGAATATGTCAAAATATACTGCAAATAAAAAGTAGATTGATCTTATCAAACTTTTTGAGGTTTAATTTGAAGCACTTTTGTCCTAGTCTGTTTGAGTGCTTTGTGAGTACACCTCACTCCTCTTGTTTTAAAGAGTATCATTTTGTTCTTTTGTCCTAACTTTCAGGTATGGATCTTTATTCCTTGAGTAGTTTGTTTCATTTTTTCCTTCTCATTTTACTTTGTGTGTTTAAAACCAGAAAGATAAGATATATTTGTCTTGCCTGCGCTTTATGCTGGCCTATATGCTTAGATACAGTTTATCTGATTTTGTATCAACAGTCTGTCTATATTACATCTTTATTTTCTTCCTGTGCTTTTTTTTTTTTTTTTTTTCCTCCTTTTTTGGTGTCATATCTCTACTACATTTATTGCTCTGTTTAGGAACGAACAACTTTGCATAGATGCAATTAAAATATTTCTATTATGTTAAACAGTAATGCTATCAATAATTCTAAAATGTGCATAGAAGTTGTATCCATGTAGACTTGCAATAGAAGATTACTGTCTCTTAGATCTTAATGCCGAGTCTTTAACTAGTGTAGTGCTACTCTGTCAATATAGTAGCAAGGCAGTTATACAAACAAACTTGGAACTAACAATGTCTATCTTTGTCAAGCCTGAAATTAGAAATTCTGTCAGCTCAGGGCATGTGTTAATGTACCCTAAAATTCCTTTGTTTAAGAATGGAAAGAATCTCCAAGTCTTTTACGGACACTGTGGGTCATTGCTTTTTAAGTTAATCTGCCTAACAGTATGAGTGGAGCTGTTAATGTGAAGGCACATCATGGTGAAGAAGGTAGTTCTGGCTAGGCAGGAATAGCTGCCACCCTGTTCTCCCAGGTATTACAAACACTTAACAAATACAGGAAATGTACTTTGCTAAAAGTAGTGCAGTGTGAAGATCAGCCATACTGATCATGGTATTTTTTGCTTCATTACTTGTCTCTCAAAGCATTTAACTCAGTTTGCTGGTTTAGATTGTAGTTTTAAATTGTATTCTTTTTTAGTATACCTTGTATAGAAGATGCTTGACAAATTTGTGTTGTGTTTGTGTTCGCTTGTGCAGTGAATCAAGGTTAAATGCTTTATGAAGCAAAACCTAATTCTGTGTGTTAGGTTTTTTTTCTATTCAATCTTGCTGCGTTTTCCATGAAGCAGTAGAACTTCAGTCACAAGTTTCAGTTCCTCGCAGATACTTACCAAAAGCTGTAGGCAAATAATGACAGTATCATGGCGCCCTTGAGAACTTGTAACAGTTGCATACTTTTTTCATAGAGATTTTCCTTTTGTTGTTCTTGTCACACTTCAAAAGATGTAAATATCATACGAAATTTTAGGAAACAGCATTTTTTTCCCACAGAGTTTGTATTATTGTGATCTGAAGTTCTACTATGCAGTGTATTTCATCTCTTCTAGTAAAATAGTATCTTAAGATGACAAGTTTTTGTGGGTATTTTTTGTTGTTATTTTTGCTTTTTTGATAATTTTGCAGTCAACACTTCAGATTTTGGTCAATGTAGATTTTTTGGTTTTTATAATTTTTGTCAAGAGGGCACATTTCTGAATTTACAATACAGTCCTTGAGAGGAAGCTTCATTCATTTAAAATACACTCTAGGACTTAGAAGACTTCAATCTGGGATTCCAGACGTCTGGTTTGGGCTCTCTTGAATACATATAGAAAGGTGCTGAATGTGTCCTGTTTCCACTGAGGTCAGAGAGATTTCCAAGACGAAGTCTGCTAAATTTCTGTATTACTTTAATTTTTCTATGAAGTTGATATAGTATTTATTAGCTACTTAAAGTCCTGTGTTAAAGTATAACTTAATTTTTCATTTATGCATTTGTTTACGTATTAGGTGTACAACCAAATTATTTTGTTAGAAAAGTGTTATCTTTTAAATAATTAAGATTAAAATAATTAAAAGAAATACAAAATTAGTAAAATTAAGAATTAAAATATTCAGAAGTAATAAAATGTTAAGAATACTTCAACATAACTTTCAACCTGTTTGTATGGATTTTGTTACTTGGAAGGTGTTAGCTCCTTCTAATGACCTTTTTTGTAAGTATTTTAAGAGGTGAACTTGTGCTAGTGAGACACATCTGTCTGTGCTGGAGATTGAAGTTTCTGAAATATGCTGATAATCCTTTATTGTATGTAGCAGAACAGTGATGACCTCTGTCCCGTAATCTGAAGAGTAAAATAATGGGACACTAACTAAACTGATAAGAGTTTTACAATTCTACAGAATGATCTCTTCAAACATGCTAGTTTCAGGTACTCAGACACTAGAATTAAAGAAAACATCTGAATAAAAAGTGATGTTTTCTGATTTTTTTTGTTGTTGTTTGTATCAAATCACAATTTAAAAGATGTTTTAATGGATTGTGTACAAATTACACATCAAGGAGAAAGGCAATTTAGCTTTTGGCACAGTGCTATGGTGCTTTTCTTTATGAAAAACTTACACAATACATAATATTTCTCTTGGAGTGGGCTTTTGAGCCCAAGTTAAGTGAATATTATACAACTTGCATGTAAAACCATGTCTTAAAATAATACACACGTAATTTGTAACAACAATAATTTAATGCAAAATGCACCTTGGATTGATTCAATTTGTTTTTGTAAGTAAACTTTAAGTCATGACATGGCCATCTTATGGTATATGTTGAACAACTGAATTCTTCAACCTCATCTCAACAAAGAGCCAACCTAGTCTGTCAGCAGTATACAAACAAGCTGTAGTAATATCAAAGAAGATATTCCTGGGGGTTTTTAAATACAATAAAAAATAAGATAGCAGAGATGATACAATGGTAAGAAAAAGATAAAACTTTAGGAACATTCAAACTAATCTGTTAATTCTACTGTTGGAGAGTGAAGTTCAGATCTGCTGAAACTGTTGGTGTGATTGAGGCATCCTTTCTTAGGGGCGTGTATATGTTTAGGGCAGCAGAAGTGGGAGAAGCATGAGGAAAGAAACTTGAGCTGTAGAAGCCACACTAAAAATCAACTGAAATCAAGAGCACTGATCTCTCAGTCCTCTCTTCTGGCCGTGTGTTGGGCCTTGTTTTGTCTTGATTCCTATGGAGTTAAGACATTAACTTTCGCTGGGTCTTGAAAGATTTATTCTTATTTCCTATTTTCCTACAATAAGATACTAAAAGGCGGCTAGAATTTAATTCCTCCCTCTCCCCCACAGAAAACGCTCACAGTTTCTACTTTTTTAATGCAATTAAAAATTAAAATTATTGTAACAGCCTGAAACAGTTTGTTTTCCAATTGAACTGATCACTTCTTACATTTTCTCTTGAGCTGTTTGCTGATCTGCAAATGTTTTTGGTTGTCTTTTTCAGCACTCTGGCAGCAGAGGTTCTCTATAATCAGTGATGGGGTGCCCAGATATGTGTAATTCACAGAAAGGTGCTCTTGATGCACAGGGGAAAAAAAAAAAAAAAAAAAAAAAAAAAAGTTGCTATGGATTTTAATGATTTTATCAAATAATATATCAAGATGTTGCCATGTCTAAGAATGCTGTTAAATTTTGTTTATGTGCAGGAACTTGACAAGAGGAGTTGGTAGATTTAGAGAATTACTAAGAGCTGTTGAAACAAGAACTACACAAAATCTGCGAATGGTAAGTCATTAAACCATGTTCCTATTGCAACTTCTGAATTCCAGTAGGTAGATGAAGCATAAAAATGAGCTAGGGACAAATAATCAAGCTACAGCGTATTGATCAGGATGTGTTATCTGCCATTTTGTAAAGGTACGTTTCTTGGTTGAAGTGATTTATTAAAGTAAAAACAGAATGCTTGATGACTGGTCTTCCCTAGTTCTTTGGTTTCTGACCAACAATGCTTTCAAACTTAGTCATAGTTGTCCAATTTGTGATTTGCTCTACTTTCACCAGGATATTATTTCATCTTTCTTGTAATGTAATGAGATTGAGGACAGTGTGCAGTGTCTTCATTTCTGTTCTTTAAGTTGGAAACTTCAAGTTATCATTTCTTTATTTTCATAATAAAGAAATCCTTCTTCAAGGGAAGGAAAAAAAGAAGACAAAATCTTACTATTGATACAGACATAAAATAAACCTCTACCAAATAAATGATTTATCTTTTTTTGCTTTTTTTTTTGGTATAACAAAGGGCCAAGGCTTGCATCTTTTGCTCTAAGGTAATGACATTTAAAATGTCTTAGATTAGTATTTTAATACTACACGTTTACGACTTCCAGAATAGTAATAAGGTAACGTGATTCTTAATGAATTTAATAATGAATGCCTAAAAAGCATATTTAAATTATTAAATGGCAGAATTTCAATGGAGAGGGATAATATTACAAATGTTAGGAAATAAATGGTATAGGAATTAATGTGAAAAATGTAGGTCATATGCTGCTGCTCATGGCTTGATCATTACACATTTATTCCTGGGAAATGCTGACAATTCTGATGTAAATGCTTGCCTTTTTTCTATTTTGCTGGTAGTAATCTGAGTTGTCATCATTTTCATATATACTTATGTAGCTTGTATGCTACATGACGGTAAACATTAAAGTGCAGATTAAATTGCTAGTTAAAGATTGTAGGATGACTTTTCAAAGCTTTAAATTATTATATAATATTTATGTAATTATTTTTTACTTAAATATTTGGTACTGGGAATTAGTGGTCAAAATAAATTTCTTCATGCTTATCTGCAGCGCGCTTTCACTCTTGCTAAACCTTACCAACGGCAACAAACACTAGCACCTTCAGGCCCTAGCTGTCAGAAGCCCAGATCAGTTTGGATCTGGATTATAGCTGTGGTGAGCTGCCAGACACCCACTGCTCTCTCGCTCGCTCTGCCTTATCAACAGGACAGGAACAAAAAGATAGAAAAGTTTGTGGGTTCAGATAAAGAACTTTACTGTCGTGGGCAAAGCAGATCTGACTTTGGGAAAACTAATGAAATTTATTGTCAGCTAAAACGGAATTGAATGGAGAGAAACAAAGGCAAAATCTAAAATACCCACCACCACCACCTTTTCCCAGGTTCAGCTTCACTTTTTCCTTCCTCACTCTTCTACCTCTTCTTCCTCAGCTGTGAGCAAGCAAGCACAGCAGTAATGGAAAAGGGGGAGCTGCAGTGTGTCCCTAGCGTTTGCTCTGTACTTCTTCATCTTTGTGTTTTCCCAGCACTCCTGTGTGGATCCTTCCCATGTGCTTCAGCAGTTCATTCAGGAAACAATTCCCTATCCCTGTGGCCTCTTTACATCATCTGTCCCATAGGCTCCAGGGAAATATTTGCAGAGGTTAGGAGAGGTAGAGCTTTCTGAGTATAAAATATAAAATACCCAGAAAAATACCTGAATGTGCTCCACTATTAGGAGCAACAGTTGATGGTATTTATACTTATGTGAACTGTAACAGGCAAAATTGAAGTTTGTTACTGCCATTTTTAGTTTGCATTTAGAGAATTTAAATGGGTACTTACGCCTTTCAAACAACAGCATGCCTGATATTTTGGATGCTTTAAAATAAAAGAAAATACATTCCACTTGACTAATATGCATTTAAAATAATCTGGTATTTTTGAAGAGACTGCATTCAGCATTTCAAAGGAAAATATTTATCTTCTGCTTTTACAGACGATAGCAAGACAACTGGCTGAAATTTTGTTACGAGGCATGTGTGAACAGAGTTATTGGAATCCACTGGAAGATCCTCCTGACCAATCGCCACTGGATGATCCACTTAGGAAAGGTTCAAATACAAAAAATTACACACTCAGTAGAAGACCACGGGTATATACTGGAGAAAAGTATGTCTGAATTCACACCTCTCTCTTCTGTTTCCATAAGTGCAATTGTTATCCGCTGCACTGCGTAATTTAGTTCATATGGTTGAAAATGCAGAAGGGATTGGGCAGTGTGAATGTTCTTTAGGCAGAAGTTTGCAGAGTGTCACGAGACCTTTTGTTCTCAATCCTCCAAATATCTTTTTATTCCATACTGAGGTACATGGTAGAGTTCTATATTATCTTTGAGATCTACAAGAAATCATAATATTTGTGGCTATCTTTCTGTCACCTTGAGCTACACAGCTTTGTGCTCTTCCACCTCTTCTGCTGTATGTATCACAAGTAGCTTTTCAAAATGGAAAGTTTCTGTCTAAATGTTTGAAAATAGCAGAATTGCAGCTTATGCTTCTGTGTGGTTTTGTTGTTTCTTTTTTTCCCCCCAAACAATCAGCTTTAGTAGAAGTGTTAAATATTTCTTAGAATCTGGACTTTTTAAATAGTTATAACTTGCTATTTGTATCTCCTGTGCTTTTGTCAAATCAAGTAATGAAATCTGAAAGATTTGGTAGTCATTGATTTTCATTTATAGTAAGTTTGATCCAACGAAACTTTGTTGCTTTCATATTATATGTAATGCGCAGTAAAATCTTGTTCATAAATTACTGGCTGACCTGTTCAAAGTCCTTGAGGGATCACCTTATTTAATGTAGCCAACAACCACTGCTTGCTTGCTGTGATATATGTTGGAAACACTGTGAGCCGGAAAACTGAGAAACAGAATTGTAGCAGTGAAAATAATTATCTAGGCAAAGTTATGATTTGTTCTAGTAGGACAGTGAGTGTTTTAATTTTTAATTGAGATAGAGAAGATTGAAATTCCATTTGAACTCAAGAAAACATCCTTTATAGAACTAGAAGAGGTTGCAGAGCCTCCATCGCTAGAGAAGGTCAAAATCCAACTGGACGCAGTCCTGAGCAATCTGCCAGCTGACCTTGCTTTGAGCAGAAAATCTGGACCAAACAATCTCCAGAGACCTTCCAATTTCAGCTATTCTAAGAAATTGGTGTGATTTGGGAATCTCCTTTGAGGAGGCTTTTACCTATTCTATGTGAAACTCTTGACTTTCTTTTCTCCAAAAAACTGACCCATATTTTTTTTGAGAATACTGTCCTTCTGTAGGCTTAAAAGCTAGGAATTGTGGGTTTTTGAATTTCAGACTTGTCTGAGTATATCTTGAATGTTAAGTCATTAAAGGCAGTGTTTTGAGCTGTTATGAGTATTTTGTTTACGTGGATTGATAGTGATAGGACAAAGGGGAATGGTTTAAAACTGAGATAGGGGAGATTTAGGTTAGATATTAGGAGAAAGTTTTTCACTCAGAGGGTGGTAACTCACTCTAACAGGTTGCCCAAGAAGGTTGTGGATTCCCCATCCCTGCAGGCATTCAACGCCAACCTGGACATGGCTCTGGGCAACCTGATCCAGTGGTTGGCAACCCTGCACATAGTGGGGGGTTGAAACTGGATGATCATTGTAATCCTTTTCAACCCAGGCCACTCTATGAAGTTACTAAATAAGGAAGTCTCTTTTACGATGAGTACATTTTCCCAAACATTCAAACAACTTCTTTGCTTCCCAAGTAAAGAAGAGTCAGTTCCTCTGTTACGGCATGTAGTAAATATTAAACTGTTTTCCCAGATTGTGACCTTTTTATTATTAGCTGCAGATTTATTATTTATTGCAGATCTCCATTTATGAACACTTTATATAGTAGTAGTCCCATGTAATTGTAGCACTATACCACATTGCTGCTACAAAGTAGAATGGCCTTTCTCTTCAAAGATTTTTAGCAATTCTGATTCCTCAGACCAGAACTCTTACAGCAGTCTACTCAGACTCAATCTTTCAAACTTATTTATATTCTTCATCATCAACTTATTCTTCTGTAGAAACAGAGCTCCTTTCGAAAGCGTGGCTTTGTCTAGTGTAATGTTTCTCTTCTTTGGAAATATAAGCAAGGAGTTCCACGATTTCAGCAGAGCGTGTAATTAAGTGCTTTTCTTTGGTCGCATCAAAGTGATTAATACCAGATCAGACAATGTGTCTAGATTAGTACCTTATCTTCAACAGTGATGAAAAGCAAGTACCTAAGACAAGAAATAGCAAGACTTAAAGGAGACTTCTTACTACATGCTCCCCTGACCTCCAGCTTTTTGAGTCAGAAATGTTCTGGTTTGTTTTAAATACAGTGCCTAATACATTATTTAGATGCATTCAGTTTTATTATTAAATCATTAAATGCATTCAGTCTTTTGAGGACAGTGAATGATGTTTGAAAAATATCATTTATGATTTTATAGATATCTGTTACACCCTTCTTCAGTTTTCTCCTCTGAGAGTTTCTTGTTGCTGACCTTTGAATCAGTGCTGCAGGTTCAGTTCATGTAGCTAGATGCCAACAGCTAGTTAAACCACAGGCTATATTTTTATAGTTGTGAAGTTATACTAAATTCTGGGATACTTGGATGTGTTCTTTAATACTTGACAGCCATGGTTGTTTTGTTTTCTTACAATATGTGGGTAATAATAGTGCTAGGAGGAGAGTTGGACTAGATAATCTTTATAGGTCCTTTCCAATCTTGTGATTCTGTGATTATATTTGTCAACTTTTCTGAAAAGTAAATGTAGAGAGCTGCAGATAAATGAATTCTAAGCAATTTTTAAAGTGTAATTTATCTATTGTGTTTTATGGATTTTTCCAGTTTTTACAGTACTCAGTCACGATATTTGTGTAAGCTACTCATAAAAGTAGAATTTTCTGCTTAAATAATTGAATTTTTGTTTTGAACAGCATCTTTTGTCCTCAAGAAAATACAGAAGAAGCCTTACTGTTGCTACTTATTAGTGAATCTATGGTAGGTAAAACAGTGGATGTGCAAATGTTGCCTGTGTTTGTGTGTATTCCGTTTTCTTTTTTAAATGAAAACATTTTTTGTCATGCCTTGCTTTTTGACTCGTGTTTCATTTTCTGTTAGGAAAACAGGCAGTTACTTCTGAAATTCAAGCTTCTGTTTCTCTGAAGCAGCAGGATGAGCTCTGCAGATGTTATGAGTAGGAGTTTTTTCTCCTGTAGAGTGACTGAACATAGCCTCCAAATTGTAGGCAGGTGAATACAAAGCCAGGTCTTTTCTCGTCACTTATCAATATGACCGCAGTTACACCAGCAGGTGTCATTCAGACAGACTCAAAATGTAAGTTGTTTTTT
Source organism: Centrocercus urophasianus (assembly GCF_019232065.1). NCBI lineage: Eukaryota > Metazoa > Chordata > Aves > Galliformes > Phasianidae > Centrocercus > Centrocercus urophasianus. The sequence goes on along the minus strand of NW_024884586.1, from coordinate 37,255,212 downwards.
GTTGTAAAAACCAAAATCAAAGACTGCTAGGTAAGCCTAATAAGCATCACCAAAAAATATTTTCCATTGCTCATTAAAACTCAGATGTCAGTCGTATTTGTAAGTTATTTTTATTTATGCAGACATTTAGCCTTTTCTACTGGATTGTATTTCATTTTTTCAAGTTTCCTACTTTCCCCAGCAGGTAATTCCTTTCAGTGAACTACTTGTGCCTTTTAACAGTTTTTCATATTTTCCTGTAGCATGATTTTACTAGTTACCGAACCACTGCCATGTACTGACTTTCTCGTACCAGGTCAGTTTTACTATGTATTCTCAAATAACAGAAATGAAAAGCTTAGGCTCAAACCCTTGCTGAGTTTCTAGCTGGAGGGGTGGAACCTCTGGAATCTTAGGCACTGTATATGGGACTGTTCCACTGAACACCGATGGCACTTAGTCTTTAAGTTCCTTAGGTGAGATCTTTTACACTCTGGCAAAATTTCTAGTCTGTTAGTTAAGTAATATCAGAATAGTTTATTGAATGTTGTCCTATTTGAATTCCTTTAAAGTTGCTGGGTACACTTTAAAAGTAGTGCAAATTACTATCCTTACTCCTAGTGAGCTGCATTGTGATGTCACTAGAAAACTAGACTGAGCAAACGTTTCCATATACCATGTGTTGCTTTTGCTGCATCTGAAAGGGAACACGTGCCTCTTTAAGGTGCTTGAGCAGCTTATGACAACCTAAAGAAGAATTCTAATGTGAACAGCAGTCACAGTGTGAAGCAGAAGCATGCCCACTTCAGCAGCATCTGACTATCGATTACTGTATTTGCTGGAGTACTTTCTTGCATATCAGCACTAAGAAGTCAAAAAGATCCTTAACATAATGCTTTTTTAGCTCTTCTTTCAGGTAACTTACAGCTTTTCCTTTATGAATTAGATCTGTCTAAATTGGATGCTTATCATGGTAGAGCATTACACTCTTAGCAAACTTTCAGTAATCTCTTTATTGACAAGTGATTATTGCAAGTTATCTGAGGCACAAGTGTTAGCCTTAAAAATATTTATCGCTTCAAACTTGTCTTTGTGAGAGTTGCTTCCTGAGAGTTAAGAGCTCTTTGTTCAGCACTGTGTGCTAACTCTACCTGTAGTAGTCTTAAAGAACAGTGTGACTCATCATTTTCAAATTGGTATGTGAGTAAGAAATGATTACAAAATACTCATGAAACATTAGTATTTAGACATGGTCTTGTGTTATCAATATAGTATGATCTTTTACTTGTGAATTATTAAAAACACAAGGCTTCAGAACTTCTCTCCTTTAGGAAATTATTTAAGAAAATGCTGAAGAACAGAATGAGCGTCACATAGAAGTAACATTTTGTGTAAATAAAAACATTCACATCACTGTGCATATAACCCCCAAATCATACTTCTAGTTTCAGGGAAGTAATACACTCTAACATCATCACTTCTTATTTGCATTAGATCTAGTGCAACATACATCCAGAAAATTGAGTTCCCTTAATTTCTGAATTCAGATTGGATGCTTTAGTGGGTAAGATTTGAATTGTAATACATATGAAAGAAATGATGTGGGAAAGATAGTTATGTGCTTTTTAAGTATTCTAATTCTCTTGTAGGTACATTTCAGAGTACAAAATGTCTTTTAGCCACATGACTGCTGCTGCAGTTTACTGTCGTGTGTAATGAGGAAAGTCAGCTGCAACCCTGCCATCACTTATTGTAAGACGTTCTTGTATTTTAGCTGTTACACCTACAAACTGTAGATCAGCCTCTTCTTACCCAAGTTTGAATTTGTAGAAAGGTAGAATCTGAAGGGCTGGGAACTTCAAGTTACAATGGCAGTACTTGTTGCTGAATGTCAGCTGAGCTATAGTAACAGAATCAAGAGTGGTTGAGGTTGGAAATGAACTCTGGAGGTCATTTTGTCCAGTCCCGTGCTCAGGCAAAGCCATCTGTAGGTTTCCCAGTACAATGGCTTTTGAATATCTGCAAAGATGGAGTATCCTCAGTCACTCTGAGCAACTCATTCCAGTGTTCAATCACCATTGCAGTCAACAGAGAAAGTGTTTCCTAGTGTTTGGAGGGAACCTTCTGTTTCAGTTTGTGCCCACTTCCTCTTGTCCTGTCACTGAGCATCCACTTTCCAACTCAGCATCACTAAGGTTTTGAATTTGAGGAGGTTCCTGTGAGCCCATTTTGCCTGCCTGTCTAGGTCCCTCTAATTAGTAAGTAGCACAACCCATTAGTAGATCCACCTCCTAATTTTGTAACAGTAAACTTGCTGTGAGAGCACATTACACTCCATCATCCAGGTTGTTAATGAAGATGTTGGACAGGATTGAATCCAGTGTCACTCCCTAAAGCACGCTACTAGTTGCTGGGTAGCCTTTGCTTGAGAACTCCTCCCACACCTCACCGTATGTGTTTATCTCAGCTCACGCAAGAGAACAAAGTTATTCTACTCATATTTGCTTCAGGCTTAAAGCATGTATAGGGTAAGTGTAGCATACTGCAACTTAATTAATTTTCACTTAATTGTGTCTGAGACTTTAGCAGTTCTGAAACACTGAGCACTTAAAGTTTTAAGTACGTTGAACTGTTACGATTATGCAGAAAATGACTGTTCAGATATATAGCAATTAAAACTTACAAGGCATCCTGTCCCATAATACTGCTTTGGCATTGCCACCCGTTTCTTTGGAAGTGTTAGTTTAGGGCTTGTTCTGTGCTTGCAAGGAAAGGAATTGAATCAGTGATTAAACGTGGAGTTAAAAAGGAAGAAGTTCTTGAATCTGACAAAGTATTTATGCAGTGTGGAAAGAAAAAGCCAAAGTCATCTTGATGAGAAGAAAGCACTGTGCCTGTTTCGGGTTGGAAGGAGGGGGTAGGGGGAATGAAGTTCAAACCAGTCAGTCTGTGGATTGTTCAGCTGATAAATCTTGAAATGTCTGTGCATTTTATACTCTGAGTATCTCCTTGAAATTTTCTTTCTGTATTTAACTACACCGATTTTAAAGATTTATTTTTTTAGTATGACCAGAGCGTAAAATGTTTTCCTATTATAGCAAAAAAAAAATTTATGGGTGCTTGATATGTGTTACTCCTCCCCTCTGAAAAAGGGATGAAACAAACTCTCCATTTTAATTTAATGTATTTAAATAAACATATAAGGGAGGCCATACCATGTCTAATTAAAGAAAAAGAAAAAGAAAAGGCAGAGGAGAGGTGAAGAGAGAGGAGGACTGGCTGACTTCAAGCAACCAAATATAATAGCGTTTTTGTCAGTAGGAATATTAACAATCAAAAAATCTGGAAATGGAGAAGATGTCAAGATAACATATTTTCAGAGAGTTGATGGTATAGTTGGAGAAATACTGAGTAAATGAGCATTAGCTCCTGGGAAACTTGAATTTTGTTTTTTGCTCTTTGGCAGGATTTCTTTTTGAATATGGTCAACTCATTTAACCAGCTCTAGTTTAATTTATGCCCTTCTGAAAAGACAAAGCAAGGGCTTAGACTTGTGATGTGCATTTCACAGAAGTCTTGAAAGTACAAAGATGTATTGCAAACAAGAGCTGAGTCTGAACCTGTGCTTGGAACAACGGGCAGTTTTCATTTCTCATTAATAATTCCTGAAGGCGATTGCATGGTTAATCTGGGCAAGTGAGAAGGTAGTGTCATAATGTCATGAAGACAAAAGAAATTGATTGGTTCATTTCACAAAAAGATGAAGTGGAAGATTTGAAGATTCTTCTCATATGTTTTACTTGCCTACAAAACAATAAATTAAATTTTAGAAGATGGATATACATTATATTTTAAAACATACTGTCTTTGGTTTCTGAGAACTCTCATAATTTATGTAATTAGAATCAAGTAATGAAAAGTAAATATGTGTAGAAACCCAAATCTTTCAGCTAAAGTGATTGAGGCTGTCTATAAATCAGTAACTGGTACTTTCTCTCCGTATCACCTATGCCAGCTGTTGACAGTCAATCTGATCATAATGATAGTTATTTGAGCAAGATTAAGGCTGAATTCAATGTCTGACTTGATTTCTTTTTGTTATGTTTCAGGCTAACCGTGATGCTGTTCTAAGCAGAATACCAGAACACAAAAATGATCGTATCATCAGTTTGCAAAGTGCATCTGTAGTATATGATTTGCTTACTATAGCCTTGGGAAGAAGAGGCCAATATGAAATGCTCTCAGAGGTTTGTCCATAGTGGTGAATACTGAACTGTATCTTTGTTTTTTTTTTCTGTTAATCTTATTAATTGTATTAGTACATTAGGGTTAAACAAATAAAGGATTCTTTCATATACTACATGGGTAGTTTCAACCCCCATTATGTACTGTCTGAATTTTCACAAGGTTCTCAAGCACAGAAATGTTGAAAGATGTGAGAAATGTTTAATGGCACAGCAGTTCACATGCTTTTTGGTTGGCGAGGCATGGATCTGCTTAAATAGATGCACATCAGATAGCTCAGCTGACAGTGCTGAGGTACTACAAGGAAAGCAATGTTTATAGTCCTTTGCCTTTTGGTTCTTCCACTTCTCTTGGCCTGGAGGATTTAGTTGCTTCTTATTTTGAATTCTCTTTCAAAGTTAAGGGGATGCCAAACTTAATTTTTAAACTGTACTTATTTGAATATATTCCTATAAGCCTTATTAATGTGTATTTGTAATAAGAGCTAAATATTACTGGTTGGAGGCTTTTTCTAATGGATAGGTCACCAGTATTAATACCTAGAAAAAGGATTTGTGAGGTTTTCTTTCAAAACAAGACTGACTTGTACATTTCATAAAATTTGGAGTGTTCCAACTTCCTGATAGTTTCTAAAATGATTTTGGAATTAATAAAGGGGAATGTATTACTTTTTTAGGTCAGTGGGAAAGTGCATTCCCTGCCTCAAATGTCTTGTGTTTGTTAGACTGTGGCAACTGGATACTTTTAGGAAATTTTCAAGTATTGTTTCATACCTGAGAAACAACCTGCCCAGCCACTCTTTGGGCTAAGCAGAGCTCCTGCTACTGAAAACAATGCTTACCCAGCAGCAGAATGCTGTCAGTGACCAGTATTAGTTAGTGGTGTCCAGAAGGAATACTTCAGCATGTGTGGTAAGCAGGTATACTCAGGGATTGACTTACTTAGAAATTATATCTGTTCACTGTAATACAGAATTATTCTAATAGGATAAAAATAAAACTATTTTTAATAATGAAAGTTCACTCATAAAAGTCTTTTTCTGATGTATGTTGATAGTGACACTATGATATCAAGTTCTGAATTTGAGTGTTCTTCCTCTTGAAAGCATTTTATAGTTGTATGTTGTGCGTTAGTACAATAGAAGGTCTTTTCTGAATCTAAAGAATATGAAAGTTCACCGAGACTCTGATCCTACAGTAGAACATAATCATGTTATGAAGACCTGGTCCAAGTGGCAATTCTTATTTTGCATACAGATACTCTGGATACAAACAACTCCAGCAGGAACTTGTCAGGGAATGATTAGAACACCCAATTTGTTCCAGGTCTTGTCATTGAAAGAACAAAGAAAGCATAAACTTTAAGAGGTCGTTACAGCTCAGTGAGTGGTTGGAGAGTGACTTGCCCTTAGATCCTGTGACCCGCAGCCTGCAGCTTTTATAAGCATTACATTCAATGCAAATTCAGAAGTGTTAACATAACATTGCTAAGTTATGTAACAGGAATGTAATTTTTTTGCCAGCTTTATTCTCTTTGAGTTAGTGATGATTGTTCTATGGAGCAGTTGCAGCTGCATGTCAGAAAATACCATTAGTCTATCTAACTGTGGAAATTGACCAGTTCTAGTATTTTTTTTAATCTTCTGGTTAAGTTGTAGCTGATTACTTATAGAAAAAAATACAATGCAAGAACATTAAATGAGCAAAAATTTGTCACATCTGTGTTATTCTAGTAAGTTATTCTACTATTCTAATGCTGAGTCATGGTTGAGGAGATGTTATTTCATTATGGAGTTTGTACACAATAGGCTTTCAGTTATGGCTTTTTTAACTAGATCAAAGAACTTTCTGCTGTCATAAATCTCTTCTTAAAGACAGGAAATCTGGCTGTCATCAGATTGTTTTTTAAGCTTCTTAGGATATGACATGTTGGACTTTATCAGTGTCCTACCAGGGAAGAAATTTTCCAGACCAGAAATTTTCCTAGGTACTCATCTTTCAAATCTCTAGCTTCAAGCACGTTTCTTTTAGAAGACTATAAAGCTGAACAACAGAATTCAGTAATGCTTTCAAGATTACCTGTCCATATGGTGATTTCTCCGTATCAAGAGTTACATTTCTGCCTTTCAGGAGAGGGATTATGCTAAATGTTCAACTGCTTGAGTTGGTTGCCATTACATTATCTTGAAAGTTAACTTTCAGTTTTCCATGGTACTATGACTTGTTATGTATTTCTTATTGACACCTTCATGAAGTCAATTCCTTTGAATTTGGGATTTCTTAGTTCAGAAACACTCCTTTTACAAGATTTTCATGTTGCTGGATAAATCACCTATGTAAATGTAATACGTATACAATGCTTACAACTCTTGCCTTGTACTAATAGTTTTGTGAAATAATGAAGAAAAGACCATGCAACCTTATATATATATAAGATTATATCTACAGCTGTACTATATCTATATCTACCTTATATCTATAAGATTGTAAAATCTTATAGAGAATAGTCAAGTATGTAACCAACCTTTTAGTTTCAAATGTTTTCTTCTTAGACAGTACTACTGGAGTTGTGTTGAAATAAAGGCTCTCAGGCAGTGCTTGCTCAAGCCATCTGGAAAACCCTTTCATATGTTGGTGTATGATTCTTTCCTTTTTTGGGGATTTTCCTAACAGGGCAGATTCTTGCTAACAAGGCAGACTCTTCCTAATTCAAAGGTATAGAAAATAGTTATGGTATCCTGGAATTCATGAATCCCAATTTATTTTAGACTTAAAGGAGTATGTCTGTGATATCTTCCTGTAGCTGAGGATTTTTAAAGAGCTTATCCTTTTGCAGATTCTCTGATGTCCAGAACTGTTGTGGATATTTATTTCTATTATCAAGCAAGAATCTTTTGTAGGTCCATCTCCTACTGGCTTCTTACCTTTGTGAAGTATGCAGGAGTTTAAAAGGGAGGGACAAAACTGTTAAGGAAATAATAGATCTTGTTTCCCTAAGTGGTCAGACTCAGAATTAGTATTCATAGTTTATGGTGCTTTCCAGCCATTTCTTCCAAAGCGTTAATAATTCTCATCTGATATGTTTACGTAGCGGCCAGAATCATTGATTTGATTTTTCTTGCTTCAGTTGTCATAGATAGTTTACTATTATTATTATTGTTATTCAAATCGAGCATTATTTAAATTTTCTAGGTGTTGACTAGCTTATTTCTACATGAGCACAACCTAAATATTAGGTTAAACTGATTCTTTAATTTCCATTCACTGGAAAGTCCTTCAATGCTTTAAGATCAGTCAAGAAGCACCATAAGTCAGATAAATGAGAGGCAGAATTCTCTGTTTTATGTAGTTCTTCCTCACTTCCTCATTGTCATTGTCACTCTCTTCCTTTTGCTCAAGTTCCCTAAAGAAAAGAAAAGCAGTTGATGATAGAGAGTTAAATATATTTCTAAGGCAAACTCAGAAAGCAAAGATAGAGACCTTCGGTGTTGAGGTGTTGTCTGTGATGAAATACCCTCTTGTCCTTAATATCATCCAGCAGGATTGTTTCTAAATGAAGTTGTGTTAATACTTCCAGAATGGAAGTTAAGCACAGTAAAATGCAGTCAAAGTATTTGTTTTTCTAACTGCCACACTATTTTTGTAGTCAAAGACAAGTATGTGACTGAATTGCCAAGTGCTGTTAGCAAAGAGCTCCTGTCCAGCATGTCACTATCTGCTCTCACTTTGTCAGAGTCGTGTCTCACTAGCATGAGAGTGTTTTGGAACAGCAGTGATCTGGAGGCTGGACAGCAAAGAGCAGTACATAGTTCATTAATTAGTATGCTGAAACACAGTCCTAGAATTCTCTACAAATGGAAGACCTTTGCGTTCTTTGTTCTTGTACTTTGTTTTTATTATTTTGTTACTGTCAAATTCTACAACTTCAGATACAATCTTCCATCAGTTAAAATGGGCAATTAATTTTCAATTAAGCAAAAAAAGAAAAAAAAAGAGTATTTGAAACACATAAGGTTGAATTCATCCTTCTTCATTTAGAAGCACTCAGATGAGGACTACAGTTGTACTAATCAGTGGAGACAGAGACAGGTTTAGCAACTGCTGTTTTGTGCCAGCTCCATGCATGGAGGAGGTGAATTGTGCCTCACCTGGACATCTCTGTCAAATATCCAAAGTAATAGGAAATGAATCCACATGCAGCTTATTTGATTTCTGTTCTTTTAACTTCCAATGATGAAAAAAAAATCAATGCGTTGTCTTAATAGATATTTAACCTGATACACATAAATACTAATTATGAACATTTTAAACACTTAGAAAGGGTTTGTTTTAGGAAACTTCTGTCCCTGTATTGTCATTTAATAAAAATACTGTTTAGAAATAGTCTTGATGCTGAACGCTGTACAGTAGGAAAAGTTATAGCTGACATTAGGTATACATACATACATATACATATTTTCTTTTGTTTTTCATCCTCAGAGCTATTCTTTGCTTCAGCTCTTGTTGTTATGTAGCAATACACTACTTAACTGTCTGTTCTTCCAGAATCTGAATGCAAAAAATAATTCATGCTATTGCTATATAACATACATATTATAACTATTAGAGCAGAAAAGCTGCTTCCTTAATTGGACTTTGCAGACTGGAAAGTTCATTGCTAAAACAGTTTAATCCAGAGAAATATTCAACCTTTCAACTCTTTGGACCTGATCTGATTAGTTAAACTGAGTATAGTAAAATGAAATTTTTCTTACTGATAGCAGCGGATATGAAACCTTCAAAGTTAGCATATAATGCTAATGTGATATACTAAATCTAGTATAGTAATAATGAATTTCCTATTGGCGTTCAGTTATTAAATAAAAAAAATCAGCAGAATATTTAGTGTGATAAGTTAAAATTCTTAGAAATAATATTCTTGGGTGAACTTTCCCTCATCTCTTAAGTAGTACCAATAAGTATGTATGGTGCCACTGCTGGACAAGTGTTCACAGTTTACAGTGTGTGTCCATGTACAGTTTTACTTTGCATTTAATGTTCCTCTTGCCTCTTGGAGCTTTTGCTCCCAATACCTTCATTTAAGAGTAAACTGACTGAAATCTCTCATTCTTTCTGTCAAACTAAGCAGGATAGTGCAGATAGGTATATCTAAATATACTATATCAGAAATAAAGTTTTTGTTCAAGTTTGTTTCCTTCCATATGCAATCTGTCAGCTGTTTTCACTTATTTAAATAATTCAAATTTGTGATAATGTGGGGTTTAGGTGTTTATCTATAAGAAATTTTATACTACTATATCGTAATAATCAAAGAATATGCCCTTAATAAACAATGTTCTCCTCAAAACTAGTGTTTAGAAAGAGCCATGAAGTTTGCGTTTGAAGAATTCCATCTCTGGTATCAATTTGCATTGTCCTTGATGGCAGCAGGAAAAGTAAGTCTTAATTTTTGGATTTTTTTTTTTTTTTTTTTTTTTTTTATGGCTTTTGATAACAATGTTTGGCACTTTCATAATTTTTCATCTGCAGTGTTTTTGAAAATAATTCCTTAAATAATCCAACTCACTGTATTTGTGAATTTTGCCTGGTGCTATAGAAAGATGTAACAATCCTTTCAATATTTTCTAATTCATGAGGACTGAAAGCTGATGGTCAGAGCAGTCTAGACATCAAGCTTAAGCTAAGTTAAACAAACACAGTAGTGTTTTATACCAGAACACATTTTCCAGGAACGTCTTTGTTCAAGTACTGTTTTGATGAACCAAGTTTAAGCCAAGCTACAGATGATTGCTGATTCATGATGCTCCTGTTCTTTTTCCTTTGTGAATTTCTGTGTGTTTCTTTTTTTTTTTTTTTAACTGTTGTTTTAGTATCCTATGCAAGTGAAGTGGGATATGTTATTTTAATTCTTAAAACTAGCAGCTGATGTTATCAGATGCAGTTTTCCATTTTCAGTTCCTTTTGATTAATTATTCTTGCCATTCTCTGTTCACTTAAAATTCTCTTTTGAACTGTGAGCGGATAGAGGAAAATAAATTAAAGAAGAGCAGTGACAGTCTGTTATAAAGTCCTGTACCATATCTATGACTGCCTGCATTCTGGCTCTTCCATTTGCCTTGCTGAAATGCTGTGAGCTTGCAGGCCTAGCAAACCTTTAAATGTACCTATTGAAATTGTGTTCTGAGCAAATATGTCTGCTGGAACGCTTAGTTGTATTTCATAAGGGAAAAAAACGAGAGCAGCAATTACAGTCATGTGTTTCACTTGCGTGAGTTGAGGCACATTTTTGCAAACTATTTGCTATTGGCTCCTTTGCTTACGGGAAAAATAGAGACAGTAATGGAAACAGGAATCTTATATCTGTGAAACATAGTTATGCTTTTAGTAATTTCAATGAAAAATGTTTTTAACAGTCTGCTCGAGCTGTTAAGGTCTTGAAGGAATGTATTCGTTTGAAACCAGATGATGCAACTATTCCTCTCCTTGCTGCAAAGCTCTGTATGGGATCTCTCCACTGGGTAAGCTTTGCCACTGTTTTTTGTTTGTTTGTTTGTTTTTTCAGCAAGAGCTGACATAAATGCAAGAAAATGTTGGATTAGAGATGTAGCAGATACTTTTGCACAGTGATTACTAGATCATCACTGAAGATACATCTCAGATAAGTGTATGCACATGTGCATTCCTGTTCGTATGGCTTGAAAATACTTGACAGCGATGGTTGTGATTAACCACATAGCATATCTTGATACTCATCTAAGATACATCTAAAGTGAATTACAAATTTAAGTGTTGGCAGACAGAGATGAAAAATTTAACTGACTTCTGTTTCTTCTGTGCAAGAGGAAAATAACTATCTTGAGAAGTGAACGGGACAAACCTCTCTTAATTTTTCAAGATGCTCTACTGTTGATACTATGTTTGGAGATAGCTGGTGGTTATGAGCTCTTAGAAGGGGCAGTGTCTTTTTAAAAAGTGTTACCTGTGTTTTGGATAGCCTTGAAATTAGTGTATCTGTATGAAAAACATTCAGGTGATTGAAGATGTGGTATTTCAGAATACACATATAACTTTAAGAACATTATTTCAGAAAGGATGAGAAGAAAAAAGGAAGGTCACAATCAGAAACTGAGAAAATAGCTCAGTAGTTGTTATGGGACTTGTTCAGGCTGACAAAAGTACCGTCTTAGTAATTAACATAGATTCTATAGATTCAACTTCTTTGATTGTTTTCCTATGGATTGACTCAATATGTAACTTGCTGTACTTAGGATTTACATTTACTAGCACAGATTCAAACTTCTTTTTTTTTTTTTCAAGTCTGTTGGATAGCATGGTAGCCTGGGCATGCAGTTAAAACCCTGGTCATTTATGTGTCTATGAGTTTGAATACATTTAGCAGTGCTGTATGTGATGCAGGGATCTGCATGGCTATATGTTTTTTTTGCACAGTTGTAGAATCATGGCTTTTTTAATTGATTTTCATTTTAAAAAAAAAGGTTGACAGAGTAAAATCTCTGATTAAATATGAAGTGCAAAAAATTGTAGATGGTATATAGAGCAGAAATGCCATTTTATTTTTTAAAAGTTGAAAACACAGCGTCTGGGCATTATGTACCAGTATTTCTCTCAACCATAAGAGTGAGTGCTTCAGCATTCTTAAATCTGCATTCTACATTGTTGATTTAGCAAGAAAACGTAGGTTTAATGAAAAGGAAAATAGTCCTTACAGTGACTACGACTGAGATCGTGACATTCTTGGTAAGCGTAAATAAACATGCTGTGCATTCTTCACATTATGTAAGCTTTAGCTACTTTTAGACTTATGTGGATGTTTTATAATATTTTCAGTTGGAAGAAGCAGAAAGATTTGCTGAAACAGTTGTTGATCTTGGAGACAAAACGTCTGAGTTCAAAGCAAAAGGATACTTGGCACTAGGATTGACGTACAGTCTGCAGGCTACTGATGGTAAGATAAGAATAAACACATCTGGAAATTCTCATGTTGCTTAAAGAAGGATACCGAGAGAGTGCTAAACTTAATATTAAGCTTCTGTGTGCAACCATTTTTCTCAGTCCATGTATTATCACTACTTCAGTAAGCATGTGGAATGTAAACCCTTGATCTTGTACATCACTGATTAAATATATCCTTTTCAGCATCTTTGCGAGGGATGCAAGAGGTCTTGCAGAGAAAGGCTCTTCTTGCATTTCAGAGGTGAGTGGATATTAATCTTTTCATTTCATTCTGCTAATGTAGGAAAAAGCTTTATTTTATGTTGGAGAGGGACTTGTAAAAGACTATGGAATTAGGTTTTCTACTCTGGGAGTTATTCTTCATGAACACAGAACGTATTTCTTTAACATTCATTCCATCGTTTTCTGCCAGAAATGTAAAAATCTATTCATAAGGATTTCCTTTTATTTCATTTTAAAGACACTTGTATGATTCTGCAGTATAAAATATTTGCTTAAAGGAGTATTCTGTTCTGATCTAGAAGGGAAAAATGATATGGTGCGAAGTTTTAAGTCATGGTTCAATATGACTGTTTCTAGAAGAGGTACTTGCTGATTAGATTATACAGCAGGTTTTTGAAATTTATGCCTATAGAGGCAAAATGATTGAGGACCTGCTGCTGTGGATGAGAGGTGAAGTGCAAGTAGTAAGTTAGGAAAATAATTATTTTTTATGTGGAGATTTAATAGTGTAGGTAATGACATCGCAAATGCACCCATCTTTGAAGTGTTTTACATGGAAGTAATACTGATGGATATGATAATAGCTGATTATCAACAGTTCGAACTCTACAAATGATGAACAGGCTTCAGCATGTATCATGGTGTTGCTAGTTGTTTGTTTTGATGATTTAGGTAGAGGATGTTACTGAAAGTTTGTTACGGCTCCGAATAAATTATGCTCTACTTAGCAGAATCATACCCACTTTCTCTCACAGTTCTTTATTTAAAGAATATTTTTTTTGAGGAGATAGAAATTGAAATTCTCCATTCATCTCCTACACAGTTTAAAGATCAAGCGATTGTACTGGGATCAGTATTTTGATTTGTCAAAGTGTTGGTTTTGTTTATTTCATTTTTGTGGTGTTGGTTCTTGTTTGTTTTGTTTGTTTGTTTGCCTTTAATTGTTTACATAAAGGACGTATTCCTGAAGAAATACAGGTTTCTGCTGGGAACTTAGTGCTGGTTTCCAAGGCCACCAGTTCACTAGCCATTTGAGAAGGCTTTTTTTGCTATCTTTCTGCACTGGTGAGGGGGTGTTTGTTTCACTGGCTTCGTTTGGAAGACTTTCAGTGCTTTTCCTGTGGCTGGTGTGAATTGAAGTTTCACAGAACTCACCAAATTTGTGATAGATAGTAACAGCTTTATTCTGTCACTAGCTGAAGCTTGGTGACTGAACTAGTACTCTTTAAGATCCAATCTCTCCTTTTCAGAGTCACTTAGTCTTGATTGATTCTTGAATTAAAAAAGAAAACAAAACAAAAAGAAATTGCAGCAGCCACCACTGGTTCTTTAAAGAAATATTCAATAAAATAAGAAGCAGCCCCCTAGTAAGTTAAACTACATTGATACGTGTTGATACAGTTGTTAAACTACTGGAGTTATCTCTTTGAACTTGAGAAGACATGATTGCGCAATTCAGAAGCAGAAGGTTTGTGATTGTAATATATTCTAAAGGATTTTGTTCTCTGCCTATAAAGAAGACTGATCATATATTCTGAAGATGATTATTACACATACTAGTTCTACCTGAGCCTACGTTATAAGAATGCATTGAAATGTAGTTCCATCCGTGCTGCCCAGTGTTTAATGCACATAATTTTGGGGTACAGTCATCAATTGTTTTGTATCTATGTTAAAGTTCCCTGACTCCTCCCAAAAAGAAAAACAGAAAACCCATACCTGTGCTCAAAGGCAAGCACCTTATTGTGAAGGGGAATGGCTGTATGGACTGTTTTCTGTGGGATTTGTGTCAATACGAACAAGTCAAATCTGACCTACAGTTGTAATATGGTTTGTTGTGGTTGGACTTGATGATATTGAAGGTCTTTTCCAATCTGAGCAATTCTATGATTCTATGACCTAAACACTCAAAACAAAAACAAAATAAAACAAGAAAACTTCAAAAAATGTGGAAAAACATTATTTCTTTTGGTAATTTATGTTACTTGCAACTACAGTAATTACCAGTACTCCAGGAATTAATAAGCACAGAAACGCTGCTGAGATTGGAAAGCTCAACAAAAGCTTTTTTTGAACAGGAGTTATTTATAAAACAATCATCAGCATAGCTTTCTTCATCTGACCTTCAAACATAGGTACATGATAAACCATCCAACATAGGTTTCTTTTACATTGCTACATAGCAAAGTACTCTTCTAATTTAGTATTAAAAAAAAATCAGAGCCTTCCTAGGAGGCTTAGTATGCTGAAAATGTCCTTAAACTTTGGGAGTTTAAAGAAATAAATCTCAGATCTACTTTACTACTCTTGGTCTTCAAGTTCTGTGCTTCAGAACTATCCTGATTAGGGTTAATGCAAATGCTCGAGTAATTCTCCTGTAGATTGTATCATTCTTGTCTTTGACAGCACATCCTTACAATATGTATGTATTTCTTACCTGTATTAATAGGATAAAAGATTTACAGTTTTGTTTCTCTGTTTTTTTTTTCAGGGCTCACAGTTTGTCTCCAACAGATCATCTGGCAGCGTTTTACTTGGCACTGCAGCTTGCCATATCCAGACAGGTTAGTGCTCTTTTGAAGGTGCAATGTCTCATTATCACTTAAACTTTAAGACTTATATCTGCTGATTGGATACAGGTGAAGATTTTTTTTTTTTCAATAAAATCCTGGTTTTCTTTGTGCATATATGCATGTATATATATATGTGTGTGTGTGTGTGTGTGTGTATGTTTTTTTTTAATAGAAAAAAAGGAAACATTCTTTCTCAACACCTTTGGTTTTTCATACTTCTCTGGACTTCTACCACAGTATTTCCAGCCCTAGGATCAGAAATAAGACATGTGAAATTCAGTTGTTTTGTTTTTTTCAGCCTTTATATTGCTGGGCAGAGAGCAAGAAAATTCAAATTTGAGAGCACATCCACACAATACGTCTATTACGCGTAAACTATGCTTACAAATTATCAAGGGAATGAAACTACTGAATCTAGCTTTTGAGAATCTTAGATAATGCACAAGTCTGCAGCATCTGCTAAGATGTGTGTCTTTTCAGAATGCTTGTAGAAGGTTTGTGAACAACATTACAAAATATGTTTAAAATGATAACTAGTAAGACTTTTAAAGCTATAAAAAAGATCAAAGCTGAGTTTAATTTGAAAAGCTCTTAAATGTAAGGAAGATAAGTGTTCTACCAGGTACCACAAGAATTTTGGATAATGCAAAATTGCTTTGTATATGACATAAGTCTTTCCTTTGTCTATTTTGTTTTGGGTAGCAGTTATGTAAATGGTAGTTGACACAATCTTGGTGACTGCTTTTCATTGCTAATGAGCAGCAGAGACGTTAAGCAAAGTCAGAGTGAAATGGATTGCCCCGTTAATATCACGTACTGTTCTTCAAGTAGCAAGCTATGATTGTATTTCTGAATTCTGGATTTCTGCTGTTGCTCAGTTAGTTTTCCTGGTTTTAACACTTTACTTCGAGTAGAAACACAGGTACCACAGTAGATCACGAAATTTTGTGTGAAGAGAATTTACTGTGGCAGTCTAGCTGTACGTTTTGTTAGTGTATTACAAATAAAATATTTAAAAACCATATAAAAATACAGTCAATATTTGAAAAAAAAGTATTTATTTATATATAGGTTAACATTTTAAAGGGCTAAAGTGAAGGGGGTTGTTTTTTTTTTTTTTCAACTTGCAACTTATTTTCCATAGTTAATATAGTTTTCAATTTTTACAATTCATTTTTGAGCATTTGGGTCTATTTTTAAACTTCTGAGTAATGTTCTGAAGGTGTCAGTAGAATTCAACATGATATCTTGGTGAACAGTATAGAAACATTAGGTGCAAGTAATGAAGTGTTAAGCAATATTTCTAGTAGATGCTTTTTTAATAAAAAACTTTTTTTTAATAGTGCTTTCTTTTTCTGCTTTCTGTTGATTTTATCAGATACCAGAAGCTTTGGGTTATGTTCGTCAGGCTCTGCAGCTACAAGGGGATGATGCCAACTCTCTTCATCTCCTTGCACTTTTGCTATCAGCCCAGAAACACTACCATGATGCTTTGAACATCATTGATATGGCCCTGAGTGAATACCCAGAAAATTTTATGTGAGTAAATGTCATGTTTAATTTGTATGCTTTCCCTCTTTCTTTTTCTTTTTTTTTTTTTTAATATTCTTACATCATTAATTTTGAGAGAGGATAGATTTGAAATCGGTCTATTTTTTACTTATTTTTCCCCCAATATTATTTTCCCCTGATTGTAATACATTAGCAAACATCCTGTTCCTTGATGTTGAATGCCACCTTTTTGTTGTCTGTAAGAATTATTGCTGCCTTTTTCTTCATAAATTTGACCAGGACCTTAGTTGATACAGTTGATAGCTTTATAGCCTTCTGATATTTCACATTTTCCTCTTCATCTATTGAATTGACTGTGTTCTCATTAGGTGCTTCCACTCATTTCAGAATTTCAGAACTATCTAGCTATTCTTCTCCTAGACTTGTTTATACTCTGAGGGATCTCTGCCAGTAAATCCTGGTTTGAGAGGAAATTGAAGTATCAGCTACCTAATTTTATATCCTACCATTTTTAAAAACAAACATGATCAAAGCACTGCAGTCTGTCATCTTCTACCTGTTTTTGGTTCATCTTCTGCTACTTAGTGATGATGTAAATTGCAAAGAACAAGCTGCTATTTCTCTCAGAATCATTAATGATCTAGAAGAAGTATTTCTGAAATTACAGCTCTCCCTGTTTTAGTGAGAAAACAAAGGATCATTCAAAACATACTTATGGGCTTTAAATATATGGTCAATGTCCTCTCTGTACTTGTTTAGGTTTATAACTACATTTTGTGGCTAAGCCTTTTGCCTGAGTTGTCTGATCTTTCTAAAGTTCTGATCTTTCTGATAATGTAAGTATGTATGTGAATGATACGGGTTCCTAATGGTGGTTCTGAATTGTTCATCTTGTATGGTGCAAACACAATGGTAAAATAGTGTACTACCTAAAAACCTACTGGAGCTCTAGAGAGGAATATCTTTCTAACAGGCATTTCCATCAAATAAACAACAATTGCTGAAGAATTCAATATACATTTCTAGACAGTCTTTTAGCATCTTCTCTTTAGTGCTGTCAGGTTGATTCTGGTTCCTAAGAAGTCAAGGTAATGACTGAGATTCTCTGTGTGCTCTCTGCAGTTATTGCTGACAGCAGCCAGCCCTATCTGGTCAATAAGATAAATTTGGATTGACTTCTTCATGTAACTGGATTATTTTTGTAAGGATTTATCAGCACGACCTCAAGTTTACAATCTGTTCTTGCACTCAATATCTGGTGCTGTTTATATAGTTGTCAATATGTATGTGTGTGTATATAAAACATAAATGCTTAGTTTATTCTTAAGTCTATTATCTTAGACTGCAACTTTTGTATAAGATATGATCTCATAGTACTTCCTAGCAGACTGAGAAGTGATCCTCTTGTGTATATCTGAGGCTTGCTCATTTTTAGTTAAACTTTTGATTATTTCCTGTTGATATTCATTGGCTTTTGTAAAAATTTCAAATATCATCATATTTTGCCTTTAGTTTTTCAGTTATGTCTGAACCCCTGCAAAGTGCAAGGCTTTTCTTGGTATTCTCTATATTTAGTCAATATCCATTATCGCAGTTTTATGCAAAATTTGTATTATTTGTAGATTCACAGTGTAATGAATCACTGTACTTGGAAAACACTGAAGTAAAACACAGTGCTTGTGTTTTGTGTTTCTTCTTTTGTTGTTATTCTTATCCATCTACCTCTGCATGGTATACTTGCATTTTTTCTCTGAGTATTCCTCTGCCCTCCTCACAGCTGTATGTTCTATTTTGGTGAAAAGATTCTAAATTTTCAAAAGTTTATTAATGCTCTGTATTTGTGAAATTCTACACGTGTAAAGAAATAATAGAACACACTCTGAGAAATGGATATTTTAAAGCATTTTCCTGTTGTAATCACTTAATAAATGTGTTATGTGTCAGTTTTTAACCTTTTAGAGCTGCTATTGCCAGAATTGTTTCATGTTCAGCATTTGAAGAATACTGTGGGCATACCATCGTATCTTGAATTATTGTTAACTTTCCTGTACTATAGAGCTTGAAAGTTGCTGAGCAAGTATAACTTGATTAGATTACCATCTGGCTCCATTCATCTTTAGGTCAGTATACAGAAAGGAATTTAACAGAGCCAAAGAGTTCTGCCCCATCTTAATCTAAAGGAGTGGAAGACATTAACAAATGTCACACTGTGCTGTTAATAGCAAGATACAGATTTATTTTTCAAAAGACAGTTAAGTGTTCTTTCTTTGTCCATTATATTGTCAGCATAAATTTGCAGTCTGGGCTGAGACCTTAAGGAGTAAGGGAACAAACTATTGGAGAAAACATAATAAACCTGTAGAAGTGAAATAGGTATGTACTAATGTTTTCTAGAAATAGTCAAATACAAGATATCTGCTGAGTAACTCTAGCACTGTTCGCTCAAACTTACTGTATACTGTAAGTTTACTGTGAACGAGACTGAGTACCTTGCTCTGATGAAATGGGTAAGAGTAAGGTGCCAGCACCAAAAAAATCCAAATAGTTAATCTCAGTCAGGTCCTAAGGCATTTGAATTCATCAGAGGTGTAACTTCAGAAGATATGACCTCCCATATTTTATTAGACAACTTGTCCTTGCAGTAGAAATGCAAAGTTCAGTTCTCCTTCATCTGGCAGGATTTATAGACACAGATGATGCTCAGTCCTAGCCATCAAACTCTATAGAAGACTGGTGAGGTGACCCTCTTGAAAACAAGAAAAATATGAGAGCAGGCTAGAAGGAGCCACAATATATCCTAAACTACTAAAGTAGTTAACTATGAGGATGTAGGTAGTGAGTTTTTTGCTGTTTGGATTTGCCTTGAATTTTATTTATTTCAAGCTAATGGTTACTTTAAGTATGTAAGCAGTCCTAGAGGTGTGCATTAGTCTGAAGGTGTATTCAGTATGATGCCAGCTAGTGCTTGTTGAGTTGCGTTGATACTGGGGGTACTTGCCTTCCCTCCATTTATTTCCCTCAACATCAGCTATGGAGCACTACTTGTGATAACTGCATCTTTGCAGTTAAACCAACAGGGCATATAACTCTTACAGTTCATTGGTAAAACCCAAGGTAATAGCTATACTTAGTTATTTTAAAGTCAAGCTAATATACTGAGTTAATGTTTTGAACTCTGTTCTCTGACAGAGAAAAGCCAAAATGCTTTGGACACTTCGTGTTGGTGAGAAGCATATTGGTTAAATAAACAATGCCTAAATTTCTTGGGAAGAGAACATTTTGGAAGTAAATCCAATCCTTCAGTTGCTAAGAGATTTCTGGCTTTTTATAAGTGAGCACTGCTCCATAATTAACTTTTATATCTCATGCACAGGTCTATGTTGAGGAGCCTATTAGTGACCTCCTTTCCATGACACTTTCTTGTCTTTTTACCCTTGTTATGAGCCTAAATCTTAATGCTTTTTTTTTTCCCACTAGTATGAAATCTTCAAATAACACTTCTGTTCTACCTCGTGATTAGTCAAAAGTAGTTTTTCAATAAAGAGTGACAGGGCTAGGTGACATATTTATGATACTGTTTTTTTGTCTTAGCTTTTTTAGGTTCTCTGTCATTATTTCAAGTGTTGGTGCAGTTAAAGATAAGTATTGTGCCTGAAATTAGTATAACAAAGCAAAATAAATATTGAATATTAATTGATAATTTTATGCTGAAAATTGAGAACTGCAATGGATAACAGCTGACAAACTTTTGAAGTAGGAGAAGTAGGAAACAGCAGATGGGTTATTTGAGGAGTGTAAGCATGATATTTTAATGTTAAGTACGCTCAAAAAGGAAAGACATATGGTAACAGGTTTGAAGACAGCTAAAGATTAAGTTCACAGTTTAAACATTTACATTTGTTGAAGTGTGATGGGCTATTTTTTTTTTTTTCCAAGAATCTTTCGTAGAAGCATCAAGCCAGTGTATCATTCTTCACTAAAAAGTATTCTTTCATTACTGACTCTGCAGGACTCCAGAGCTACAGTAAATATCTCAGAATTGCAAATCATTGATTAGCAGATTTCTTGTTGTCCAAGTAGGCGTAACATAAGAGCTACTGGTACCTGGAGTGTATGATGATACACTCATAGCTGTTTTGTGGAGAGGGATGTATTTATCAATTAGAGGGAATAGATTGCACCAGTTTATTTTGCCAAGGTTGGGAATAATTGCACTGTTATGTGTGATGTTGGATGAACTGGCACTTTTTTTTTTTTTCTTGATAAGTAGAGCACGGGGAATTCTTTGAGAAAAGTGCAGTAATGTATGAATGGACAAAGAGCAGCAGTCACCTGTTGGCCTTGCCAAAGTCATGTGTCTGGGAAGGCTGTTGTATGCATCCTTGTCAACTTCCGACACAAAGTTTTTTCAAATCCAGTTAATTTTGGTCTTTTCTGTTTTGGGCATAAGTTTGTTCTCAGGAATGATATTTCTGTAAGTCTCGAAGTTTTTAGTTCTTAGTCACGAATAGTATAGCATAGTTTAGTTGGAAGGGACCTTACAAAGGTCATCGGATCCAACTGCCTGACCACTTCAGGGATAACCACACGTTCGAGCATATTAATGAGGCCATTATTCAAATGCCTTTTGAACACTGACAGGCATGAGGCATTAACCACCTCACTTTGGAAGCCTGTGCCAGTGTCTGACCAGCCTCAAATAAGTAAATATTCCAAATATCCAGTCTGAGCTCTTTGTTGTTCCCATCCTGCCATTGATTCCCAGGCACAGAGCCCCCTGCCTTCCTCTGCTTCCCCTTCTCAGGGAGTTGCAGGGAGCACCAGTGCTTCTGTTTTTTCTTTCCATAATGTCTTTGTTTGTCTGTTGTGTGTGCTTTATATTAGCTGTTATTATGTGCTTTTACCAACTGGTTGACTAACCAAGGAGCTGTTGATAGGCAGATATTCTCTTATGTAACAGATTTGTCATTATCCTTCGGGCATTATCCTTGACTGTTATATTTGCTTGGCATGGCTAGGCTGTAGATACTCCTCTGAAACTTGATTGACAGAGTCCTAGTTTGGGTTATGAACTAGCTGCCGTAGGCTGTTGAAGACAGGAAACCAGAAAGTTTTCAAGTATAACTAATTTGTTCTGGCTTTAGTCAGAAGCTATCTTCATTATAGTTTACGGATTTGCATTTTTGTAAGGACATTGTGTTCCTAAGATGGGATACTGCATGTATTATCTCTACCAAACATCGCGGGATTGACTACTGCTTCTTTCTGCTGAGAAACAGTGCTACTGCACTGTGAATAAATATACGGGGAAGCATAGTTCAAAGAGTGCAATGGAGGCCATACTGCAACAAAATAAGAGGCATTACTTTTGTAATGCTTTTCGTGAGGTGTTTTAAGAACAGTTAAACATTTTTCCCCATCTCTTCTACAGTCTATCGAAAGCAAACTGAGGAAGCATTCCATTCTTCAATTTCATTTTTAATGATAGAAGAACTGATTTCCGTCTTCAGTGTTCTATTAATCTGTATTGCTTTTATACATACTAGCTTTTTGTGGAAACACTGTCCTCTAGGTGAACTGTGCTTTCCCTCCATGGTGCTTGTCCCATCTGTATTTGTATGTAGAAATTGTACCTCTTTTGTTTTGGTAGACTGACTACATTAAATATTTTTTATGCTCTGCAGTCTCCAGCCAGCTGATAACCCTCACAGCCTTTCTCTGCAGCTGCTCCAATTTGAAATTTTGTGTATGTAACTGTTATAACGAGAATTATTATAGCATTCCAGATGTGGCCTCACAAGGGTATTGTAGAAAGGCTGTTTCTTTCTGTTTCTGCTTCAGCTACTGCATTCCAAAATTACATCTGCCCTCTTGTCTGTAGCCTCACCTTGATGAAGTTGGCTGTTAGGCACCTCTGATTTGAAATAACTTTTACCCAGACTGTTTTCTCCAGTCTTTCTTTACTGAGTGTGCATGATGATCTGTTTTTTCATTGTTGTTTCAATGTTATTTGATCACAGAATCGGAACAGCTTGGGTTGAAAAGGACCACAATGATCATCTAGTTTCAACCCCTTATGTGCAGGGTTGCCAACCACCAGACCAGGCTGCTCAGAGCCACATCCAGCCTGGCCTTGAATGCCTCCAGGGATGGAGCATCCACAACCTCCTTGGGCAACCTGTTCCAGTGCATCACCACCCTTACTCCTAATATCTAATCTAAACCTCCCCTGTCTCAGTTTAAAACCATTCCCCTTGTCCTATCACTATCCACCCTCATAAGCAGCCATTCCCCTTCCTGTTTACACCCTCATTTCAAATATGGGAAGGCCACAATGAGGTTTCCCTGGAGTCTTTTCTTTTTCAAGCTAAACAAGCCCTCAGTCTTTCCTCATAGGAGAGGTGCTCCAGTCCTCTGATCATCTTAGTGGCCCTCCTCTGGACCTACTCCAAGAGCTCCACGTCCTTCCTGTACTGTCTTATCTTTTCTTTTTGTATAATTCTCTGCGTGTGATTAAAATTGTAATGATCTGTCTACCTTCTCTTAAAAGAACACCAGCAATACAGCTGCTGTTCTTCAATCGTTATACTCACAGACGCGATATTTTCTTAAACTGCCTGAAATCTTCTGGGATTCTTCTGGGAAAATACTGGGAAAAGGACTATTTTTGAATGCATTAGTTTTCTTCTAGTTTAAAGTGTTCCCATTCCCTATATATTTTTGTTTTTACGTCAGAGATGACAAAAGTAAAGATTATGGTGGCAGGGTATTCATTCCTAAATTTTTATTTTTTTAACCTACTTAGGTACAAAAACGCCTTTAAAGACTAATTTTTTTCTTGTTGTTTAATATCCCTACTTTAGCTTTACCTTTTAGTGTGTACCAAAGATGTAGTTTTCTTTATTGATTTTTCTCTTCCCCCATTTATCTCCCTCTGTTCTTTGTAGAATCCCTACAGGTTTCTGGTACAGTTATTGGTGATTGATCTGTCAAACATTGGGTTTTACCCCTTCAACTTGAGATGCAAATCCTTAAGTGTTGTAACATTTTTCTGTTAAAGTCCAGACTTCTCTGTATCATAGATATCTTTGCTAACCTTTGCTAACCTTTGCTATTGCATTATTTCAGCACATCCTGTTAATATTCAAAGATCTGGTTATAAATCCATTTGAGACTTCTCACTCTTTGCTTGAAGAAAAATCCGGCAATATATGGATTAGCTTATGAGCGGCTGTCTTATAATGTCCTCATTAGCTAGTGAGATCAGTCTTAAAGTAATGGAGTCATTTGCTGCTTCACTAACTATTTAGTAAATTGATCAGCCATTAGCTCCAAGAATAATAAAGCCTTTTCACTTAGGAGTTTGATTTGTTCTCAATTTTGTCTGGATAATTATTCTCCTAAAATGATGCAGTTCCCTTTGTTTTTATCTAAAGATCTACATCCATATCAAACAGTGATGCCGAAATGTCTTCCTAGTCACATATCTTTAACAAAACCTAGCCTGTTTTACCTACTTTTCTTCCCCAAAGGATCTGACCCAAGCGGATTTCTCTTTGTGTCTGTTTGTTCCAGTTTCACACATTGCTGACAGATACCATTCCACACTTCATGAATATTGTCTATTCCTCACTACTTGCATTCTTAGCCATCAGTGCTGTTCCACCATTAGATTTGTTCTGCTCTGTGCCACTAATTTAAACATTAGCCTCTTACAAACAGACAGAGCTAAATGGTTTGATACTCTTATAAAATGTACAGATTGATTTTCATCATTCTCAATTTTGACAGTGTATTAAAGATGTGTGTGAAAATTACCAGGACTATTCCTTCTGAAGCTTTTGACTCCGTAATTGGAGTGTCAGTAAAGCGGGCTGTGTTCCAGGGCAGTTGTTTCCACAGATGCTTTAAGTTGGCCTTACAAGAAAATCCTTTTTCAGGTGATGTACCTCATGGTTTCATAAACCTTCCTGATAATACTTATATCTGAGCTGCTTGCTCATCTAGTTATTGACTCATTTCTCCACTAATGTTTATAGAGAACTCAGAGGAATTAAGCTAGAGAGATCTGTTCATCTCACAGTATTGCTTCTGCCCTTTGCTTTCTTTCTTTTTCATCTCTTCGTTAGCCATTCATTAAGTAAAACTTTAGTTGGCATGTTTTCATTTTTCTCTTAACAACTCACTTGACTTTTGTAAAATGTCTTAGTTATTCTTTGATTTATAGTCCAAATATTTCACAGTTACAGGAGAGCTGCTCTCTATGATTTTATATATGCAAGCATTATTGTTTAAAAGATTATTTTTGCTTTAGCATGTGAGTAATCCCACACTATGGTACTTCTTTTATAAACACACACACACATATGTTTAGTATATCTTGGCATTAGATACTATTGCCTACCCTTTCACAAAATTATGAGTGTTTTCCTTTTCCCATCATACTTTCAATTTATTGTTTCTGTACTGGAAAACCTGCAGCCATTTGGGCCCTTTATGTTTTCTGAAATTTGTAAGAAACAGGGATAATGTTGTATGTGCTCCAGGTGCACGAACAGTATTGAATTCTGATGCACTGCTTCAATTCTTGCATGAATATTTCCCTTCTGTCTTTCTGTTGAGTCCTGTAGTGTACTAGTCCAGGTTCTTATATTTTTGTTGCACAGACTCCTGCTATTTTGTACACGTGTGTTTAAGTCATTTCTTAATAATCACTTCTCCTCCCATTCTGTCTCCCACTAAATCCTTCTTTTACCTCTTGCAAGCATTCAGTGGTTTGCAGACCTATTGTTTTCTCTCTCCTATGGCATTTCTGGAAGTCTTAAATGCTTTTGAAAGCTATTAGTATTAGTTTTATCTGTAAAGTGTTTGCAATAAGATGTTTATTAGAATCACCTTGTTTCTAAAATGACTTGTAAATTCAGTGCAAGTGAACTTACTATATTCCATACATTTTGTAAAATGCTTCAAAATCACTGTAAAAAAAAAAAAAAGTAAAACCATATGCACAAAAACCTTTTTAACACTCTTAATAAAAATACTGTTAAAAACACTTCCTTGTTTTAAAGTACAGAGAAATGGGAAACATTGCATTAAATACATTGCTGTTATTTTTGGATATGGTTTGGCTTTGGGGAGGGGGATGTTAGGGATGGAAAAGATGTGACAGTCTGAGGGGCAGAGGATGTTGCTTGTCTTCTTTTTCCTTCTTTCCTGGGTAAAATGGTGGACAGACCTGAATGTTTTTTCTTCCAGTTACATAGGTACAGTTAAAGTATTATCTACAAAGCAGCACTCTGTCAAATGGAATGTGACTTTAAATGATTTATATAGATCCCCATATACTAAAATGTGATTTACTTATAAGAGGAAAGCATGAGTGATTGCTTTGTAACATCGGATGAGCCTCCATATGACATTATTACACTTGCTTATCCGCAGGCTCTCATTCCCTTAACTAATGCAGTGGCCTGTATTCCCTTTGCTTCTCAGTGCCAGCAACACACACACTGTAGAATTGTCTTTTAGATTCATATTCTGCATATTTTCTGCAAAGGACATTCAGTGCAATGCTGTAGCTGTAGCTACTGTGCATGCTGAAGCACTTGCTATCATTTCTTGTTCTTGAGAAAACCCTCTGGCAGTTTGCAGTTGCTATTAACAGCCTTCAAGTTTGTATTTGGGATAAGAAAGTTCTGAGCTTTCGCACATGCCCACCCTTCTCAGTCTTCCCACACAAACCATATGACCAATCAAATAAATTTTTCACTTAGGATGATTGAGGTTGTACTGGAATAAAATGCCGAAGTACACCTGGGCTTAAAAATGGAAAGTAGGCTAACAGTTTTATTTGTGTCTTCTCCTCCTGCTTTGTGTTCTCTAATCTTGCAACATACTAAAATCTGCTTTTAAATTAGTGTTTTTCTAGTGTATTATCTGTTCCCAGATGTTGTGATGTCTATAAATGTGCATACCAATTGACTAACGGCTTTACTATCCTGTTGCATTCATATTCTTTAGTTATCTAGGAAGGTGTTTTTCCAAGTTAAAAAACTTTCTACTGATACCTCAGTATGTGGCATGTAAAAGGAATATGCAGTTGTCATCTTGTGAGGTTATGCACATCATCTGTGTTGCTGCCTTAAGAAGCATCGACTTTGAAATCAGAATTAATTTATAGTGGCTTCCAGCAAATGCTTGCTCTGCTTAGGAACAGTTTGCTGTGTACCTAATGAATTATGTGCTTTCTTCATGTTATCACTTTAAAATGTTAAAAATGTTCAGTTTCTGCTGATGGCAGTGTAATATAGCATGGTGCTACATAAACTTTTTAATCTGACTAATGCTGATCAACTGCCATGTACCTATCTGATCTAATGGTATCTTTTCAATATAGCCTCTTCTACTTCTTATAAAAGAAGTTGATGGTAAAAAAGTTTATGAATTACAGGCAAATAGCATGTAAACTGATTTGTTTTCCTTCCTAAGTTCATGTGTGAAAACATTCCTTTCTCATAAAAGTAGTAAAGATTTTCCTTAATGAAGGCATTTCTTCTCTTCAACATACAAAATAGTGTTTTCAATGATCCAGCTAATTTCTTAACTACTATTATCTTACTTAACTGAAAAAAAAAAAAGCTAAAAAAAATTAAATCCTGTTGTTTCTTGTAAAAAGTACTATTACTTTGATGATATGATTCATTATTTGACTTTACTGCAATTAATGAAACAAAGATTTGAATTAACACCATCTTTGAAGTTATGTTATTTCCCCAGTGTGGCCTGAGATTGGATATCTTTAAAGAAGTTTTGCTTGAATCTCTTTCATTTTTCTTCATTCTTTTTCATTTTTCTCTAGACTACTGTTCACAAAAGTCAAACTGGAATCCCTGTGCAGAGGCCCAGATGAAGCACTCCTTACCTGTAAACACATGCTCCAAATTTGGAAATCCTGCTATAATCTCACTAACCCAAGGTAAGGTGCTGTAGAATTCTAGACTGTGCAATACTAGACAGGGCAATGCTGGGTCAGCAGTCCTCCTTTTACTTGTTCTGCTATTGCGAATGAGCAAAACCCTGAGGAGAACTAGAAGTGCTAAGACACTACCTGATGGATAGGCAGGAATCACCTGGAGTTCTCTGAAGTAATGTTAAGCTAATATGCTCTGCTTTAATGCGAACGGATTGCAGAAAGGGCAGAACTTCATGACATACTCTGCGATGTGGTTCTGTGTACTGGCGTTGTCTTGTTTTTCCTCCTGATCTGAATTGTGGAACCTTTTATATCAGCAAGTGTACAGAGTGCTGGAGTAAAATCTAGTTAAAGGACTTTTGCTAAATAGAATGAAGGAGGGCTAAACATTTAAGATTAAAGAAACAAAGGAGATCACATGGATAAATACAACATGCTTGAGAAGTCATCATGGCTTATTTTATTTGTTTTTAAAAGAGAAGTTTGGCTTATGAACCTACTACAGTTCTTCAAATGCCTTTGCAAGTATAAGTTGTTAAGAGTCCTCTTTGAGTTTTTGAACAACTTCAGTCCTTTGCCACACACACCTCTGATCACCTGTGAAATCAACAGGAAAACAAGTGTAAGCAGAATTTCCTGCTATCTGGTTGTCTGAAGGCTTGAAAATTTCTGGAGATGCTGTGTAAGAAGAGACTCATACCAGACTGTATCAGATAGCTGGTATGATGATTTGTTTCTGCTCACAGTTACGTAAACACATGTACCTCTATGAAGACTGGGAGAGCTGGAGCCTTAGGGCTAGTGAAAATTTTTTCCCTCTTGTGAGCAGTTTGGAGCAGAAAAAGTTGGGGGGGGTATGAAGATTGGAGGAAATAGGGGAAAGAGCATTGGAGGCCCCCACTTGGGTCAGTCATAGATCATTTATATAGGCTGATGCTGCACTATGGAGCAAGACTCAGAGTTGATAGAAAGCAAGTATGTCAGAATTTTTTCTTCTAAGCTAATTGATGGTGGTGTTTTTGTTTGCTTTCTTTGGTTGGGTTTTGGGGAAAGGGATTATTTAGGGAGTGCTTTTAAGAATTTTTAATCAAAAGGTTGTGCTGTAGAGAATAGTTAAAATTTCTCTGCAAACTTAATTTCAGTGAGGCTTTAAATGTACTCCACACGACCAGTTCTGGACACCAGACTACTTTGTGCCTGATAGTCTCTACTGTTCTTTTTATCTCGATGCTTAAGACTGTCTTGAAGTTCTGACTCACTGGTGACAGAAATTAAAATCAAATTGGTAATGAAATAGAAAGACAGGGATCATGATGAATTTCACAATTCATACACTGAGTTGTATGAAGCAGTGCGATGCCAAACTGAAACCTTTACTTGGATTGTCCAGGGTGAAATTTCAGGGCTGAATACTCTCTCATGTTTTGCCACAGTAATCCTAATCTGTCTGCCTAGGGAAAAATATGTCACTCTGGTCTGAAATGTGATGGGTAAGTTCTTTTCATTCAGCTACACTACAGATAATGCAGGAGTGTGGTGTAAAATCAGTATTTTCCTACCTTTAATTTTAATACAAACTTTGTTTTGTTGAAAAATACTGTTGGACAATGATTTTCCCACTGGAAATAATTGAAGCCTTTTCTTGTAGTTCTTTAAGATAATTAAAAATAAGTCTCTTAATCTTTACTGTTCTCTTTGTCATTTCTTCTCTTAATCTAAAACTGAAAATGTTTATTTTCAAATATTTAAATATACTTCAAGCTCATGTGAAACATATTTTTTTATTCTGATTGAGACTCAAAACTGATTTTCATATATAACTTTCCCAGTGAGATAAGAACTCACCTTTCTGATAAGCTGATCAGTGTCCAATATTTCTTCTTGCAGTTAATTTTATTTTGTGGTTTAAACTTGGGTTCACTGTCCTCAACAATCTTTTACTACTGAAAATACATTTTGAACAGCTAGATACAGCCCAGCATACATGCTAAATGCAGCGTTTTCTCTTATCTTTGTTCAGCTAATTTAGAACAATTTTGTCTTTATTCAGTATATACACATTTTTCTCCTTAAATAGTTTAATAACACTTACAAAATCATTTTGTGATATGAGACTCGGAATGTGTATGGAATAAAGATTACATCAGCCATGTTTCTATTCAGCATGCTCCTTGAATAGTTGAATTATTTTTTAGTACTTAGTTTGCCTTAAGAAAACAGAACAAACCACAGTGCCAGTAGTGTGCTTTAAAGATATTTGTGCTAAGCCTCACTTTCCTTGTCTGCAATATTTGGCACGTCATTTCTTGTGGACTGAGGAAGTAATTAATACAGAAAATATGCAACTACTGGTGTAGCAACTAAAGCTGATAGTATGTGTCCTAGAAAGTCCCCTTCTGTTTCCTGTGGATTTCTATCATCATTCTGTAAGGAAATTGGTCTTGCAATAATCTTAGTATAATGCAAAGTTTTATTTATATTATTTTAAGAGCAGCTGTACAAAGAGAGGAAGTTGTCTCATTGGTTTTTGAAGCGTGCAACTATTAAGAGTTGCTGAAAGGTTTCTTGCCTTTCTCTCAGATCAAATTTGGAAAGTGACGTTTAAAAAATGTAGGGCAACTGTAAAGATGTATTAAATTCCAGTCTTGCAGTTTAGACTAAGATCTGTTAGGTTTTACTTTAAGGTGGGAATTTTGTAGAGTTTTTTTCTGTTTTGTGGGGTATAAGAATCAGACAAAATTTTGCATTTTCCTAATTTGATCTAACAACCCAATTGTTTTAAAATTCATTATTTTTAAGTTTGTGGATTGTTTCTTAAAAAAAAAAAAAAAAAAAGAAAGATGTTTGTTAAAATCTTAGTTGATAGGAAGTAGTACTAACTTGGAGTCCTAAGTCCTAAAAGCAGAATTACTGCATTAGCCATTAATTCTCCAGTCTCTGTTCTTCTGCTGAATCTTTAATCACAGTTCTAGGACCAATCAGTTTTCCAGCAAGTCTATCAGCAAGAAGCCTGAGGGGCAGTGAGTTTCAACTGAATTGGAAATTGAGTGCATTTTTCCACGAGAGCTAACAGGGAAAACCTGTGGAAAGTGCTTAGGCACCTGATCTATTCTTAATTGTTCAAAGTGTTCCAACTCCACAGTTAGGATCAAATTCTGCATTAGATAGCTAACGTATGTGATAAAAAGCAAAAAAAGACACAAACACCACATCACTCAAATCTGTAGAGATAAAAGTGCTGCCTTTTAAGGAAAATGTAGGTTTAATGTTTTTATGACATTTTTATCTAAAATTAGACGTCTTGAGTTCAGTGTTTCTCTTTAGTGTGGGAAAAGTGTGGATTTTCAAACTCACATCTGTAGTCTTGGGCTGCTGAAACAGAAGTGCTGTATCTTACAGAATAGATTAAGGCACAATAAAGCCTTTTTGTGAAGCTGCTAGTTATAAATCGAGTTAAGTTTGTTTTTGCTTCTTGGTTATACTAATTATGACAACAAAGTCACTGAAGTAAATATGGATTTAGTTTTGCTCAGCTGTCCTTGTGCAGCTGGTTTAATGTACTGTGAGTGGTTGGCGATGCTCAGTACTAAATTTGTTCATAGAAAGAACCTTTATGGCAAGAACCTCTGTGGGAGGAGGGCAGTATGCAACGTGTATCTCAGTATATAATTTTATATTTTAATAGCTCACAATTTTTATACTTCATTACAGTGATTCTGGACGTGGGAGCAGCCTGTTAGACAGAGCTATTGCCGATAGACGACAGCTTAATACAATTACATTACCAGATTTCAGTGATCCTGAAACAGGTAAGAGCTGCATTTGAGCAATAGGATGAATAAAATGGACTTCCCATAACTTTTTTTATTAGTTGTTTGCTTTGTAAAATGATATCATGTATTGTGAGAATGTTTTCATTGTCATATGAGTTGAAAAAAACATTTTGGAACCATTTTTTATTTATGAAGTATTTTTTATAGTATGTTCACTATAAGCTAAAATTTCTGTGGTCTGGATCTTGCTGAGCTGGTGGTATATATATATATATATATATTTTGAAAAGCTAAAAATGAATGTGCTTTATTAGCCTATTTTCCAAAGTCCTTTTCTGCCTATTAAGTGTTTGTCACATATTTTCTTTTTTAAGAAAGCATATCACAAAAATTTAAGAAAACTGAATCTGAAGAAAACTCAAGACGTGACTTGTGGAATTTGCTAAAATCTCCAGTATTTATATTAAAATAGGATTACATAAGTGGATTACTTTAGACATAGCTTTGAAAATATATATTTATTATAAATCATCTATAATGCAAAAATTGTACTTCACAATTGCACTACATAAAAGATATGATTGTTACATATCAGTAAGTATTAACAGTATGTAACTTGTACATTTTATTTAATATATTAAATTTTTACAAGGCAAATTCATATGCCTCATCAAGTCATTTAAATAAAAACAGATGAGCCATGCATCCTGTGAAAAGCACAGAAATAATTACTGTTATGATACTAGATGTGCAAAAACCTTTAGAATATGTTATTTGCTTTCAAAAAAAATTTTTTTCTCCTCTTTCCTTGGTTTTATCTCCAAACTGTAGCATGCCTATTTTGACATCCTTCAGATATCAATTTCTGCTTATTCATACTTCAATATAAACAGCTTATGAGGAAATTTGTCAATCTGATGCATAAACTAAGATGCACTCAAGTGTAGTCTATATCTTTGCTTAATATTGGAATTGTGCAGTAGAGAAAAATCCACTTGAGATATTTCATGTCTGAAAGTTGAAGTTGGAGCTAATGTTCACTAGAAGAAAGAGTTCTGTGGTTGCTATAGTGGCAAGCATCTCAATGGTAAAGATCAAGTCACCTGGTTTAAAAGAACTGTAATATCACATGTTCTGAAGCATGGCATAGTTCATCCTCTTTGTTCCTACAAAAGAATTTTTTTGTGTTCTCATAATTACAATATATAAGACAACAGCATGAAATCTGGTAGCAATCATTCTGTGTTCTAGTCTAGCTCACTGTTTTCTTTGAAGGAGCTAACTTGAGTTTGAATGTTTCATGTGTGTATTTAAAGGTTTCGAACAGACGATTTCTTCTGTGCCTTTCAAAAAATGGGAATTGAGTGATTGTATTTGTTTGTTTGCACATTTTCCACGGGGACACAAAATTCTTCACCCTTCAAGGTGACCTATTTTTGTATATGCCACACTTCAGAGCATAAGTAATTGGTGTCTTTTATAAATTTTATATTCCTCAGAGCTTTTAAGCATAGATTAACGTTCATCCAAAACAGTGAGCTTTTCAAGAACTTTCCCTAGATTTTTCCTGAGGATCCAGATTGCCAGTTTTCCATCAGAAGAGAGGTGGCCAGAAGAGACAGGGAGGTGATTGTCCTTGTCTTCTCTGTTCTTGTGAGGCCCCATCTGGAGTATTGTGTCCAGGTCTGGAGCCCCCAGTACAAAAAAGACAGAGAGCCGTTGGAGAGGGTCCAGAGGAGAGCCACAAAGATGATCAGATGACTGGAGCACCTCCCCTGCGAAGACAGACTGAGGGAGCTGGGCTTGTTCAGCCTGGAGAAAAGAAGGCTGCGGGGTGACCTCATTGCAACCTTTCAGTACCTAAAGGGAGCCCACAAACAGGAGGGGAATCAACTCTTTGAAAGGGTTGATAACTGCAGAATCAAAGGGAAATGGTTTTAAGTTGAGGGAAGGAAGATTTAGGTTGGATGTCAGGGGGAAGTTCTTTACAGAGAGAGGGGTGAGGTGCTGGAACAGGCTGCCCAGAGAGGTTGTGGATACCCCGTCCCTGGAGGTGTTCAAGGCCAGATTGGATGAGGCCCTGGGCAGCCTGGTCTAGTATTAAATGTGCAGGTTGATGGCCCTGCATGTGGCAGGGGGTTGGAGCTTCATGATCCTTGAGGTCCCTTCCAACCCTGTGATTCTGTGATTCTGCCTTTGTGTCGTGAATCTTAGCTGTAGTGTTAGAGCTTATCACTACTTTCAAAGAGGACAAGATTGGAAATTAAAAATCTGGGGTCTTTTTTTGTTTATTTTCCTTATAAGAGGTAATTAAGATGGGTGGAACAGGGAGGGTCTTTTTTTTTATTTTTCTGCTTGTTCTGGTTTTGAGCTTTTAATTTTAGCAGAAACAACCTTGTTACAGTGCACATACTCAAATTCTGGTAGAGACTGTGGCTTTGTATCTATACAGTAGACTGTACAATATACTGTACAGTATCTGGAGTATTGTGTCCAGTTCTGGGCTCCCCAGTACAAAAAAGACAGGGATCTCTTGGAAAGAGTCCAGCGGAGGGCCACAAAGATGGTGAAGGGCCTGGAGCATCTCTGCTATGAAGAAAGGCTGAGTGAACTGGGTCTGTTCAGCCTTGAGAAAAGAAGACTGAGAGGGAACCTGATCCAGATTTATAAATATCTAAGGTTTGGGGGGCAGAGTGGAGAGGCCAGATTGATTTCAGAGGTGAGTGGAGACAGGACAAGGGGAAATGGCTGGAAACTGCAGCATAGGAAGTTCCGCACAAACATGCGCAAGAACTTCTTTACGGTGAGGTGACGGAGCACTGGAACAGGCTGCCCAGGGAGGTGGTGGAGTCTCCTTCTCTGGAGATGTTCAAGACCTGCCTGGATGCCTACCTGTGCAACCTACTGTAGGGAACCTGCTTTGGCAGGGGGTTGGACTTGATGATCTCTGGAGGTCCCTTCCAACCCCTACAATTCTGTGATTCAGTAGCATCAATGTAAAAACTTCATGTCAGAGTTTGTAAAAAAAAATTCCTTATCCAGACAAACATATAAAAATATTACAGTAATTATGTTATGGTAAGATAAAAATTCAAGTTTACCATAGTGTTTGAGTGAGAAAACTCAAGGTAGAAGAAATGTTGTGCAAAAAAAAAAACCTACAAAAAACAGATAATAGATACAGTTGATGATCTAGATGTTAGATCTTTATCACTTGAAAGAGCTCATTTCCAGTCTTTGGAAATGCAAAACTGAATTGGCATTTACAGTACTGAGATGGGGTATGCAGAAAAGCTGCTGGGGACAGAAATCTTTGCTGCTTTTCGTGCAACCGTACGTATGCATTTATGTATGTATATACACATGAAAATGTGAAAACCTTCCGTTTCCTTACTTTGATTGCCATCAGTGGAAATGATGATCTCCTTTCCAGTCTAGTCACTGCTTGACTAATCTGAGTATCATGAAGTGACACCTAAAATTCAAATGTGATGTTTTTTATACTTGCAACTTTTCGTTTGTTTGTTTAAAAAAAAAAAAAAAAAAAGCATTTTAAAATTCAGATAGCAATAAGGGGTGTAAAACTATTTTTTTTTAAGGTATGTCAATTTAGAGAAAGTTGAAATTTGAACAAAAAGTTCTTGAAAAAAGTGTTTACATAAAGCTTTTACCCATCTGATAAAATTAGTGATTAATTGAGGAATGGTTAAATGATTCAGGCCTACATTTTTGTAATCTTTGTAATATAATAACCATGGATCCCATATTTTTACAAGGTTAGGCTGTTAATTCATTGGCCCAATCAAGAACTGTAGCAAATCTACTCTGAGCTTTCCTTCTGTTTGAGCTGATTTGCCATGAGCTGCATACACAAGTTTGTACATTTTACGCAAATAAATAAATATGAGGGAGGGGGATAAAAGGCTTTATGAATCACTCACTGAAGTAAAATCTCAGAGAGGAGCGGACAGATTTCCTTTTTGAAGGTAGATAAGCATGTGCAACTCACTTGAGATTTGACAGTTGACTATTTTGGTTAAAGTAAGTTGCACTCAATCTTTTTAAAATGTTCAATCTACTGTGTAGTCGTTACAGTCCACCTCGTTTGCCATAGAAACTAACAGTGGGATTTGTTCTTTATTTCCTTTTAGATATGTTTTACAAACTCCTGCATTATAACAGAGGGAAAAATTTTCAAAACTAGCTTAGTACAGTAGAGTTTAGTACATTGCTAAGTACACATCAATTACTTACTACATTATTGAGTGCAGCATTCATTTTTTTGTTGCTTTCAGAAACAGTTCAATTTAGTTCATGCAGAAGCCATTTCTATCTTACTGAATGGGGAAATAAGTGCTTTGCATTCTTTGACACCCATTAATGAGTCCATTAAACCCTGTTCTTGGATCTATTTCTTTCCCACCCCTTGCCCCACACCCTTATCATTCTCTTTCTTTCACTTTTTAGCCTCTGATACTTCCTCATCTTCTTTCTCAAGAGCAGAGTCTCCTCTCCAAGTGTTTGTGTCTTCTCATCTTCCTCATCCTAAATCAGATACCTTTGTCTGGCCCCATGCAGCCTCTCCATGCTGTGACCAAGTTCCTGAGCCCTGTTCACCTTCTCACTGTAAACTGGTTTTCTCTACCTGATGGATGTGTTTGTGCTGTATTTTTCTGATAATCTTCATAACTGGTAAACCATGTTTAAAATAATCTAAGCTTCAACAGAGTGTGAGTAAAATCTGGCCTTTCAGATGCAGGTCATTTAATACAGAACGGATTTTAAGAGTTTGTCCTGAACAGATTCTTTTATTGATCCCCAAAAATGAAAAGTTACAGACCATATTCTGTTCTCTTGACTGCTACAGAAAATGGTAGCTGTTTCATAGAAGAGGCTATTGGTCATTACTGCATTGCATTGGAGCTGTAATTATTTTCATTACTGGCATCATTTGTCCAACAAGTCTGTTCATTCAAAGGATTTCCGTGTTATCTTAATGATATCTAGATCCTTGATGTTAAAGCCTTTCAGTAATTGCTTACACACCTTCCCTGAAACTTCACATGAAGGAAAAAAATGCTTTGAATACCAGCATATATTTTCATAGTGCAGGTTGGATTTATTGAAACAATTCAGAGGCAGTGGAGTAGTGAAAATCAGCATTTTGCTCTCCCAAATCAATAGCTCTTCTCTTCATTGAAGTGATACAAGTTTAAACATGCTGTAAAATTAATTCACGTGTTTAAATACAAACTGTAGAGTCAAACTGCCAGAGCATTGTTCAAATGGCAGCGTAAAATTAAATTAGTCTTCCATTTATTTTTAATTTGTTATTATTTCTTTTAAATTGTGCTTCACTCATTGATTTATGCAGAGCACTGTGTTACATTACTGCAGTTACTAATCCAGTCTTATGAAGTTCACTTTTGATACTAGCTTGTAACTTGTATTATGTCAAAGATATTAATTCCTAGCAAAACCTAGGGAATAAATCTTTCACTCATTTTAGTAGCTGACTTAAGATTCGAATTTTGAAAACACTACCTTATAGATAAGCCTATGACTGGAAATTCAGGAGAGCACTTCCTTTAGACTTCAGGAACCGTGTCCTAGAAAAGGCTGATTAAGTCTGACTCTTCTTGAAGCAGTTGAATAGCTGATTAATTTCTATCACACTTTTGAGTGCTGTTGAGTTGGACTTGCTGAGGCCTTCTCTAGAAATAGTACAGATAGCATTAAATTGCATGTTCTTTGCAGTGCTACAATAAACATTACTCAAGAATGGCGGCAAATGGAATGAATGTAGGAGTTCATGCACATATACCATTATGGAGAGCCAAGTCTTCCATTTTAGATTAAAGCTACCTCGTCCTCAGGGAAAGAAGCTTCCAACGTACACGAAAAATAGTGGAACCATGAAAAAACAGATATTGGAGTCCTTTGTATAGTGTAAATAATATATGAAAGTCAAAGCCCTCTATCTTTGAAGAAGTAGAAGTTCAGAAATTTGCCTAGATTTTCATACTTTCTACTATAGTTAACAGGACTGAAAGTCTCATGTTCTCTTCTTTTTTTCTTCCCTCCTGGTGGAAGAGCAAATAAAACTCTTTATATTAACTTGACATTTGATTTCTGTTGAACAGGAACGTGATTTTAGGGATGTAGCAAAGGTTCTATGAAAATATTTATGATACATAATAATACCCTTTTTTTTTCTTCTTTTTTCTTTTTTTTTTGTCATTTGGATCCCTGTAAACATGATTTACAGTTTGAAGATTATTGGAAATCCTCTGGCTTTCTTGGAGTTTGTGGTTTTTTGCCAATTTATTGTCTTATTTATCTCCTTTTTAGCTTGGATTTTAATTTGTGGTTTGATCTATTCAAAGGCAATCCATCAGATGCTTACTTTCATGGTTTTTACTCCCTTTTTTCAGTTTGTAAGTAGTATTACTCTGAAGTTCCATTAATTTCTTAAGGACTTAAATCACCTTTTTCTTCACCACAAAGCATACATGTTTTGTCCATCAGTAGTAGAAGTTAATAGTGTGTTAGGAAGGCTGATGCTTTTTGCTCATTCAGTCACCCTGTGCGCTGTGAACTTACAAGATCTGAATGCACTTGACTAACATTTGCATTTAATAATTAAAGAGGCAGTATTTATTTCTAGAGGACTGCAAACAAAGATATTTTGCATAACACAATGGCCAGCTGCCAGTATGTTGTACTACAGGAGATTTTTTGCCACAGCTATTCCTAAGGAGCATGTTGGTCTAAAAGGACACGTTGCAACTTTTGTCATGAGTCATAATAAACTACTACTTTCTCTTGAACAAGTTTTGCTTGTAGAATATATCTCTTAAGTGTATGCTTTAAAATAGTGAAGTGATACAAACAAGCCAAATTAGAGACAATTGAGTATGGATCAATAAAAATAATTTCTGCTTTAACCCAGGTGCAAAAACAACATTCTTTCCTTCTAACCAGTAATATAAGGCTGTACATTTGGCCTTGGATAGTAAAGTTTGAATTTGTTTGCCTTAAAAAAGATAAGAAGAGATGTAAAACAGCATGTTTGATGGTGACAAATCACGAGGTGTGTTTTTCAGAGAGGTGGAAGAATACTCTGTAAATGACATTGTCCATACTTCCCTACCTCCATATGCATACAGCATATCTCCATGTATATCCATATTGAAAGTTCAGCTAGATTAGTAATTTTTTATTGTGAAAGGTATCTAAGACACATAATTAATTTGATAGGAAAAAAAAAAATGTTGACTAAACCTGCCAATTTGTTATATTGAATGAATCATTTCAGTGTTGTTTTCATCCTGCAGAAGGTGCTGCCTCTTTCTGCTTTCTGTTTTTGCTTTGTTTAGCACAGTTCTCACTATGCCTCACCACTAATGTTCCTACTGGCAGCTTTGCGTGAATATGTAGTTGACAGTCACATGTTTTTTTTCCTCCTCATTCCTGCATGAGCATTGCTGTTGAAGCATTTTTTCCTTTATATAAATGCTGAAATGTTGATTGAAAACATGATAAATGTAAAATTGTTTTGCTATGTACTTTTGTGATATAAAAAGAAATCCTTTTTTGGTATTCTTGTCACTTGTTATGAATCTGTTTCATGAAAGATGTCATCCATGTTGTTTTCTTTTATTCATTCTCAGATGGCAAATTTGATGCAAATTGATTTAGTGGTAGTGATTCTCCAAGTTCTGATTGAGTCTATATCTTAGTTCATATCTTTTAGGCAACATGGTGAAGAATTTCTGGGGGAATGACCAAGGAAAGAACACAAAAAGTCAAGACGTGCTTTCTGTTTACATTGTGTGACTTATAGTTGATATTTAAAAGATCAGACTTTCCTATATTTATCCTGAGAAAAGCCTAAAGAGAAGTGAATTGAGCACTTCGGTGTTCATGGAAATTGATCTGTAGGAGTATCTTGGAAAACAAAGGGTTCCATGTGAGACTGCTTTACTTCTTGATTAAATTTTGTTTGTACAAGTCTGTTGGCAAGAAGGGTTTATGATATTGAATTGAAACATTCACATAAACAGGTATTCACATATAGCTAGCACGTATTATGCTAGTGTGGTGAGCAGAAATTCTGTGAATTCTGGCTAAATGTTACAGGAAGCTTTTTGGTTTAGAAACATTCTGTCCCATTTTGCAATGTGCAATGTAATTGTTATTCCCTATCTCAGTCAGTAAATAATTTAAATAATGTATGCTAGATTTTGCTAAGACAATCCCTGTTTCACTATTTTCCCATTTAGCGTAAGTAAGCCTCAGGGCTTGAAAGTGAATAGATGGGATCAATTTTGGTGCTATACTTACTGATTTCACACCTTATTCTTTTGCATCCCAAAAGAGACATGCTGCTGCCTGTGGTTTTTTGTTGTTGTTGTTTTTTTAAGGGATTTTTTTTTCTTTATTCTTAAGTGTCATGCTGTAATAGCAGGTTTAGAAGATGTCTTGGAACATCAAGAATTTTGTGTGCTTCTAAGATATGGTGAGGTTTCAAACAAGAGATTTCTATTGAGCATTTGAAGGAAGATACAGCTAAGTGAGTTATAGCTATTGTAGTGAAGATATGCTTGAAAATATGAACGGAGATAAGAATAATACAGGTAAGGTTGGGAAGGGAGAGAACTTACAACAAAGCCATCGGGCAGCCCAGGGAACTGCCAGCATATTGAAGCCTCAAGCACACTTTAAGCTTCACTTTTTACCTCACAAACCTCTGTATATCCTCATCACTTCTAATTGAAGCTTTTAGCACACAGGAGATGATTTCAGATGATCTTTGGTTATGTACAGAATGAAGACTCATTCACTGTCTTTTTAATACGCAGAGTTAGAAATAAGTCAGATGTTGCCTAATTGTGGCAACGCTAAAGAAGCATTCATGAGTTTCTTGGTTAGAGCTATTAATATGGGTGCAGTGTACCTGAAAGATGCCTAAATTGGGCACTGTGAAAAGACTGTGGTTACTTTATTTTTTTAAGTAAAATATATTTATTTTAAATATATATATTTTTAATTGTTTTATTTCAAATTCTTTATTTTATTTAACAAAAGAAAATAAAGGTGCAAAGTTGTGATAAAAGGTGAGTGACTGTTCTTATTAGACATACAAGGCTGATCTGGAAGTCAGCTGTCCTTTTGGAAACTGTATAGCCATATGCCTGATGACTTTTAAGCCAATGCAAGGAAGATTTTTAAAGAAACAAAATAAATCACAAGCATTGGTGCTTTTGTGCTGTTTAAAGTATTTAAGTTTTTGAGGCTTTTAAATAAGACTAAAGCATGGTGGATTTCAGAGGCTGGATTTTCCAAATACCTCTGTGGAATGTTACATCATTACTTTGTATTCTGCTTAAAATACGGTTTTCAAACTTAAGCTAAAATAAATCTCTTATTTAGGATGTTGTTTAGAGATGACTTAAATTTAGCTGGTCATGCTGAATAATCTGCAATCTGAGTTTCTAAAAAGTTAAGTTACTTGGCACATGTTGAATTTTAGATTGTTAAATGTTCACGGTGAATATATAATACATCTTTATATCAGCTGTATTAATTTAGTGAAAGCTGAGAGGTGAATATTTTTAGTGGCTTGATTGAGACTCCTGAAGCCTAATACTGGGACATTGATCCCACCCACTTCTATCCCTCTTCCGCGTGATCAGGGCTGCCTCCCACCAGATGAGGCTGCCCAGGGCTCCATCCAACCTGGCTCTGATGCCTCCAGGGGTGCAGTGTCCACAGCTTCTCTGGACAGCCTGTAACCCCTTTTCATAACAAGCCACTTTAATAACAATTTATGAAATAAATCTCATAGGAATATATATGCATATTTTTTCATTAAGAGACTTTTTTTATTCTGCTATAAAGTCCAGTTAATTACCATAGAAAATATTTGGTATGCATTCCATTTTAACTGTGGCGTAGGTGGAGATACTTTCATAGCATGGCTTATCATAGAAATTTTATCACACTATAGTTCTTTCTATGTAGAAATTGATATGCAGCAAGTTATAATAATATAGTACCATTTATCTTTTATGGTTAAATAAATACTGGATACCTAAAATGTAGCAGCACTTGTGGTTTGATTAGTAACCAGAGTCCATGCCTTAGACTACAGAAAATGTAGGTCTTTTTTAATAATAAATCGAACACTTGCTTCTCAGAAGGAAGGGATTAGAAGATGATATCCTTTCCACCAGCAACTCACACCTTTAAAAAAAAAAACAAACAAACAAAAAAAAAACTGCTAAATTGCTGAAGAGACTCCTTTGCTATGAGTTGCAGTGGAGG
This sequence comes from Centrocercus urophasianus, assembly GCF_019232065.1. Classification (NCBI taxonomy): domain Eukaryota; kingdom Metazoa; phylum Chordata; class Aves; order Galliformes; family Phasianidae; genus Centrocercus; species Centrocercus urophasianus. Next base: position 37,213,634 of record NW_024884586.1, on the reverse strand, counting down.
TGTAGCAGGTGGCAGGCTGCAGTGGCATGCATTTACAGACACGGAGGGGAGACTAGAGTTTATTTATGGTACCTTTGGTTGATGCTTCTTTTCAAATATGCTCCACATGCTTCTTTAGACTTAAGTCTTTAAACTTAGACTTCCATTTTGCCTTTCTTTGGAAGCCTTTAAGATAAGATATACAGAAACCTCAGTGAATATTCAGGGATGCAGACTACAGTGCGAATTCTCTCATTAACCAGCAGAGGAAAGCAAACTCCATAGCCAGATACTCTTTCAGGTCTCTGGCAATTCCTTGTTCAAAACAGCCTAAGAAATACTGTTATGTCCTGTGCTGGTATTCCTTGTTTTTGTCTTCAGGGTGACAAACACATGATGTGTGCTTTTAGACAAAATTTCCCTTCCAACTGATTTGTGTACTAGAACTCCTACTTTTCTAATCTGCTGGTATCTTGTTGTATGTAAGAATGCATGCTTCATGTGGGAACCTTCTCAGAAAACCTGTGATAACAAGAGTGAAGTTTTTATTTATTGTTTAACTGTTAGTGCTGAGCTTGTGGGAGATGTGCCTTCGATCTGTACAGGATTCAGGACTTTTATTGAGTTACCTGCCATTGTTGACCATTACAGATATGTGACTGAGCTTAGAAGACTTCCTACCAGATTCAATATGTAATATTTTACTTCCATTATTTATTAACTAGGGCCTGGTCAATCTGAGATTTTGTAAGTTGTAATCATAAAACAAGAGGTGCATTAAAGGTTAGATGACAAAGAGCATAACTTAAAAAAAAAACATGGTTTTGATTTGAAAAAAAAAAAAACAACTTTTTTATATCAAAACTAAGAATACTGTCAGTAACTGGATATACAAAGTACCATTGTCATTAGGTAATTTCTTGTCCTAGGAGATTTTTCATTTCCAATACTTGGAAAAAGGTAGTATTTGCCAGTAATGTTCTAATCTCACTTGTAAATGCTTTGTATTAAGGGAATTACCCAAGGCAACTTTGGGTATGTTCTTCCTGCAAGGGGTTTTTTACCAGAAGGCATTTCGATTCAGTCTTCCTGAATAGCTGAGGTTTACATTCAGAAAGGTTTAATTGTGTATTTGTGCTGGGGTTTGTTGTGATCATCTTGTATATTTTAATTCTTTTTCTAATGCTATTATTAGTCTTAAAATAGTCATCTAATTGCACGCTATGGAAAGACATAGCAATTACTAACATCAAAGTGCATGTAGCTAACTGAAGATTACAGTGTTACGATACCATCACAAGCCTTTTTTTGGATCATAGGTTGCGATAAAAGAGACAATGAGCTTAACAGAGAATATCCAGAGCAGCAACACAAATATGTTGTCGAGTGTGTTTTCAGCATAGAATCCTATGGAACAGTATAAAAGCTTTTGTAACAGGGAAAATTAACCTGCCATTTTGAAAAATTCTCCACAATGACGCATGTAAATTGAACATAAAGGGCTTTGGGGAAAAACCTGTTATGAAAAGGCTTATGATTAAATGTTTTATGCAGCATGCTTGACTTCTATTCTTTTTCTGATTTGTAATTTTTCAAAATTACTTGTACAGGTTCGATCCATGCGACTTCAATAGCAGCTTCCAGAGTGGAGCAGGCGCTGTCTGAAGTTGCTTCATCTCTGCAAAGCAGTGCCCCTAAACAAGGTCCCCTGCATCCTTGGATGACGCTAGCTCAAATATGGCTTCATGCAGGTACCATGAAAGGAAAATATTTCTTGTTCTTTCCCATCTCATTTATTGCTAACTCTGTACATGACAGGAAAAAAAAAGGTAGCAGCCTTTTACTTGTCCACTGCAGCTGTGGCAGCTGCTCCGCTCTCTTCTTTCTGGCTTCATTGATGTGAAAGACCCAGTATGTGTCTGAATGTCCCTTGATCTCCAGTGGGTTTGTTACTGTTACACTGCTTCCAGGCTCAGGCTACAGGGTAAGTCAGTATCACAAGTGACTGCTGAATAAACTTTTAATCAGATAATGATGCCTCAGTGTATGTATTTTTACACTGTTACCAATGTTACACTATTACTGTGCATTTGTTTTGATTGATACTTGCAGCAGAAAAGTGTTACTCAGAAATCAATCAGCAGTTATTCTTTTTATTTAATTCTGCTCTCAGACTCGAGCATTTTTCAGTGACAGAACTATTTTTTCATTATATTCACTGTATACTGTATAGCCATGATATATTTCCTATCATGTTTACTGTGAATGGTAACCATGTGTTAAAAACACTCCAAGATATATTTCATCTTGTATATATGTTGCTAAGCTTTCTGTCAGGAAGAGTTGTATATTATTTTCCAAAGTGCTGGAGTTCAAATCATTTGGGAATTACTTTTAATAAGAAATACTCTTGTTTACGTTCTAGATACAGTACTGCATTTCTTGGCATTTTAATTTACATGTTTTGCATTAACAATTCTTTTATGTGAAGGTCATTACAGAGCAATGGCTCCCAGTTATTAATTACTGTTTCAGGGGAAAAAAACTCCAGATGCCAACAGGAGATCGGGGAGAACAATGGTAGTGATTGATAACTGACCTCATTTGGGGAGGGAATGTTCCTCCAAGGCCACACAGACTAAAAACAGGACGGGGCTTACCAAGGCATGCTGTAGTCACCTGCCTTGCATAATGGCCTTTCTGATTGTAAATATTTATAAACCAACACAGATAGCCATCTACAGTAACTCTTAGCATCTGCAATGCTGTAATCCCTAATCTTTCCACAGAGTTCATTCCATTCAGTCCACACAAATGACTGCTGCTATTTCCTCCAGAAGGGATGCTCTTTGCTGATTTCTTTGTAGTCTGCGGCTTGGTCTTCGGCTGCGTTGCACAGTTCACTTTCCTCTCTTAAAAGTTCCTATCTGTGTGAGCATGGTCTGTAGGCCATAGTCTCATCCCAGCAGGAGGAAGCGTAGGTGAGAAGTGGGAGTGAAGTGTGGAGCAGAGCAAAATAAATACTAAAGATCCAGAGGAAGGACACAGCAAATTGTAAAGAGTGCCCTAACTCTTTGTCTGTAGTGATTAATGAAAGGAAAAAAGCAAAGCAAAAATCAAGCAGGAGATGAAGGACAGTTGCTGTCAGTCTTCAGAGGAGTTTTCTTTCCTGTAGAAACATTCACTCAGAATAAAGTTTATTCCAAAAAGCACCATACAAAGCAGATAAAGGTATCTTCATCTGTGTATACGGGATATTTTCATAGAAAGCCACCATAAGATTACTTAACACCTAACCTGCAACACTCATTCTTTAAATAAAAATGAAGACTTACCATTGGGAAATCGCTTGCTTTTTGAAAATCATGCCATGCTTACTGTTTGGCTTCCTGCATAGATATGTATTGTTTTACTTCTTAATGGAGAAAAAAATCTTTAATGTGCTTTTTTTCCTTTTTTTTCCTTTTTTTTTTTTTTTTTAATGAGGATGTTGGGTTATAGAGACATGAAGAAGTTATACCTGAATAGCAGGTATGACAAGATAAGTTTTAGAGGCATGTATTTACCTGAACTATTATATACAATGGGGAGGGAGATAAAATATTTTTTCATATTGATATAAACTGTCATTCCAGTTGTCATGAGTATAAATGAATGTGGCATTCAGTCTGAAGAAGTTGATTCTGCAGACAGTAACTGGCTTTAGGTTTCTCATCTTGTGTTTACAAATGAACTCCTTCAGCCTTTCATCTCTGGGCAGACAACGTAAAAGCAGAAGTTCAGACTTATTTTAAATACGAAAGCAAAACAAAACTTTTGCAATTAGTGCATTCTTCAGTGTAATGATATTAGAAACAGATCTGACCCTAAATTACTAATGGCTGTGATGGTTGCTCTAAGAAATGCGTTAAGACTGAACTCAGCAATGCTGTGGAGCTTGACTGAAAAGTAGATTGTTTTGCTGGTAAAATAGAAGCATAATGCTGGAAGGGTTTGAGCTCGGAGGGGCTTGAGGACATTCTCTGAGTGTAGAGGGCAGACGCTGAGAAGTGGAACGTCAGCCTTGGCATCTGGTTTCTCGTCAAACTGTTTCTCTTCTCTGAAATTTTCCTATGGAGTCACCTGGCACTGTCAATTTTCTGCAACTGATTTATTTGAAATTACCATGTTGTTCTGTAACTTTTTTCTCAGCTTGAAGTAATTTCTATTTTAAATAAACTGCTCTGTATTTTAAGGCATGTACTTTGTCTTGTATACGTCACATGAAATTATCCTGAAAGAAACAGCTCCGGATGCAGAAATTTCTCAGATTAACTCTTATGCTTAACAGCTAGCCAGAAGTTCCACATTCTATTCATTCTTTCATAGTTTTCCAATGCTCTCTAGGATTTAAGGTACTGTATAGGAGAAGGCCAGTGTATACTCTGGCAGAATCGTAGCAGCATAACATGAAGTACCTTTGTACAGAAGGGAATTATTTAAATAATTACATTTTAGGGAGACTTTTTAATAATTGTCAAGTTACTGTGCTATATTGCAGAACAGTATCTTTATAAGCAGTGTTGTAACCTGCACTGGCTAGTGTGAAAAGCCCGAGTTGCTTCCCTACTTGTATCCTCTCAAGGAACACAAAGTTCCAATTGCAGTCCATTAAATTAGCCAAACAATGTGTATTTTTTACTTTTCAGTTGTTGTGGTAGCAGATAAAAATGACTTAAGTAGATGATTAATTTCTGCATGTTATTTGCGGATTTTTATAGCTTTTACTCAGCACCTTTTATAGACTGTTCCAGTAGGTCTCTGTGCATGCCTCATGTTATGCTTCTGCTTCCTTCTCCCTTACCTTACAACTGAAAGTATGAACCACAGATCTCATAAGTGCTCATAAGTGCTTTCAGGGTGATGTTGAATAAGCTGCTTGTTGTTGTTTTGTTTTTGTGGGCTTTTTTGTCTTAAATCAATCACAACATATAAATTACATTTTTCCTAACAGTATTTTCATTGGCAAGTTGGGAGTGTTTATTTTAAAGTGTTTCAAGTCTGATACTGGAGAAGAAACAATAAAACAAGGAGAGGCCAAGTGGATTGCACTACAATAATATAGTGTATTCTATTCCCACTAAAATCTTGTTCATTTTGTAGTAATACTGACAGGCAGATTTTGGAAAAGCACTTCAGAAATGAACCACTCAGAGCTTTAAATATATATACAGATATATACATAAGTATATATAAAACAAAAATAACAACAATGAAACAACCTCACAGTAGAATTCACATTTTATTCTCAGATTATGGCAACAACTTCAATTTTGGAGTCTACCAACAGTTAGAATAGTAAAATTCAAGGAAAAATGGATTTCTCCCAGCATTAGCTTTTGATTTCCAAATTTTGTATCTTCATTATCTTCCAGATTTGCTATTTTCCAGTTATGTAGTGCCATCTCTGACTAAATCTGGTTCCATTTCTGGATCTGCAGTTTTGTGTGTTAGTTATTCAGAGTAGTTGAGAGATTTTTCCATGAAAAAGAATTTTATTAAATTGCTTTTGAAAATGCACTGCATTCATCCATATGTCCACGTGGATATACTATTTATGCTAGGTAGAATGCGTTCTGCGAAATCACTGAGTCATCCAAGCAACAAGAAAAGAGTGCTCTTGTGGTAAAAATGTTTCTTCTTCATCACCAGGATCAGGTCTCCAAGTGAAAAGCAGTAATTATTCCAGCAACTCAACAGATATCAGTGAGAAGCAAGGAAAAAATGAATATAACTTTTAATCTAATACTGCAAGTCTGTTTCTTGTTAGTCATTGTTATAAATGGGTTATGATTTTAAATATTAACAAATAGAAATATGTATGTATGCTGATGTTAGCAAGAAATAAAATATAAACATATCGCATGGAGGTGATACACTGTACTGTACTGAAGTTGACTGATAACAGATACCAACTAGCAAATCTGTTTGATGCAGTTATCTCAGAAGGAAGCTCCTTCAAAGGCAGACCAGCATCAACCCCATCCAGAGGTCCAGCACAACTCAAAATCCACTCCTGTGGTGTGAGATACTGATCTCACAGCCTTTAACCCAAGATGGACACCCTACACTGGGCAGTGAAAGAAGTGTGTCTTGAACAGGGGGAGCTGGCCTCACTGTTCTAATGAATGTTTTCACTTAATTCTTAATATCTAAGACTTCTTTTGTACAGTGTGATACAATAGAATGCAGTCATACAATTTGAGGCTCGGGTTTTTTTGGGTCTGTACTACGATGGAAGAAATGTGTATCTTAACTTGGAAGCAGTCTGATTCAGACAACTGTCAAGCTATCCCATGCTTTCTTCAGGAGTGATTTATGTTAAATTAAATACACCCTTTGCATCTATGAGATTTGAACAAAGTTCTGTCAGTGCTGAATAAGCATTTCACAGTTCTGCCACCTTAGCTAGGAAACATTTCTCATCAAATGCATTGTATTTCTTTAAGAAGATTTTTGCTCTGAAATAGGATGCTGAACCAGACTTGACATATAATGATTGGTAATTGGAGCAATTGCTATTTCTTTCTTAATGGCTGATATGGAATTCAGAAAAGCCCATTATTGGTACCATGTTCTTACGTTCTGTAAGGATCTCTGTAGTTTTGTGTTGGGCTTACTGTTCTTTAATTATATCAGAATACTGCAGCACTCATGTTTAAAAATAAAGTAAAAAATCACAGACTTCATTTAAAAATAACCGCAAAGAGTTTAAAAAAGATCACAGAGGGTTTTCTGGTGTTTAAAGCTGCCATTTAAAACAATTTATGTAATAGTTTCTCGTAAGCTGAAAAATTTCTTGAGGAAAATGGCCTTTGCCTGTTATGAAACAATACGTACAGACAAAGCACTTGTTAACTCATCTGGTCATGGTATGATGATGCAGGAATCGTTCATTGGTCTTTACTCTTTCCTTCCACAGCTGAAGTCTACATAGGAATTGGGAAGCCTGCTGAGGCCACTGCATGCACCCAGGAAGCAGCTAATCTCTTCCCAGTGTCTCACTATGTGCTTTACATGAGAGGTCAGGTGGCTGAACTTCGTGGAAATATTGATGAAGCCAAACGCTGGTATGAAGAGGCCTTATCTATTAGTCCTACTCATGTGAAAAGCATGCAGCGGCTGGTAAGTCTTGAGTTCATATTGGTAGATTCTTCTGTTGCCACTAGTGATATTGGATTGGGAAACCCTAACAAACTTGGTATGGCTACCACATAGCTTATATGAGTTGCAGATCTAATTAGAACCTATACTCTTATTATCAAAATACATGGGTCACTCTGAAAGTGATGCCTCCTATTTATGTCCATGGAAACTACAGCAGATACAAAGAGCACAATGACACTTCTTGGTAGAACAAATTCCCAGCTATAAAAAACTACTTTTAACACAGTCACCACCAATTAGCTGTGTATTTTTGCCAGCAGTGAGCAAAAGCCTTCATGCCATTGTCATAAAAATCTGTACCAGCGGAGGTGATCTTCTGTCACCACTACTGGAACACACCACCCACTGCTTCACTATGTTTAATCCACTGTTTAACCTCCATAAACATTCAACTAGCATAAATGAATATCAGTGGGTATAATTTTGTATAATTCTTCTGTGTGGAGGAACACCCCTTTGCTTCCTACGTGCTCCCATGTCAGATGCTGTTTTGTCAGACTGCCCCTCTGCTGCCATTGATCACATGGCAATGAAAAGTAATGGAATGTTGGTGGGAAAGTTCAGCCTCTACTGCTGCACCACCAACATTCACCTCTGACGTTATGGGCAAACATAATAGAGCATTGTTAATAATGCAATGAAGCATTACTTTTGGAGCAGCCTCATAGTTTTGAGAACAATCTTTTCTGGCTTTTTATTCTTTTCTCTGTGCATTGAGCATGAAAAGGATCTGGAGACTGTGAGTATTTGCATCCTAACAGATTGCAGGAAAGAGAAATTATTTGCATCTACCTAATATTCATAGAATCATAGATATTGGGGCCATTAGGAAATAAAAGTGGATTGTATCAGAAAAATTAGGCATTGTGGTCGAGAGGGAAGACCTGTCATTCTAATTCTAGTCTAAAAGTGGAATTCTTCACATGAGGCAATGTACACCTTCAAGCTATGTGATTTCTTAGATCTTTGAATTGTAGGAATCTATCATGTCCTCAAAAAAATGTATATCTTTAATTACAAAGGTGCCATCCCCAGTATGACTGTACATGTTTGTTTATATAATTTTATACACACTCACACGTTTATTCTTACTCCATTAGTACAGTTTCTCTTTCATCCAGCAAAGCAGCATCTCTTGCTCAACGTTTTTGTTGAGTGGGATAAGCTGGTTTGTGCCTAGGCACTTATGAATTATTCACAGAAATTTCTCATGCATCCCCAAGGGGAACATATGAGACAAAAGATCAGATAGGAAGGCAGTGCAGATGAAGTTTTTTGTTTCACTTTTTCAGCTATATATGAGCCTACTAACAAATGCTGAGAGGTTAATTTTTCTCAAGAAAGCAAAACCTGAACCAGTCAACCTTAAACCAGTGTAGTACAGTGAAAATGAAGGTTTACGTTTTTATGAGTAGCTTTTGCTCCTCTCTGAATCCACCTCGTAATAAAAAGTCTGCAAGCACTCATTACTCTATTAGCTCTGCGAGAGACTTGAGAAACGAAAAATACTGGTTTTTTAAACTGGAATATCTTCTTATTGTCTTTTCAATTTGGGACAAATACATGCAGTCTGGAAGAAGTCTATTCGCTTAAATAAATTGAATTCTTTTTAAGCATTATCATAATTTTAAATCTTGCTTTTAAAAGCTTTTCCTGTTTCTCTAGACATTTTCTGTATTAAAATATTATTCTAGATATATGCTGAGAGATTTATGCTGCTTAGATACAAATATTAGAGATGTACACTTTTAAAAATACCAGTTTGTGTCATTCAGTGTAGGGAGAAGTACAGGAATCTGCATTGTTCTTATCTGCTGACAATTACAGAAATATTTTGAGGACGACATTTACAGTTTACTGTTGCAGTGCTTGTGTGCAGTGCTACTGTTTCAGTGTACCACTTATCTTAGAGCTTAAGTTTGTTTAACAAGCTGTATTTATTTATTTGTTTGACAAATACCAGTTATAGGTCATAATGGCTTAATTTATAAAATACGATAAGAAAGAAATGAGACGAATGGATGGTGCAGGAAGTTCTCACGTGTACCATACACATCCAGGCCTAAATCTTCAAGTTGCATACTTGAAATAGTTAAAACCTGGATCCAGTTTTTATGATTTCTTTTTCTTCTAATTACAATTTTAGAATGATTGTCACCTGATACTTGGTTCAATTTAAATTGAGAATTTTTTGATGTTAGCGTGGTTCTTTGATTTGAGATACTCTGTGTAGTTGGCCAGAGGAGAAAAATAATTGCTTTTTGGGAATATACACAATTTCTCCTTTTGCAGTCTCCTTTTAATGATACATTACTCTGGCTTAGGATAATGAACTGAACTTGGGATGATAAATAAAACTTATAAGCTTTACTGTTTTCCAGTGCAACTTTCTTGATTCTAACTCTGTTTAGTCTACTGAGAAAGCTTCATCATCAACTGATAGAAGGATGCTTTAATTGATATAATCTCACTTCTGGAGTATAGCAGGGTTCCTACAGCACACTATTCTGATTCTGGCTAGATTAATTCAGACATTGGTCCTTCTGCAGGGTGAGTTAAGTGCTATGTTGCTTGCTGGTTTCTCCATCCTTCCCAAAGTACCCAAGAATGAAGCAATCTGGGTCACCACCTGAAACCTCAGATCTGATCAAAATTTGTCTCATAAATGAAACCATTTACTAGTTGTTAACAGATATTTATTTATTTTGTCTTCTGATTCACTTGGCTTTTTAGCTACTGTCTTTAATGTCCATTGATAGTATTTCTGAAATTTGCAAAGCATTGATAACCTCTTTTGAAGTTTGACTTAATTCATGGAATTTTTTTTTTGATCTAGTAATCTATAAGCTAGATAAAACATCTTGAATTGGTAAGAATGGTAAGATCATCTTACAAAAGAGATCACATTGCTTATAAAAATGAAAGTGTCAGTGAATTAGAAACGAGTTTCTAGGAAAAGAGAAATTCTAACTGGTTTAGAATAAGAAATGGAGGAGTAAGAAAAACAGGAGGGATGAGCAATGGTGTGGAAATTGAAGCTGTTAAGAGTGGGGGAAAGTGTTTCCTTGGTGAACAGTAATGATACAATGGAAGGTGTAGAAAGAGAGGTTAACTCTTGCTAATATTTGCCTTTTTAGTGAAGTGCCTAAGACATCATGACACAGAGTTGTAGGAATGTGATTCTTGTTTAGCTGTGTTATGTGCTCACTTAAACTTACTGGAAAATCACGTTGTTTGGATTATGTTACGTAAGGCATGATGTATTCTAACAGAAACCTGGCTGCAGGGGGCAGTGTGTTTGTGTTCGTGCTCCTCTTTCAGTCTTCCAAAGTGTGCTTCCAATTCAGTCAGTTGAATAACAGGAACTAGTTATTTCAAAGGGAAATGTTGTTAAAATTCTCTTTAGTTGCTTCTGCATCTAAATTATTCCTCATACAGTTAATGTTTATATCCATATATTCATTAACTGCATTCTGTTACGCAGTTTTCATCTTGTTCTCAGATGCAATCTTTTTTTTAACCATTTGTCATTAATTAAAATCTTCTCAAAGCCTGGGACTATGCCAGCTTGCTATTGGACTTAAATCTAACTCTTGCAAGATGTAAAGACTGAAGCAGCAACATCAGTATCACTTAAGTGTACTTCTTAGAGTGTGGCAGCAATGCACTTGAAGAAATGCAGCCTCCTTTCCTGTTTTTAAGGGTTGTAGAAGAAACTCTGAAACAGAACAAAGCTGTGTTAAAAAGGTTTGAAATACTTCAGTTTGTGTTCTGGGTTTCAAACAACTCTTTATGAAACCCACTGAAATTTAAAATGTGTTTTAAATGATGAAACTGAAAAATGATGTTTCACGCTTCAACTGAATGTCACACATATTTGGTTGTTACCTGCCTGATTTTGGCAAAGAATTTCTTTGAGCAACTTTCTCTATTCTCCCTATCCTTTATCATCACCTCCAGATTTCTGCCTTACTGCTGCCTTCCTGCTTTTGTCACTGTTTTCCTCCCTTGTGAAAAAGGAATAAACAGACTTTTATCTCCAGTAGTCAGAGTGCTGTTGTGGAAAGTAACCCTTACTGATGACGTCTGAGAAGTCCTGAAACAGACCATCATTCAGTAGTGCCTGAAATGGCAATTAATATTTTGACTCATTGTCCAGGAAACAAATCTCTGTATTCTCTTTTGGGCTGAAAAATTCTTAGGTAAATGCAGATTTTACATGAAATCATTTTTCTGGCACCTGTATATCATTTTAATCCCAGAATTTGTTTTCAATATTGACTAATTCATCTTAGCACTTTCCAGTTAATCCTATTAGTAGCTTAGTTTCTAAGAGCAGAAAACTGAAACAGAAAGAGAGAAATTACTTATCCAAAATTACTCATGTAGAAATTAGTTAAAAAAAAACACCTTAAAGATTATGTTCTTCACTCCACACTGTTAAAGTTCTCTTTAATTATATGTGTCAGGTCTCTTAAAGATGCCTTATGCTAACTATATGCACTTTACATCTCAATTACAAGTACGTTGTTATTGTTGATTTCTATCTTGCTTTTTTTTCAACCCCAAAATACTTTGTCTGAAAGAAAGCAAGCAGTAGGTATGGATTACACATGCTTATGAGTCTGAAGGATGCTGTGCTGCCTGAAAGAAAGAAAAACTGCAGAGGATGGTAAAGATGTGAACTCAGACCCCCTTTGAAGGAATCGGGAAAGTTTAAGAACAGAAAAATAGAACACTACCACCTGAAGTATTTTTTTTTCCTTTGGGGAAATACTCTGTTCTACTAAGGACTTTATTTGGGAAATGCTCACTGAAACATATGATTTTCAGTGTAAAGCTACTATACTATAAAAATCGTGGTTAGTCTGTATAGACTTGTCTCAAGCACATTGTGCTGGGTCCTGTGGGTAGTTTGGGTTGTAATTGATCATGATAGAGCTAAATGGTAATGCTGAATCTTAGTGTTCATTCATCTTCTTTTTAACTGCATCTTTATGAATGTAATGGTTGAAGAAGAATGAGACAAGGTTTGAAAATAGAAGAAATGGTTTCTCTGTGACAAAATGATGGGAACATTTGTTTGTGGACATATTCTTTTAACAGTCTTCCAAATACTCAAGGCTTCCCTTTACATTACCACTGGTAAAAACCTATGAAACATAGCTTTTGATTTTTCCACCCTGAATTACACAGTAAATCAGCAGTAATGGAAGGAAGGTGCAAAGATCACTATCTTTCTTAACACTCTTCAGTAATCTTACATGCATATCTAATATACACATGTATGTATACATATATTCTGTACTACAAACCTGCCTTCCTATTATTTTGAATATGTTCTACTGTCTTTACAGTGTGAAAGTCTGGTGCTGCCTGGCCATATGCCATGTTGTCTGTTGGTTACCATTTTGTAAGCATTGCAAGCACCCCGTGATCCATAAAATTGGCCTTTTTTTGTGACAGCTAGTTAGTTGACAATGATGCCTTTTTGTTGTTGACAGCCTGGTATTTTTACATGCTTGGTTTCACAGCAATTTAGATACTAGAGCTTTAATGATATGTGTTTGGGTTTTTTGTTGGTGGTTTTTTTTGAAGCATACTACAGGAATGGCCAGTTGATTCCAAAATGTTGCCAGTTATGCTCTGAGTTATCTTCTCATTGCACAGATTGTTCATGTGATGTAGTTGGGGAATGTCCATATAAAAATGTCAATCGCTAAACAACACAACTGAAAAGTCTCAGTTTGGAAACTTCACAAATTAAATTTTGGAGCTTCCAGATCTATCCTGATTATTTTCTCATGGGAAGTTTCAAGGATAGCCTAACGATCTACATTGATGTCTCAGTAGACAAAGCTATGTCAAATATTACAGCTTAACATTGTAACTTAACATATTTTTACCACAGTTTTACATGGAAGGTACCTCACTGTTTCACAGTACCTGGTAGAGATGATGAACATACCAGCAAGCTGTTAAAAACATCACAATATAATGAAAAATTTACTTTTCAAGTTTTTCTGTTTCCATTTCCTTACCTTGCAAATATCTGATTGTTTCAAAATTGTGGTCACTTGGGCTTTGTTGATATCCGGTGTAATCTTTGTTCTTTCTCCCATGCCTTTTGTTGATTTACAGATGACATAAGAGGATGGAGAAGAGATAAAAACAACAGTTTTTAACTTGTGGAAAAAAGTACCAAGTAAGACTCATAGGATAGAACTAAAATGTCAGTAGTCTCTAGATTCGCTAAATATGGCCAGGAGACCTTGTGTCATTGAAGTACTAACAGCTGCTTGTGATATTTATGTTTTTTGTGTTTAAACAAAGAAAGAATAAAGTAGAAATAAGTGAAGGTCTGGAAGAATTTGAAGGAGTGTGCTACACTCTATTATCCTCTATAGTCTCTTCCATCCCTTCTCATGGGTACTTGATGGCGCCTTTTTGCATAGATCTCAGAACTGCTGTTTTTATTTTTTCTTTGCAACTGCTTTTTGGTATAAGAATTGCTTTGTAAAACACTTCTTAAATTAGGTCATTTTGCTGAAGTATGAGCTGGGCTAATTATGGTTATTTTGCTTCCCTGGTCGTTTATGTACTTATTGAGTATATTAAAGTATTACTTTACGGCTGGAGCTGAGAACTTGCACAGCAAGAAGCTGCCTGGCACCTGGTACATGTGGCTCACTTGCCTTTAGTCTCTAAGGACTTTTGCTTGTAGTCAACAGCTGGCAACTAATGACATAATTTCTTATCATTTATAAATACTTTTATTTTGGGAGCAATATATAGGATATGAAATGGGCTGGAGAGAGCAACTGAAGTCAATTTTAAAAAGAGAATGAAAAGAATTTTATTTTCCTCTTCCCAAGAAAGATTCTGTTGCAGAACTCTGTAGGTAAGATTTCACCAACTGCAGAAAAATATGCAAGATATGAAATCGTTTTCACGTCTTTTCTTTTCTCAGCATTACTTTGCATACTGGTGAAATGGAATTAAATTCTACCATCAACTGTAATCTGAATGAGATTTCTGTCAAAGCATCTGGGATCAGCTCTTTAGTCAAGTCTCTCATTATTGTGAAACTGCATGGGAGATCGCTATAAATTTTGCTATAAATCTCTTGCAGTTCTCAGGTGCATTTCAATGGACTGATGAAATCACCTTATGCTTTTTGCTTTACATCTATCTCTGAGAGCCTTGACTTATTTTGGCATAAGCCATAGTCAAAGCAGACTGTTCTAAAGAGAACCAAAAGATACCTAGTCAATGACGATGAATTTTTATTTCTGACTGGGAGCTGTGACTGCTTGTCTGTAAAAATGCTGTATCTTGTATGCCTTAAGCAGAAAATGGCCCACCTTAGTACAAAACTAGAGATCTAGAAGCAACTATCCCTCAAGAAATTTTTTTTAATGTTTCCTTTTGGCCAGGGTTGTCTCAAGCAGCAGCATTGACAGATAAGTTATCTACTCTGGTAAAAAGTTTTCTCAGCAAATTCCCAGTTGTTTTTTTTGTTTTGTTTTGTTTTGTTTTGTTTTTGTTTTTGTTTTTTGTCTCTTTATCTCTCTTGCCCATCTCATTTTAAATTTCATTTTAAGACCTCTATTCCATTTACTGGAGTTTTATTTCCCTACCAGTCAATATTGTATTTAGTTCTGCTCATGCTTCCACAGTTTGCCCAGGTGGTGCCCTGTCCCTGGAGATGTTCAAGGTCAGGCTGTTTGGGGCTCTGAGCAACAAGATCGAGCTGGAGGTGTCCCTGTTCATTGCAGGAGAGATGGAGCAGATGACATTTAAGGATGATTTCCAACTATATGATTGTATGATTCCATGATTTAAAGACAAGGTGAACTTTGCACTTGGGGGAGATGTATGAAGAGTATAATATAATTTCTCCAAGATTAGATTTCTTTAAATATAGATGGATTTTCTAGTAGCTATCTGATTTTAGGCAGAAATAAGAAATTGGTCTTTAAATTTAGTGCCAGAATTTTTTTGTCAGGAATTTTTTATCACAGGTAATCAAACTAATAGATAAAACAATTAGTTCAGTTAGCTTTAGCTCCATGGGAAAATTTGGAGCGTATTTCACCTGACTCTAAAATTGTATTTCATTCTAAGGTTTGATCAATTTGCTCCATTATTCTTCATAACAGACTATATATTTGCGATGAGGAGAAATAAACGGTAACGGAGTAATAAATTGTTGATCAGAAAGGAGCTGTCTCCTGCTTTCTCAGTAGGGCAGACTTTGTCCAAACACTCCTTGAACTCCAGCAGCTTGATACCATGACCATTCTTTTGTTTTGTTTTGTTTTGTTTTATTTTTCAATTGCAATTCATCTCAGTAATCAAATAAACTGTTGGGCTAAGTCACCAGTGATAAACATACGCTGTGTTTTATTCTACTTTTCCCTATCACGCAAGTGCTTACCTTTCCTTCTTTAACATTTGTTCTAAGGACTTGCATGTTATTTAAGAAAACTTAAGTAATCATTTTTTTTCTGACATGCAAGTAGTAAATCACTTGTTGATAGTAAAGATGGCTCTACTATCAACTTGCTAGCCAGTTTTTTTATTTCTTTTATTTATCTTTTCTTTTCTAGAATAGAGATAATTCAGTTCTCAAAATATCTGGATCTCATTCAATTTCTTGTTTGTTTGTTTCTATGTTGGCTTTAAAAAGAAAATTCCTTTTCTTCCATTTCAGAAGTCTGGATGCTTTTTTAATTTGGGTTTCTGCTGAGCAGAAGGGATCTTTTTATGCTGTTGCTATGAAGTGATGCAGCATTAACATCTACACTGTTATTGCAAGCCAGTGTCTGGTAAACTGGTAACAGTGCTGTTATTAAGCATCTGGGCAAGTTTAGAGAAGTAAAATTGTACCTGGCTGCATTGAACAGCTGCAGACAGTTTGGCAACAAAGGCAGCTGGCATGGCAGATCGTAAGACAATTACGGAAATCACTTTTGCTCATTAGGCTTTTTAAAAATCTAAAGCCTACATATCTTCAAAAGGTTACAATATTTGTATTCAAAACAGCTTTGAGTGATTAACTTACTAAGTTTAATCTGTACTTTTCTCTGAAGTCTATGTAATTTATTTCCTGTCAAGAAATGTGGAAAATGAGATTCAGAGGCTGCAACTTACCTATAAATATGATATTAGCCTTCTGATTTCTAATTCTGTACGTTACATTCATGAGACTCATGTTTAATTCTCATGCTTATTCTTTCCAATGCATTTGAATTCTGAAGAAAATTATTTTCTCCATGGGGATCTCCACTGTATCAGTTAATCTTGACAGGACAGCCTCATCAGTACTTTTGTTGAAGGGAGTCTGAGGGGGTTGTCTTTGGGTTTTTCCTTGCCAAGTGCTTAGCAGAAATTTAGGAGGATTTTCCCTTAGGATATTTAAATTTATTTTTTTGTCATAGGTTGACATTCTATTAAAATCTAGATGATCGTTTATCAGTGAAAATGATACACATATATATCATGTATATATACGTGTATATATATATTTTAATAGTTACTGTCTTTGCATGCAGTTGAAGTGAAAGGGACACATGGTAGCTCCTTGATAGCCATTTCAGATCACACAGAGTCAAATGAGGCCATTGCTTCGTATTCACTGCAGAACTTTTAATGGTCTTAAATAATAAATCAGTCAGTTTACATCTTATGTTCCCCAACTATCCTCCTTTCTGGAAGAATTGGTGAACATTCACTTAGATTTGCTCAGTGAATGCAATATTCCCCAAATCATTGCAGCTGAGGTGGCTGATGAAAGCAATGGGTTTGGACAGTAGACTTGGTATTATCTGTGGCATGAGCACTTTGATTCATGTTTGATCTGGTTTTGAGAGTTCAGTTAAACTTGGCACCATGTTACAGTAAAGGCTATGAATGTAAACTACTTTCATAAATCTTTTTTTTCTTTTCTTACTTTATTTTTTGGTGGAAAGTTCAAAGTTCAAGACAAAACAACTTCAAACAGCACTAAACCTGAAGGCTCTTGAGGCCTGAAGGAAAAAGAATTGCTCCTTTCATTATAATGAGTTGCTGGTTTTTCTCAGATACTCTGCTCAGGTCTATGCTTTGATGTGCTCTCCTGCCTTTCAAATCAGATTCCTGCCTGTATTGGAAAAAAGAGCTGAGCTTTGTTTTGACCTCTGGGGAAAGTTGGAAGATAGTATAGTCCCTATTGTGAACTTCTGAACACTTCTGAACACATGTATAACCTTTGCATGTTTTCTTATGAGTGGATTCAAAGAACTGATATTGTAAATATCCTTTGGGAATTTTGTTTGTTCATGTATTTACCATTATATTACCATTATAGTCTGAGTAAGACTTTTCAGGCCAGCTTTTTCCTATGGAAGTGTAATATCCTATGTTAGTTTGGTAGGACATAGCAAACCGTAACTGCTTCACTCTGTGATTGATGGGTGATAATCTAGAAAGAGAAGTTCTAAAGTTTCTCAAAATATTATAAATACTTATCATTGTCCAGTTTCCAAGATTGAATGTAGTTTTGTACATTCGGTTGGACTGGATGATCTTATAGGTCGTTTCCAACCTTGTGATTCTATGATTCTATGACATGTATTGTTTTAAAATGCAGTTGTCAGAAACTAAAAATGCTCTCTACATAACAACGTTTTATGACGTTTCTGGTTTTTTTTTTTGCTCATCTCTGAACTAAGCAGTTTTGGGTATTATGTGGGTTAGCTGTCTAACTTGGCATCATAGCATATTTAGACAAAATAATGCATTATGAGTGTTTAAAAAAGAAACAAAAAACCACCACAACAACCAAACCACCAACATGTGCGTTCATTATGGCTTCCATAGAACACACAGTATGAAAATAATTTCAGAGCTCTAAGTCTATGCAGACAATAGTTGTGTTAAGGGGCACTTTGGAAAACTACTTGCCTTATGGCCTGGGAGATCTGACCTACTTAAAAAAATTGCTTTTGTCTTGTTTTCCAAATTAAACTTTCTCTGCTGGACAGGGGAGTTTGCTACCTTAGAATAAGTAAATGGAAACAAAGATGAGGTTTTAGAAGTACCTACTCTCACTTAAAAACAAAGCCCTTTATTCTAAATAGGAAGCAAGTATTACTTTAAAACAGATGTTATCAAGCAGTTACAGATGCTCAAAAGATGAGCAGGCAAACCACTATCAGCTGCAGACTCATTTCAGTTTCCAGTTTTTTTATGCTCTGTGCTGCAACTTGTTCTGACAGCTGACGATAGCTTCTCTGGGATTCTGTCTGGATTTTAATTTATGACCATTTGAAAAAGCCATAGCCACAATGGTACTGGAACAGATGGTATTATGAGGGTCACAGACCCAAAGGCTTACCAGAGAGCTATGAAATGCTGTGACACTGATGCAGACTGTGATGATGCTTTGTCATGTTAATTGAATGCCTTGCCAGAATTTGGTAGGTTACAGTTGCCAGAAATACCTGTTCTTGATGTAAAGTCTAAAACAGTATGATACACTGTCAGATCTATTAAAGTAATTGATGCATCAAACAAAATTTCCTTTAAAACTGTGATACGACAGTGTGAGCAGATGGTGATCTCTGCTGAAAGTAAATGATGTAGCTTTAGCCTAGGCATCCAAAGTCATCTCATTTGCTCCAGAATCAAACCTCATGCTTCCTAAAATTGTAGGAAAATCTATTAGTAGGTGCACTCTTTCTGTTGTGCACATTAGATTTGATTTAATACAAAATTTACATCTAAATAGTTTTTGCCTAAGATAGAACCTCTGAATGTTAAACATAAGAGCTGATAAGAAGGGTTTGTATCTCCCTGCTCTCAGTGGTCACTGTACATTCCAGCATTCTCACATGCCCCACTAAAACCACACTGCTGCTGTCATTCTTATCTTTGAAAGTGGAAGCTGCCACTCTGCATTTCGGTTCTTTTCTCAGTGAACATCAGCTTCCCAGTTTGCTTATTCTGATGGAATCTTAGCCTTGTGTGGGATGGCCTTTTATGTCATTCTTGTGTTCTTCCTGCCGGCTGTGCTCCAATGAACTAGAAAAGTGGCTCAAATGGCCAAAATTCTGACACTTTTGGAATCAAGAATCAAGTGTGATTCAGCAGCCTGTCAGCTGGTACTGGCAAACCAAAGGGAAGAGCTGAAGGAGAAACAGCATTTGGAATTACACTCATTTTCTCAGCAGATTTAGGCCTTGTGCATTAACTTATCACGCAGTTTAGAAAATGGATTAAGAGCTGTGAACTTACAGCAGCATATGAAGTGCTGTGTCAATCAGTGCAGTGATGAAAAACCATTCATAAAAAGTCCAGAACCACATTAAACTCTTTTTGTCTGAGTCTTTAATGGGAATGTGGTATTTATCATGGATGACAAAAGCAAACCTAGTAACATGGAAATGGTGGTAAGAGTCCACTTGCTGGTGGAGGAGTATGGAGGATCCAGACCGAGTTCTGGCAGAACTTGGAAGGGAAGTGAAGTAAGATGTCTAGCAAGAGTTGATGAAACTTAAGCTACAAAAAGACTGTAGGACAGTCGATGTAATACCTGTACTGGGGAAGAGCAGTTACAGGGGAAAAGTCTCAGTTTGATGAAAAGTGAGACCTGGAGAACCTCCAGACCTTGGATAACAGAAATATGATGTTGCTAACAAATATAAAATGCAAGAGCAAGGCTGGAGCCTCTGCCTGTGAGATTGGGGCTGTTGGCTGATCTGAGCTGTTGATGAGTTGCTAAGCCACTACAAGACATCATGTTCTCTGTTCTCACCATGAATTCTGTGAGGCTACAGATTTCTTCTTCCATTAGGGAAGGAAGGTGATGTTTGTGCTCCACAGGTTACCACATGATCCCAAATGCGCAGTAAAAACAGCAAAAAAAATCCAGTAGAAGTACCTGAGACTGACCAATAGGGCAAGTGTACTATCAGTGTGAGCTGAAGTGTGGATTCCTCCCAGGTTTCCTCCCAGGCTAACTCTGTCCTTATTTTTTAAGAAGTGACATGGCTGGATGAAAAATTGGGTCTGTAGCTTCATATCAGACTTGTTCTTATCCACAATGAGCATTCAGGTGACTGAACTGCAGCTGTGGAAAATATCTGAAGATTTTCTGAGAGATGTGGTAACAGGATTAAACTGAAAATATTTTGTTAGCAAGTTCTATGTAAACAGTGAACAATGATCCACAAAAAGACTGATGTGAGAAAAGTGAATCAATTTACATGCACTCCAAAGATGACAGGTAGGTCGCGTTAAACAGTATTCACCTTGTTTTCCTCCAAGCCAGAATTAGAAAAGGCTAAGTTGCTGAAATGTGCTGCTATTTTAAACTTTTTTGTTTTACTATTTTTTTTTTCTCCTTGAGATTTCTCTCTAAAAATTACACAAAATTTTTTTCCTACCTTTTTGGAAGATAATGTCGTAAAGCATATGCAACTTTTTGAGGTTTTATGAAAGGTCAGTATGCAAAGAGGTGTTTTGCTTTTTTTCTAAGTGATAAAGGCCTTATGTTAGCCAGTGATTGCAGGTTGACTCCTATGATCGCTGCCTGATGGTGCACAGATGAGAGGATGTATGGCTTTCGTTGGTACTGAAACATCCATCCCTTATGGATGGATCTGCTGGTAGCTGTTCTGTCAGACTGACAGTTTGGTGGTTTACCACCTACTACTGCTGTCCTTTATTGAACAGTCTGAGGATGAGAAAGTGAATGAATGCCCTCAGATGCTGGAAGCCTCTTTGCAAAACGCCAGTCTCTCTTCATTGCAGTACAATGGCCTGAGGAGCAGATGGCAGCTCAGCATTTGCTTTGGTGTGGGCAAATGCTGTTGCCTGGGGATGTTGTTGGAACTCTCACAGTCTCTCTTCCTAGGCCAAAGTGCGAAACTCTTCCCAGTGTCACTTGGCTTGGTGAAGAACTCTGCTTTATTAGAATTAACCTTTTGTTCTTGGAGATGATTGCAATACCAGTCTAGTATGTGCTGCTATGGTGTCGTAACACTTCTGAAACAATGACTGTAGCCATAGACTTAGCTACAACAAGTGCACATACATATGCAAAAGTCTCTGGCTAAGGGTAAGAGAAAAAAATGTCAATTATGCATTTAAATCTTTACATTTCTATTTGTATTTTATTTTAATAATGAAAGGATTCGTCATCTTTTATACTGCAGTTCTGACTCAATAGTTAATGCAGTATTTGTCAGAATATTTGAGAGAATTATGCATGCATCAATGCAAAAATACTCTGGAAAAGTTTAATTCACTTCTAATGACCTTTCCATAGTCCCGAAAATTCAGATTAGTGTCGGTTTCTGTAGTATTAAGTGTATACAGAAATAGCCTTGAAAATAGTTATATTTTAGGTAATGATTTCCAAAGTTACTGATTTGAAGTATTCTAACAATTCTCTTAATTATAAATTTTAACCACTGAACCTCATATTGGATTTAAAACTGTTTGTTTTTTTTCTTTGATACACCAGACTTTAGATTGTGTTCAGTTTTTCTAATTGCTATTTACACAAGCTACATACCACCTGTAGGTTCATTGTGATTTTACAGAAAATCTTTCATTAATGAAGAGCAATACAGCTTCTAAAATATTAGTTTGCTATTTGTTAATATTTCTTCTTTAATGGTATCAATGGTTGGCCAGTATCAAGAAATACAGGTTCTTCTGTCCATTGCATATAATTTTGCATGGGTAACAAGTTTTCAAAAGCAGGAATGTCAAATATAAAATAAAATCTAGTGTTTAGACAGTGGAGTAAGGAAACAATTCACAGTATCCTCAGGTCCTTTAAAATATAAAGCTTTTGCTCAAGTCTTTGAATATGGACTCAGCGATCTGAATCTCAGGCTTCTCCCTTCCATAATCTTGGTCTGAACTTTTTTCTCAGTCTGTTCTGCATTTGTATCATTTTTGGATGATTTGTTCATTTGCTTTTCCTCTTTCTACAATTGAAAACACTTCTATCTTAGCCCTGTGTCTTGAGTAACAGAACTTCACACTGTTTCTCACCCTGTGACTTGGAAGCTGGAAAATAATGGTATCAGTAAAAAGTAGCATCTAGGAGGCTCTGTAGGTAGCATGATGATGCAGTGGTAAATCCAGCCTTGCTTTTGAAACCAGGCAATGTCGTGATACAACCACAGATTCTACTGATAAAATGTTAGTATTCCATTAGCACATTACCGTGTATAGTGTAACAAGGTCATGCACTTGTACCTATAAAATGTTTGAGGAGGAGAAAAGGGATGAGCAAGGTGGGGAGGCACTGATATCGCAGCTGGGAGGAAATGTAAAACATTTGGCACCAGAAGGCAAATACTCCAAATTCAGAACAGACCACAGTCTGAAGATAGGCTGTACTTGGTTGATCAGAAGGATGGTACAGCACTGCTTGAGCCGTGGCAGTCTGATGGCTGGAAGGAGAACTGCTGTGTTTTCACTGTGTGTAGACAAAGCATATTAAGAGCCTCAGTGTGATATTCAAATGGAGATAAAGCATTCTATTACCTCTGAAGCTATGAGCTTTCCTCTCCACCAGTCAGGTGTCTTACTTCCACTTACTTTGCACTTGCTGGTGTCAAACTAGTCAAACCATATAGAACTCACCGTATAGTTTGGTAGTGATGCTGCATCTTTATAAGCTGATATGAAGTTCAAATAAATTTTAAATCAAAGCTATGGCAGCCAATTGCATAACTATGTTATTTTATGGGGAAAAAAAAAAAGTTCCCTGAGAGCTTCATCTCAGTAGGAGAACTGCAATCAGCAACTTAAAGCCAAACAAACTTTCCATTTTGAAACTCCGGGTTATCAGCAGTGCACAGTAACGAACTAAAGGGCACACATGCTCCTGCTAGAAAGGGTCAGTTATTTTCGAGGGTTTGTAAGTACACAGATGCACCAACAATCACACATGTTCATTATTTCACACTGGCAATGCAGAGTTCAATGAGTAACAAAGCCCAAGTTGTTGTTTCATGATTCTGTTGCCAAGCAGTAAGTTTTCTCCTAGCAACAAGTGTTTTGCAGCAGGGGAAGCAATTGGATCCCTGAGGGGGTATGTTGGGATTGAGGGCAGGGTAAACCGTAACAGACTGGAGCTTGGGAGCTTTAGTGGTGACACAAAATACACAGCTAAATTCCTGGGTGTGCTGCTGACTGAATAAGGCAAGTGAGAGTGGCAGGAAGGAACATGAAAAAAGGCAATATTTCAGCATAGGCAATGAGCAAAAATGTTGGCTGCAGGCACAGATTCACATTTGTTCATCAGTTGCTTTGCTCTAGTGAGTGATCAGCTGTAGTGCTATCAGCTGCCTGTCCTCATA
Organism: Centrocercus urophasianus; assembly: GCF_019232065.1. Lineage (NCBI taxonomy): Eukaryota > Metazoa > Chordata > Aves > Galliformes > Phasianidae > Centrocercus > Centrocercus urophasianus. Next base: position 37,190,082 of record NW_024884586.1, on the reverse strand, counting down.
AAACAAAACAAAACAAAAAAAAGAATAACACACAGAGCTGCAAAAATATTCTATTTTCTGCATATTGCATTTTATTTCTTCAAACAAATTTCGATTTTTATCTTATTTAAATGGATTTCAGATTCTACATTGTGGAAACAAATGACTGGTACATTGCATTTTCTTTTTCAGTTCAAAAAGTTTATGTATTTAATTTAGAGAGAACGATTGTTACTTGTGTTGATCAATCCAGTTGTCTTTAAACCTTACAATACGGATGCCCTTCAGAATGCCTAAATTAAAATGCATCCATATCTGTCATAGCAGACATAGAATTATGCTTATTTCTGATGGAATGGCTCATTTCAAACTTTCTGTACTTGCAGAAAATAGTTACTTACAGTGACTAAACATGTAGCTGTTCCTGGTACACTTCTTCCAAAGAAGGAACTGATACACAATTTCTTGAGTAAAGTAACACTTCCAGTAGATGGACATGGTACAGTACAAATTCATCAGTTAAGAGGAAAACAGGAGAGTGTAGTGTATAAATAATGTGCTATTTCATTCTACATAATTGTGAAGTATGTGGAATCCAAAAGAGACCCAGAATAAAAAAAGCAGCATTTATATTTGTCATAGGATGTACTTAAATGTGTGTTTTTAATCGCAGAAGATGGGAAACATCACGTACAGAATTTTACTTATTTGTCCACATATCATGAAAATAGCTCACTGTTCTCTCACCAATGCTTCTGTTTCATTATTACAGCACAACACTGTCAAGTCTCTGGTAAACTTTAGTTTGATGGATTTCTCTGAAAATAGCAGCCACCTTAACACCTGCAAAATAGGCTGAAAAAGCAGTGTGTAAGAAGGGGCAGTTTTGTGATGCTAAATTTGCAGTGCATATGGATATGCTGTACATGCCTTGCATATTGAGCTTTAACTGTTTGTAGTCATAACTCTTCATTTTCAAGTTTTTAAATAAGATTGCATGTTTCTACCATGTCTTTTTTATGTGAAAATGAATTATTGTGCTGGTACTTTAAAAACAAGTTAAGATAAAGAACTGGGAAACTTACTTGGGATGTGGTAATTTCTCTAAGTCTTTCATGTCATTATCAAAATCATTATTTCCAACATGAGTATAGCTCTGTATCTGATTATACATTTGCAGCTTTTAGCTTATTGGGCTTCTGTGGGCCATCAATGAGTTGGGCATTGTTCTGTCTCTCTCCTTGTTAAAAGCAAAATTGATCCACTACAGTTTTCATACTCTCATAAAGTTTTGTTACTGTTTTTGCAAGAGAAGATTTCAGCTCTGAAATATTTTTAGTTTAAAAGGGGCCAAATTTAGAAGCTCTTTAGAGAACTCTTGTAATAGATCAACCTAGGAAAAAATACAGTATGAAAATTTTACCTGGTATAACTGAAATTCCCATACTTGAGGTCTCTTGCAGCTCAACAGGATGCAAATCTTCAGCAGAACTGATGCTTTCTTGCACGTTAAGTGCCTACATTTTTCCCACTTATCAATTTCTTTCTCTGCAGAGTTGTGAGAGTTCAGTGCTGGGAGTTTAGCATCATCTCTCAAGAAGGCAAAATTGCAAGTGGACGCATGGTCCAAGATTCCATCTTTTTTTTCTGCTTTGAAAAAAAAAAAAATTCTGACTTTTGAGAGCATCTCCTACTTGGAGTCTGTGTTTTTCTCAAAGAAAATGAAATTGTTTGTCTCAATCTCCAAATGGACGAAGGAAGGCATCTCAAGTGGTTCTTCTGCTGAGTTTGGGAACTGTTTATTTTCCAGGGCTAGTGGACAAGCAGTGAGATGATTCCATCTCAAGAAAACCTCCTGCTCACTCGAGCGTATTTTTAGTCACGTAGAAGAAACCACAGTGATCTTTACAGTGTTGGGTTTTTGTTTGTTTGCTTTTGTTACTTTAATAGTTATTTCAACTAATTCATTTGGCATGATAAAGCTCTGGTTTGCTGAGGCATAAAACGAGTGATAATTACAGCTATTATTTTTCAAAAGTTAGTTGCATAGAAAGAAAATTACAGACTTCCATTTCCCCAAAAGCACGTAAAAAGTGACCTTCCTCGACTCATCTAAATAGATAGTTCCAATAATGTTTTCAAAATCAGAAATCAGTTATTTAAGTGGTTTTCCATTTCTGTTCTGTGTTTATTTTTCTAGATGCATGATTTCCATTGACTGTTTGGTTAATCATTATGACAGGTTAATTTGCAAAAGAGAAAAAGCCTATTTGCTGAAAAAAGGTTCCCTGCAGTGAAGACTTCACTACATGCTTATTTAAGCTTTATACAATTGCTTATTGTATCATGTTGTTCAGACCGAGTGATATTTTGTTAATAATAATGGTACATTTGCTAACTGAAGGTTTTACATGGAGATTGTGTCAAGCTGCATTGGAAAATTAGAATTAATTTGAATGTTTTTCTTTTTAAAAATACTTACCTTATAAGAAATAACTTCACTGCACTGAAAATGAAAGGGGGAAAAAGACTATATAGAATATAATTTTGGCATGTCAAAATATGATTTTGACTTATTAAAGCGTATACTAAATTTTGTGATTGGTTTTCTACTGCTATCTGCATAGCTCAGATTTTGAAGCTGTATTGTTTATGCAGGGGCCAGATGGGTACATAATGTCTTGCTGATTGTTAACAAGGTGGACTGAAGATTTAGTCCTACTGAAGTCAGTGCTTAATTAAACATCTTGTGCTATGTGCATTTGAAAATTCCATTGTGCATCCTTCTGTGCCCAAAAGACAATATTGTGTCATTTCAGTTTTCTTCAAAAGCAAGTTGGGTATTTTACCATAATTTTGCCTTTTAATGTTTGCATTTATTAATTGGATATTTCTCTGCATTTGCTTCTTCAGTGTAACCCAAAAAATTAAGAGAAAGTCCTTCAAACAATGGAAGCATCAAGTCATGACATTATATAAGCATGCCATTATTGTCTCACTTTCCACTAATGACCAGAAGGAATGTGGGTATTCAGTTGATGGAAAACCTGATATTGGATCAGGAATAGTGGGGGCTTGCAGTCACCTTCTCAACCATCAGGTCATGCAAGCCCTTTCCATAGGTTCAACCTCAAACATGAATTGTTTTACACCCTGCTGCTACAAGCAGAAGGCCGTTGCAAAAACTCCCTGCTCCAATTGCCAGGAATGCTCACACCTTTTTTTGGTAATCTTACTCACAGCCAATTTCTACACATTTATTCCTCTGCCAACATTATTCTCTAACTAAAATAGTTTTTCTCTATTCTGTTCTACTGTATTTATAACAAGTAAATTTATCTCTCAGTTTTTGATTTGCCAGGTTAAACAAACCAAGTCTGCCAGTCTTCTCTTGTAAATTAAGATTTTTACTGATCATCCCAATAGTCATTCTCTATGCTTGTTCTAGTTTGACTGATGTCTGTTGAACAGGAACGACGCGAAGTGCCAGAGGATGTCTTCTTGTCATTATGTACTATCTGCTGGAAACCTCTCCTGATGTCACCTGCATTTCCCTCTTCCACACTGACACCTTTTCACACTATTATCCTATGGCTGCCTCATCTATGCCAGGCATTCTCCCGAGATACTTGCAGTTGATAGGCTTACACCATGCTGCAGACCAGTTTTGTTGCTGCCCTGTTATTTTCCACTTGCTGTTAATGACTTCTGCTGTATTTCTGTTATTCCAGTTCTCATGATCAGCCTGTTGTTTCTGTATTGTATCCTCTTAGCTTTATCAACATTCTTGTGATGTCATTAATCAGAACGTTAAACAGGATTAGCCCTCAGATGCTGTCCAAAACACGGAAGATATAATCCCTGTTCCATAATATATGCAAGATAAGTACAAATGAAGATTATTCATCCAAATGTTTTGGATAGAACATTACGATATTTCTGTATATTCAGACTCAATAGCTGTTTTTAACGACTATGTTTGTGCAGGTACCTAGGAGATATTGAGTAAAAACAAATGACTTATGTTTTGACAACAGTGCTAAGGGCCCTCAGTGAGGGTTGGGCTCTGTTTGGCTGAGCATTATGAAAACAGATGTTCTTGAGAAATGAGCAAAGAATAGCAGTTCTTTATGTGGGGCAATGTGCAATGAGGTATAAAGATGCTGAGAGAGGGAACAAGCACGTGTGAAATCATTAAACAGAGGGAGGCTTTGCATCTTGAGATCAAATGAGGAAAGATCTGCAAGATCTTGAAAATAACCTGTGGCAGGGAAGAAAATTGGAACTTCTTTTTCTTCATTTTTGTTAATTCCTGGTGGGTTTTTTTTCTGTTTTGATGTGAAGCTTGTGTAGAACCTTGTTTTCCAGTGACTAAAGTATTTCCCTATCATGAACAGCACACAATAATATATATATATATTTTAGGAACTCAGGTCTTGTATGCTCTTGAAATTGGACTGTCCTTGTTACTCCTGTCTCTGAACCTCAGCAATGGCCTGGGTGTGATAAAGGGCCATTGGCTTCTCCTAATGCAGGCAGAATCTGAAATCCATGAATTTCTGAGAACAGTGGCAATGAATTGCAGAAGCAGACATGAAACACTACTTGGTGTGCAATGGTGGCACACCAAACAAAAAATGTTTTTTTGTCTATGCAATTTCTGATGAAAATTTTCTATTTGTTTTTGAATTACAAAATCAACCTCTGCATGTAGAATTAGCTAGCAGAGAAATATAGGGAAGGGTTTATTTTTTTGCCAAAAACAGCCACCAGAAATTGTCAGAAAACATGCAAATTCAGCAAGCCAAACTACTGCAAATTGAAGGAACCCACTCAAAGTGGAGGCTTTTATAACAGTATGCTAACAGCAAATGTCGTAAATTTATCACTTTCATGTGAAAGAGATGCAATGGGATGCTTTGTCTTAGCAGAATGCCAACAGTCGCATTAAAAACCTGTGAAGCACTGTAGCATTTTAAAATGTACAGAGAACAAATAGTGGGCATATCTGTGTAACTCTTGAGTAATTTACTCTTTTCGTTCTGTATTTATGGAGTAGGTGCTTTTCCTACTAGTATTTCTTATTATTTACCAGAGTGATTGTATAACAGCTTTTCTAATTGATTCAGGTTCTAGAATCACTGTGGGTTCTATCTACTAAAATGTGTGATTTTTAAAGTACCATGCCAGGTCTGCAGGTGTGAGCCATGTGTCACTTGGAGCTTATGCAGTGCTGGGGTGTTTCTCAAGCTCATCTCCAGTCATTAAGTGAGAGATCTAGCGTTACACTGCAGATGAATGTTGTCTGTATATGGGTAATGGCCACAACTAGTAGATTGGAGTTTTTAGTTCCAGTTATAAAGCAAAGGAAATTTACAAGTTAAGGACTACTGTAATCTGTATTGACTGTTGGGAAATCTTAGAGGAGTTTTTATTTCTTTTTTTTTTTTTTTTTTTTTTTTTGCTGAAGAGTTGAGTTCAGAGGGCAAGTGTTTGCTGACAGCTGGTAGTCTGGAGATCAGTGTTCTTGGCTGGGTGATGGTGCAGGGTCACTGCAGGATGCTGCTGCATGATTGACATGCCTGCTCCTTTTCCCACTGCCAGCAGTGTGCTGCTTCATAGAGCAAAGCCAGGCAAAGACCACAGACAAAAATATTCTGTGTCTCAGAATTTTAATGGAGCCATTTGGGAAGGAGACACAAGCTGGACACTGGCTGTGTATGACATCTGACCATCGTTCTGGGGGAGCAAATCAGTGAGTCAGAGGATATGATGCCTTCTTTCTCTAGATCACTTGTTTGAGCTCAGACCACAGCGATAGTGACCAAACGTTGCTATCCTTTTGATGCTTTACATGAAATGAGTCTAATTTCCTCTTCATTTGTTCTGTGGATGCAAAGCTTGTCACCTGGATGCTGCAGCCTAGAGTAGGAATCCTCCTATCATCACAGTGATAGGATATCCATTGTTCTCCATGCCAGAGAACGTCTGGTTGTCAGCTTCTAAAAGGCTATGGCCTCTAAGTCGTGAGGATACACAACCTGACTGTCCAAGCCATAACAGTTCCTTCACAAGTACTACATGGTGTATATTCTTAGTAGAGTATAGCAACCATCAAGCAACGACTATTTACTTATGTTCTGTTAGCTGGGTAGTCTCTACTGCACTTTTTTTTTCCAAACAGAATTGACTAGATTTAGCATAGCTTACTTCTGTTCCAGTCAACAGTATTATAACTGTAAGATTTGGTTGCTTCCTTTGGTCTTGAAAAAAAAACCCTTAATTTTCAGCAAGTGGGGAAAATAGTCTGGTATACTTAGAGAAAAAAATAATTTGCAAACAATTTGCGTATTTGATCAGTATGAAATCAGCACTCCCCCAGCACCCCCCCCCCCAGAAATAATTTTGGAAAATGAATTAGAGATTCAAGTGTTGAAAGTCAGTAACACTTTTCAAGTTTCTAAGGTTGGATGGTTATACTTAACTGAATGCATGCAAACCACACACGGATACATGTACATATGTATGTTTATAGGTTTCATGTCCTTGCTTCATTTTTTGAAATTTCCCATCTGATACCTACCAGTCACTAGTAATCGCTTTCCTGTGGGGAAAAAATACCATCTCTGAAAGTTATCTGATTTTTTTTAATTGGAAATATTCTTCACCCACTCTGGAAATACTGACTCACTTGACAGCTCAAAAAACCCATGACCAGAGAAGACCTGTAGTAGCTTCTGAATATCTGCTAGGCAAATTAGCCATTGTTGTATTTATTTATTTACTTATCGAACTGTATCTGTGTCTCTTATGTGGTCGTTTTGGGGTGCATGGTCTGTTCTGCTGCTCTGTAAGATGCAGCTGGCAGTCTGTGATTGAAAGCCAGCCTGGTGAGCAGAATTCCAGAAAAGCATGGGGGACAATTCAGGGTTTGCACAAAATTTGAGTGTTTTCTAATTATCTGTACTTCAGAGTGAGGATTTGAGGGACAGATTTACAGGGAGAAATTAACAGATTTTGTTGTTCAGAGTTTGTTTTTTGCATTCCAATGTTTCTGGTCCAAAGCCACTTATTGTTGAGTAGCTTGCATCAAGCTGCTCCATGTCTTTAAATGAAAAAGATGCACATGATATATAGTCTGTAGCACTCTGAACCCATCCACTACCTGCGTTTGTTTAATTGCTGCAACATATCATTTGAGCTTCAGCATTATCCCACTGTGACCAGTCTCGACTATTTTTCTGCCGTGTTTTTGCAGGCACTGATACTTCACCAGCTTGGGCGCTACAGCTTGGCCGAGAAGATTCTCAGAGATGCTGTGCAGGTGAACTCCACGGCCCACGAGGTCTGGAACGGCCTGGGTGAGGTGCTGCAGGCTCAAGGCAATGATGATGCTGCTACTGAGTGCTTCCTGACAGCACTGGAGCTTGAAGCCAGCAGTCCTGTTGTCCCTTTTACAATCATCCCGAGAGTTCTTTGAGAGGATACCTTGGCCAGCTTATTTTGGTCTGACTTCTGGGTGTGAAAACCCAGTGTTTCAGGCTGCCTGGTAACTGATTGTTTTGAAAATCCTTAGAGCAGCAGGTAACAAACTCATCTTCTGTGGGAAAGTGGCCAAAACAGTGTCATGATGCATTCTGTTGTTGAACTGAGAGGACAGAATGGCTAACCAGAGCCAAATCAGTCATATCGCCAATGTTTTTACCCTGGTAGTTTTGAAAGTTCATTATATTGTTCCTGAAAGATGTGCCATACTTTGTTAGTGATACTTGAGTGTTACATAAAATTATAATGGAATCAACTACCAAACGTAGAATAATATATCCAAGTTAAAATTCAGTGGCAGAGCAGACTATTTTTAACAAGGCTGTTATGAAAACTGTTTTCTTCCTGCCTCTCAACCTCTTTTGGCCCAAAGTCAAAATGCGAATTTTCTGTTTCCATCTCTATTTTAGTCCAGGCCAGAGAATCAGTTGAGTTCTTGTTTTTAGTTGTTAATAACTGTGATGTGTGGCTAACTGTTCTCTCTATTTAGAGCAAAGGCTGAGTACAAGAATATTTATATTTTACCAATGTATGCCTGTTACAAAAAATATATTAGTTATTTAAGTTTAACTTTTTTATGTGAATTCAGAGTTTATTTATCAATGGAAATATGTAAAAAGAACCTCAAATGGAGTATTTACCGACATTCCTTATTCATGACCCACACTTGGCTAAATGGGAAGATTATGTTAATAATAAAATGATTTTTAAATGGAACCTTTTCTGTGCCCTGGTTAAGAACCTAGGGGGTAATAGATATCTTGTGAATGAATGCTATTGATGTGGGTTCTGTGGCTGGCTGACCTTGATGATCAGCGACACCAAAGTTAAATGCCTTGACTAGTGTCTAGAGAATAGAGGCAGCTGTACTCTTTGCCAGTACTAGAGTTATTTGAGATTTCAGGTTTCCCTAAGTCTTCACTACTACTCTTTTTTCACTCCTTCCATTCCAGCTCTTGTTGAAGCCAGATTATTCTGCTTCCACATAACACATGGGCTTTTCCATATATGTTATTAGCGTTTGGGAAGATCATGCTAAATATTTGTGCACTATTCTCAACATCTTGCACTCTTTACTTCCCTTGAAGGAAAAGTTGCCTGGTAACATTACTGCCACATTGATATAATAGAGCCAAACAATGTAGATAAATGCTTGCTAAAGTTTTCCTGGGATGCACAGATTACAGAGTAATTTGTTGTGATGAGCATTCAAGGTGTGCAAGCCAGGGCAACCTTGTGTCCTAGTGGGCTCGTGGAAGCTGGGATGACTTCCAGACTTCCCATTAAAATGAGTGCTCATTGGTATGTGCCTGATATGTTGCAAGAAACAGTTTCAAAATGCTCACTGCAAGATAGCAGATGATTCAGAAAAATGGCAAGTGTTTTTCTTTGCAACTCACCATAGAGCGTACTCAATTCAGGAGCCTCGAGGATCCCCACTGTGAGACAGGCTCTGTGCACTCCAGTGAGAATCTTCCAGTGGCAGAATACCTTAATCTGGTGAAACTCTTCACTTATATCTCTTTTTCTTTGGCATTTCTTGTGCCTGTTAGACTAAGGGTGCTTTCAAGTTATATCTGCTTAATGCTGAGATCACATGCTCCTTGTAAAATGGACCAAAGCATTATAGGCAATATTTTCAAATCTATTTAAAAATCAGTAGCAATTGTCATCTTGTTTGCTACAGAAATATCAAAGTTTCCCTTTCCTGTCTAAAGTGCCAGTTCTATGTGATTTCTTCATGCTGTCCTTGGCGTTTCTATTCTCTTTCCTGTTTGCCAGCCATTCTCTCTTTTCTAGTCCCACATCATAATAACTGCGTGCTCTGGGCTGATGTCTTTAGTATCTTCTATGTGGTTTACCAAACCACACTGCAAAACCTTTGTTTGTTTAATTCAGTTCCTCTGGATCCTTTCTGCTATCCAAGTTCAGTTATATTTGTAATACCTTTCACAGATGTGCTCCTTCATAGCATCTATTCACCTTTTATTATAGTATCAAAGCATTTCTAACAAGGCACGTTGCACATGGATCTGGGAGCAGTGGCCATTCTCAAGAGAACTTTGAAGAAAAATAGAGTGTAAAAGAATTCTGTAATAGCATAATTTATCATTTATTCTTCTCATTTAATTTACAGTTCTGTCCCCTTTTGATAAACTCCCCAGGTGGAAAGGTTAGTACTCTAATAGAGTCATGTCTTCTCTTCAAGGAGAATTTGTTGCTGCTGTTGTTTTCCTGTTTCCCTTACTCTAGAATCAGTTTTGGTGTAAATCCACAGCCTTGTGCCTCCTGGGAACAGCCTTGGTGAAGCTCAGTTATCTATTTTTAAAAGCTGATTATTGCTGTAAGTCCTTACATTTGGGTGTTTTCAGGCTAAAGTGGAAGTCCTTGCAGCACATGAATTAAACAGCAGCACTTGTTTAAACATAGTTTTCACCTTAAGACAATGTCACTACGTGTTATGACTGTGTGACTTCTTCCCCCATTTTATTTTTTCCTTCTAGTTAATTAAGAATACCAAAGAATCTTTTTATATTCGGTATCCATCTTAGATGATATACAGAAAGATCTCTTCCTCAAGCTGCTCTCATACCTCAGTCCACAAGTGGAGCTCGCAGTGCCGATGTGAGCACCAGGCCTGGGGAACTGTTCCCTTTCTGCCCCCAGGTCAGTGCTCCCTACATCAGGCTTTGCTCTGTGCTCAAATCTCAGCGTGGGTGCACAGAGCTGCCTGTAGTCTTCCTCCCTGAGCCTATATTAGAAACAATAGCCGCTCAGGTAGACTATGAGGCAAACTGGGGACTGATCCAGCTGAAAACTCAGCCAGCCCCTTTCTCTGTTGCCCCTTAGAGTCTTACTGGCTTTCCTACAAAGGCCTGGTAGGGGCTACAGGTAGTTCTCTGATCTGACCTGCTGTATAAGGAGTGATATAAACAGAAAAGAAAAAAGCAGCCTGTACTTGCACCAGCTTAACATTATTGATAAATTGCATTATCAGACATGCCAGCTGTGTATAACTAATGATAAGCTGCACAAACTCAACATCTCCAGTCTATGAACAGGAATCAGTCCTTCCTCCAGAAGACTGGAACAGCAGCATTCAGAGGAGACCTCCTCTGTTCTGCAGTGTCCTCGCACTTCTCTGAGTGAGTAGAATTTGGTGTGTTGAGCACAAGCTGCAGTGTTCTACCATTCTCTGTTGCACATGGTAAAATGTTTGAATCTGCACTACTCAGAAATAATTCAATTTATTGGTTAAACTTCATCTCTAATTTTGATGTAGATAACCATTTTTACTTCAGGAATTATTTAATTGCATGTTTGAGAGAGAGCCACAGGAATGTGAGGGCCAATTCAACCGTATCTTTGAAATCTTTTTCATTATTTATATGCATTTTAAACATCAAGGGCCATTTTAAAAAATGCTATAGGTTTCCTTGAAAGTCTTTTTTTCCCGAATGCTTTGTTCTACTGTGGAACAGTAGTGTCAGCCTGGTTAGACTAGAATTGAAGATTTACTTCTAATTCTTTGTTCAGTTATCAATTAAAATTCCATTTTCTTCTGCCATCAGTCTGGCAATCATCCTATCCCTCTAGCACCAAGTTAAAACCCCTCTATGCTAAAACGCTCATTCAGCAGGCGTACTTCTCCACATTTCATCTGTTTAAGCTCATCATCTCCAGGCCACATTCTCAGATCGCAGTAGAAGCTATGCTCGAATGTATTACATTCTGCATGGATCTATGTCATCACAAAGAACTACCTGATATGAATCTTATTTGTGGCCAGCAGTTAAGATAATGAATATTCATTTTTTGCATCAGAGTCATTGCTGATTATGTGAATCTTGGCGAGAATCCCTCAGACCTGTGGAGACAGCAAGGGCGGGAAGAGATGTGGCAGAAGATAAATCTGAAGTGAGTAAGAAAGAAATGCAACCCCCAACTTTTGGGAGAGAGTATGAGTGTCAGGATGGGGCAAGGCTCTTGGCCAAACCAAGATTTTCCACATGTCAGGGAGATGTGTTTCTGATATGCAAATTTGTCATCTGGTCTTTCTAGTTCCCTGTTTAAAGCATCGTTGAAGTCAAAGTGCCTCAGCTCCGTAGTTATTATTTCAAAGAGACCGAGCTGTGTCTTTTAATTTCTAAATCCTTTGAAAAGATATGATAATTTCTAACCAAATCCTATTCCATACTCAGTTGTGGAGCACATGAACACAGCCATCACTGTATTGCTACTTATGCCTGAAGTTTTCACAGTCCAGCAGCTGCCATGATTTTCTGCATGTGGTCCCTGAGGCACAGTGGGAACACAAAGCAAAGCTCCCCGAGGTAGGAGAGACAAGGCTTTTGGCTTGGTAAATTTTCATTTGCTTTAAAAATGTGTTTGGAAGAAGTGAGTGTAAAAATCTATTTTGGACATTAAAGGGTTGCTAAGTGTGTCATTTTGCTGCATTTTCCATTGTGTCTTTAAAGGCAGCAGGAATATCTTTAGGAGAGCTTGCCCCTTGCTTGTTTCATCCAGGTATGAAGCTCTGAGCCTGCTCTGGACCATTGGGACACAGTCCCTGTTCTCTTGGCTCCCGCTCTGCCTCTAAAATTGTCTCCTCAGGAAAGTGACACTGAGTATGAAGTTACCATTCCAAAGGTGCCTGATCTAGCTGGACTGAGAAAATAATCAGTGGGTGATAGGTAATGATGATATTTGTTGGCTATTAATATAGTGATGTGGCTTTAAAAATGCATGACAGCCATGCATTTCAGCTTCTTCCTGGGGCTGAGCCCCGTTTGATGGGAGGGTGACGCAGCAGGACAGGGCTGGGTCAAGTGAACCAGGGCAGGGTACAGCAGGGAGACTGTGCCTTCCTTGCCACTAAGGGGAGATCTGGGCTTCTTCCCAGGTTTTACTGCTGCAAACAGTCTGCAAGTGCTCGCGTTGCTGAAAGCAGAGTTACCGATGCATTTTATACTCTGAGGCCCTTCCCAGCTTATTGCTCTGAGTTACTCTAAGTGCTCGCTTCAGCTCTTGCAAAGCTGTCTGTCTCCTCTACAGGTTTTATTTTTCTGATGGAAAGCTGGAGATAACAAAAAAAAAGGAAATTCTGACCCCCAATTTTTACTTCCAGTGTAGATCAGACACATGTCAAACAATTGAGCTTGAGACACTATCAGTACAAGCTTTCCCAAGGTGGTTGTTTTCAAAAGAGCACCAACTGCTACCAGAGGACTGGAGGGGGCAACAGAGGCCATAAAACATGGCTGCCCCATTTACTTCTTTCTCAGCTATCCTGCTCATAGAGCTCTTTACCTGCAGTAGATCAGCAACATTCTGAGCAATATTTTTTCTTATGGATCCTTTCCAGACAGCTCTTTTTTTTTTCTTTTTTTCTTTTTTTTCTGTTTTATTGTGCAGGCAGGTATTTAGGGTAACAGCTAAACTCCTGTGTGCTGGAAAACAGAAATACTGGCTGTAACTGCAGGGCAGGTCCTGTAACCTAAGCAGCAGCAGCTGCACTCACTGCCTGACACAGGACCCACGGACTCTTCAGCCAAAATCACTTCTTCCACACATGTGCCTCAGGAAGAAGTCCTGCTTGCCTGATCATCCCTGCTTCCGTGTTACTTCTTCACACTTGTGGCCAGACTGCGGGAAGAGGCAGCATTCTGACTGGGCACGTGTGCATATGCAGGTGCTCCTGCCTTAGGGCTGCTGCCTCCAGTGAGAGGCAGTGTGAAGCCCAACACACCTGCATGTGAACAGTCACCCCATGATGTGCACTGAGTCAGCCAGCACCGCATCTAAAGGATTTAAAAGGAAAGTTAGTAGGCATTAGATGCCTCTGGCTTATGAAAAGCCCTGGAGGAGGCCCACCAACAGATACAAACCAACCCTTGTAGGGTTCTCATCTTTTGCTGTCAGAGAACTGCATCCGAGTCTTGGTCAGCCATTGTGGGTTAAAGACTTCATCTAAAGGATTATCTGCTGCATGAATGAGCTCCAGTAACACAAAGGCTTAACCAAAACATGGATTGTATGCCAGGTTAGTGTGCAATTTCATCCTATGCATAACCCAAAATACTGGCAATAGTTGTTGGATACAAGATCTTAGCTCCACATCTGTTTTGCTCTGTTTTTGGTTACATCTGGTGAGTGTAAGGCTACTTACTGGGTGAGTCAGACCAGCTCACTGTGCTCATTACCTTCACTTTTCTAAAAATGTTTTTAAATGTGGAGGAGGAAATGTGAAAACAGGGAGGAGGTGTGAGCCCCTTTCAGCAATAGCCTATAATTAGGTAGGTTGGATTATGCGTATTTTGAATTTTCACTATTGCTTCCCTTACCCTTTTCATTAAAACGAAGGCAAAAGTAGGGTGAATGGTGTTGCAGTTCCCAGCTGTATCTCATCCACATTTACTTGCAAGGTTCTCTTGCTGTCCTTGCTCCAGAGTACTGTGCTTGCCCTGAGAAACACAGTAGAGAAGAGCATGTTGGGATTTTGTTCCCAACTGAGATGCCTTTGCTGTGAATAATATCCTGAGGTATCATGCTGCTGATGTCTCATGTGACATTATAGTTTGAAAAAAATAGAGACTGGATGATAGTGGAAATACTCAGGCAAGTTAAAATGCATTTACTACAACTGTGATGAAGATAGTCCATAAGATAAAAATATACACAGGCTGCTCTGAAAGCATTGCCTCCTATTTATTTCCGTGGAAAGCAAAACAGATATGAACAGCAGAAGAACATTATTTGACAGAGCAAATTTTCAGCTACAAAACACTGTTTTTCAACATAGTCACCATCATTAGCTATGTATTTTTACCAGTGATGAACAAGAGCCTACATGTTGTGCTCGTAAAAATCTGCATCAGCAGAGATGACCCACTGTTTCATGGCTGCTATGATGACATCATCGCTAGGAAAATGTCACCTATGAGTCCATCTCTCATCAGCCCAAACAGACGAAGTCAGAAGGTGCCAAATCCAGGCTGTATTGTGAGTGTGGTAGGACAGTCCAGACAGGATCGGCAATGTGCTCCATGTTCTTCAAACTAGAATCAAGCCTGGTATTATTGTGTCGCAAGAGAAAGCTTGTCTTCTTCTCTGGCATGACTCTGGAAGTTCAAACATCAGCTTAGCCAGCACTGTGATGTAGTGCTCAGAGTAGATGGTTTGTCTGTGTTCCAGAAATTCCAAGAAGGATTACCCCTGGAATCATAGAATCACAAGGTTGGAAACAACCTATAAGATCATCCAGTCCAACCATCTCCTCATCACCATTGCCACTACAAGCACTAAACCACATCATGCAGCAGGTCATCCAGATGCCTCTTGAACACTGCTAGGGACAGCAACTCCACCACCTCCCTGGGCAGCGATTCCAGTGCCTAACCACTCTCTGACAGAAATAGTTCTTTCTTATGTCCAACCTAAGCCTCCTCTGATACAACTTGTGGCCATTAACCCATGTCCTGTTCGTTGCCCGGGAGAAGAGGCCAAATCCCTCTTCGCCACAACCTCCCTTCAGGAGGTTGTAGAGTGCAATGAGGTCTCCCCTGAGCCTCCTCTTCTCCAGTCCCTTTTCTGTCTCAAAAGACAGTGCACATCACTTTAAATGCTGAAGGCTGCAGAGCGCACCTTTTCTTCAGTGGGGAATTCACAACACTCCGTGGATTGCTATTTTGACATCAGCTCATAGTGGTAGCACAACAGCTTGTCACTAGTAATGATGTGATCCAGGAAACTGTCACCTTCAGCCTTGTATTGGTTCAGTAGGTCCTGACAAACTTGCATAGTGTTCTTTCTGTTCCAGTGTGAGCATTCATGATACCCACCTGCTGCAAGCTTGACAATATTCCAATATTGTCACTATTGTTTCCAACACATTTAAGATGATATTCAGTTCTGTACACAATACTCTGGTCGAAATCCACCAGTTCACGTGGTGATTGAGATGTTCTTCATTTAGCGGTGTGACAGCTGTGCACAGCCATCTGGAACATGGCTCGTCTTTTACGTTGCTGTCGCCACTGCTGAAACACCACCCACTGCCCCACTGTGTGCTCACATCCACTGTTTGGTCTCCATCAATGTTCAGCAAGCATCAATGAATGTCAATAGGTGCCATTTTTTCTGCATAGAGGAATTCAGTGACACCTTTGCTTCATCCACACTTCACTTTCATTTTGACAGACTGTGCCTATGCTGCCATCTGTCACATGCCAACAATACGGAAGGAAATAGTGGTGGGAAGGTTCAGCCTCTTCTGCCGTACCACCAACATCAGCTTCTGACTCTGTGGACCAACATAAGAAAGTAGACATTAATTTTGAAGCAGGCCTTCAAAACTGGATGTCCATGATCAGAAATAATATTGACTTTGGTTCCAGTGACTTACAAATACATCATGAGAATTCATAAGTAGTTGTCTAACAGGAGTGTAAACTCATATCTACCAGCTTTACTACGGATGTTGGAGGAAAGGAGACAGAGATCACACAAGTCACAACCAAGGACTCAAAACAACTCTTATGGTCAACATACTTCAGTGTGTATCACCCTCACCCCACGATTCTTATCTCAGACCTCGGTTATTTCCCAGTCTGTAGAGCGTTTGAGTAGGAAGTGATGCTGTTGCACAACTATTTCCCTTCCTGGCCCCAAAATGGGTTTCATTTGTGATTCTTGGCCATTATTAATACCAAACACTGTGCTGCATATCATGGGTTGCAGTTTTTTAATCATTCTCTGTCTTGCAGGTCTGAAGTAGGCCAATAGTTATATACGGTGCTGGCACACAATGGACTGACTGTACCAACAGTCTGACTGTGCTTGTGAGATAGCTACATCAGCATTCGGCCTTCACAGACATTTCTAATAGGATTTCCACTGAGTATGATAAACAGCAGCATTTGGGATACTGTCTTAGAGCATGTAGAGAGCAATGTCACCCATGGATCTTATTCTTGCTTGAAAGAAAAAGGACCTGTGCCAGTTCAGAAAGACATTTTGCCTACACCAGAGGTATTCTCCAGGCACACCTGATGCTCAGTGATCCTGCACTGTTGAAATGCCCGAAGAATCTAGCAGCAAGCTCCCCTTGGTCTGTCTGTCTGAACTCATTTGCCCAAAGAGCCTTGCTCTATCTAGAAAATTCACATAAGGATACAGAGAAATAGGGCACAGAATGCACTTAAGCAGTTAAATGCCTAAAAGATGCTAGCTAAAGGTGAGAAAATAATCAATTTTCACAAGTATTCAGTGTTATCACCAGACTGTTTCCATTAACTGAGAGGATACAGTCATAAGACAGGTGATGAGAGCTCCTGAAGGCTGGCACATGCTATAGAAAAGCTGGACTTCCCACCATCTTGGAGGAAGTGCATATTACCCCTTTTTCTTTTTTTTTTTTTTTAATCAGTTCAAAAGAATTTGTAGATTTTGCTCCCTTTTTATTTTTATTCTATTCCCAGTATGCATTTACCTATGCCCTTGCCATTATGTGATGCTTTAGAGCCCTTTCTGTGCAAAAGATAGCACGAATCAGTGACAAATGCTGCCTCCATCCTGCTCCCTGTCCTCAAATTTCCATTTCACTGGCAAGTGGCGAACAATACGCACCGACAGCTTTTGTGTCCTGATTCCTAGAAGAAAGCATCCTCTCAAGAACAGCCTACCAGGCCCCAGAGGCTCAGGCTGCAACCTACATGGAGTGGGGGTGGTAAAAATAGCTTGCTGGAATAGCGGCAGGATAATTACATGGTGTGGAGAGATGGCCAGAGCTGCAGAATTCAGGTTCAGCTTGATTCTGAAATAAGCACTGTTTCAGTACTATTGTACTGTATTTAGTAGAATAGTATCAGGCAATTCTCAAATTGCCAGTTTCTCTCATTTGGTACAATTCAGGTTTTCTGAATCTTTTGCAGAAATTTTACAGTGGTATCAATGACTTTGTTTTATCATAGTCAGTGACTTTCACAAAAAAAAAAAAAAAAAAAAAAAAAAAAAAAAAGTACCTATTGCACTCATCAGGGACCCTGCCCTCTCTGAGCTCCACTAACGAGGTACTGATGGGGACCTTGCTCCGCGCGCCATCTGGCCTTCATGAATCCCATCTTCCTAGCAAGACAGCTAGCTTCAAAAGGAGAATGCTTTCTGTTTAATTACCCTCCTCCTTAACCTGTTGACTGATTACCCTCCTCTGTGCCGCGGGACTTATGAGTCCAAGTGTTTTTCATCTAAATTAAGCAAGACTTGGACTGTCCTATTTACTGGGCACAGGTTCTAGTCTTTGGGCCTTCATAGCCCAGCAGGGCTGACAAGGAGTGTTGCATTGTATTACTGCTGCTCTGGTGTGCCAAGCTGGGCAATGGCTTGAGTACATTGGCTCACCAAGCCCAATGGAGCTGCAGCAAAGCAGGTGCTCACCCATTGCTCCAGAGTGAAAATCACAGCAAATGCTTGCCTGAGGCCTCACTTGTGCCACCAAAGGGAGGTGCTGGTTGAGCCCAGCCACTC
The DNA here is from genome assembly GCF_019232065.1 of Centrocercus urophasianus. NCBI lineage: Eukaryota > Metazoa > Chordata > Aves > Galliformes > Phasianidae > Centrocercus > Centrocercus urophasianus. The sequence continues at coordinate 37,172,034 of NW_024884586.1, read as the reverse complement.
CATTTGGCAGCGCCAGGTCCCTGCTTGAGGGACCAGAGGCAGACAAGCTGCTTCAGCATTACGACCTGCTGCTAGCCTGCTGGTGACGATTTGTGACTGTCACTACTCTGTACAGATCGCTGTCAGACAGATGCATAGCATTCATAATAAAAACTCATTCTGAATCCAACTCCTAGCAACAAACTCTTACCATGCTTTTTGCTGATGCAACTGCTCAAGATTGGGCACCAGAGTTTTGTCACACAATTGAAGTACTTCAAACCTCTAAACCTGAGGAAGAAGGTAACCATGAATGAATATAACCTCAGACGGGAGCAAACAGGCCATAGAATGGTAGAATATCCTGGCTTGGAAGGGACCTACAAAGACCACTGAGTCCAACACCAGGCTCCATGCAAGACTACCTAAAAACTAGGTCACCAGAGAATGCTGCCCCTCTGCTCCCTGTGAGGAGCTGTAGGCTGCCATGAAGCCTCCCCTCAGCCTGCTCTGAGCACACCAAGGGCCCTCAGCCACTCCACTAAGCTGTTCTTTAGAGCCTTTACTCAACATCTCAAACCCCCAGGACTTGGCAAAAAATGAAACTACAAGCCAGGAAGCCTGAGTAAATAAGAAATTATCACAAACTTCAAGAAGCGCATTAAGCCACTTCCAAAAGAAAGGCTTGGATTTCATTATCCCTGTAGGATTCGAGTGTACCACACCCAGTGGGTTGTGAATTCACTGTCTATCTTGCTAGTGAGTAGTCTCCCAGAGTAAAGATCTGAGAAATCAGCCCTTCTAATGAATGGAGTGAGATTCAAGAAGCCTACAAGGAAGATCCCCACTTGCATAGCTGAGTTGCATCACCAATAGCCCCACAGCATTTCAAGCAGATACTGCTGAGTGTCAGACACTTTCTGTAATGGCTGACATTAAAGAAAGCCCTGAATATGTATGTTGCCCTCTCTGCTGACAGCTGAGTCTCTGATGTAGTGAAATGCATAACATCTGCCAAAGGTGCAAGCCCTCCAAAATAAATTAGCATCTGCTTAGGATATGAGCTTGAACCCTTTGACTGGCTGAGGCCAGTTAAGAGACCAGCAAGGTAACATAGATATCCATTCTGCATTCTCAAATCCACAGAAACCTGGTAAAAGTTAAAATTCAACTGCAAGCAGGAAGACGGCAGAGGAGCCTCATGGGCATTGCCAATGTTCAGGTCCTTTGTGGCAGCATGGGACTTTAAGCAATTTACAGCAATTCCTAGGTGATCACAGGAGGAAAAAGGGCCCCAGAGGCTAGAGAGGAAAAAAGGAGAAAGAAGTAACCTCTACCAGTAAAATATAATTTCCTCTGTGCATCACTGAAAGGCTGCGAGTATCAGCAGGCTCTGCTGATGGCACTGCAGAGGGCACAACCCAGCTCTCTGCACGCCATCACTTACTGATGTCACACTCCTCTGCATCACTGTAGGATGGGGATAACTGTCAGAGAAACAAACACTGCAGTATTCAAGGTCTGATCAGCAGGAACCCCGAAGTGCAGATTTAAGCTGATGCAGAAATGATCAGCAAAGAATGACTGCCTCTTCTTGAGTCCCTCCTCACCTGAAGTTGGAAATCTGACACTGAAGGAGACCTTGGGATCTTGCACCCCTTTTGTCCATCGTGGGGCAGCACTGCCTTTTCCTTGCTCGAGAGATGCAGTGAGGTCCTCTAAGCAACAGGCTCCTCACATCTTCCAAGGAAACAGGCAATTCCCAGAGGTTTGCCCTTCTTCCTTCACAGAATTCATTGTTCAGGCTGTGGCTTGGGTCACAGCCCTGGCCAGTGCAGCTGCCTTCATTGACTCGTTGGGACCGCTTCCTATCAAGGAGAGGGGGAAACTCGCTGAATTTTAATCACATTTTGGCTGCCAATTCCAAGGCCAGGAAAATACTTGTTTACATGATTAGAAACAAGATGTGTTGCATATACATATTCTCTTTAGCAATTAGTGCCTGAGCATAGGCAGACGACAATCTCCTGGCTGAATACAGTGCAAATCCCTTGGCTATGACATTCTGGCACTTTACCTCCAGAACCCTGGTGCTGCCACACCTGCTTCTCTGGCACTCAGAGCTAGTGCAAGGAAATTCTGGGCCGATTTCCTGTTTTGACTAGAAAAATATAGTATACCGGGGAGCTAACAAGCCCTGAGCATTAAAAGCAGTTAGAAGAAAGAGGGAGCCTGTGTGCATCAGATGGAGCTATGATTTGGTTAGGGACAGCTTCAGCTATCCAAAAAGAGCAACTGAATGGAAGTCAGTAAGCCAGACTACTTCAGAGGAAATCAAGATCAAGTTCTTTGTGTCTGCACAGAACAGAAACCAAGGAGAGCCACAGACTGTAACACAGGCAGACCCTCAGAGACATGAATCCTGCTAGCAAATCCCTGCCAAGTCACAGTCATCTCTGCAAACAGTAGCCATGGAATTTCTTATGGGAGGGCTCAGAAATGCAAGCCACAATGCAGCTGCAGTCCAATTTCTGAATTTCACAACCTCTGACCCTCATCATAGAGCCAGGTGTGTGCTGGATCTCTGTCCTTCACTCCATGCCTCTCTTTAACACTGGGAATCAATTGCTTCAGCTTTTACTTGAGAAATATTTAATGCAACTGCCTAAAAACAAACTTTGTTAGTGATGTTGCCTCCACAGGTATCTTTCACAGATCATAAGCTATTGCACAAAATGCAGCATACGTGCTTTTTAAAGTTCTGCAATAACTGGCAAAACCCTCTGCTTCCTAAATCTTCCATAATAACTTGCAAGCATTTCTGGATAACTTGCAGCAAGCTAAAAATAGGAAAAGTCAACCACTGAATTCCATATTTTGCTTTTCATTTTTTTCTTGGACATGCTGTGTCAAGTAGTTGCATTTCCCATGAGGTCAGGCCCTAGACAATAGTTTTCCAAGAGCATGGAAACAACAAACCCATGAAACAATTCCACATCCAGAATGGAGCTGCTGGCATCACTGAGAGGTCAGCCCTAAAAGCACCCTGTGTTGTCTCTCTCCTGTCTTCTTCACACTGATATTTCATTTCTAAGTATCTTCCCAAGTTGTCGGCTTTTATCTGTTCCTGCTACTTACACAGCTCCCCAGTTTTCTCAGGCTGTGCGTTCCTCAGTGTCTTGCTCCCACTCACTTCTGAGATTAATGCTGTGTAATATTCCAGAGTTATCACATTCTGTTACTTGGAGCTCATCTTGTTCTTTCTAAAAATTGAATTTAAATTAAAGAAAAATTGAAAAGCCCGTATACCTACGTAACTGGATATACACATCTAGGATCAAGTAGCACCAGGGGGTAATAAAGGGCTGGCCACGTAAGACAAAATAGTCATTTTGATACAAAAAAGGGTTCTCCACTTCATTTAGGTGTAGGCACATGATTTGTATAAGCTAACACACCTCGGCATACACTGAAAGGACTGCCTAATTAGGAGCACCCACGTTTTGATTGCCCTGCAGCTTTCCTGACAAGATCAGCAGCACAGCAGAGAGTGCACCTGCTCAAAGCCTGAAGGATGTTAGGAGGTGGAGCAAAGAGGCCATCCCGCTTCTCAGACATGCCATTGATGAGTGAGCAGCTGTAGGTAAGTCTTGCTGCAATAAGATGGTGCTATGATTCACCCTTTTGGGCTGGGAGCCAGCTTGCTCAACAGCACAGAAATCAAATTCTTGCACTGCTCAGGACTCAGGCAAGGGGTAGGTAGAAAACTGGACACATTTTGCTAGTGCATTATTGCTGAGTGTCTCAATGTATCCTCCTCTAGCACCTGAAAGGCTATGCTGAGAGATGGGCACCCTGCTCATGTCTGTTCCCAGCAGGGCTGGATCTGTCCTTGCCGTGCCCCATAAGCAGACCAGCAGAGCACAGCAGCTGACTTCACCAAGCATCAGTAGAGTAGGCACTTTCTACCCAAATTTGTACTTCCCCTCAAAACAGATGTTGCTTCTCTGCCTTTCAATGGAGTGAATGCAATGAAGCACTACAATGGTAGTTAAAAATGTACTTCCCTACTACGTCATAGAAGGGTGGGCTAATAAAGATGACTAACCAGTGCTTCAAAGGGGGGGAAATGAGTTCCCCAGCAGAGCAAATTAGGTGACATGTCATTACTAACTGTTCATACAGCAGCCCAGAGGGTACAGGGCAGTTTGCAAACAGGTCTCCTGATCTGCAGAGTACAATGCACTATTAGGTGATTCAGAATGACGTTTTCCCTTCTAGGAAGCGTAGTTTCTGTGGGCTGGAGCTGATGAAATCTCCTTTGCTCCATACCTTTTCTGGTCAATGCTTGTGTGGACAAAGCTCTCTTCTGTGCCTTTCTGGAAAAGGAATAAGTCGCCTTATTCCTGCACCTGTTGAACTCAGCTGCCAGCCAGTTTTTTGAAACAAACTGAGAACTTCTAAACTCTGGCTGGCTCAAGCGTCCAACAAAGAGGTCAAAAAGGAGAGAAGCATTCTGTGCTCTGCAGAATGCTGGGATATTTGCCAAGATCAAGTACAGTTTTTTCTCTAGCCAGTCAAGGGACACAGAATCTTTTCCAGACACTGTTGTCCAATTCAGAACAGTTGGCCAAAAGCAATATTATGGAGGAATCCACTCTGGTCTGAATTTGGATTTTATTTTTAGTCAGACTGTCTGTCCTTCTCTGCAAGGAAGAAAATATCATGCAGTCCATGCTCACGCATCCACAAAAATATTACTTACACACTGCGGTAAGAGCAATCCCCACCACTGATCCTCCTTCAGTTTGATGCACAGTCACAGTATCTATCATCTGTTTGTATGGCATCCAATTCATTCCATTGTACGGAAACCTCAATGTCCTGGCAGGCTCACTCCCCAGCCCCGTTTGCCCCAGTCTGGCTTCTGCAGAAGGTCACTTTTCTGCCGCCAGGGTCAGGGGGAAGCAGCATCAAGCAGCAGACCTTCCCCTCTGCTGTCCTGGTCCTGCCTGATCTCCTCCTTGGCACCAGACTTCTCTGCAGAAAAAATTCTTCAGTGTTGCAGCAAGCAAGGACCCACCATCTATTTCGGCAGTCATTTCTGCTGCTTGCCTGTCACTAATTTCTTCATGTTGGTAAATTTAAAGAATGGGCTTGCAGAAGCAATAGGAGAAAAACAAAAACACTTAGTTTTCTATGTGAAGCCCCTTGAAGTGTGTCACATGATCCCAATGAAGTCTATAATCCCAGGGCTTTTTGATGGCCAAAGCTTTCCTCCAGTACAACATCATATCCTAGCACTAATTGCATTCAGCCTTCACTTTCATCCACAGATACCACTCCTACTCCTTTCTCCCCCTTGCCCTCAGTCCAGACCCTGGGTTCATTCCTCTCTGAAAAATATTAGGAAAACCAGCTGGCTGCCTGGCTGCCCCAGGCTGCCCTGGAAGACCAGTGCTTTAGGCCAGCTCAGTGTCATTCAGAAATATAATGAAGGTCTCCATAGAAACAGTTTCAAGATAGATTACCTGGACTCACAGAGGTGCAGTGCTCTGGTCACAAACTTATTCTGCTTAGGGAAAATCTGAGCAAAATAGAAGCAGGTGGGATGCTGCTACTCAAAACTACTATAAAGCCCAGTCTGAGGCTTTTGTCATGCACACCTTGTCCAGGTACTAGCTTTCTAATTGCTTTCTTCTTATAAATGGGTCTATCATTCGTACAAGCTCATAGAGAATGACAAGCTTATCATAACCTCCTTGCACAGGCACCCAACAGATGCAGAGTGGCAATTTTCCATGACTGCCGAGGCTCAGTGGCAGATCTCTGTGCCCATTGCTCTCAGTGACGCTACATCTCATTTAACGGCTCAGACCACAGATGAAGGAGAGAGTTTCAGTACAAGAACTTTGGGCATCACCTGGACTTTTTGCTCAAAATCTGGGCTACACCCAATCTTTTAGGATGCAGAAGAAATAATTTTATTTCTGCTTACAAACCAGAATGCGTAGCCTCCTGTTTCATTCCTCAATAATACATTAATTGAATGTGCAGCCATTTGCAGACTGCTATAAACTTCCTACTTTTCTAATGCAGTACAATAGAATTATCTAAAGGTTTAACTGAGATGATAGATTGAATTCTCTATGTAAAAGCTTTCACAGTGAAGTAAGACTGAACCCAGAAAGCCAAGCAGCTGAACAAGTCCACAATGTCTCAGCTGCAGCTGGATGAGCTGCAGCACTGGGATGGCACTCAGACACCAGTGCCTGCATGCAGGCAAGCTCCCAGGAGCAGACGTGCTGAGCCCAGAGAAAGCACTGCTGCCAGATGCACACAGTGGCATCAAGGAGCTGCCAGCATTTGCCAGAGCCAGGCTGTTCTCTACTGCTGCTGATTTGGTGTCCAGTTGGCTGAAGTACCAGGCACATCAGTCCCATGTGGGACAGGAGGTTACCTTCAACAAGGTAAGATTGCAGACAAACTAGGTGTTACCTAAGCTCTCTATCAGCTTTAGATAAATGGATCTTGCAAACTCAGGAAGCAAGAAGACAGTTTTATTCTCACCTCACATGAGTTTATAGACACAACAGTATTACAGCATATACAAAAATTGCCATCATTTAAAATTATATAATGCCTATAATCATATGAATCTCATTCCTTATTACTACCTACTTCTAGAAGGCACCAGTTTAATTGAGGACTGCACATAGCTTTGGGAACCCTAGAAGACTAACACCTACAGGGAATTGGATCTGGCATCCAAAAACATTGAGCAAGGCTGCTGACAGATGGCCAAGGTGATGAAGACATAGGTTTCTGAAGCTAAGATCTCTCAGACATATAGGTCTGCACTAAATCAGCCAGAAAACCCACCCCTGCCACTCTTCTGCCTCTCTCTGATGGGTTACTGCAGACACAGCAGGGTTGTTCTCATCACCAGGGCAGACAAACCCTTTCTCCTTACCCTGGGCCCTCTCCCCAGCCAGGCGCAGTACCCTAGCTGCACAGCTGCCACTCTCTGCACATGCAGTGGGGACTGCTGCTGGCAATTCCACTCATTCCACCCCTGTCTCAGCCCCAGTGACACATGGAGAGTCACATCCTCCCTCCCTGCTTGTGAGCCAGAATTACCTGCAAACCTTATGTTCCTACCGCAAAGCTTCCTTCCTCAGCAGGCTGGAGGCAGGAAGTACTGCCTTGGGTGCTGCTTACAAAGCATGCACACATCTAAATACACTCAGATGAGTGTATCCTCAGCAGTTTCCTGTTCAGGAAGCTGCTCAAGAATTACCCTACTTCTTACTTGGCTCCTTGCCACATCCCTATGTGACATCACAGCAACAAGCCTAAACTTTCCCAGCTTGCAAAATGGGATTCAACCATACTTGCCCAGTTTCATGCATGACTTTACTAAGCACTAAGCATTCAGCTTACAGCAGATACAATAATTAAAGCTAACAAAGTGCATTGTTAAGGCATGGTGATCTAATAGGAAAAGATGTGGTGCTCTGCACCAGCTTTTATGTTCTCAGCCTGAAGGCACTGTATTTCTCATCTTTCCAGGAACCATAACACCATAAGAGATAGGGGACAGAGTTGAGAGAAGCCCAGGTTTAGTGACTCCCCTGAAATACAACCAGCAGCTTCCTAAGTGAAGCAGCAAAGGAGGTTTGGCAGAGAGTATTTTGGAGCCTTGAAGAGGCTCGTGAGGGAGCAGGGAAGGTTTCTGGGTCACGGAAACACAGGAGAGAGACAACTGTCAGAGATCTTTTGGAAAGACTCGGGAAGGAAGTGGGAGTGCAGCTTCCTACTCAGGACAGCAAAATTTGACCGCTGTTCAGTTTTCCTATGACTCAAATGGTATTTCTTAAAGTAGCCCTTTTTCTGATGACTAAAAATATTCCATTGCTAAACCAGAGGACTAATGCTGTACTAGAGGATGCATCCTTCTCTTGAGGATAAGTTGGTACAAGCATCAAGAGGATGAGATAGGACTTCCAGGGTTACCCCATCACATCTACAGTTCCCATACAAGGTGTTTTCTAGTATGTAGAGAAGATAACTATGATAAAGGCAACTTCTGTAACAGCATTATTATCTACACAAATGACATTTCTAAGGGATCTATATACTCAATGGCAAAATTTGTTTGAGCCCTCAGATGAAAAGAGGATTCAAAAAAGAAAAAGAGATGAAAAGAGAACCTTTAGCAGATACCACACAACTTCCCTGAATTAATTTCACTTGAACACGAACACATCATTTGGAAAAGCATCCCATGGACCTTCCTTCCTTCCCTTTGCTGTTCAGCTCTTTCCTGCCAGAATGAAGACACCTACGAGGGCACGTTCCTGACACAGGAGCGCTGATACCAACTCACTCTCCAAGCCAGTGGTCATGTTCCACTTTAATTATGTACTTTTTTTTTTTAAAAAAAAACAAAAAACAAAAAACAAAAAACTGTGTTTTCCCAAAGCAAATGTCTAAACGAAAACTAAATTTGAAGTATGTTTTTAAAGTACGTTAGTACTTTATCTTTCCTATCAAAATTATAATCTCAACAAAGAAAAGGTCTCCAATTGGTTTGACATTTTTAATTGTCATCTATTAGTTGCCCTTTTTAACTAAAGAATATTATTTGGCTGTTTCATTATTTTACATGGACTTGAAGGTCATAAATGGAAAGCTCATTTATTCTTTTTAAATATTAGTAAAAACCCCATCTTGCTTCCAGTTTTTTTTCAAACATCTCCCCAGTGCTACAAATCAACACTTTCACTTCCATGGTTTCTGTTCAAAAGCCTTTTAGGCTACTTTTAGACCAAAATAACCCCCCGTATTTCCTTTCTATCTTGCAGCATCGCACAGTCAACAAAGTACAGTTGGAAAGAGTATCGTAGTAAGATAGCAAAGGAACAAACAGAGAAGGAATGCTCACCTATAACAGAAGATTTAGGCTCACAATGAAAAGCTCCCCAAAGGAAGGATCTCCAGAAAATGATCCTTCCCTACTGTTAGTCAGCCCTTAAATGGGGTCTAGGAGAGGTGGAGCCAGTTTTCCAGTCACACAGCTGAACTGCCTTCACCTGTGCTCCCACGGCTGACCCAGTCCTTGCCTCAGGTGATCAATCAGTGGTTCAGGCTGGGACACAACAGTTCCCATACAAGCATTTACATCATCATAGAATCACAGAATCACAAGGTTGGAAAAGACCTGCAAGATCATCTAGTCCAACCACCCTCCCATTCCTATTAGTACCACAAGCACTGAACCATATCTCATAGCTCCTCATCCAGGCGCCTCTTGAACACTGCCAGGGACGACAACTCCACCACCTCCCTGGGCAGCCATTCCAGTGCCTGACCACCCTCTGAGAGAAAAAGTTTCTCCTAATATCCAACCTAAACCTCCTCTGGTATAACTTCTGGCCGTTTCCTCGGGTCCTACTATTTGCTTGGGAGAAGAGGCCAGACCCTTTTGCACCACAACCTCCCTTCAGGAGGTTGTAGAGTGCAATGAGGTCTCCCCTGAGCCTCCTCTTCTCCAGACTAAACAACCCCAGCTCCCTCAGCCGCTCCTCATAAGACTTGTGCTCCAGACCGCTCACCAGTTTCGTTGCCCCTCTCTGGACACGTTCCAGGGCCTCAATGTCTTTCTTGTAGTGAGGGGCCCAAAACTGAACACAGTACTTGAGGTGCGGCCTCACCAGTGCTGAGTAGAGGGTGATGATCACCTCCCTGCTCCTGCTGGCCACACTATTTCTAATGCAGGCCAGGATGCTGTTGGCCCTCTTGGCCACCTGGGCACACTGTCAGCTCATGTTCAGCCAAGCATCAACCAACACCCCCAGGTCCCTTTCCTCTTCACAGTCATCCAACCACTCATCCCCAAGCCTGTAACACTGCATGGGGTTGTTGTGGCCAAAGTGCAGAACTCGGCACTTGGCCTTGTTAAACCTCATCCCATTCACCTCAGCCCAGCGATCCAGCTTATCTAGATCCCTCTGCAGGGCCTCCCTGCCCTCAGATGACACCAACTTGGTGTCATCTGCAAACTTACTCAGGGTACACTCAATCCCTTCATCTAAGTTGTCAATGAAGATATTAAACAGGATGGGCCCCAGTACCGACCCCTGGGGGACACCACTTGTAACAGGTCTCCAGCTGGACTTCACTCCATTGACCACCACCCGTTGAGCACAGCCCTCCAGCCAGTTCCTTATCCAACAGATAATTTAGGATCATTTAGCTTTCTCTCTCCATCATCCTCAATCCTTTCCCCTTACCAGAAACTGTGCTGTGTATTGGTCTGATAACACTGTTAGAATTAGTTTTGTCCTAAAGTACATTTAATAAAACCTCAACAAAGAAAAGCCTTCTTTTCTTTACTAGGCTTATGGCTCAGGCTGATTTTCTCTTTTGAATTTACCTATTTGCCATGTTTCAGCTGGTGGCTGTAGGGGCCATCTTTGTGTTGGGGACATGTCCCTTCCCCAGGGAGTGCCCGTCCACCACCTCAGAGGGGGAAGGCAGTCAACAGATGCAGGAGATAGCCACACCAGGAAAGGGAGGAGCCCGGGGTCAGAAAACTTCAAGCTAACTCAGCCCCTTTTAGTTAAAAAGAAGCAGACCTGCTAAGGAATAGCAAATTAGTAACCAGTCTCTGACACTGTTTGTCTTTCTTCTGATGGATGAGCCATTTTCCCCCCTCTGTTCAGACTAATACTTGGCTATACTTTCCTTTTAATGAGCTTTTGGAGCAAAGCCCAAAATGGATCAAAGACCTTGGGCTTAAGAGGAAAAGGAGGACACATAAACCAAATGCTTGTGATTTTTCTCTTTTTCTTTACAAACATGCAGCTTTCATTATTGAGGTTAATGTCAACAAAGAGGCTTTGTGCTTTGTTTCAGGAGCAGAGGGTGACCTGGCTGCCATTTTACTAGTGATGGATTTCAAGCAGCAGGCAGGTGTCAGAGAGACCTCTGGAGAGGGTTAGAGAAAGGGTGACTGCTGCAGATAGGCAGCACTTGCCTTTCTGAGACAATGTAGCCCTGCCTGCACAAACACAGCTGCCCTCAGGGGAAAAACTGGGAGAAGATGAATGGGTGCTTTTCTACTTGTTTAGTGACATGAGAACCTTGGTCTCAAGGTGGCAAGAAATTGCAGCTGTCAGGAGATAAAAGAGCAAAGCAGGCAAGGTAGGAGGAATCATGTCAAATCTCCATCCTTCCTTCCCCATGTCCCTGAAGTGTGATAAAGTCCACCACTGATAGTAGACAGCTTTGAAATCAATGGGTGAGAAGCTCCCCCACTGCCCGGAGCTGTTGTTCTCTGAAAGCCTAGTACAGAGTACAGACCTAAAAAGAGGAAACAAATAATTCTGCAACGTTAAAGCCATCAGGACTTAGCTGCTACACTTGACCCATTTTCTCCCTTTTCCAAAAGAAAGCTTTACCAGGCATTTGGAAACTTCTGCTTGCTTACATGCCTACCATAAAAGAGAGCTAAGTGAGAACAACTAGTAGGCTGAATGAAGCTGGGGAAGTACAGGAGAGGAGATACAGATCATCCAGCAGAAGCAGCAATAGCTGCTGTAAAGAGCCCTCCACACATCCCCCCTTCTTCTCCCCTCACCCCTCCTCCCCCCCTCCCAAAAAAAAACAAAACAGTAGCCACTGAAGGATGGAGGATGACTGTGCCTGGTGGTGCGGGGCCAGGAGAGAGGCGCAGCTCCCCAGCTTAGTAGATTGTGGGGATCCACAGGACCTCCCATGATCACAACTGCTGAGCTGCTGGGACACAGATGCCTGGGACAAATGGTAAAGAGAGCCCAGGTGTGCTCTGGAGCAATGGGAACCACGGGCAACTGCTGGGCAGATAATCACCTGCCCCCAGATGCCACAAGGCCTTTCTTGTGGGGTTCAGACAGCAGTAAGACCATTCCTAGCACAGCAAGAGCCAAGCATTTTTTAATCAGGCTTTAGCATGTTTGGGGGTTTTTTTGTTTTTTTGTTGTTTGTTTGTTTGTTTTTTGCTGTCAGTAGCTCTCCTGCTTTCTGAAATTCCCCCTGATGTGGAGTTCCTGTGATGCTCTGAATGGTATATTGCGAACTGTGGGAGGAAAATACCGCTATTGCAATGCAGGATTTTATCTCCAGGAGATTTCTCGCAAGAGGCAGTTGCCCTTCACCAAGTACATTTTGTGTATTAGTCCCCAAGTGTGAATGAGCAAGAGCAGCTCATGGTTTCTGGCAGCCCCTCGGTGCACTGCCCTGCTTGTCATACACTTGCAACACCTCTGTTACACAGAGCTGCCTGTGGCATACTCCAAATGGCAACTCAGGACGATGGGATTAGCTGTATGGAGCACACTCCTACAGAAAACAAAGAGGCAGCCAAGCTTATTTGTTGGTGATTGTGTGCAAAGCTCTGGAACATGCACGTGTTGTTCTCTGCATTTTCTACCTTTAACATGTCTCATCCCAGTCATCTATGTTCAGTTTCAATCCTCCCATTGGTGGGGAAAGGGATGACATAGACTTTTACGTATATGTAATTCTTTTTCTCCTCGTTTAGTTCTCTCAGGATAAAATAGAGCCATTTGATTTGGAAGCATAGATCTATTTCTGATTTACAAATCTTTTCCTTTTACCCTCAAAATGTGGTGAGATGAAGGATTAAAACAAAATGTTAACAACCTCATATCTGCACTCTTCAAATATTAGCTATGCCAAGCATCTAAACGCAGAAGAAACTTAACGAGGTTCCATAAGACGTGGGGTGTGAAACACACCCAGGAGTAACACAGCAGGCACTAATGGGCATTCCCCAGAGCTTCTGACTCATGGATGTGTTTGGTACTATTTCTGTAGGGCAACCAGCAAGAGAAGGAAGATGGCCACTAGCAGAGGTGTCTGCAGAAGTCAGTAATGTCAGAATAGTGGAGAGTGGCTAATGAAGCATCTCATTTCAGAAATGACAAGGGCAGACTCCAGGGAAGTGCAGTAGTGACCTACATAGAGCAAAAGGATATAACACAAAGGCTTGGAGAGGTGAGGCCAGCCAGGATGAGGCAGAGAAATTCTCAGAGCAGCACAAGAAGATGGTATCTGTATAAAACAGGATGCAATTAAGCAAAGGAAAGCATCCTCTTTACTGTGAGATAAACACCCAAAATGCGCTCTCGGATGTGCTAATAGCTGATGTTCTATTGTTGTATTAAAAACATACTAATACAAAAATACTAATACAATTTAGAACTATGTTGAGAATTCAGGTTAACCACAATGAAAAAAACACAACAGTTTTTGGCAATCCAAAATGGGGGTAATTTTTCTGTGTGAATTCAAAGAAACAAAAGTGGCAGAATGTTTTGTTTGAGCCTTCAAAACAGTATAGAAAATTTCTGAATGAAGAACTGCTTCCAATAAAAAGGATATTTAAAAGCATCTCAAAAAAAATAAAAAACTCTTATATTTTAAAAGGCTTTTTCAGGATTCCTTCCTACTGAAGAAATCTGGGAAAATTGAGACTGGTTTACAAAATGTGCTCATTTACCTCGTTCTACATATTCTAGGAAAAGCTGCAGCCCACAGCTGTTCCTAGAGTTGACACTGCCTACTGCAGCACTCAAAGCAAAACTGAGGTATCTTGTCTCCCTTGAGTGAATTATTGTGAAAAAAATCACAGAGCCCACATGTGAAGGTTTAAGTAACAAGAGAAGTGGAGGAAAATGTTGTGGCAGGAGAAGAACTCATCCTATGGCAGAGGTAGAAGAAGGAGCCCTGTGCCAGATTACCAGTGCCCTGGCTTGCAGAAGGAATGTGAAGCAAGCGAGTTAAGGCAGAAACAAGTACTTCTTTCTTTCTCCTCTTCCACTATGAAATAGCAACTTCTAAAAAAGGGGTGCTGCAGATGGTTAAGTCTTAAATTATCATGGGGAGTTTTGCTGGAGGGCGTCTCTAGTTCCCTTAGATGGAGCCCGTCCGCAGTTGATTCACAGAAGGTCACGTCTGCTGGTCCTGCCCTACTCCTGAGCTTACTCATGCAGTCAGTGTGGCTGACAGGGATGAAAGAGCGGAACTGCTGGAACACATTTGATATGGCTTTGGACAGGCAGACTGATTTGCAAACTCAAAGCACAGGAGAGACTGAGAGTGATTGCAATGGATCACAAATTAGCTTGGAAACACAGACACGAGGCTTGAGGGAGGAACGTGGCTGCAGCTGAGTGGGTGAGTATCCTGAAATGCTTCCCAAACCTCTCTGCCCTTGCAAGCGTCTGTTCCATTAATAATTTGTTCTGTCAATCGATATCGCTTTGCAAACCAAAGTAGCTCTGCACACTCAGCAATGAGGTATTCCTACAGCTCTTGGGTATATGCACAGACATACCTTTGCAGTGGGACTGTACACCAAGTTTGATTCTGAATGTGAGTGTAGTGCCACTCTGGGGTACAGCAGCTCCATCAGGAGTACCTGCAGGAGCTCAGTGCCAGCTGCTGCTTCCACCGAGCTCTCTGTGAGCCCTGTGTTTTGCCCAGTTTGCCTCTCACCCTGGCAATGTGTTGCCAGTCAGCTGACTGGAGGTATCACTTGCTGCTGACAGCCAGCATCCCCTGGATCACAGGTCACCGCGTGTGGCTCACTGACAGCAGAGCCAAGGTTACAGCAAACCCAGCTGAGTGCTCGGTGGGACCTTCCATGCTCCTAAGAGAGAAGGCAGTATCCAGCCTCCCTCATCTTGCTGGTAGGTTGGATGTTGGTGACTGTCTCACAGCCGCATGCCATTCCCAGCCAGCTAAGGCTTCTTAAGTCATCACCTTCTTGGGTTTGAACTCAGAGGCCCTTGGTGTAAGAGAAGCCTCCCCCTGAAGGGCAGCTTGGCCCTTGCCAAGCTCAGGTTCTGGCCAGTGCTGGGAGCCAGGTCTCAGATGCACCTGCTCCCTTCAGGTCAGCAGATCCTGCTGATCTCTGCAAACTTGTCCTTCCACAAGCACCAGGGGCATTGCATAGGAGTGTGCTCGTGGAAACATGGGGCATAGATAGATATAGACCCTAAAAAGGTGTGAACTACCAGCCTGGTTCAGCCTTGTATTACAATCTCCTTCTTGCTGTTTTAGGCCCTGTGGCTTGCTGCATGCTTCTCTTCTTGCAAAGGGGCACAGAACTGATCTTGGGTAGGAGCCTCAGGAAAGATCCATCTACCGTTTATTTCTTCTTCCTTCTTGCCTGCCTTCTCACTTGTTGTACTTCTCTCCCAGGCAGTTTACTCCTTTCTAAAAATCCTATTTATTTTGTATGAATGGAACAGTGGAAGGTGGGTGAGTGGGAGAGGTGCTGAATCACAGTCCCCAGCTAATACAAGATCAATCAAAGCAGGTGTGACTTTAGGAACACAGGGACTGGAAAAGTCTCAGTTGGTTTGTAAGACAGCAGGGATAGGGAATACCAGAAAACTCTCTTTCCTTTTCACTGGTTAGAAATCCCTGAAGTATAATTACAAAACACACTGGAGTAGGCAAAAACACTAAAATGTAAACTGCATAGTACAGCTGTGGCACTGTGCAGAAATCATGGCAAAACTTTTGTTACAATAGGAAAGCACAAATCACAGGCGTGTTTCACTGAAGACCTTGTGTTGTTGTGGCTGTCAATTTCTGTCCAAGCAATCAGGATATTGTTGCTTGTAATATCTATAGACTTGTTTAACACAGCGGGTGGTAAGCTGGATAGGTAACTATAGATAGATTCTGACTATAGTTCTGTCTACCACCCAGCCCTGATAATCTCCTGCAGTTGTCGGGAGAAGATGCTCAGGAAAAAACAAAGCGGGGCGTGGACAGAGCAATCACTCTGTAGCAACAACCTCCTGCTTCAGTGATGAGCAATTTAGGAACTTTGTGAGCTTGAGGCTGCAGCCAGGCTTTGATATCTGATAGGCACTGACAGATTTACCCTTCTTGAATTTGTCTAATCACTTTCTGAACTGATGTGAACTTTTGAACTCCACCACAGCAATGAGTCTCACTGTTTAAATATAGAAAATAGTGTGTGGAGGTATGGTGTGTGTGGGAAAACTGACTTCATTTTGTTTGCTTTGTATTTGTCAATGGATAATTTTACTAGCTAACTTGTGTTGCAGGGGATAGTGAAAAAGCATTTCCCATTCACTTTATCTACATCATCTGTGATATCGAATCTTTCACCCCTGTCATCTCTCTTTTAAAATAAACAAACAAGCAAAATTGGAGGCGGTTTGATTCTCCATGCAGAGAGCTGCTCCTCACATATTATCATCCCAGTTACTCAGTGCATCCCTGAGTCCAGCAATTCCACTGAGGATCAGCAGCACCACAATTGCAAGCAGAGCTCTAGATGGCAGCTACAGGTGGATCTATGAAATGGTATGTGAGTATTTTGTTCTTGGGTCTTTCTCTAGTAACAGCCATGTGCGTTTTTGGCAGCCGTTGATCTGGGTGCAATTTTCAGAGGAATATCCTCTGTAACATAAAGATTGTGCCAGTTAAGTTAAATGGTATTGCTGTCCATGTACGGCTAGGAGTAAAGTTAGAAAATATAACCATCTTAAACTATAGATTGTTAACCTCTGTTACCAAGCAAGGCAAATGTTCCTATTGGTAAACTTGTGTGAGAAATTGATTCCTAAAGATACTAGTTAGAACAATTGGTATGAAATCTCTCTTTGGTATGAGAATAGCATTCGTAAGCAGAACATGGCAAAACTTGGAAGCCAATTCTTTCTTTAATGCTCATTTTTATGGAAATTCTAAATAAATCCCGGATCTTTGTCTTGTATCAGCTCCAAGTCACAATGCAGCTTATACTGAAGGCTGAAAGTCATCACTGACAGTTGTGAAAACAGTTACTGTCTTTACTCCTTTTCAAAACTCCCATTAGTTTCTCTGAAACACGTGCTGAAGTTCTCAAAGAGACAAGAACAGAATCATCAGGGAGTTGTTTTTCCTGCTACCCTATGATTAAATCTCTGAATGAAGGAATTACTGAAGGTAGTGAGACTGTGTACCTGTTACATCTGCTGCCATCGTCTCTGTGCATACAGGAAGAATACCATCTAGTTCTTAGTATCCTTTTCCACAGCCTTATCATTCATCAAAAAACATGAAGAGTAGAGCTGAGGTCCCTGAGTGCCTTGCAGATTCTCATAGAACTCAGCAAGCCATCTTTCATCAAAGCCATGGGTGCTTTAGAGATTAAGTTTTTTCTTTGAAAAATCAAACCATCATCTTCCTAGGTATTAATACTTAGCTCACATTTTCCTCTCAGCTTCTGTCTCAGTAGGTCTAACATAATCTCCGTTGCTTTGCAAATTGCAGATAGCTCCCTTACACCTACTCAACGCTCAGCTCTGTTATTCCTACTGAAACTCTTCTGGAGGAGGGATGGGGGGGCTTGTTTCCCCTGTAGAAAAATAAAAAAAAGAGTTTACATGATAAAAGTGGTGCCTGTTGCATGCTAGTTTAAACAAAAGAACCCCACTGTGGACATTTTCTTCTGTAGTGCAGAGCAGCTTGGAAAGCTGTATAATGCATCTTGACAGCAGTACAAATCACTAAAGGTCAAGGGCCTGGGGATTAACCACATCCTCATACAATAGGCTGATATAGAAAGGGCAGGACCATGAGAGTTCAGCTTTAGAATGAAAGATTTTGAATAGAGATGATGAAAACGGATTTGTGGAAAGGCAGGACTAGCAGCTTGAAATCTTCCAGTACTCAGGCAGGATAATAAGATCTCAGTGCAGAGGCATGTATTGTGTTCTCTCCTTTTCCTTTTTTAATACAATCAACATCTGGTTATGAGAACCCTACTCTTAGCATATCTGTTGCCTTTCTCCCCAGATTTCCTTTAGTTGCAAATGCTCAATTCAGCTACAGATTTCCAGAGATCTTTGATATTTCCAAAGCCTAGATCAGGTTCCACTGAAGGTTCCACTTTAAATGCCGCTTTTCATCCACAAGAACAGGCGAGCTGCTTGACTAATCTCTACTTTGGTCTTTCTATATAAAATTGAAATAAACAATGTTCTATCTCAGAAATACAGGTAGGTTTGATTCTTGCAGAATTTCTTGCAGTTATAGTGCTATGATGTACGAAGCGATAATGTATAAAACAAACACTTTGGATTGACAAATAAGGTCTGTTTCCAGCATAGCAGTGAAAATTATTTGGTTCCCCAAATCCAAGGCTGTTGTCTTGGTTTTTGCCCTGCTTCCTCCTCTTGGGATCCTGATCTGATGGTCAATGCAGCCAGGGCTCTCTCCAGCTTTCATGTCCCATATCAGTTCTTCCTTGTTTATATGTAACATGCCCAGCAGAGCACCTTTTGTTGCAGCTGTCCATGAGAAGACAACTAAAATACATATTAAAGCATGTATTACTGTTTCAGCAGATATCAGGGTGGTTAAAGTCCCTCGCAAGTACAGGCGCCTGTAAATCTGAGGCTTCTTTCTGTTTTTTGAAGAATGTATCATCCACTACTTCTTGTATATAAAACTTTGACCTGACTACATGATCAGGCACAATAAAGGAAATAAGTTATGTGACTGGAGGAAAACATTAGCAACCATAAGTCTACAGAATATTCCAGTATAGCAGCATCCAGGTCGACCTACTCACTAACCTTCACCCATGAGCTCTTGCCTCACTCCTGACACGTCCCAATGCAGAGCTCCATGCATTTTGGCTGTTCTCTCACATAAAGGGCAACATCCTCTCCTCTCCTTCCCAAAAACCATTGTGCTCCAGCCGTGTTAGCCATACATCTTCACGACCCTTACGAGGTCAGATCCCTGCAACTGCATACAGGCTTCCAACTTTTCTTGCAACTAGCAGTTTGGAGGCTACTACTCCCAGTGTCCCAGATAGCTGCTGTACATACGCTACACTCTCCGTGTGCTATAAATAAATATTCCATACTTGCTTGCATAGAAGAGCCATGGATTTTATAGTAAAAAAAAAAAAAAAAAAAAAAAAAAGTTATTTATGATTTCTCACAGCTGTTTTTTGTTCTTTTTTGTTTGTTTGTTTGTTTGTTTAACTACCACACTCATTTTGCACTTGTAGTTTCCTCTAGTCCCATAATTCACTTATTTGTGCCTGGAAAAATTAGTCACTTCAAAGATATCTGCACAAATTGTTGCTTTGTTGAGACTGTAATATAGACCTCATATATTTGTATTTTACTATTATAACTATTTTTCTCCTTTTTGTTTTATGAATTTGAATGTTTGTTCAGCTCCTTCCTTTCAATATTCAGGTACCAAGTAAGTGTTTATATGTTTTATGTCCTGTCATAAAGTAAGTGAAATGAGAGAACTGATTCATGTTACAGTCCCTAGAAAGAAACTATGCATCAAGGATGGCAAATAAACGAATGTGAGCTCACAGGGAATAGTGTGATAAAAGGTCTGAAACACACTTCAGTGTAGGATTAGGAACACACTGTAGAAGCTGCCTTCAGATACATTTTTTACAAGAATGTTGCAAGACTAATTGCATACAGATCTTATGACCTCATTTTAAGGAGAAATCTGAAGGATAGTGCTGTAATGATCCAAAGGGGTGATTCCGGGACCATAGAAAATTATTTTGAGTGGATGCAAAGAGCTCTTTCTATGTATCAAGAAAAAAAAACTGAGATTTGATTTGATTCTAGCATAAGCATACATAAGGAAAATAGACACCAAAGGTCTTCACATGACAAAATAGCACACAATCAGTATCAACCACTAGAATCTCTGTCCAACAAATTCAAGTGAAGAACAAAGGCAGTGTTTTAAGAAAGGAAGAAAGAGTGAACTATTCTGGGTAGTGCCGGATTATCTAACATCTGGTGTTTCGCCAAGAATACTGAACTTCCAGAAGAGATGTTTTGACAAAATTGATATTATACTTACTTTCTGCAAGAGAAATTATTAGAAATTTATTGCTTGTAACATACATCTGCAGTATGAATTTTACGACAAAATGATCCCTTTAACATTTTTCACTCTAGAAGAATTTCCAGGCCCATATACAATAAAATCTACCTATTCTGTAAGAATTAGGATCACCAGTTCAATGAAGTCTTTGAATTTTAAAATCTGATTTAGGAGCACAAAGTCACTCCTCTAACATGTTAAGCTACAGGATATACCTTCAGATATTTGATCCCCTGAGAGATATTCAAAGAATTGGTTACATATCAAAATTTCAAACTGTAGTCTATCAAAGGCGGGTTGCTTGGTTCTTATACTTCATCTTTGTGATTCTAGTATGTGTCAACTACATTGCCTGAGCTTTCTATGACATGTATGCACAGCAAATACAAAACATTTCAACTCACTCTTTTCTGCATAGAGATAAACTACATCAGAAATTGTTCCTTGTATTAGAGATCAACCAAGAGGACTCTGCACCAGAAAAGCTTATTGAAATATTTTTTTTCCATTCCCACCAATGGAAGTATTTTTCTCTGAAATCAGTAGCAATGACATTGAGTATCAGTGAAATGTTGCAAAGACAATAAAGCTTTCAGAGAACACTCTTCTTTTAGCTGCCCTCACTGGGCAATGAACATCAGCACTCTTTGCCAAAGGGCAGGGCTTTTTTGTAGCTCTCATTTCAGTAATTCTGCTATAATACTTGTGCTCATTTTTTCAAATAAAAACAAAACAAATCAAATACTGAAGGCTGTATGAACTGTGCATCCCACACAACCCTGACTGACTGGAAAGATGTCACTGAATGCCAGTATTTATTAGCGACATGGCTCCATGAAAGAATTATTATGTAGGATTTTTATTCACTAATTATATGCTAAATTACATTAAATTATCACAGTAGTGCCTCATAATTACAGTTATTATGACAAACACCAAACAAATGAGTAAAGGAGTGACCTCTTTCATTTGAAAATAGGCAGCATAAGTCTCTCACCAGTGCCAACTTTCTGAAAATGCAGCATTAGTGTCAATTTTCATTTGTGATTTGCAATTGAAAGGACTTCTTCAATTGGCTTTTTAAAAGCTCACTGCAGAGTGAAGGTCTACCCTGTTTAGCTTAGACAAGAATGGATATAACTTTTCCCATTGGCTATCAGTTATTTATTCATTCACTTTCTAGGTAGCCTCTCCTTGCCTACACAGTTTATGGCATAGTATTCCACAGTCCTCTTTATTATTTGTGTTTCAAAAACTACAATACGTTTACCCAATGTTACATTATGTATGTCTGAAATTAAAAGCTAGGGCCCTTGTGGATTTTGATTACATATGTGCTGTACCTTGGTTGCCTGAATCTAGTTTCTACAAATCCAAGATAGATTTTAACACGTTACCCTACAGTGCAGTTCTCACATCTTTGTTTTAATCCACGAGTTTGTCAAAAACAGAATGCTAACTTAGACTGGCTGTGAATGTAATCTTTGTATTTCTTTTTCTTCTTCTATTTTCATATCTAATTCACAGAAAAGTTATCTAATTCACTGAAAAAAAATCACATTAGGGCCAGTCATCATTCCCATGCAGCTTATAACACGTGCTTGTCAGACATACACGCAGAACACATTACGTTTCCATTCTATTTAGTGGCTTAGTGACACAATGAATACTTTACTGTCATATTTATTTCAAGGAACTGTGAAATTCCAACGAATATGTATTGTTCCTACTGCTAAGATAAGATGAGGTCACGCAGTACTTACTAGCACAGAAGTAAAAAGAATGACTGCATATGACGGAGACACATGAGTATTCAAGTGCTAGTTATTTCAAACACACAAGAGCATACACTGAAATGGCAGCTCTTTTATATTCATTTAGTGTAGGCATAGCAATGCTATTAACTGACCAGTTGCCATTCACTAACAGCACCGCAATTTGAACTGCAGCTATTCAGACTGGTTGAATGAGAAGCTAACCTGGAAGACAATGACTCAGCGTAAGTAAAAAATATAAGCTACACTCATTAGGTGACATTTCTTATTAAAGATTTTGAAGAGAAGATCAACTATAATCCAGCCAGAGGGAATTATATTCTCAGAAATATTGTATATATGGCCATGCATGGCAGGGCTATTTGAATATCAGATTTCTTTTCTGAGAATCAAAAACTGGATGTCATGCAATGGCTACATTGAAATTTTGAAATACATTAGCCAGGTGCTTTCAACAAATACCCAAGAGACTTGTATTCTTTAACCAAATTTTAACACAATAGTAAATTCCAGTTATAGGAGAGATTTTATCTCAAAGTGCTCTATGAACTATGTGCACAGAGGCGGTGTGGTCTTCTCCAGTTCCCTCTTCCCTGAATATTTTGGCTATTCAGATAGCACATACCTCCATGCACTATGGTTTTAGAGCAGGAAATATTGAGACTATGAAATAATCAAAGGAAAGAGGATCCAGTAGAGTTTCCTTCAGTCTGATTTGCCCATTGAAGGCTCACTTAGCTACAGACCTGTCTAACATGGCTTAACTCGTCAATATCAGAGCCCTAATCCAATAGCTCCAAACCATTTTGATCTGCTATTAGTAGAAAGGAGAATCTTCCTTCTTTCCTGACTGCCTCCCCCATACTATAGTAAGGATTTTTTGTGGTCACATTCTTCAAGTCGTAAATATCTGTGATATTCCATTTGTTTACAGAAAGGTCAATCTGAAAAGGAACAGTTAAGCCAGAACTGAGCAAAAGACTGTAGCTGGGAAACAGCCAGAGTAAGTGATACAGTTCCTAGGAGAATCCAGTGTGGTTTATTATCTACTGTTTATCAGTCTGTCTGAAGTACGTACATTTTATCAACATCACAGTTCCAGTTGGTATATGTTAAAAATGCAGCCCTATGTCATTAACGTATGCTGTCTTTTGTAGAACCAAAAGTGAATTAGGTTTGTAAATAATAGCTAAATCCAACAGCACACTTCACTGGCCTACTGTAAGGTAGCATATAAAACTCCTTAAGTACATGCATACAGTTTTTCAGCATGCCTGTCTTATGGATGGTGCCTCACTGCACTGAACGGGGCACTCACTACTCCTTCCAGGGGTAGTCAACGTAATTGCCCACTAATGCGTTTAAAGAGATGTTATTATTCTTGTAATAAAAGATGTTACTGAAAACATACTTGGTATTTCATTACCACAATCAAGATGAGATGACCCAGTCAAAACCTCCCTAAACTCTAATTGGCTCATTACTTCGCTGAGTGGCTTCATCCATTCTTGTGCTGTTATCAACAAGATTTTATGAAGCAGAGGTCAGAACTACCATGTCACTCACACCATATTGCTGCATTATCATGATCTAAACTTGAATAGGGTTCATCCTTTATAGTCTCATTGACCTCTCTGTTTATTCATAGGTCATAATCAAATTACTCTAATATGTTGTACTGAATACCTTCTTTCAGACTGGAATTCCAGGTAACTATTCAGTGAAGTCATTTCAAACAGCTGCATAGAGAGTTTCTTTTCGAGCATTTATAATTAGCACTTTCTGGCTGTTAGAATTTTGTGTTGGAAAATTCCCTCCAAACCTATCTCTACTGTCTACTTCAATTTATTTCACCACTTCTAGAAGCTAGGAACGTTTGGAGCTTCAAAAATTCTTACAGCAGCTATTTTCCTAGTTCTGCGTTTTACTTACAGAAAATCAGTATTAGTCAATGCTGTTTACTATCAATTTTTTTTCTAAGCACTTTCTAAACACTTATTTTCAGCCTCTATGCTTGGGTCACAGGTAAGGACAGCATACACTGCCCTCATCCACACTGTCAAGTAACTGTTTGCTGAGAACGACCCATTACAGACCTTTTAAAGCAGTATACTCTTTGAAACATGACCAGGAATGCATTTTTGATGCTTAATTCTGAAATGACCCAAAAGATACTCTAGCAACCAAGAAGTAGTTCTGTTAGTATGCAGCTTCAGAGACTGACAAGGAGAAAACAGTTCATTACCACACAGCAGAAGCAACTCTGTTAAATGATGACCCTTACCTGTGTATTACTCAGCAGGCTGTGTGGTGTCAGAATTTGTGTGATGATCAAGTAACAGCCTTCAAAAGAGTAGCCTAGGAGTACTGTGAGACAGGTTTGTTAACAGTGTCAGGGTCTGAGTGTGCTGCAATGCCTGGGGTACTGCTCAAGGCTAGAGGTGGCAAGGAAGAAGAAAATGTGAAACTCACAAATATCCTGTCCCGCTTGGCTGATAAAAGTACCTGTCTCCTTTCTATTGCTTGCTGCCTTTCAGAAGACTTGCATGTTACTGTTTCCCAGCCAGTAGGCTGGACAGCAGGTATTTCAGGATAACAGAAATCATTTCAGTTATCTAGAGAAATACATACTTCTCAGGATCAGGTAACTTCAAAGACAATTCTGTCAATAGGGACAGTGTATTTCCAGTGAGTCTGAGACATTTATAAGTAGCAGGGCTTTGCAGCCCATTCCAGCTGGAAGCTCAGGAAGCAAAACATAAGGTAGCACATTGCCAGCTCGTCAACTGAAGCATGCTGATGTGCCTGTGTTTGTGGAATGGCTGATATTTTCATAGCAGAAATGACTGACAGAGAGACACTGCCCACAGCTCCAGGCTGCGCTGATGCAGGATGAGTTTCAATGGCTTGAACTACTCTTGAAATCACTTTCTCTGTTCCATTAAGAAAGACACTGATCTGAATATAGCTAACAGTTTTGAGGCCACTCTTACACTGTACTCCAAGAGCATCAATTTATTTATTTATAGCAGTAGTTCAAAATTTTGGGGGTTGGAAATTTCCTTGTCTTTTTTGTAACAAATCAACATCAACACAAATGCTAAGAAAACATCATCAAAAGAAAAAAATTAAAAAAAAAAAAAAGAAAGAAAAAACTTGAAAGCTAGTCTCTTAGATAGATTTTACTTTCCAATTTCATGTTATAAATGTCCAAAACGAGTTCTCTTCAGCCTCTCTACCCCTGGGTAGGTAATAGGTGAATCACACAATAATAGATATATTTAAGGCTTAAGGAATATCTGCTCGGGCACATTCCTGTCTACAGGGAAATGCACAGATAATTAGTTTCACAGTTTAGTGTGATAAGTAAAAGAAAAGAAAAACTTCCTTCCAGCTAAAATTGGTAAGGGGGGCAGTCAGATAAACAAAATAAAAACTTAAAAGCACTCTTGGCCAGGACATCAGGGCTATTGATTTTGCAGCTGTGAAAATGCAAAGTCAGAACTTCAGAAAGAGATTTTTAAAAACACAGACCAAATATAATGGGCTCCAAATTGCTAGGCCCTACAAACCCTATACAGGACAGCTATTTAGGGCAAATTCGGGTGCATAACTGTGAAGGAGGAATACCTTGAGCTTTCTTCCCGTACTGTTCTCACATCCCCTCTGTTTTTGCCCTCAGAGAGATTTATATTCCTTCAGCTTGAGTGGCATTTAGGTGTGGAGTGGAGGAGCTGGTAGCTGATACGGCCATGAACAAGGCAGCTGGTGACTTTAGAAGTAGGCTCACTCTCCACTCTCTGAGGGCTTGGGGCAGGAGAGGTTTGCTTGAACAGGAGAAGAATTAGACTAACCTTGTACAACCCCTACTTCTTTCATTTCTTACTCAGATTCATTCAGCTTTTATCTTGCATGAAATGCAGGGGACGCTCTCGTAATACCATGGCAGTCATTGAATCACAGAGCAGTACCAAAGAACCAAGAGGAATACCCTGCAATAACAACCAGCTTTGACAACGGGGAGAAAGGACTAGTCCACATCCATAAATATTTACAATTACTCATCAGTTCTTTTCTCTTCATTCAGGTCTTTTTCCTCCTGTGTTCTCATAGCTTAATGTCTCCGTTGGACAGATTCCCAAGGAGTGGCCTTTCTACAGGGTGCAGTGTTATAACAGCTCTGAAACATTAGTCACCATTTTATCAGCGTTAGAATGTTCTCAAGGCAGTGCTTCTAAGAGTTCTGTCACTCGACACACTATCTAGTAATTCTGTTGCAGTAAGTCAGAAGATTAAATAAAACCTTCCATTCATGCTGCTCATCTCACCTTGTTCTGTGCCCAAGACTGGAGATCAGTGAGTCTGAGGAACCACCTTCTAGTTGTAAACTCTGTGTGTTTGTACTGCAACAGTCCAGTAAATCTATTCAACTTTCAAGTGTCTTTGTTCATGGCTCTATTACAATACTCCCAATCACCATCAAAGGATTCTACAGAAATATTTTTAAAGATTCAGTTCTGATTTAATGCCATCGTAAATCAGGAATAACTCCACTAAGCTGATATGATGTAAAATCTAGTTTATATTTGCATGCAGCAGTGCTGTGAGCCTTCTGAAAATTTAGGAGTTAAGATACATTTATGAGAAGCCCTGTGTATGATAATTTACTTAACGAACATACTGATGCCCATGTTACCTCAACGAAATTGAGTATTCCAGACAAAACTCTGAACCCACAGAAATCTCTACAAATATTGCCATCGATATAGCTGACTCAGGATTTCACAGAATACGTATTTATTAGGGACTGCCGCTAAGAGAGTTCTCCCATGTTTTAAATCAC
Source organism: Centrocercus urophasianus (assembly GCF_019232065.1). Taxonomy (NCBI): domain Eukaryota; kingdom Metazoa; phylum Chordata; class Aves; order Galliformes; family Phasianidae; genus Centrocercus; species Centrocercus urophasianus. The sequence goes on along the minus strand of NW_024884586.1, from coordinate 37,145,463 downwards.
TCTGCAGTGGTGAATAATTAATACTCAGAAAAAGTTCAATATTTCTTTCTGCAAGTAGGCAAAGTCAGCAGCCTGATGGATTTGAAGACGCAGCTCAAACATGAATAATCTCCTATTTCAACATCATCGCCTGCATTTGCAGTAGAGTATCCCACATTCACCCTCCCTTCCTTGCTTCTGTAGTTTCTTTACTGTGGAGAAGAGTTTACACTTAACAACGACATTAAAACAGGAGTTACAGTTACTGCATATGTTTGCGCACCAGAAACAGCTGTCTGCGTGAAAGGGGAAAGGAGGTGATGAGATCCTGCACTGCCCTGGAAAATTCCTGGTGCTGAGACGAAACTTTTATCCAGAAGAGTTTGTCAAAGATAAGGACGTAGGAAAGGAGAAAAGCAACGAAGAACACTTCAGAGAGATAAACCATTAGCTCCAGCCCAGTCTCCAGTAAATAAATTTACATCTCTAACTGCTGCTTATGACTATGCAGATAGAAGTACCATGTGAATGGCAGGAGAGCAGAGCTAACCTCACTTCTATGACTGTGAGCAGAGATAAGCATTAAAATTCTCACTTCAGATGAACTTCATTTTCTGAAACTAAATAAGGAACCTTCCCTTTCAGGAAGATGCTTTTGTAATTAGACCTTCTTAAGTAGGCCACCAACAGCTGGCTTACATCCTTCAGGTTCAGAATTAGTTTATAGAGTTTTGTGTTTTGTAAAGTTACACACTTAAGACACTGTAAAAACTCCAGTTTAAAAAAAAAAAAAAAAGCTGACTTTTTATAGGAGCAGAGAGTGCAATTGTAGAGAATCTGTGTGTAATCCATGCTGCCTTATAACTGCAAGGTCATTTACTAGATTTTTATCCTGTTTTAAGGCAGCTTTTAATTTACATTTGTGTCTTGTTCAAGCCCCTTCTCTCTGCTATGCTGTATTATACATAGCAATGTGATGGCCTCTTTGGAACAAATAACTATTTTGAAATATATGCTTTCAAGATAATTGGCCTTTTTGCTCTCACTTGTGGCTCAAACAACATACCAATCTGATTATTTCAAATAACAGACATATGCTTTGTTTAATGGGACGGGAGACTAATTACCTGTGAGAAAACAGAAATGGCAACCAGTCATAGAAATCTTTTCCATTACTGAAAAACATCATAAAATATTAGTCAGCTTTGAGTGTGATGGTTCAATAGTGGATAAGTGGGGATGAATGAGCCAGAATTGTCTCACCCTGACATACTCGACTGTTCAGGTACTGCATGAGACAAGTGACTGAGGCATGAACATGTGGGAGGGAGGCATTCTAGTTGCAGAGAAAATGTAAAATTATTTGAATATCAACAAGAAAAATAATGAGTGAGATTGCCATTTAGTTTAATACTATATAGTGAATTTAAAATTACTATAATATTTTTGCCCCTCAAGCCACAAGATATCAAGTCATTAAAACAGAATGCACTTATTTTCCCCAACACACACACACAAGGGTATCATCTAAGTTATTGTTCCCCAAATAGCTTAGATCAAGATCACAAGATTTAAACATCCAATTCATTTTCAGTGCTTTTAGATCATAGATTCCACAGAGCACAGTTCAGGGTACATTTCATAGTTACCTTAACAAGTTTGGCTGTATATACATTATTTGTTTACTTTGCTGTGTTTTTCTGTTATGTCTAAAAATCAAAACTAAATTGCTCAATTTCATTTCCATTTTCTCATTTGTGAAAGTACACTCATTGTTCAAGATGGCAATACTTCAGATGTTAGAAAGTTACAAAACCAGATTTGATTGCTATGCATACAGAGGAAAGCTGGGGACAACCTGCAGTATTTCTTACAGCCCCAGGGCCCCTCCTACTTTGTATGCTGTGGTCCTTTCTCATCCCATTACATTTGCAGGTCCAGGAACAAGTCTGCTTGCCTAGAAAAAAGGGCCCTTTGCAATATGGTGAACAGCCCTCACAATGCTACTAACAGTGGCATTTACTCTTCATGGTAAATATTTTACAATTGAAAAAAACAAAACAAAACAAAACAAAACAAAACAAAAAAAAACACTTGTATTACAAGTAAAATTGGAAACCCAGTAGAGAAAGAAGCAAAGTGAGTCTATGATGTAGTTCAATTTATGTTCCACAGCATTAAACTAAAGTTAAAACTGTGCAGGGAACAATAACTGACATAGCTATATTTTGTAATTATTGGATACGTCAGCATATTGACTACATGAGCCTCAAGTGTACTCAGCCTGCCCTGGCTGTTAGGAGTTCAGTGCTACTTAACTTGCATATCCAATAAGAAAAAGATGTTTCCTTTTGAAGCAGGTGAGAAAGCTCCAGCAAATTTAGATCATTCTGTAGATAAGGGGAGATTAAACTCCATAGGAAAAAAAAAAAAAAAAAGAGAAAAGTATAAAGCTAAAGTTGGCTCTGAGTTCTGCACTGGGAGCTGTGCTGCACTGGGAGCTCAGCTAGATGACAGAGAATTGTATTTTGCCCCAGGTAAATAATAGTCAGTATCTAAAAAATTTAAAAGTCATTATTCAGAGGCAAGTAATGATTGCCTTCAAAATTACTGTTCATTTTGTGTGGCTATATTCTGTGCTGGATGTATCTTCTGAAATCTTTGCCCACACCTCACACCTTTACCTATCTGTCAATGAAGTGATTTAGCAGGAATCAACTTACAGCTTGGCAGGTCCCTCAGATCCCAACTCAGCTCTGCCCAGACCTTGGCTCTTGATTGGTACCTATCTCTGCCTCTGCTGGAAGGAGCCTCAAGGTCTTCCTTACTGCATCTTACAGGTAAATAAGGGCTCACTCTGCATATACAGCTGCAGTGTCCATCACTAGCAAGATGAGCACGTAGCACAATGAGCCTGGAATCACAGAAATGCCTGTCAACGCATGTTTTGGGCAACACATGGGAACACAGGAAGAGAAGAAAAAGGACACATGCTCTATACCTTGGAAATTCTGCCATAAAATCTTAATCCTTATCTGATCCTTCACAGGCAACAGATCAGCCCATGCAGTGGGAAGTTCTGCTCAGTTTGGTAGTAGGAGAAATAACCAACAATTAGTGCAAGTGATCACAAGAGCATACAAAATGAATTTTAATAGTAGTCTAAATATGAACAGACATATTTGGATGTTACTTCACACACTCCCACAAAAGTGGCTCTGACTTAATCATAATACCAAGAATGCATCCATGCTGCAGGGAGACCAAATACAAGGCAAGAAGAGTAGGGTCCCACTGCCCCAAGCCCATTTTGCTATAAGGGGGCTTCCATGAACACATATCTCCTATAATTTGAAGACATAGCAACATCTGAGAAGTATAATGCAGAAAGTTAAGCCAAAAAGCCTCCTTTTCCCTAAATTCCTTATTTTTAATATAAAATTGCTATTTTCTCCCCTTACTCTGCAACCTGATTTCGCTACAGTTGAGGCCAAATTCCAGTTTGAAGAATTCCCGTTTGTCTGATTTCTTCCTCCAAAATCTGGAACAGCTGCAGAGTTTTACCTGACAGCAACCTTCTCGGAGAAGGTATCACAAAGAGATTGTAAGAAAATTATTTCAGTGAAGAAGTAAAGTATCAGGAAAAAAAAAAAAACACAGCTATTATTTTGCAATGTATGCAAGTACTGTTTTTCTAAGCTTAATTTAATCTAGTTTATATGGTATTGATCACAGCTACCATTAGACCTGACAACTCTTTTCTACTTTATGATTTTATTTTAGTGGATCTCAAATCTACCAGCAGTCTATAACACTACAGCAAGTGACCTGCAAGGCGTCTACTGAGCCTCATTGAGCAATAAAAACATGATGACCTCGATCAAATGTCTCAGCTGTGGTGAACATAAATCAACAAAAATTGTAAAGGTTGGCAATTATTTGAGGGCCAAGAAGTCTGTTGTGTTCTGCTTTAACAGGATGCTCTTGATTTAGATTGAAATAATTGAAGAATTAATCACATCTCCTACATATCACCAGAAGAAAGGAGAAAAACCATCTTGGAATATGTAGTTCAATATAATCTGAAATAGAAAAGTCCTTGCAGAAATCCAGTCTAAGGCAATGGCAAACCTCAGCACAGTATTAGGAAACATATCCTTATGCTACAGACCAGCAGTTATTCTAGAGTTGCTTCCTGGTTGAAGCACAACTTGCTTTGTTACTCTGTGCTCACTTGTGTGTGTATGACAGGTTTATACGCATTTATCTGTAGCCAAAGTGTTGGAGGAGATCACCTTCAGTGCTTTGTCCTTCATTCTGGTGAGATGCACTGTTTCACTACTGAGAGCTCTGAGGCACGTGGAAGTTGCAAGGCCAACCACCTAATCACAGGAGGTATAGGATCAATGACAAACAACACATCCTGTTTCACATCAAACATTCCCCATTCTGCAGAAGGTACTTTTCTGCACATGGCTGAGGAGCTGCTGGAAGACTGAAGGGTTCCCTACCTCCAGTGCTGCTCTTCTGGCACCCAACTCTTCCTATGCTCCTTGTGCAGCTGGTGGCCCAGGACAGAGTCAACATTGCCTCAAATGGAACAGTAAACATTAAGCTCCTTTTTCTTTAATAAAAAAAAAAAAAACAAAAAAAAAAAAAACACCACACTAGGGTTTCCCCTTTCTGAATCCCTGGTTCATATCCGTAAAGTTTCAGTCAAGTTCTGTGAGGGCCTTCTAGCAAGAAAGAGTACGTACACATGCACACACACACTCTTAAAATACTTACACACACATATATATAAAGAATAATGTTTCCTCTCATGTATAATGCAGTAACAGTGCATGTGTGTGGAGCACAGCTGATTTATGTACCTATGCACTGGCCACTCCCTTCAGATACAGTTGCCAAGAGACCCAAATAGAGCCTGTTTCCCCATTGCCATGGCAACACCAGGTGAGAAGCAGCATTTCCTACAAAGAAAGAGATGCTGCCAGGCTGAGTAGAGGCCAGGAGCAGGCTGTTCCCTGTGCTCCTTAGGGCAGCCATCACACACTGGCTTTGCAGCAGCGACCACCATGACTCATTGGAGGACCTCAGGCACCAGTGCTCAAGGCTCCCCAGGCGTGGCCCAGTGCAGGCTGGAGGAAAACATGGCAGCTGCCTGGGGAGGCTGGCAGGGCTGCAGGGCCACCCCACAAGGTGCAGGAACTGAGGGACCACAAGCAGCTGGCTTAGTACCTCCCATTTACACTGCCTTCAGCTGGCCCACCTGAAGGAGCTTTGTGATGTGGGAAGTGGCACACCTGGGAAAAAAAAACAAACAACACAACACAATGAAACAAAACCAAGCAAACAGTTGCCAAGCTTTTGAGCCTGCTGTGCCTGGAGTCTGAGTAAGCCTGGTCTTTCTCTGTAAGAACTGGTTTCCTCCCTGCAATTTTGGCAGCTGAGATTAATGCATTTTAAACAGCACGCAGGTTCACTTGAGTTGGTTGATTGGTTTTTTTTTTTTTTGTTTGTTTGTTTGTTTGTTTTACTTCCTCTTCTTACTTCTGAGTAAAATCTGACCACAGTAACAGAAAATTTAAAACATCATATTAGCTTTGAGGCATGTTCACAAACCTAAAACCTGGGTAAATAACAAATAACACCTCAGCCGCTCTCTATTATCCCAACCCACTTCTGTGTCTTTGAGAGTCTGATCAAGAAATGGATTGTGACCAGGTATAAATACCAGGTTTTAAATACGAGTTTTTCTTCCCTTGAGAGAAGATATCTAGGTGTGGATTATCTGCTATTAGTGGGCAAAATGGGTGGTGAAGTGAGAAAATGCGTTCTCACAGCTATCTTAAACACCACTGCAGAGAAAGCCTTCATAATAAGGTATAGTATACAGAAAAATGTACAAACCGTGGCAGCTATCTGATGACATATTATGTGCTCAAAGCAGATCAGCATCAACACACTGCCTGTTTCTGTCCATCCTCCCCTAGATCTTGTTAGTGCCTCTACTGAGGCACACAGAAACTCAGTCCTTGCCCACAGGGAACCCACCCAGAAGAGACAAAGGTAGCACTGAACAACTTGGTACTAGGAAACTCAGCAGCACAATACAGATGAGAGGGAAACCAAACTTCATTGTCTGTCCCTTTGCAGATTTGTTTGCTTGTTTCCCTTTCCAGGCATATGTATCTATTCCTTACTTAGTTAAGGACATTGCCTTGTTTTCTTGTCCCTCCTTCTCCACTCTCTTCTAACCCTTCAAGGTCCTTCAGCATCCTCCTGACCTTCTGCAGCCCTGTCTCTTGTCTTCCATGGGGCTCTTGCCCACATTCTTCTCCAGTTTTGCTAGCAGTTGCTTTCTCCTCAAATACATCTGTGTATAGTTGGAACAACTCCTTTGTTCGAGAAGAACAACTGCAATCTGTACTTCACTGCTGAAGACTAATAGACTAATTCTGTAATACATAAACAAAAAAAGCATAATATCCCTACAGGTTTGTGCCTCGTAGTTGGTAAATCTCATGTCTAATAGACATAAGCTCTAAGCAAAACTAGCTTCAGTTGCAGGAAATTCACATTTGCTTTTTCCTATGTGAATTCTCTGGTATATAGAATTGGAGCGTTTTACGACACAATCCTTCTTCTCAGGGGATACTTTAAAAGTGTCTATGCCCTCCACATGCATAAAGAATCACTTAGGGACTTCACAATAGTTAAATTACACATCAGCCATGTCACACTGGCTGCAGTTGGACTTGGGTTAAGAAGCTGGACAGGGTGAATCAAAAAGACAGACAGCCACTCAACTCAACTTCATATTCTTCAGGAAGTCCAGCTGACATCTAAGGCCATAGGCTTATCTAACATGTTCTATAATAACAAAAACAAAACTTACTAGAGATTGGAAAAGGGCCTGCAGTAATGGCACTCTTGTGCTGATCTTCACTGATGCCAGTACTGCTAGACTCTTTTCAAAAGAAAAGCTATATTGTTCTCAACTATTATGTATGTTTTTCAGAAGCAGATACAAAAATATAGTTTGTAATAGCACAAAAGGCAGGCATCAAAATCACTGCAATTGCCTGCTGGTTAAAGTGGCCAGCTCTCAATTTTCATCTAATATTTTATCGTGAACTTGAAAGGGAGAGAGGAATTAATTGTGAATTGGGCTCATGACAGGTTTATCTAAAAATTGTGAAATTCAACAAATAAATGTTTCATGAATTTAACAAAATTCAAATTAATACTTCTTGTGTCATGCCTGTCGTGCCCCATGCCTGTCATGCCCCATGGATTCTCAGCCATCAACTTTTAGCCTTTTTTTTTTTCCCCTCACTATCCTTTTCTTCATAATTACAAAAGCTTAAAGTTTGTATTAAAAATAATAAAAAGCTGAATTTGCCATATAATTCAAAGGCACCAAAAGTTGCATTAAGAATCATAAAAGATACCAACAGCAAATTTCATCTACTTTATAGATGGCTTTGCCTAGTACATGCTAAGAAGCCAGTCTCTTAAAAGTCTAAATATAGCAGAAGGGTCAAGAATTACAAAGCGATTTTTCTGATCAAAGATGTTTTAGATGTTCCTGAAAATAGATTTTTTGAAACCACTATTCTTTTGCAACAGAGCTCATATACAGCTTCTTTCTCAAACTGGGCTCACAACTAAGAATTGATTCTTTAATCACTGTCAGAAGCTTAAGTATTAAAAATTTCATCTTTGCCTTCTTTCAGAGAAGTGCAGTCTCACAGATCAGCTGTTCTGGCTTCACTGCATCCTAATCACACCCTGACATTTCATAGCAGTATTTCTGCTGCAATGCTCCCATTCAGGAAGACCTTTTCCTCATATGTTTAAGTTCACTCTGCATCTTTGCCAAATCGTGATTTTCAGGAAACGCAGTCGGAGACATTCTTTCATTGCAAGGAAGTCTTCACACATGCTGATTCAATACGAAAGACAGCCAGAGCTAATCAAGGGCTGCTGACAACTGAAATTTCACCAAGCTACCTTCTGGTATAAATGTCAAACCTCAATATATATGCAATTTATTTCCTTGTAACTTAAGGATTTCTTACAGGTATTTTTAAAACCTGTGAAACACTAATTAAAAACACTAATTAAAAGTTTGATCTACTTAATTGTTAGCCATTTCTTAATGGCAGCCAAACCACAGCTTCTTCAGTTATTTCCTGATTTCTACCTCAGTCCATCATCTTTCAATTATCTGTGTGAAAAAATGAAAGAATCCAAATAAATTAATTAGAGGCAGTGTACTATCTGGTAATAGCCATTGGCTGCTCCTCAGACTGAGAAACAGCTCTGAAATGCAGTAAGGAACTCAGTTGCCTACTATGACTTACATAAGCCTCATCCCACAAACCATGCTTACCAGGAATTCCAAGATTTTTAAATCCAAGGTTAACATTGTCTCCTAATCAAGGCAGCTGATGTAATCCCGTCCAGTTATCCCTGCAGTCAGGTTAGCATCAAAAACAAATCCAGTTTATCACAGGGAATCTTCAGATCAAGAACACTTGCCTTGTCTTCTGTTTCACAATTCCACCCAAAATCACAAATCCAAATTATGTTCCCATTTAGTGCTATGCTAAGAACAAATGGTCCTCTGTATGTAGGGTTATGTAACCCTGTTCAGCTGGCTATCAGTGATGACACCTGAGGGACTTTTAATAATCAGAGCTCACGGGAGGGCATTTTAAAAAATTAGAGCTGAGGTTTCAATCCTTCATTTTCTAATTAGTAGATCCTAGAGTAGGTGTGCATCATGTCACTTTTGGTTATACTTTCAATGGATACTTAGGGGTTATGAGTAATTCTTTGCACCCCAATAGATGTCTGCTTTTGGCTAAGCTAAAAAATAATCAGTTAAACACATTAAAAATGTTCTCTTTTATAAAAAGTCTTCCTACTCTGTGTAATGCATTACTGAGAAGCACTTGTAGCAATACGCTGTTTAGAATAATATAGTCTGACTCAGTGTAGAAAAGACTATCAGAAGTCTACTAAATTCTGATGCTTGAATGCAAGATCATTTGGCTGTTTCACTGTATGGCACCAAGGCAACACAATTTCAAGCAACTGTTAACTGTATCCTTTCAAATGCATCAGTGGAACGCTTACCATGTTTGAGGTGGGACTGTTCTAACAGCAGTTTCCTGCAAAACAAACTGTACAAGCAGGTTAGTCCAGCAGATCTCACAAAAAAACCAACATACTTGCTTCTGTATCAGATAAGCCCTTGCTTGTAGAGATGACTAAAGGTGACATAAAGATGTCATGGTGACAGAAAAGTCAACATCTATGGTTCGTATGGCTCACTCCTGATGATGGCCAGACTGGACAGCTTTCCAGACTTGGATACTGGCTACAAGCAAGCAAAGCTAGTGATATTAATTTTGTTTCCTTCCCCTCTTCCTTACTGTCTTCTGTTACTGGGCCTTCAATAAGGTCTCAGACAAAGGAAAGTAATCTGCATTCAGCAGCAATAAGAACAAAACTTTCCACCTTTTGCTGACAAACAGCATGACCGAGAACAGCAGTGAGAAAAATTCCCATGGAAATTGCACAGATGCAAGTAGAAAATTGAAAAGCGTTTTCCATCTAGCATGCATTCAGCTCCTCAAGGAGCATAACACCACACTGATGTGTTGTCAAGTGTGGCAACTCCTCTGCAGAGATACTGGGATAAGCTGAGTCAGTAAGTTTTATTTAACTGTCAGCCCTTCCTTCTGCACTGTGTCGAAGTCAAGAAATGAAGCCTTAACCTCATCTGACTCCCAACAAATGCTGGCCTATGGGGTACTTCAGGCAGGGAAAATGTAAGATGGTTTAGAGAGGAACACTAAAAAGATCAGTCACACATTAACAACGCCCGATTTTTAGAAAGAGCTGAGCCCATCCTAAGAAAGTGAAGATCTTCTGTGGGTTGGGCCAGAATAACCAATTACATTCAGTTTTGAATTTTTTCTCTCTGGAGATTTGTGTATGTTTTGTGGCTAAAATATAAACTCAATTCAGTTTACTTTGTTTACATTTGCTTTCTGAATAACCTGTTGAGACTCAGCCTCAAAACAAAACAGAGGATAGTTATAGTCTTCATAAAGCTAGGATTTCCCACTGAGAGACAGAAAAACAGACTGCCCCACCAATATTTGAATCCATTTCTAATGCTGTGTTTACTGGTGAGAAGGCAGAAAAATTGTCCTTCTGGCTCTACTCAAAAATACAAATTGACTGTGTTTCCAGCTTTCCATGTTCTTAGCATTATCTTATTCTGTCTCCCCCAGATGTATCCACTAAGAGGGATATTGCTGACAACTAAGAAAGAAAACAGTCTGACAAACTGTTCTCCACCAGTTTCCTTCATGAGGAGAGGAATACTGGTTACAGATGGGTTAATTATTACATTAAACATTATCCTTCAGGGAAGCAATGACAGGCCACTTTCAAAACTGTTTTTGCAGACATACTGTTACAGCTCTTCCACTTACCCTACAGCTAGAAGTCTTTAAGTGGCTCCCCTCTGAGCAGCCTTTCTGAACAATTTTTTCAAATGTAACTTTCTTCATTTGGGTAAAATCCTTTTCTTTCTGGCCAGGAATGTTTTGAATTTTATTTAGCTTGTTTCTGTGTTTAGCTGCCTTACACTTTTGAACTGATGGCCTGCTACTGCAGATGCCATTTTTGAGACAAGATCCACATGCAGAAGACAAACTTTTCAGGAAAAAAAAAAAAAAAAAGTATACCACAAATCCATATTTTTTATACATAGAAGACAAAACATTAATCTTGCATGTTTCAACATCTAGATCATTGAATGCTTGGATTGGAAAGGACCTTAAAGATCATCTAATTCCAACCCCCTACCAGGGACAGGATTGCCACTCACTAGATAAGGCTGCCCAGAACAAATGCAACCTGACTTTGAATGCCCACGGGAATGCATCCACAAATTATTTGGGTAACTTTGCCAGTGCCTCACCACTCAATAGATGTGGGTAAATTGCCTGCATCAAAGGATTTTTGAGGCATAATGTAATGAAATGCATTACGAACATTAAAATCCATTTCAACTCAAACTGTCTTCAGCCCCACCATGTAGGACCATATTATAACCAAACAATTCAGACACAGTCTTTTCTTTCTTCAGAAACTATCTCTGAGCAGCAATTTCAGAGAAAGGAGAAAGACTAAGGTTCTAAAACAATTTTATGCAGCTACCCATTGACCTAGCACAAGTCTAATGTGTTTTGCTTAAGATAGACCCAAGGCTACCTACCTCTGGATATGATTATTTATTTTTAATAATGAAATGTATTGCTAATCTTCACCTTAAGCAGGTACTGGGCACAAATGCATGCTTCATTTTACCTCATAGTGTAAAGGGCAGCAGAAAAAGAAGTTTTTCCCCTTAAATTACTGTATTGCCATTACAGCTGAATGCATGGGGGTACAAATCGCACTACCCTGTCCACCAGCCCTTGTTTGAGACCCCACAGTCCTGTGGCTAGAGATGTCTCAGCTCCAGCACCCTGATAAAAATGACGGGCACTCCACCTGGACCTCACGGACAGGGGCAGGGGAAAGGGCAGAAGGTGAGGTGACCGAGTGGAGGGGTGGCAGTGGGAGATGGAGGCTATGACAGGTCCCCTCCTCTGCCACTCTGCTGCCTGCACTGAGTCACAGAGTTCCCACCTCTGCACAGGCTCACCTCTGAAACATATGACCAGGAGTATGTGATTTCCATACTGATGAACCGCTCTAACACAGCCCTCCAACTGTTCCTCTTCCCCCACATGTTAGCTGGAAGCTAACATGAAATGAATTATTAAAATCTGTGTTAAAAAGCACCTCAGGCAGTGCTGCCACCTCTGCCTTGAACAGACGCGGATGGCAGTGAGGTGCAGACATGGCTGCCTGCTCTGTGGCTTTCACACGTGGCTCCCCTGCCTCCACTGTTCAGCATGGCTGACAGAAGCATGGCACTACTTCTTGGCTGGCAGCTTTTCTAGGATAGGTTGCAAATACTTTTTCTCCTTTCTCCATTTATTTTATCAGCACAATCCTTCAGCACATAGGGCCAATAGCCCCACAGAGCCCTACAGAGAAACCACAATGTCATGAATGTCATGGCCACAGGCCTGTGCCCTAGCCCCTCTGACCCCTCTGCCTTGGCTTAAAACCTCTTCTCCTTCTTCCTTTTTTTTTAAAAAAAAAAAGATAAATATCAGCTTTTTGACACTCATTTGTGGTTTTTGAGAGCAAAAGAGCTATTTTCACCTTTTGGTTGCATGTTGTCTGTGGAAACACAAGTTTTACAGATCCTTGTTTGTTAAAAAGGACATCAACAAAATCCACAGTCACAGCGAAGTTTAATCAAAGGCAGTTTTCTCAGTTTTCTTGCGCAGACTAAAAAAGCTTCTGCATGCTTCTGGCATTCTGCCATAGGTAAACATTAATCTGAGTTTTTCCACTGCTTACAGTACAAGTTTTTGCTTACAGAAATCACATCCTTGCTCATGTTTTCCTTTTAGCCACTGCTTTGGGCAATTGCTTCAGTTGCTTAAGTCTTCTTGTTCAACAAAGGGGCCTTGATGGCAAATGTCAAAAAAATAACATGGCAGAGGGAAGTATTTTAAAAATACTCAGGTGCTCGTGAATATGAAATAGCACCAAGAAGGATTTTCAAAGAGAAAATGCCTAGAGAGGAGCCTTGTTCCTTGTACATAGAAAGCCCAAGTGCTTTGATGGGACACAGAGGTCAGGTAGAAGGTCTCCCTGCTCTGCTACAGTGGGCAAAATTATTAAAGAAAAGTTTCTGATGTAGCTTTGACAGTTATGAATAGGAAATGCACTTCTGTGAATATTCTAAATCACTTAATTAAAATGAGCTATTTTTGTGAACACTTCTGACCGTGAGTCTTTTTCTTAAATATTCATTGATGATACGAAAAAAAAAAAAAGGCATGAGCAGAATTTATGGAAATTCATTTAACATCTGAATGACTAAGAATGAATGCTTGAGAACTTTCTACAAGATTCATTAAATATTTGTTACACATTTTTATTTCTAATGTTGGTGTGATTACCTAAAGACAGAAACAGATGCACAGGCACTCGTATCATATAATTGTTCGGTTATGACTGTAACTGATTATTCACATTATATGAGATCCCTGTAGATTTTCTCTTAAGAAAGTGTGCATCAGTCACAATTTGAAAAACACTGGAAATCCATCCAAATGGTAACAGCTTCTGCCCTAGGTCTGGTCCCAGTGCACATTTCTAAAGGCACAGAAGGGTCAGAGCTGAGTAACTAAGAAATAAAGAACAATCCCTGCTGCACGTGCCAAGACTAATGCTCTATTAAGTCCAGGAAAGATGACAGAGATGAAAGGAAAAGCACTAAGAGAAGAAAAAGCTCTGTAGAATATGCTGTTGTGGAAGCTGTGGGGATGATTTGGGCTGTGGAACTACTCTAATGTATGCCAGCGCCTTTTCTGGTTCCTCGTAGTGCCTGAAATCTTCAGGCACAGTGATGCTTAAACTTCCCCCAAATGCCTAGGCAGTGGAATGATTACCCTGAAGCATGGTCGCAGCTCAAGAGTCTTCTCTTACAGTACTGGAATAATGCTTAAAAGAACTAAGCAGATATCTCAGGGCATTTGAGCAGATCTTGAAGGACTCAGACATCAAGTAAGGACAATGACAAAGCTTTCTGATCTTCTCATTCTATTAAACTGCATTCTTTCAGAGCCTTAAATAGCAGAGTAATGCCTCAGGGTAAAATGGCCTCCACTGGGATTATAATGCATCAGTTATTTCATTATTCTTAAAAATATTTAAAAGAGGACCAATCTCAACACAGCTTGGTATAAAACAGGGGAAAAATGAAAAAAGGCTTATATTTGTGCTTCATCTTACATTTCTATCTTGAATGTATCTATATATATATTGTCCTTTTTCCTATCAAATTATCCTTTATCCAGAGACTATTAATCTCTCTAGGTCCAGTATGGACTGGACATCATGGGACTATTTAGGCCCAGTCACACTTGTATCAGATCCATGTTTGTAGGAGGCATAGTCCAAAGATATTTCTACGAGCAGGGCCACAGCGTGCTAGCATTGCATTGGCAATAATAGCAGTAGCCAAAGGGAGGACTTCTTGGCCATTTACCTAATTTCCATATAAGGTATCCCTGCCCCAGTAACTTTCCAGCATGGGATGGGAACGGGACCAGACTCAGTGCCTGCAATGTTATTGCTCACTCAGTTCCCTTTCAAGAGGGGTGGCCAGCAGGGACAGGGAGGTGATTGGCCCCCTCTACTCTGCTCTTGTGAGGCCCCATCTGGAATACTGCATCCAGGTCTGGATCCCCCAGTACAAGAAAGACAGGGAGCTGTTGGAGAGGGTCCAGAGGAGGGCCATGAAGATGATCAGGGGACTGGAGCAACTCCCTTATGAGGACAGGCTGAGGGAGATGGTCTTGTTCAGCCTGGAGAAAAGAAGGCTGTGGGGTGACCTCATTGCAGACTTTCAGTACCTAAAGGGAGCCCACAAACAGGAGGGGAATCAACTCTTTGAAAGGGTTGATAACTGCAGAACAAGGGGAAATGGTTTTAAGTTGAGGGAGGGGAGATTTAGGTTGGATGTCAGGGGGAAGTTCTTTACAGAGAGATGGTGAGGTGTTGAAACAGGCTGCCCAGAAAGGTTGTGGATGCCCCGTCCCTAGAAGCGTTCAAGGCCAGATTGGATGGGGCCCTGGGCAGCCTGGTCTAGTATTAAATGTGCAGGTTGGTGGCCCTGCAAGTGGCAAAGGGGTTGGAGCTTCATGATCCCTGAGGTCCCTTCCAACTCTTACCATTCTGTGATTCTGTGATTCTTTCAGATTTTAGACCACATATGGTCCCATTCCCACACAACAAATAAGAGTCCTTCCTTGCTGTGACTTCTCTATAGGGAAAGAAAAGAGTACGGCATAGCAAGAATGAGAAGTTGAACACAGCGCATTGTCCCACATTTCCTGGAGGGTAAATAAGTGGCATTAACTGTCACGTCAGTGGTGGACTCTTCATTCTGTAAATGCAGAGATGATGACAAATTACAATCTGACATGAATGACAAACATATCCACAATTGCATTAGACAGGATTAAAAATATTTAAAAGGGCAATTCATTTAAATCATTCATTGATTTAAATCCAAGCTAAATACTAAATAGGAGTAGAAGAAATCTCTCTTATTGGCAGATTATTCTATAGTGAATCAACGCGTGATCTTACGACTTCCCCTGAGGGAGCTGATCTTTGGATGAGGATATTCTCAGAAGCAGGGTGCTGGCTAACACCGACTTTATGACACAGAAGGGGCTCTCATAATTTATCTATTCTTTCTGTTTGTATTGTACTGCAGACTTCATCAGGCTGATAGGCACATGTTTAGACAGGCATGCTGGTTGCTACTGAAAGCCTTTCAGTACCCAGGGATAAACTGAACACATTTACCAAGGTTAAACAGGTCTGATTGCAATCATTCTATCTGTCTCTAACATGTTACAGGATTGCAAAAGGTTGCAGAATATGAATTCTTATGTACTCTAGCACCCCAGCTACATATATATATATATGTGTATATTATATATACATTATAATACATATTATATATGTATATGTATATGTATATATATATATGTATATTCTAGGGCTTAGTAAAGCTTCTCACAGATGGATGCAGACAAGGAGAAATACACAGAAGTGTAGAGCAGCTTGAACTCAGCTCCTGCCTTGCACATCTGCAGTTCTTGGTGATGAAGAGACTGAATTCCATTTCAAGGTCTGCATGTCCAGCTCTCCTGCACCTCCTGTTAGAGGAGAATGGGCACTGGGCACTGAGCAGGCACCTCAAAGCTCTCTAAAAATTGAGGCATCCAAGATGTGTACTTGTCACAGGAAGAAACAGAAATGCACAAACACATAAATTTAATAAAAGAATAGAAACTGGGAGACCTGGCTGCTATACAGAAAGCTTCTGCTTTCTGATAGAAAGTTCATTACTATCAAGATAGTCTCCAAAATAATTATAGTTAAGATGAATTGCTACATCCCTAATTAGGTTATACAGAACACTTTTAACCAATTCCATAAATATATTGGTGTTTGTCTGACTAGGCATACAAATGAACCTCATCTAAGATTCATACTTTATCAGTGTAAAAACATCATATCACATCTGAGTAGTTCACAATCTTTTATATTCTTATTCCTACAAAAACCTTTTAAGGGAATGATACGATTTACTAATGTATAGAGGTTAGGTGAGATATCCAAGGTCACTCAGCTGTAGGAGCCAGGAGTATTTTGATGATCCAAGTTAGTGCTCTACCAGTGGACAGCTTATCCACAAAAGCATCTGATGTACAGAAAAAACAGATGTAGAAATATAATAATCTGCAAATAGCTCCAATTGTTGTTCTCTTTTACCAGTAACCAAAGCAGGTGAACCAAAGGCATATTCCCTACTGATAGCTTTTAACAAAACCTGTTTCAGGAAAAGAAGATCTGTCAAAGGAAAATGAGACCTATGCCACTTTTAAGAGCTTCTGGAAGCCATGGTTGTATGCTTGCATTATGTGTTGCTATAGTAATACCCCTTTTCTATTCAAAATCTGCCCCATGCTAAGATCCACATCACAATAGTGGGCTTCGTGATTGCCAACCCTTTGTCTTTCCATTTTATAAATAATAGTGTAGCTCAATGCCATACGTGCTGTACCTAGCATCCTACTAAGAATATACTGAAGAAAAAGAAGTTATTTCCTTCATAAACTCAGTATTTAACAGCTAGGAATTTTTAGGAAGAGAAGGTAATACCCAAAGATCAGCATCCACTTAGTGGCTCACTCTGTTCATCCAGTCCTTTGGGATAGTTTCCATTTCCAAGCAATGCAAACTGCATTGTGTTACAGGGAGGTGATGACAGACACTGTAGATCACTATAGCTACCTGGCACTGCCAGCATGCTCTTATTCATTCTTGCTTGCTCACTTGCATAATGTGTACTCTTAGCATTGCCAGTGAGCACTTCAATAAATGGCAGAAAGAAGACTCCACTGAACAGCCCTGGGCTGACACGGAAGAAGGCTTATCCTCAGATCAGCATGGAGTCATCGCAACCAGACCTCCTGAGAGCAGAATGTCCATGATAAATTTGCTCCTCTTGTATTTATTATTATTGGCCTTCTAGTATTGACTGTGGTTGTCCCTAATGCCTTTTACTGGTGAGGCATTGTGCAAGCAGTGTGCTTCCCTTCATAGAGTGCACTTCTCTATGTGGGTGGGTCTGGGCTTGGTCTGTTTGTGCTGTCCTTGCATTGCAGAGGTGGGTGGAGATAAGATACTAAAAAAATTGTATTAAGGTTTGTGTTGTTCTGGTGAGGATGGAGCCTACAGTTCCCGTAGCAAGCCATCCCAGATAAGCAAATAATCTCACAACAGAAAACAACACTTCAGACAAGTACTAGGTAATTAGTAATGTGGAGCTTGTAGACCTCATATACTTTCTAGCTAAAAAAGCCTAACCTTTTGGGCTCCTTCTGTCTATGGATAGTTTAGCCTAAAACGCATGTGAACAGATTGCATCAGCCTGGCATCGAGTCCTAGGAGAAGTATTTATATCACTTAGTGGCACTACCTGTATGCTGTCCTTGAAGTTCCCACATTAGTTGCCATATTGTATCACGTCTCTTCTATTACTTCTAAGAATTCCAGGCAATGCTTGGATTCATTCCTGTGGAATTGGAGTTTACATAACTAACATTATTCTTACATTGTCCACAGTGGGATGCCCAGTGCTCCCAATAGCCCCATCACTGGCAAAAGCTGCAGACAGAAGGTTAATTCTCTCAAGAAGACATGGCTATTCATGATGGAGGACACGGAAAACTTGCTAGCCCAAATGTTCCTACAATTTCAAGTATTTGATGATAATCATAAGTTCAGACTGTTACCTACACCTCATTCTTTCAATCTGCTCTTCACTGTGAATCCCATACAACAAAGAACATCTTCAAGCAGACAAATGTGATTAAAAATCTAGTATTAAATTGTTTTACGTAAAGTCAATGGAATTACTCATGTACTGAATGCAATAATCAGTTTACTGGGTCTCTGCTCCATCTTGTTTCTGTTGTTGGTTTTACCTCTTTATTGTAGCTTTTTGCTGCAAGTTCTTTGCCTTGTAATTCTGCCCCTTGTTGAGAAGAAAGTCCTGATAATGCAGCTTAATATTTCAGGACCTTTCTATGTTTAAATATCCTGGTTTATGACAAAGGCACTTTGCCAAATAATATTTAAAAAAAAAAAAAACAAAAAAAAAACCTGTCAAGTGCCGTTAGTAAGTGGACATGTCCTTTTCAACATATTTCTTTCTACTTGTCAGGTGGAAAGGACAAAGCATGCTAGGTTTCTTTTTTCAATACTTTACACACAATAGGTTCTGAGTGACTTGTTTTGTAAATCACATTTTGTTTAAGTTCAGCTTTAGAGTAAAGGAAGACTAAGTAACTATTTAAATGAAGAAGAAAACTTAGAGCCTTACAGGAAATACTATTCAATGAGTAAGACCCCTTAGCAGAGAGAGCACAGTATGGTGCAGGGGGAATACTAAAAAATTGATCAGAAAGCCTATCTGTGTCACGTACGTTTAAATGAAAAATGTCAAATTTGAAATGTAGCACAGAAAAACATCTCCTGTCAAAAAATAAATCCCCAGATCACCCAGTCCAACCACATTAAATTAAGTTAGCAGCTTCAGAAATATTTCTGAGTCTGGCGTAAGGCTATATTACTTATAGGTTGTTGAGGCAGGCTTTTTCTGAAGAATCTTTCATGAAGCTGCTGCACAAGCCCTTTTCAAAATAAGGAAGTCTACTTCCTTCCCTAAGGACATAGGCATTAGACAGCACTGCAAAACTGCACATCAAGCTCAGCGTTATCCACAGCCCACTGACACATTCCCCTGCTCATGTTTGCTTCTTTGTGCCTGCTTAATGCTCTCCCCGGAATGCCTGTTCTGATTCTGGGGAGGGGAAGGGAAGGCTAGATGTGTCTGGACACATTTCTGCCCCAGATTTGTTCTTGTTTCAGCCAGTGGTTTATTTGATGTTTACTGCAAGGGTAATGCTATGTACGTGAGGCTTTACTGTGTGGACGAGGCTCCCAGTTGGAGCAATTGGCAGTTTTAGCTTCATTAATCATAACCGTTCATGTCAATAGTAAGATTCTTCCTGATCTCAGTGTAGCTAAGATTTCAATCTAGGCAGCCTAAGCCTGATCAAAACAAGTCTACACATGAGACAATGATCATCAGCAGAAAACAACTGGCTATGAGTCCTTCTTGACCAGACAAAAGAAATTGTGAAAAATTTTGAGTCAATGCCACTAAAGGCAAGAGTTCAACCTTGCATTCTGTCACACTGGGAATTCATGAATTTCCACTCAATCCTGAAAAATGAACTATTGTGTGGCATTAGGCAGATCATCTAAGTGCCATCTAATACCAGTTTTCCACCCAGAAAATGGGAATAATTAAATCTGAGCTCTGCAGAAGATAGAGTTATATACTACCTGTGGCTGCAGAGCTACATGTTCACCACCACTGGCATTCACATATTTCTAGTTAATTTTGCCAGTGCAGTCTAAATGTTTGAGACTTTGCATGCAGGAAGGAAATGCAGTTGAGAAAAACGTTACAAACACCTTGTCAAGCCCTGACTCATTATTATGGTGTTTTGGCTGTTTTTTTCCGTACAGAATTGTCAAATCTGAAAGAAGAAGACTAGAGGGTTAAATTACGGATTTGTGTGTTCACCAGGTACAAATCATTGCACTCCTGTGGACCATGCTTCACACAGATTCAGTTGCTCTGTGTTACATGCTGGTATAAATTCATCATGTCTCACTGGAGCCCAGGACCTGTTTTTCCTGCACTGCAACAGTGTGATTTCACTGATGTTAGTGCTGCTGCAGGGCCATTAGGAGCTCTGCTAGTTCAGGTACCACACATGAACAAAGGTTTCTCTCTGATTTGAATCAAACACATACCATGATTAGCACCACTGACAGCAGCCAGATTACATATGCACAACAACACACCAGTCAGTCACTCCAATCTACACTCTGCACATTACAAAATTGCTCCATCAGTTGCATTTCAGTAATGTGTTATTAAAATACATTCTACAGTATATAAAGCAGAAATGAAAACAGAGGATGACATACAGGAAAGGAAAAGATTTACACCAGCTAAATATTATTATTGATAATCCTGGCCCTAGAAAGTGATGGAAAGATCTTCTTCTTTTGCAGAGCTTTAAGCCCTCCATCTTACTCCTCCTTTGCCAACAGCTCTAAAAAAGTGCGTGAATACACCCAGAAGTAGGTCATGATTGCTAATATCCAAGGATACCATGTTTCTGTGGTTACCTTAGTACTCTCTCTTTTTTTTCTCCTCCCTCCTCCCTCCTAGCAAAGCTCAGCCCCCAATCTGCTGCTCCACACCAATGCCGCATTGCCAGCTGCAAAGCCACTGCTCCCGATTTACACCTGCATTGCTGCACTGCACAGGGCCTGCACCACAGCTCTGGGCTCACACCTGAACCAGCGGTGCCCATGCAGAGATGTGGGAGTTGCAGGGTGCTGTGACTGGGTACCACACTGTGTCACTCAGGCTGTCCATCCCCTGTCAGACTGCATCAGCACCTTTTCCCAGTGATGGACAGGATGCACCGGTCGAGACCAGCCTTCCCAAAACCACAGCCCAGCTACATTTGACAGGTGAGAGGTGGGGATAAGTGAGCTGATGAGTGTCAGGACATCCCCCTCACCCCAGGACATCACTGAGAGTCAATCTGAGAAATCAGATGCAATGCTACAGCATTACAGAAAGCCCAGTGCCCACCCGCATGGCTGAAAGGGATGTTTCTCTTGCACGTCTCCCAGCTAGTATGACATAGAATAGGCTCAGGCTGTGGACACAGAGACAGAGAGGCAAAGCTCAAGGCATAAACACAAAGCAAATCACACCATGGCAGCTGTGTACAAAATGGGCCGGCTGTGCATTTGAAAGCATGAGAAAGGAGCTGGCTGTGTGCAGAAAAGCAGGCTTCTGAGATGTGACAATTTTAGCACTGATTCATCACAGGGTAAATTTGCCACAAGTGGGGCTGGGCCACAACATTTAAAGGGCTCTATACTAACTTGCGTTTGGGCAGGTTTTGTATCAGACTTTTGCTCAAATTGGATGTTCTTTTCCCTTTTTTTTTTTTTCAGGATTCATGGAATTGTAGAAGTTACTAAGACAGACAGCTTAGCAGCTGTGGCTCATTTTCAGCAGTCCTACAGAGCACAGTAGCACTGTTAAGCTCTCTGACTCTAAATTTGGGACATATTTGCCCAACAAATGACATCAACATTTGTGCCCACCACCTCTCTCATTATACAACTCAGAGAGTGCCCACAGAACTGGGAAACATACTGGTCAAAACAACAGTGTTTGCAGCATTGTGAGCAGAGTTCCTGCTGGTACACACCAGCATATTTTAGGACCTTATGACAAGAAGCAGCTGAATTACTGAATTCAGTCATGGTTGCAGAATTCATGTAATACTTGTTTAATCCAGAAGAGTCCAGATGTTATCTACTCCACTCTGAGCATTTCCCAGTGCCCTTTCAGCCACTCTCTGACAGTATTTGCATAGAACTGTGTCTCAATTTTAACCATTTTATGTACCTGCCATATTTTAAGCAACTTTCCACTTTGTCAGATGAACACAACTGTCCAACTTTTACCAAAATCATACAACCTTCCTATCTGCCTTCCTGCGCTGTCAGCCCAAGAATCACCTCTTGGAAGTCAGCCTATTAAAACTTAAGCTGTAAACATTTTGACTTTTAATTATAGTTATTCAACATATGTATTGGAGGATCTTCAGGATTTGGGCTCAGTGTGCTATCTGCTCTGCAAAACAGAAGCTGGTAAAAAACAAGTCATCACATAAAACGGGTATTGTAACCACATTGAGCTGTTGTGGACATATAAGCTTTTCAAGGAATTCTAGGCAAAAAAAGACTATCATATTATATCACAGCCCACTAGCTTCCACCCAATATCAACTGTTCTGAATCTCAATAAAGTGTATATTTAACTGAACCTCTTGGAAAGGAGTTTAGCCCTGACCTGCACTTCCAAAGATGGAAGATTTGACACTTAAAGTTTGTTCCAGTCAGAAATCATTCCTACTGTTAAAATAAAATTTGTGTCTGATTTTTCATTTAAATTTGTCTAGTTCGCTTCAGTTTGCAACTACTGTATCTTATTATACTTTTCTCCACTAAATTAAAGTGTTCTTTAATACCTGGCATTTTCTCATCTTGAAGATACTCACACTCTAATCAAGCCACTTCTCAATCTTCTTTTTGATAATCTTAACAAGTTAAATGTTCTGAGTCTCTTACTGGAAAGTAATACCTCAAATTGTAATTCTAATTTTCTCAATGCATTTTTGGAACTCTTTCCTGCAATCGCATCATTTCTTTAACATCCTACTGAAAACGTGGACTCTAGGGCATTTTCCAGTAGCCCACTAGAGCTGTCACCAATGCCATTTGCAAAAAGGAAAAATCACTTTACCACAAAAAAATTATTATTCCCCTTTGTACTCATCCAACAATCACATTTAGCCCTCTTTTTAAATTAACATGTGTCAGCCATTGAGCTGTCCACTCAATTATTTATGGATTTTTATTTGTGATTTGTCTAGATATACTGACTTTAAATGTTCGCTAAGTCACACACTCATTTTGACATCTCCAAACCCTGAAAGTCAAGTAGTCACTTTAAGGATGCATTTTTCCATCTGTATGTTTATAACATACAATAATGCAGCTGTACATGCCTCTCAACCTGTCCCTTCTCAGCTCATACAGCTCACCATCCCCACCATGACCCAGAGCATTCCATGTCTGTGTTATCCTAACCAAACCCAAAAAGAGCTCAGTGACAATGCAACTTTTCAAATTGCATGATTCTGGCACTGAACTGAGAGTCAGTATCTCAAACAAGTTTTGCCTCAGAGAAAAGGCCATGGGTTGCCCCTTCACAGAGCACAGGATGATGTGATGAGCAAGGAAGGAGGCACCTTTCATACAGAGACACAGCAAGGGAGTGGGACAGAGGGCCAAATTGTGCAGCAGCCTCACCAGATGATGAAAAAGGCAGGAGACATGCAGGCAGAGGAGCTGCTGTGCTGTAGTTTTTTTGTGCAAACTCACCTTTTTTTTTTTTTCACCTTCATCAGCTTCTGTTCTTCAGCTTGTCACTGATTGCCATACCTTTTCCTCTATCCTACTCTCCCTTACAATGTCCCTTCTCCTACTGCTTTTATCCTCTACTGCAGTTATTTCCACTCATTCTCAATTAAGTTCGCTCTGCTCTGCCAAAGCTCTTCCTGGAAACAATATTTTTGCTGCTGCTTTCACAGCTTTCTCCTGGCTCCTGTGTGTCACCCCCCTGCCCTGTGTCCTCCTCCTCCAGAGTGTTTGAATGCCTCTGGGGGAGGGACCGCCTGGAGCTGTGTTCTCCTAGTCCCTGAGTAACATGGCCCCCCTGCTTCCTAATTTTATTTTAGCCAATATCCTAATAAATGTGACTAATTGTAGCAGTACTGTGATGTCTAGTAGGAGAGACTGATGAAATAATTGTGTAGCGGGGATGAAACAGCCAGGCTGATGGCGGAGCAAAGCAAGCATGAGCTGTGCCAGCCTTACATAACGTTGCAGGCTGAGTGAGAAGCACCCAGAAGGAATTCATTCCTTATCTCACACTTTCCTCCCCCTTTATTATTAAAAAAATAAAAAGATTATTTTCCTTTCCTACTGCCGCATGCCTGGTGTGTGTGCCCAGACTCTCAGTGGGGCAGGAGAGGTGGCTGCAGCTCTGCACCAGCACAGCTCTCGCTCCAGCTCTGATCTCACGGTTTGCTGGCTGTAGAGTCAGGTGTCGCTGCTAAAAAACAGTCCTCTGCCTTCTAATTCATGCCAGCTTTTTTTCCCATCTTGCGGCAGATAAGAAATATAATTTGAGTTTCAATATGTGGCTGGGGGTGCTTCTATCGTTAATTAGTTACAACCCTTGCCTGGTGCTGACACTTACGCTGCTTTAGATGGCTGATATTTGCTCACCACCTTTCTGAAAGATTACAAAAGAGCCATGAAAATGAGAATGGGGGGATGGACAGACGGACAGATGAGGGATGCCTCTATTACAAGGAGTGAGTACAGAAAGCTTGGATTAGGGTGAACAGCTGGTGCGGATTCAATAATCAACTGCTCTGAAAGAAAAGCCTATTTTTTCTCATCCCATGGCATTAGAGAACAGGATACCAGAGCTGCCAACCTTACAATTGAAATCTGCCCACGCAGAATAGCAAATTCCCCTTGGCTTGCATTTAAATGCTCCTGGCTCATTATAACTCCATACAGCCTTTAATACATACATGTGGTCGGCGTATTATCCTGCAAACAGAATGCTGCACTGCTTCTCTCAGCACGTCTCTGCCTTCGTTTCAACACCAAAGGAAGGGACGGGGCGGGGGGAGAGAAAGGAGGACAGGCAGCTTATCGAGTTTACAGCTGCTGCTAAGAACATTGGTTTGATCCTCGCTGCTGGTTAGGACTCATTTCCACAGCAGGCAACAGGCAGCGGGTCAGGACATTGAGCATTGGCTGGATGGGCTCAGGAGGTCACTCTTTGGGATAACACGGCCTGTGACAGGCCACAGGAAGGCATCCTGGCCTGCACCCACAGCTGCCAGCATGCAGCAGGGAGAGCAGTCAGTATTTAAGCCTAACAGGCTGTTTATTTCCCCAGATCTTCTAGTAATGATAAACACGGCAAGGTTACCAAAGCTTCCTCCAGCAGCAGCACCTACTGTTCACTCTCCTTCTGCTTCCTAATAGCAGGACTCCATCCTGGCCCAGGGGAACAGCCCCAGAGGCCGACATAAACCCCACCCCGTGCTCAGTGTCCCTGGCTGCAGAGCTGCCCGCTGCTGGGGATGGGCTGTGACCTAAAGAGCAAGAGTTCATCTGAACATGATGGTGACAAACGGGACACCAACCAGCTGCCAAGCAGGAACATTTCTCACTGCATCCTGCCAGATGCAAACAAGAGGTGAAAAGCTCTATACATCATGCTTGACCCCATGAGCCAACTAGTCTCTCTGCTTTTCAGCAGGAGTAGAGAAAATTTTATTTTTTAAATGCCCTCTTTATTTTGGCACATCAGCACGAGAATGACCAGAAACCTTGTTGCCAGTGATTTTGATCTGTAACAGGAAACCGAATATTCGGGGGAAGAGAATCTGAAAGCTTGGACCACAGTCTTCCCTCAAACTCACTACTGATACTCATGTCATGTTCCTGTTCATTCACAACCCTGGTTTTGAAGGGAGAGCAGTGCTTGTCCCTGCTGCCCCAAATGCAAGGAGAAGAACGGAAGGGGCTGCACTGAAATGTGTCAGCTTGAGTCCCCCCTGTTCTTCTCACCAAAAGGAAAGGAAGATATTAATGCAGATGATTTTGTTACATAAATACATGTTGTATCAGGGCCATTTTTAGCATTTGTGGGGGCGTGAAGAACTTCTCCAAGCTGCGTATCTATTTCATAGGATTCAGCTGAACTGAGAAAAAGGACAGAGAGTTTTAAGGTAAAACATCAAGATACATTTTGTTTAAACCCACACAATTCTGTACAGTGCTCCAAATGACAAAAAAGATTTCTCTAGCACCTCTCTGGCCTCAGTATTGCTTTGTAATGTTTTGTAAAAGAAAGACCTCTTAGTATAATTTGATAAAATTAAGGACAAATTAGTCATCAAATTTCAAATAATAAGTGTGCCATTTGGCATCAGACATTTTCAGTTTCTTTACATTCTGCATGGCTAGAACATTCAATTAAAATAGAATTTGAAAATCCAGAAACCTAATTTGTTGTTTAATCTCAAAGTCACTTAGACTTCAAATAGATAGATTTCTATTCAGGAAAGAGTTTGTTTTTGAATGAAGAATAAAATCTGGGGGCTTTTATAGCAAATCAAGCTCACACAATACAAAATTCCTCTTGACTTCTGAGCAGTTTTCTATCATCCTTTTCACCTCAGCTTCACATCCACTCCAATTCTGGACTGAACATGGCACACAGTGCCCTTGATGTGTCCATCAGTGCAGAAGCTAATGGCAGCCTCAGTACGGCTGTGCCAGCTGGGGACATATTACATCCACCCCAAAAATGTGCTCAGTTTCTTCTGTAGGCATAAGTTGAGCATGGTTGAGATTGGCAAGGGAAAAATTGGATTTTGCACTCCTTCCACTTGGAAGTGTCCAGCAACTGGAGAAGCAATGTGATCCTCCAAGGTTTTTTGCCTGTAAATGTTTCTGAAAAAAAAAAAATCTTGTTATCTATATAGTCATGTAAGAACATTTTCCTTCTGGACAGGGAAGAAGCTTTTGGAAATCATGTGTCACTTAGAGAAAGGCACTGTCAAAAGGAAGTTTCCATGGGATTACCGAGTGCTGTAGTTTTTGTTTCTCAGGTTCCAAAAGTATCAGACTGTTTGGAAAGGAAGAACAAATAAAAGGACAAAAAAACCTAACTTTTCATAAGTCATCTGAGCTTGGAAAACTGGCTTGTTTCTGAATAGTGCCTACACTCCATGTTTGTTAAATCCCATCATGCAATCCACAGAGTAGACTCCAGCTGGGTCACTGATAGCTACATGGTGCTCAAAACTAGAGGGAGAAGGAGTTACCTAAAAACAAGTTCAATTTATTACTTGGAACATCCCTGACAGCCTTGGCTCAGAGTATTTTATTAACATGGAAAAGAATTTTGGTTAAATTTCATTAAATCAGACTAAGGTATGTCCATATTTTGTACACTTCACATTTCAGAAACTCAACTTTTCTGCAACAAATGTCAAGTTCCTCAAACTGATGCTTTAAAGTTACCCTGAATCTGCTGCCCCCTTTAAATTACTGCCCCAAGAAATTCATTCAAACCTCCCTCTGAACTAGTGGTTTGAATGGAAAAGATGTCAAGAATTCATTTTACTAGTTAAAATAGGGCTTCCTGGTGGTACAATAACAAAGAAGACTCAAAAGCCCCAAATTTGTACCTCTGTACTCTGTCTCCTCATTCAGTTGATCAGTTTACCTTGGATTTACTCCAGAGACACTCAACTCCAGCTGAAAACCAATTCTGCATGTAAGGAGAGAAAGATTTACTGTTATTGCTCAGTATCCATCAAAGAAGGAGACAAGATAAATGCAATATATCATAGCAGTAAGGATACCTGGGTGACCCAGTAGACTCTAGGGCCCAATTTTGGTAGTGGTGTTAACAGCAGGAGGTTGTTCAGGAATTTGGAGAGATTCAGACAGATCATAATCTGTGAGAAACAATAAAGCTGCTAAAACTATGCTTTGCACACGCTAACTGCCCCAAACCATACTTTCTCTTTTTGGAGGAGGAAATAAAGTGAAGATCTTCCGGATATGCATCTTCAGACAAAGACTAATATCCATTTACAGTAATAATGCACTCAGCATGAGAGAAAATCAAAGTAAAATAAGGAAAGTCTCATCATTAGGAACACTTCAATTTGATTCAAAATAAGACGTATGGAAGAAAAATGCTTCCAGTACCAACTGTAAGGACAGTTAAATACACTGGGACAGGTCTTTTCCACCTTTTGTTTTCACTGCACACATACCATTTCCTTGATACACCTGTTTTCTCTAACTGCTTGCAACACCACAAAAGCTTTTCAGCTGACAATAAAGACGACGTCACAAAACCCAAACCTCACCAAACAAGTCACTGTCAAGCAGGTTAGAAATGAACAGAAGCTGCAAACAATTACATCATCATCTGAAAGTGCTTCTCTGCATTACAAAAGAGAAAATAAGCAAGGTACAAAAAGAAGGGAGAATGCAGTTCAATGCCTTCAGCATGCAGCTTGGTAGCAGGATCAGATGAATGCTGGAGTTCATGAAGATTTCACCACATTCAACATCTGTAGTGGCAGTCCCAGCTGGATACAAGACCTCCAGGCCAGCTGGGAGCAACTGTGGGCATGATGGTACCCCAGGTACCTCAACAGTGTCCTTCACTTAAGGTGCTCAAGTTAGGAGCTTTGAAGTTCTTGGTCCCTCTCTAAGACAGGAAAACTGTGCATCAAGAGGTATTGTTTGCTTTGTCCCTATGGTCATTTTTCATGGAAGCAACTGCAGCATAAGCAGAAATCACATCCTTTTTCCCCATCCCAAACCATCACATGGCGAGCAATATGGATTGGGGTCACTATCTAGGATAGAAAAAGCTCTTCTGAAACAAAACCAACCAAACTACCAAACAAAATCTGCAGATACTGGATAAACTTAATCAGCGTAGTGGAGGGAACAAGCAGTGCCCTGACAATGGGATCACTTTTTTTCTCTGGAGAAATAAATCATCCTCATGAGTTTCTGTTAAGAATAGAGAGGTGAATTGAACCATTCTGGAGAACTCTGACAGATTTCTCAAGGGCTGGGAAAGTCTGAAGGGCAGCATGAACTGACGCCAGAGAGGAAAACAAGTAAGTCACAAAATCATAGTATATCTATGAGAAATAGAATGACCTCCACTCTTCTTTCCTCATCTATCATTCTTAGAAGGAGAGAGGAAAAAAAGCATTTTTACTATGTGACTTTAGATCTTTTTCAACAGACACAACAGAATATGTTTTGTTGTCGTAACCTACAGCCGTCGGTGGTTACCTTTGTCCCAGTGCGTTGCTTCCCTCACAGCACTGTACAAAAATGACATTATAAGGACAAAGACACAGAATTAATTTAATCACTTTAATACATTATTTTCCTAATGACGAGTGCTTCAGTGTGCCCATACAAGAGTTTAAGGCATAAAGTTTCCTTCGATAAACGTTTTTCTCTTTATTCTCATGTATCTACCCTAGACTCTTCATCTAGGCATTAATGTATATGAATAAATTCCCATCATGTTTTTTTGCTATTGTCATACATGGCTGTACACACACATTTTTGCCTCGTCAAACACGATCAAAGCTTAGCTGTATTTGATAAATATTGCCTAAATTCTATTTGATAAATGCTCCCTCT
The DNA here is from genome assembly GCF_019232065.1 of Centrocercus urophasianus. Lineage (NCBI taxonomy): Eukaryota > Metazoa > Chordata > Aves > Galliformes > Phasianidae > Centrocercus > Centrocercus urophasianus. The sequence continues at coordinate 37,116,219 of NW_024884586.1, read as the reverse complement.
AAGATCTTTCCTCTACAGCGTGAAAAGTCAATGCCCTAATTTTAAGTTGCCCTTTGAAAGCAAGCCAATATTCAGATGGATATCGACTCCGGGCCTGCTGGTTGTTCTGCAGCAGTATTTGGAAGGCTGCTGTTTTAATGAATGTGCTAACATTTGATACACACACAAACAAAATCAATAGCACTATTTTTAAAAAGCATGTGGCTTTACTAAGTACATTGACACTACCCTGTTGTTCAGAAGTTTACTAGAAACCTCCCTATATGACTAAATTGATGCATTTGGCTCATTTCTCTACTTGCTTGCCAGAATGCAGAACACGGGACTTCAAGGACATTGAAAGTCAGCCTCTGCTGCAGGAAAAAAAAAAAACTTGTTTAAGTTTGAAGTGATGTGATAGCCTGTACCTGAAACTCCCCTGCAGTTGTCAAATCTTCCTATTTCTTCTCGCTATTGTCGTAGAAGAAACCAAAGCTTTCCACATCAGAAATTCCTGGTTCTGTGGCTTCTGAAGGAACTTGGTGACTCTGGGCAGAGAATAAAATGTACTTGTAGCCAATGTTGAACAAAGTCATTCCTGCTCTTTTGTCTTCAGTAGGCAAATACATCAAGGTCCTTGAATCCAAACCTTGGATCTGCCATAGCCCACCTGCAGTCAGTAGCTGTTTTTCAAGCAGTGACTGAAAATATCCAATCTATGTGAGTGAACAGGCTACAAACCTCAAAGGGAGAAAAGTGTGTAAAAAGTAAATCCAGATGAAATTCTAATGCTGTGTGTGTATACAAAATTTTGAGAGATGACAATTTTGAAATTTTGTATATATAAAATATTTTGTGTATATATAAAATTAATTATACATTATATATATAAAATGTAGGCATTCTCAACAGAGTTTCAGAAGATATTCACTACATGGAAAGTTTGATAATTCAAAGCTTTACAAACAATATTTTTTCATCCAGTGAGCAATTAGACAGTGAAAGTCATTGTCACAGCCTGTTAGCCAAGTGAAGAATAGAAGATTCAAAAGGAGATGAGGTATTTTAATGTGTTAGAAATATGAAATAAGCACAAAATAAAACAATTTTCAAGTGAATATAAATTACTGTGCACTTAATGGAGCATTAGCAAGGAGCTTTTCTTAGTGGCAGATTACCACCATTTACCTTCTATGCTGCTGTTTCTTGCTTCATCCTTCTTAAATACCTGTTGGGGTCTTGGCCAGGCAAAACACTGGGAAGACTGGGTTGTGGTCACACAGCAACTCCTACCTCCTTAATGCACTCCCCTCCTGTGTAAGAATAACTCAGACTATACAGACTACTCAGACTGCTTTATGGGTTCATGCCTCTGAGCAGGAGGCTCATGGCTACGTTGCTCTCCAAGATGCCCACAACCCCACTGGCAACGCATGCAAAAAAGCCCATGCCACAGCTGCAACTCTGCAAATCTTCTGCCTTGCTAGTTAGCTCAAAGCCTCTGATGATGCCATTGCTGCAGCAGTCAGCCCAGATCTGCCATGATACTTTGCACTAAAATGCCACTATTCCCATTTGAAAGAGACACTTGATATAAACAGAAAAGAACTGAATTATTCAACTTACTTGTATCAAGCAAGGAACCAATGCCAGTGTTTTTGAGCCCTAATAAACTGTTTTAACCATACCTTCAAAGACACTGCAAAATTAGACTGCGTTAGCCCCTCTGCATCTATAAATGTCTGATTCTGGAAACGCAGAGAAGAAAAAAACTATTCTCCCCTGGACACCCAAACAATATTGTGCAAACAGGAAAGAGTGGGAGGGCAATCTCCAACACAGGTCTTTCTAATGAAAATGTATTTGCGAAACAACCCAATGAGGAGTTGGCAGGAGAACACAGGAAGCCATCTATCGATCCACAGCTCCTTTGGACCCCGCATGATTCAAACTGAAGCAGCAGCTTCCTACAAGAAGGTCAAAGCTGTGCATAAAGGTGTTATGCCATGACACTGTGCAAACAACATAGTGGTGAGGCATCAGAGGCAGCACTGACCTTGGCTGAAGAAAAGACCCCAGCAGAAGAACAGAAGCCAGTAGAGTCAGAATGGTTGTCAGTGTCATGGCAGGACACAGCAGCAGTGACAACTGCAGACAAGCAAACTTGTAGCTGCACCCAGATCAGCTCGCTGAGTTGTGAACATTTGCTGAATTGTTCCCCACACTCTTCTGTCTCATATTATTTAATCCACCTCAGTAAATGCAGCCTTTAACAAAAAACTCAAACTATTACAGACCGTTCCATGGCTTGGGCATCACATCAGGGTGTCTAGCATGCAGATATTAGGTTATCTTCTGGGCAGGTATGCATCAAATCTAACCTGATAGAGTACCAGCTAATTTTTCTCTTCAGCTGACATGCCCTTCCACACATAAGCAATATAAATGTGCACATTTCTGAGCAGATCAGTAGACAGTATCACCCAGAACGAGGGCTGTGCTGAATTTTTGAGCTCCTTCTAGTCCTCAGGCAGTTTGTTCAATCATGATTCATTTTAAGCAGATGATTTCCACCATGATGGACAATTTCTTCCTCTTATATTACATGATCTTTCCAACTATAGAGGAAATTTTGGCACCTTTTTTTTTTTTTTTAAATCTGTATGGATACATCCTGCAGGTTGTAAAGACTCCTCTGGATTATTATAATCAAGGAGATCCCAGAAAGGGAAGAACTGCAATATTTATAGGCTCAGGTTTTTATAAGAAATATATAGAAGTTGAGATCAATAGGCATTTCTCTAAGATCTAGTACACATAATTTACCACTGCTACAAAAGAACTAATAGCAGAAGGCATTAATGTACATTACCCAAAATCACAGATTTGATTAAAGCACTAAGAACACTTCCTAGAGGCTCAGTTGAGACGCTTTGTAGAGCAAAATACCTGAAAACAGTGGTAACAGCCATTCAACGAAATGAGGCATGAGGATGAGAATAAGGATCCCGTGGCCCAAACCAGCACATATTCAATGTTGCTAGTGAAGGGAGGATAGCAAAATCTGCCCTAACAGCAATGGGCAATATTGTAGGAGTAGGCCTACAGAGGAAGAAGATCTGTGAGAACAGAATAAGGCAGAAAAGAGATGTGAAAATGGCCTAGATGTTGTTTGTTTCTATAATAATTGGACAAACAAGATTGTGTGTGCATTTGTTGTAAATACATGATTTTGCTTAGCATAAACCTATTCCAAAACATTCCAAAGGGGAAAATAAAAGGAAAAGCAACTTGTAAGGGCTCTGAATACTCACTAGCCATTCAGGCCAGAAGAACCACAGTGCCCGAAGAACATCTTATCATATCCCCCTGCTTGCATTGCACTTCTTACTGGCAGCCCTTTCATCTGGCTCCTGATGGTGAGGGGATACCCATGTAGGGATCCCACATTGTTACATTCTGCAGGGAGTGTGCTGCATTGGGATGAGCAGGACAGCAGCATACATCTCATGCTGCAGCGCTGACTGCTGAAGCTGAAACTCTGGCTCACATTTAGCCAAACATCAACCAACACCCCCAGGTTCATTTCTTCCACACAGTCTTCTAGCCATGCAGCCACTCTGCCCCAAGCCTGCAGCATTGCCTGAGGTTGCTGTGGCCAAAGTGCAAGATCTTGCTGAGTTTGACACATCATGTCTGATGGCCAGGTTTCACCAGAAGGAGTTAAAATTTATCACTTGGCAATTAAGGAAAGCTGCAGAAGAATCACCTTGAAGCTGATGTAAGTCACGGGACTCCTTAAATCTCTTCCGCACAACCTGTGAGCTTTTTCTCCTCAGCAGCCTGAACCCAGCTAACTGCTGGTTCCTCCATCTTGGCAGCTCTCTGTCCAGCTCTTGTGACTTTGGACATGCTCCCCTTTGGCCTGGCAGAATAAAATGTGACTACTTTTGTGCCAGCTCAGCATGCTGAAATAGCAGAGCACCAGGGCTGACAGCACTTAAATGACTTGAGGAAGGAGGCGGGGGCAACAGCAGGGGGAAGAGAGAGCACAATCATGGCAACCAGCTGTTATATGGCTGAGGCTGTTGTGGTACTATAGGCCAAACTGTGAAAAGCAATAGTTTTCTTTTTGTGAAATGAAGGCACTAATGCCAATTAATGGAGATGAGGCAACATTTCTGGTATATGTCAGTGACCTAAACATCTGCTGCTACACTGCAATAGAAGAAAAAAATTATTTGGACTATCTAGCATCTACATTACTTGCTTTCTTGTTAACTGATGAACTTCTTGCAAGATACACTTTCTTTTTGAGAATCTGAAGCAATTCTTTGCAGGCGACAATATACATTCACTGCAAGTGGGCACCAGTGCAAATGAAGCTGCTAGTGCAGAAAAAAATTACACCTCCTGACAAATAGCCTCTCTCCGTATTAGCAATTTCTTAAAATAACCTGTTCTCCGCAAGCTGAATTTCATGTTCATGTTTGAGCTGAACACTGAGAGCGCTACAGGAGCTGTAGAGGAAGCCTGCCACTGTGCTGCACCACCTCAGCTCAGCCCTGCTGAGCATGGGAAGACCAGGCTCCAGAACTGGTGGGTTCCCCCAGCTGGCAGTAATACCAGGGTATTACATAGGCATTTGGACATCCCATGGCACCTCCTTATCTCAATGAATTTAACTTCACAACACTCTTCTCAGTTGGTTATTGCATTGGTTTCCCTGAGCAGAAGTCAGGTAAGTTGTAGTGAACAGTTAGTTAAGGCATGAGTCAGCAGCAAGACAATAAGGGGAAAAGCCATGGGTTTTGTAACAAAAAGGAACAGGAAGAAAAAAAAGAGAGAAAAGGAAAGAATCATGAAAGGGAAGATCAAAATGAAAGCAAATACTGGGGGTAGAATAGAAATATGTCTCATAGGTCTTCATCCCAGGTTTCTCAATATCACAGCAACAGTCTCATGTAAATCTCCTAAGCTCAATCTCACAGTTTTTTACTTTTTCTGAACCCCCCTACTCCCATTGGAAAGTTATTTTGAAAGCCCACTTTTCCTGTGGCTAGAAGCCTTTTAATTTCCAGCCTAATTTTATTCACAACCATATGTCCATCTGTTCTTGTGCCAGCTTTGTACTGTAGCTTAAATACTTTTTCTCCCTCAGTGATGTTAACCTCTCAGTTCTGGTTTCATGCTCATCTTAGCTGGTTCTGTGTATGAACTGCTGTCAAGCAGGTATTTCCTCACCTCCCTGCACATGGTAGCATGGACACATCTTGCCTCTCTGCCCATGTCAATGGGGTGACACTGCCTCCTCTGTACTGGCACTAGGGCTGCTGATGACAAGTGCTACCACTAATGCTCATACTATAGCTGACGTGATGGCCAGCCAATTGAGAAAACTCAGCCAGCTGAATATCAGCCCAGAAAAGATCCCTCCCTGATCCCACAGTTATTCAACCACTGGGACAAGGTAGGTATCAGGAATATGCAACAAGGAAAGAGAAAGGTGAAAAAACCCAGTGCTGACAGCTTAGACAATAACCAGAGCAAATCAGTTGTGAATCCATACCTAAAAAGAAACAAGAATTCATTCTTATGCTTTCACAACGCTGGATAAGAAGTCATACTTCTAATTTCTTCTTGTCAGGTACTTTGTCTGCTCTCCCCACATGGCCTCTGCATTTCTTCCTGCTGGAGCGTGTTGTGAACTGACCTGCACACGCTGTTCTGGAGTTGATCTCACAGGCATTCATGCTTTCCCTTTCTGGGTTAGAAAAAAGTTAACCTGACTTGTCCTTAGATTCCATTGAGAAAGACAATGAAGAGATATGAGAGATCAAATGGGGAAGGCAGAGAAAGAGGGCACAACTGTAATCTGGGATAAAAGCAGAGCCCAAAGGTTTCCGACAGTCCTGGAGATTCTCGCAGCTGAACCTGCCCAAATGTGCTCTTTTAACTTCCCCGGAGAAATGCTTACTTAATCAAAAACTTTCCCTGGTTAGTTGTTTGAGCATCACAGTAGCAGGTAGAGAAGTGGGATGGACCGGGCAATGGTAGAGCCTGAGCTAGTAACTTCCTTACATCAGACGGATGCCTCTGCTGTTAAGTGCAAGAAATGCCTAACCACTTACGTGTGCACTCAGGCATATGTTTATGCATGTTGTTGACACAGAGTCTACAAGTCCCTCCAGATCATATTATGTAAAATGCAAGAGGTAAACAAATGAACAGATTTCAGAAGAGTAATAGGAAAAAATATAAGGAGAAAACCTTAGATGAGGCATTTTTTAAATGATTTTAAGTGCTAACATCTGACAGGTTAGCTGGTCTCGCCCATAGTCATGCAGCACAAGTGATATTTCTCCATGGGTCCTTTGTTTTCAAGAAGGATGTAGAATTCCCAGAGTACCTCTGAGAATTCAGCACTGAATCACTTCACACCTGATGACAAAAATACATCCAGACAGGATGTTCTTCAGCCAAAGGACGTCCCTCTGCCTAGCAGCTGAACTGTACAAACCGTGTGGCAGCTTTGACGCAGGACCCTAATCCCAGGAGCTGTGTGATAGGGCTTGCCTGAGGCCACGGACTGGCAGCACGATGAATCTGCAGCCTCCATGTGCAGAAGTTTCCTCTGGATCATGTCAATCACACATGGAAAACACTACCACTTCCTTCCTTCTGCCTCACAAATTGCCTGGCCTGGGGCTGTATCTCTGTCAGAAAAGGGCTCACCAGCACTGGGCAGCACTCCTGCAAAGAGGCGCAGACTTCCTGGTGCGTGATGTGGTGGCTGTGCTGGGCAGGCCCACGTGGCAGAGTCACTGCACACCCACAGCCCACCCAGGCCTCATGCATGCAGTGAGCCTTGCCTGGGGGACACCTCAGCTACATGCATACATGCAGTGACGCTGCTCTTTGTCTGCAAACACCATCTGGGATTTCTGGGCTTCTTATTCTGAGTGGTAAAAGAGCATGTCAGGGGAAACGTGGATGGCCCTGCAGTCAAATGTCTGCGTTCAGATTTTTCTGCTAAGGTTTTGCCTTTTGGAATATGTGAAATCTTTCCCTTAGATTATCTTTGCCTGATTGCAGAAATAACTATTATTTCATAGAAACAACTCCCCTCACACATACACAAAAAGATGAAGACAGCTAGGAAATACATAGGAGTTACTTCTAATTCTGTTTTAGAAAACCCTACAAATGTGAAAATAACCTAATCCTTAGATTTAATGTCATATTAAGGGACCAGAGAGATACACAGTTGCTCTGCGTCTGGATTATCTGATGAAGTAAGGCCCAGAAGTACTGCTTGCCAACCACATACATAAACCTGGTTTATCACGTTCTCCACAAAGTAGATTATATTTCTGTGGTGCCCTTATCCACATGTTCAATCATCGGGACTGCATTACCTTTCCCAGTGACCTTCCTACTGCTCTTCCAAATTAAACAGCCAGGCATTAGTCCCCAGCTTCAGCTCAGATAATTGGCTGTGGTACAGGTGGTGCAACCAGGAGCAGAGCTTGGTAGTGGTGACAAGGTCACTTACCTCAGAGGAGAGGAAAAGCCTCAGCAAAGACCTTCACCTTCAACCTGCTGTGCATCACCACAGAGGCTCCACCACTCAGAGCACTTTGTGCTGAACCAGGGTTCTTCCAAGAGCAGCATGAAGCACCTGAGAGAAAGGGAAAACAAACAGCAGTTTCCCCACTGCTGCTCTAATTAAATCGTTAATTAGGTATGTGCAAGTGTGGATGAGTTGCTGCAGACTGAGTTTGAAATCCTCATGCTAGTCAGAAAAAAGACAATGGAACAGATTTAGGTTCAGTTTGAATTTGGTTGGAATCTTACTATTTTATCTAATAGGATTTTCTCCTGTGCTGAAGGACTTTACCAGTTTTACAGGTGTTACAGCAACTCATCTCCTTGTTCTTATTTAGCTGTTTGAGCTGTCAAATCTGGGGCATCTGTGTCTTCTGCCTACTAATCCATGTCCCTTTGGCAGCCTGTGCTATCCCAAGGCAGACTTCAGATCCAAAAGAAACCCTCAGAAAGATCCTTCCTGCTGAGTCCTAGAAAAAGGCAGACTACAAATGCTCACTATTTTACATTTTATCATGTATGTTAAAGAAGAGGAATGTATTTTGAATGAGCTAAAAACTCATATTTTAACATTCACAATAGTTGATAACTACATTATAACAGAAATTCCAAGATATTTGAGAGCTCTTACCATATTGTCCCAGCTGTGTTATCTGTAGAGAACACGATACAGCTATGTAAAGCTGCTATGATGGCTAAGTATATTCAATTATCTCTGCTAGTTCTGTCTCTCCTATCCATACTCTCCAATTTATCTCAGCAATTGCTAAATATTTTAAGCTTCTTAAGTTAATTCATGCATGCATTGCAAATAAGCATGTTGAGGAAAAATATGGCTATTTTATCTACCGCGACCTATGAGTGTGAACATACCACTAATCTGTGTACAGCTGTAAGACAGGTTCCTTCTCCCCTTACCCTTCCCCTTCAAAAAACAAACTTTAGAAAACGGGTTATGTGAACACATGGATTTCTATAGGGAGCCAATGGAACAACGTGTACATTTGCAGGTTCACAGTAGGCTCCCACAGTCTTGTCCTCATGCACATAATAGGAGCTGGGCCAGTAGAGAGGCTAAATGGGGAACAAATGGATGCACAGCAAAGATGATGTTGGTAGAAAATGCAAGAACCTCATTCTGTTTCTTTCAAAGGTTTGTGCATAGTAATTCCTCACCATTATGATGTATGTAGCATATATATATGCATGATATGCTTGCTAAAGAAACCCTGTCTGTCATCACCAGAGAGGCCTGCATAAGTGCCTTTATTCCAAGAGCCCATTGGAGTTTAGACAGTATGGCATCCATGAGTGAGGAGAAAGAACACCAGCTCTTATGGTAATGAAGATTACAGTGAAGAATGAATGGGATGAATGCCTGGTGGCTTATCCACTGACAGCAATTCAGAGGATTTTCCCTTACAACAGCAGCTATAGCTAGGTTTCACTAGTTTTCTCTGCAAACCACCTTAGCAGTTTCACAACCAGGCCGAAAAAAATCTACATGGAGATAAAACCCTCATACCATGCTTCTAAGCAAATGTAAAAAAGGGCCCTTGTTTCTGTGTGAAACAGTCAGAGGTGAAACAAAAAAGCCCTGCAAATACACATATAAAAAGCTATATAGTTAGTGTCTGAGTTGGTACTCCAAGAGCTCTACGAGTCAACTAGATTAAGTTGATTTATCCCATCTGCTAATTAGGCTTGTGAAAATTAACATCTATTTTCTAGCACTTTCAAGCCAGTTTGTAGCAATCTGCAGCAAAATATGTATATATTTTCTGTTAAGTACTGTGGGTTGTCTTTAGAATCTGACAGAGGTGAATGATACCCATTCACTTCCAGAGGTCTTCTCCTCAAGAATATAAAGTGGCAATTGGCAACAGTAGTTCTTCCATCCCTTCCTACACAAGCTCTTCACAAGCAGTGAGGTTTTCAACACTCCTCTTGCTACAGTGGAGAAATGAAAGACATTGCTGAAATGTCTGTCACTCTACAGACCATTTATCAGTCCTGAGAAAATTTTTGGTCTGAGAAATAAATAAATAAATACATACATACATACCTACATACATACAATTAATTCTTTTTTTCTCCTGATATTTTGTTTTCATAATTCTTGTTGTATCAAGTTGTACAATAATTCCAAGTTATTGTACCAAGAATTCCTTGAAAACTATAAAAGGCATCTTCATATTGCTGCCCTGGGGAGTGATGGAGTCACCATCCCCTAGATTTTCAAGAAAAGGATAGACATCACACTGAGTGACATGGTCTAGACTGGTCACAGGCATGGGTTGATGGTTGGACTAGGTGATCTTATTGTCTTTTCAACCTTAACGATTCTATGATTCTATGATTTACAGAGTTATTTGTAGAGCAAGACGATGTTTAACCTGCGTGTCCTCACCAGCTCTACCCTGAGTTTATGGTAATGGAGCATCCATCTTTACCATCCAACGAGGCGATTATAGCCTTGCTCACAACCTTTGCCTTTGAAGGCTTGGACCTGAAATATTGCCCCCTCTGAGGAAGAAGGGAGATCATGGGAAAGCTGACAGTACTGTCGACATTCTACTAACTGTGAGCATGAAGCCTGTCTCAGGAAATTAATACCAAGCATCTCACTTAAGTGGCATTTTGTTTGGGACAAAAGCCAAGAAGTATAAATATTGCTTTGGTCTATTCATCACTCACATGACTGAGCCCTTTGTTTTTAGCCTGTGATGAGCGGTAAGGATAGAAAATCAGCCCCAGCTTTGAATTTCCTGCCTTTTGTCAGTTTGTGTCACACCCATAATATTATTCAAGTGGGGGGTTTTGTGTGTAACAGATAAATGTCGACAAAGCCCCATCTAATGCCTTTTAGGTTGCTAGGAAACCAACTCTGTAGCCACCACAGAGATATCTCTGGCTAGGGGCTCAGATAAGCTCTGACTTGTTTTGATTAGGTGAGTTTTATTACAGAAAAGACAGCAGCCTGCTTGACATCATGAAAACGTGACCTGTTACAAAAATAATGGTGCAAAGATCATTTACTGCTCACAAGTTGCATTCAGTGGAGGACACTAAGACTACTTTTCTAGCCCACCAAATCAATGCCACCCAGAAAAATCCACACCTCTTAATAAAGGTTTCCCACAGTCCCTTAGTACTTGGAGCAGATGCTGCTAACACCTCTGTGTTGAAAAGTCATTATTAGTCTGGCTTTATTTCATGTGTCAGGAGAACAGCAATATTTGTGGTCTGCTGGGCAGAGGAGATAACTAAGGATTAAATTACCTACATTCTTCCCTCGGCTCTGCAATTTTATGATTGTGTTAGAGAATAAACTTACGTGAGTTCACCTGTTTCAGATACTTACGCAACTCTGTTAATGGAGGAGGCAAAGTGATGCGAGTTTCTCAGCTTGTGGTGATCTGGTGCTGCTCAGGAGCACTGATACTCTTCTCCCTTCAGACTGAGTTCATCTCTGCCTGCTCATGTTATACCAGTGTCCTGCCCCTATCTACAATATGTCCAACAGGCATTCGGTGGACTAGCGTGAACACCATGCCTTCTGGTTTTCATCCTTCACCTCCTTACTGATGGAAGGTTTTTCCCATGACCTGTCCTACTGCAGTTCCAGCAACTTGTCCTGTTCATTGTGCACAGGTAAAGAACAGATTATTCCTTCCTCTCTGTAGCAAACTTCTATATGTTATCCTCTCTTCCTCAGCCAAATTTTCTCTAATTGAAACAGACTAAACCTTTTCAGTCTTTTGTTATAGGCTATACAACAAAACCTGAACCTCTTTAACTCCATGCTGGTTGCCAATGAAGGCAAGAGAAGTATTCTCCAAGAGCTGTGAGCCATGCAATTTCTGTCCACATTGTTGGCAATAGCTTGGGATCTCCCCTTTTATCAGAAGGGGTTCAAGCAACTGTATCTGATGATATATAGGATTGCCAATGGGTAGTTGTGCTGAGTCCAAGAGCAGCTGAAGTTGTGTGACAGAGACCTTAGGACCATGCTGCAAGCACTCTCTGGATTTTCTTTGTGATCTAAGATCACATTTATGTATTTACATGTATTAAGGTACATGGTTCCTTGAAGTACCCTCATGTGACAGATGCAAGTTGTGCCAGTTGGCAGACAATCCTGCTGAATTGCTTGTAGGATGTATAAAGGCTCTCCATAAATTTATGCCCAGTTACATGAAAGGTTTTGTTTGTTCAGGAAGTATATTCAGCCAATAATCATGGCATTGTTAAAGAAATCTCTATTCATCAATCTATCTAAGTAAAGCTATTACAGGAGTTAAAAAGTGATCCAAAGGATGAAAACAAACAGACTCTTTCCAGCTAATTGGGAAAGCAAGTTTCAGAATAATGAGTTCTGTGCCAAGGACCACGCAGCTGAAGTGTTTCAGTTGGGAGAACTCAGTACAGACAGGTACCTTCCACACCATTCAGTATATAGGTTAATGTTAACATTAGGCATTGCACATTTAACTCAATAGCCTAGGAAGCAATGATCTGGTATGCGTCCCTGCTACCACTGTTAAACCTTGGATCTGTGTACAGTACTTGAACATACCCTCATGTACTGAGAACCTGCCAGAGAGGATACAAAACGCCTGTTTACATTCTGCAGCTTGCTCGCAGAGCAGCCCCCCAGTGCCCTGGCTGATTTGGATAATTTGGCTCGAGTCTCTTGGGAGCATGTGAACCATGACCACACAGCAGAGCTCTGGGATTAAACCTGGTATCTTGCCAGTCTCCACTGCTGTCTGCAGCTGGGGCTGGGCATCCCTGCACCTCCACAGCACTGGGGTCAGCATGCACTTGCCCCATGCACTGCAGAGAACCATGCTGGCCTCTTCCTCAAAAGGTGACCAAGACCAATGAATGTGTACAAAAGCCTTTGTTGCAAAAACACACCACCTGCTTCTGCTGCCATTGCTTCCTCAACACATGCTGCCAGAGCCCCACCACAAAGAAACTTAGCCACTGGGGTGCAGGAAAAACAAGCTCAAACCGGGGCTATGGATGGCTACACACAGCAGCCCATTAGAACCAGTTTTGGTCAGATGGTGTTTGTTGTGCAGTACCATTGCCTCAATTACGTTCTTGGGTCTTAGCTGCCAGCCAAGCTGTGACATAGCAAGTTGTTACATCAAAGTGCTCTTGGGACCCAAGCATTGCTGCAGGCAAACAAGGATGGGAAGCCTCTGTGGAAAAGGTTGCGCATGTATGCATTTGTAGCCTTAGAGAATCTCACCTGTCTCAAGGCTTGTTAAGGTCCTGGACCTCGCAGACTGAGCATGATGCTCCAGTCTCAAGTGACAATGCAGCACAGAATTTACTGTTATGGCATGTAGATCCAAAACTAGCATAGCACGTGACAGAGGCATGTATGTCAAGCTGCACCAGCACGACAGCTGGTATCACAGCTCATTACATGTGCAGCCTTTGTCTTGGTTAATTTGAAGTCAAATTACTGCTGCAGGCCCAACCCAGCACATCAGGCTGGCCTCATACCTTCTCAACTCTGCCTCCTATAACACTCCCCGCAGAACAGACCTGGGCCTCAGCCCAGTTCTGAATTCCTTCTTGCACCTCACAGACTTTCACATTTTTTTAATTACAGATTTCTCCAGAAAAACCTCAAGTGGCTAAATTACAAGAAGATGGCTTTAGAGGTCCCCAGACTTGCACTTTTCATGCCAGGTAGGATCTGACAAATGCCAGAGCTGACAAGAAATTTAACAAAAAGTACCCCTCACAACTCATCCTTTTTATACAAAAGCTTATGGAAAACACAACAAAACCATAAACTCTGTGATACAACTGGTTCTGTCAGAGTATAAAGATGAACATAACTCATTTTCTTAGCTTTTTGTTCTCCAAAATAACACACTCTCCCTGTATTCCTCAGGACTCACAGAAACACAGATAATCAGGGATTTGCTGTGTACTTGAGCTGTGTTTTTCAGCCTCTTTAACCAGCACCTCACCTAAATTGCTCGGACAGCATAGATGTCTGTTGTCAAAAAGATCACAACATTAAGTAGTGATTTATCATGCCCATTGATTCAGCTCTTCTTTCCCTTACTCGAGTATCATAAACATGGCTCAGAAACAGGACAGATACTTTCTGGAGGGTTTCCACAAGCCTAAAAGACAGGATCCAACACAAAGTAAATGGTTGAAGTTCAACCCAAGTCAGTGAAGAGTTTGCCCAATTTAGAAATGGAGTTCTCAGAGATGCCAGCTAAACCTATTCACATTTGCGGAAGAATATCTGATTTACACACTTTCAGCATGCCTGATACTACTTCTACCATGAGGATGAACTTTTAAATGAGATTAATGATCTCTGGGTCACAGCGATAAAAGATTGATGAGGTCCTCACCAAAATCAATTTACTCTTTCTTCCTACAAAGGGTTGCTGTCACTCTGCTACATCTCAAACTAGGTCACAATTAAGACGATGTAGTTTGATCTGTTTTTCCCTGACCAGATGCTTTAATTCAGTGCCTACAGTTTGTTGTATACAGTTTTCTGATAACCTCAAGGGAGCTTAATGGTAGCAGTGCATTAACCCACTGATGCTAATCTGCAGGATCAGGTATCAGGATATGCAAATGAATTAAACTAGATCTTGTTTTCAGAAGGTATCATAAGATGCCCCTTGAGCTTCATGTGCTTTTGAACATAATTTGATGCATTAACATTTAATTTCTTCCAGGTGGGGTTTACCTTCCCCTGAGGTAAAGAGCTTACAGTGTAACACAGATCTTGTGCCTGCCTTCTTGTTCTTCTAACAAGAAACGCAAGATCCAGTTTCTCTCTCCTCTTCCTTCCCCCACTACTTTCCTCCCACAATGTTTTAAAAACCTACAGCAATCAGTAATGTGAGAAAAGTTGTTTTGATCCCCTTAGGGCTCTGTTCTCACTGAGTGACTCTCTGATCACACTTGCTACCTTGATGTGCCAGTGTTGTTGGGATCTAAGCAGCGGTTTTTCTTTTTCCCATCTCTTCACCCTGTTAGTGCCATGGGACAGCTATAATAGTTTCTGGACTTGAACATAACAACAACTAAGAAGAAATTTGCTCCAGAGACTCAGTTCAAGGCTTGTACAGATCCCGTTAACTGCTGGGGCAGGTTTTGGGATATTAGTTCATTCAGTGGGAACATTTGTCCCATGCAGGCCCCCCTCAGGACAGTTCGTGGCTTCACAGGTCTCCACACTATTTGATTTATGGAGTTCCAATGACCTGAAACAATAGCCACTGCCAATAGCTAAGATCACAGATTTTAAAGGTCAGTAAGGACCACTAGCCTTCATTATTCCAGAGGCCAAATAATTTAATCCAGTAAATCCTGCCTCAAATCCATATCTTGTGGTTGAGCTGCAACATATATTTTCAGAAACCGCTCCAAAGTCAACTTAGAGATTCATTTTAATGAGGTATCCCACCAAGCTCTCTGTATCCCTGAGCGCAGCAATGCATATGATGTGCTCACATCTCCCTTCATACACTTGAGTTTTGCTTAAAACACTGAAGTCTTTGGTTAGAGCAGAATTGTTTACTGAGCACTACCAATGTGTTCTGCCTTGCTTAAGTAACGGTTTTATGATGTAAATTAGACAGATAATACTATTCATAAACGATACTGCATGATCAGATGGCAGACTAAGCTTAGAGAGATAGAGATTTCCTTTTTAATTAAAACTGCAACACTTCTGTGCAGTGGATTAACACTGAAAGGGTCACTGGAGGAAGGGAATTAAAGTAGGATTTGACTGATGAGAAAGTGGCCATTCCCGAGCAATTTAGCAGCATAACAACTGTGCCACTTCTCAACATCTTCCTTGAGGGACATCTAAGATTATATTACCTTGAGTTAAGCCCTAAAAGTCCTTGAAATATATTAGTAAAATATAATTCTCATTTTATTTTTATGAAAATTGGGATGTAGCAGGTTGAAGTAAAAACGAAATCATCTTTGCTTTCTTTTGCAACATTCATCTTGACAATGAGAATTTCTTTTTGGAAGTATCTGCTATTCAAGGCTCCCATCGATCCCTGCTGGAGTTGGGGGATCTCCAGCAGCTATAGTAATCAAGCTCCAGTCATTCTTTTTAAGCAAGTAATGTTTTTCCATCAGATGGTGTATGCATTCAGCAACTAAGCTGCAATACAGATGCTGATTTTCAATTCCCACAACACCTAACCCTGATGGCTGGCTGGTCCCAGACGACTGTCAGGAAGCAGCATCCACATATGTGATACTGCACTGAAACATCCTGGCTTATGATGAAAGAAACCCTCTCAAGTTAGAAGGATCTTGAATCATACTGATGCATATCCACCTTCATTTAGGCCTCAACATGAATTTCTCCTGGTTAGATTTTAACTGCTGTTCAGCTGACATCTGCTAACAAAGCAGAGTATAATGGATGGTTAACTTCAAATCTAAAACTTGCACATGAATTCTTTTGCTAAATACCCTGCAATTAGACAAGCTGAGTAAGGCAGAGACTGCAGTATTGTATCACTAGAAAACAAGCAGGGGAAGAAATCTGAGCTGCTCTTGTTCCATTAAAAAAAAAAAAAAAAAAAAAAAAAAAAAAAAGTAGCTCAAATATTTCTCTCTATATTCCTTAGATATATAAGAAATTCTGAATCCGCCACTCACAAATAATAAAGTTGTTATAATTAAATCTCCACATTGTCTATTTACAGCAGTAGACTAAGACATCTAAAAAATCTTAAGCGAATATGAGTTTTCTTCCAGAATAGCTGGCTGTTGGAAACAACAAATCCACATTAAGATAGCACAGATTAGAGCAGCTATTTGGTACTGAGCCTCAATAAATAATTTGGATAATCAAGTATTTCTGTGCTCCTCCAACCCCCCATCCAAAAAAACAATATATATATATTGTTTTATATATATATATATATATATATAAAACCCTACAAATAGGATTATTGGGAGGATTAAAAAAAAGAAACTAAATTTGTCACCTAAAATTTACTGTGAGAAAGTGACTTCATCCTCCCGAATCTTCTGTATGAGGCCGTCTACAGGAAAGTAGGAAGTCTCTAACACTCAGGCTGCAGGCTGCTCCAAAGGGACTAAATTTACTCTGAATATTGCCACAGCACAACAGCACCATCCTCCTCACAGAGGGTCTCTTGACAGAGGTGAAGAAGATTTATAACAACAATAAATGAAATTATGCTTACCCCATTGAGAACCTCAAAGGAAATCAATTTTTAGTTTGAGAGAATAACTGAATAAAAGCCACATTAGGCAGCATAGACTCCTCAAGACTAGTTACAAGCAACACTGAATATTCACACATTCAGGAGCTCGAAAGAAAGCCTTAAGCAGGCATGCTTTTCTCCCAGCTCTTTTCAAAACCCGCATTAGAAAAATGATGAGCTTGCAGCTGCAGGCAGCAGCAAGAGGACCTGCACCTCTACCTGAGCTCACCTACCCCCATCACTTTGTTGCCAGCAAACACTGCAATGCAGCTGCGAGCACTCTGCACTCGGCTAAGTGTTTGCTTGTCTCCCGATGTCTGTGCCAGTGAATATGTGCAGGAAGCTTTAATAAAGCAAACTCTGCAGTAGACTGCAGAGCAGACTGACGAACAGCTCCAGTAGCACTGAGATGTGCCAAAGCTCTCTGCCTCCCCTCCTCCACGCAGCCCATAAGCCTGATAGATGAAAGCTGTGACCAGCATCAGGTGGTTAAAATACAGTTCATTAGCTCACGTTGCTTGCTGCCTGCTTGCTGTGGAAAGACTGCAGGAGCTGCTCATGATGATCACATGCTGAATCTGTTCAAAACAGCTTGTCTCCCTTATGCCAATCCCGCCCTTTAAAATGATATTAATTAAGCAAACAGCTTTAATACTACAGGTAAATAGTATGTAATCAGTGATTACAGCAGCAGGCAAGGGTGTGATTTCACCAAGATTTGGTGAGATGGGGCAGAGGATGACTTGGTCTGCATGGCTGGGGGCTCCAACTGTCCTGCCCTGCTCCTTCCCCCTGTGCTCCCAGGTCCTGTTAGTGTCCTCATGCCTTGTACCAGTGTCACCAGACAGATATCTGGGCTGCAGAGAAAATCAGTTTCCCTCTGTAATGACCCACTGGGGAAGAAGATGAATTTCCCTAACACTGTTTTGGGAGCGAAGGAAGGTTTTCCCAGTCTGCAATCTGGATGGAAGGCAACCTGCAGTACGACACAAATGTCACAGTCAGCCCAGGCACCAGGGTTGGACAATGAGGAGGTGGCTGGGGACAGGGCAGCACCCAGACGCTGATTGCACAGAGCTTACCTGGCTGAATAGTGTTTACCAGAATGAGATAGAAACCAAACTAATAGATTGTCCCAACTCATGTCCCCACACTCCCACTTGGTATGTTTGCTTCTTTCCCTTCTGTCTTTACTCCTGCCTTCCCACGTGAAAACAGCAAAGTAATGTTTATCTGTTTTGCAGTCCTTTATAATGCCTTATAAAAACATAACCCAGACTTCTGGGCCAAAACCCCATTTTACAGCTGTAGAAAATGCAGCTCAGAAAGGTAGGGTGACTCAGCCCAGATTTGCAGTCAGCCCACATCAGAATGGTTTTTGGGATGCATTTTCTTTGGCTCTCAAAATAAACCTTGCTCCGCTGGCACCAGAACTTTCTATGGAGCCCCAGCTAACCACTGTACTGAACTTTCTATCTTTATTCCCTTCAACATGCATTTATTCTTTGTTCTTCAGTGTGCTGGACGTTGCAGGATGTAAAGCAGAGCATATAGCATTGTTCGCTTCAGCTTTGTGCTGGTGAAAGAACAAACACAAAGGAAAGAGAGGAGAAAAGGGGGCACTTTCTTATATATAAAGGCCCTGAAATCCCATATGGAAAAAGTCTATGCAAGTGAATAAATGTGATTCTAAAAGCCTATTGAATTTGAGAGAGAATGATCTCCTTCCCACATGGTTTTCAAACAGCATAGAGACTGATGTAGCGTTTGAGCACCTAGAGAAAAGAGATCAGTCTCTTTTCAATTCTATGGATTTATCCATATAAGACTATTGCTTTCATTTCCACTAAGTGCCTTATGGAAAAAAGGCCTAGGGAAAAGGATGAAAAGATAACTGGGAAAACAAAATTGGTTGGTTTGTTTTGGATTTTGAAGCAGTTGCAGACTAGCAAGCATTGCTATTGCTTTCTTTCCCTGATTTGCAGTGGTATTACATTTGTTTATTTTGTTTATAGGCTTTTCTGTGGCAATTGTCATTACAGCATCAAGCAGGGAGTTTTTTAAAAAGTGTGAATGCTTGCCTAGATGTCTTTCTAAGATGTGTGCCTTGCCTGAATATTTATCTTCACTATACATGCAGGAAGCTGTGCTCAGAGAAAGGCAAAGAGAGACTTCATGATCATTTATCTTGTTGGATGAGAAAGCGGTAGCAAGTGAAACAGTGGTAAGTACGGTATCATCCAAAGCCTCTCAGGAGAGGAGAAGGCTATAGAATGCAGGAGGGCCTTTTCTGTGGAATGGCTGCAGAGGCTCAGTTGGTCTGCCAGGAAGGGCACAGCTGTGCCAGATGTGCAGCAACACAAGTGCAATGAAATCCAGCACAGCCCTCAGGTAGGCTGATTTCCTACACTGCATTCAGCAGAAATGTTCCCCAGCTCTCCTGCACATATGCACATTTGCGTAGGTACATTACATAAAGGCCATGCTTACCCTGGAAGCCCAGAGGGAACATTAAATGACTGCGTGCGCTGCTGCTGACGGACGGTGGAGTGCCCAAAGGCAGCTTTTCTGTGGTAAATTTCTGTCAGATTTTATATGCTACAACATCTGGGCAAAAAATTGGAGCTAACAATCAAATGGGACAGCTTGGCTATGAGCAGTCACTCCAATATCTTGACCCTGATCATCCCCCTTTCCTTCAGACAGTACCAAGCTTGGCCTGCTCACTGAGGGACTGCTCACTGCAGCTGTCCCCAAGCTGTGTGGTCTAGTTGGACACCAGAAACAGTTCCCTGACTGCCCTGAACAAAGTGTATGCAGGAGCACTTGGAAATGTTGCTTAAAACTGTCTCTTCTTTAGAGCACCATCCTCTCAACTACCCGTGCTGCTATCTCCATCTGAGTGAGAGGTCCCTTTGCTGCTGGTGGTGGATACACAGTTCCATCCCTCAGGGAAGCTCTTTGTGCTTGGTGGCAGGCAGATAGACCCAGAGCAGTCAGCTCACTCCTGGGAGATCATCTGGGCCAGGAAAAGTCATGTAGGTGGGTAGCAGCAAGAAGAAAGACTGGTCTCTCTGCTCCTGCCTTTCCCCAGGCCCACTCACAGAGGCCTTTCATCTCCACAAGCTTTTGCTTGTCCAGCCATAAAATGGGGGAAGCCATCACTCTTACCTTGCAGCAGGGTTGAGAGGCTTTGTTTTTTCATACTCATAATGAATAAATGGCAAGCACTGTGTTTTCATTAATTACTGTTGGTCTGCTCACTGTGTGATGGGGAAGGATAGCTGTGGATAATGGAGTCAAACCCTGACAGGTAACAAGAGCCACATCCATCACAGAAGCTACTCCCATGTATGTCATGGCATGGCAGCCTGCACTCATCACAAAACGTGACTCAAAATGGAACAGCACGCTGCATCATTTGCAGCTTCTTGTCCTTCAGATGGCTTTTTTCCTACGCTCATACACTGTTTGCAGAGGGTCCTGGATTTAATCAATGGTTTCCCCAACAGTCATGACACAGAGAAGGGATGCTAATAATACTGTAAAACTGAGTTAGAGCATGTCTGCAGTTCTTGCCCTGTATTTCACTGAATTTCAGCTCCCAGAGCTGGCAGGACTTTCCTGCTCCTATATGTGCAAGGAAGGAGAGCACAGTGCTGCAGCCTTGCCCCTGCAGGACCCTCCCTCCTGGAAGTGCCCAGACTGAGACCAGGGCTCATCATTCACTTTGAGTGCACAGTGTACCTGAACTTGAGGGATTCAGTGCTCTTTTGTAATTAATGGTACATTTTTAGGGCTACTAATTGCCTCAGCTTCACCATTGTGGTTATTAAAGAGAAAATCCAAGTGAAATCTTCAGAGCTCTCTCCTACAGCAAGTTTCCTGTTCACAGCAGCAAGCTGCAGGGCACATCCTGACAACAGTCTAATATTAGCAGATTGCTTTCTCATTTTACAGACATCTGTACCTCAAAAATTACTCTAGCATTTAGGTTATTCTTTCTGAAACCTATCAACAGAGCCTCTTTGCAGCATAAACATCCACTTTGTTCTTTAGGATCTTTCAGACAGTTTGAGTTTCTCTCCCTACCTCTGCCGATACTTTGCTCTCAGCTTGCAAAAGCAGGGGTTTCATTGTGAATACGCGCATTATTGTCTCACCCTTGGTAACCTCCAAAGGATGTCTGCATGTCTCATCATACAACCTGACACAATATCCTTCCCAGATGGTCCAGATACAGCCTGGTTTCATTAACATGTTTCTTGCTGCTGCCAGAGCCCAATAGAGTTGTAGAAATTGTGGCTAGGGAATGCAAGAGGCTGTAATGAGATTTTTCTGTGTGTCTTAATGGCATTGAAGAGCTTTATGTATCATCTCTCAGAGAACTGCTCTCCCCCAGGCTGCTGCTGGTGATCATGTTCTGTCTGGCTCCCACATCAACCACAGCACATCTTGATTTCCGCTTAAATCAGTTTCCTACCATTTTAACCCCAGCAGACTTTGAAATCATGAGGCCACTGTAACAATAGGCAGAATTTATACAGTGATTTTCATCTTCACAGCAATTTTCAAACAATAATGAGTCAATCATTAATGCTCCCCTATGTAGCACATGACAAAAACCTGTGAGGCTGATTTTACAGACTGGAAATCTGAGGCTCAGAAAACCTGAGGGCCTTGCTGAAAGCCAGGAGAAAAAACATGGTCTAAACAGCAAAAAGAACAGATGAGTTTTCAGTGTTCTATACTGAATTTTTACTTTCAACTCATGTTAACCTATTCTCCTCATAGGGGTGCCCTGTATTGCACCACTAACAGCAGATCCAGGACATTCACTGTCACCTTACTGTGTCAGTGGTGCTCATTGATGTAGCATGCTCTTCCAGTGGAAAGGAAATTAATTATTGGAAGTTACAGGGCATGTGATGAACCAGTGCCTGGCAATGTTGAATGCCATGGCTGAGTTGAGGATGTACTCAAGGCTATCCACAGGAAAAAGCCTTCACGTTGAAAATGATTCGTAAAGTTTCAGGAACATTCCCTCATTGTTATGCTATACTGTATATGCTACTGACCAGTTTCCCCATTCAGACTAATTCCCCTGACCATTCCCCTGTTCAGACTAATATTAGCAGGTAGCTTTCTCATTTTACAGACAGGGGTACATGTGCACCTTAGAAATTGCTCTAGGGTTTATCCTTCCCAAAACCTATCAACAGAATAAGTCTTTGTGGCATAACCACACATTTTGTTCTTTAGGATTAAAGACAGATTGGGAATGAGTTACATTGTGCATTACTGAGCTGAATCTGCTCTGGTAGGTCTGAAGGTTTGGTTGAGGTAGTAAAGTGATAATACAAGAAATCAGACAGATAAACTGTGGCTACCAAACGTGAAGGATGGCTGGATGTTCTTAAAGGTAAATATGGCTTAAAATCTAGGAACGCGTCCCATTGACTGTAATCTCTGATCTGACACCAGTATGATCTATTGGCTTGGATAAACTGTTACTATGCTCTGCTGGAATAAACTGAAAAATAAGTTTGTCTTTCTAGAGTTCATGTACAGGCTATGAAATGAAAACAACACGTGTTTTTAAAAGTGTTCTTACCATCTAAAATGAAGAGCAGACAACAAGAAAAAAAAAAACAGCTCTCAGGTCAGTAATTAAGAATCTTTACAAAAGCGAGAACATAAGCCCAACATAAACCCCCAGCAGGCGGGGGTTTGTAACACAACTTCTGCCTTTAACTTGCACTTGGAAGTAAAAGGACCCATTTTAACAAATTCTGCAGCCTCTCCCTGCTCCTTGAGTATTTTCTCAATATTCCAAAATAATGGATGTCAGGAAGAGTTGACAATGTTCAGAAACTGCAGGTGCATCTTCCATTCTGGCACAAGTGCAAATGGTCTGTGAAGGGCTCTCTACAAGGTTTTTCCTGAACAGATGTGACCCCATATTTTCATTTGGGCAAACTGAATCATTCCAGAAAAGAAAAGGAATTTAACAAATGCTCCAGGACAAAAGCACATAATTTGCTAGAAACTAATGAATCACACAATCACACACAGTCATGCTTCCCTTTCATTCTCTTTATTAGTGCCCACACCATTGGTCCCCCTCACTGCAGTTTATTAAAGATCAGAGACCCTCTTTTAACTTCAAAGTCAGGGACATTAAAAAGACCGAAAGCCATTAGCAAATACTAAAAGAATGGTATTTCATCTCCCCATTTAAATTTTCACTTGCTTGTATTATTTTTCCTATTTCCCATCAAAGCCGTAGGAGGTGGTGATGCCGTTGGACTACTGCCTTATATCTTTCCAGTCTGCCTTTTTTGGTCCTTTCTGGCCCATTCTGGAACAGGAAAACAATGTGGGTGGCAGAAGGGCAGCTTCCACCACTTCATTAAATCAGCATTTTTTTAATTGAAATGTCTTGCAGAGACTTTCATTATACTTATTAATATACGACTTCACACCATTCTTAAAAATATTCAGCTATTATTATTTATATTCAAATCCATGCACTTTTGATTTAATGATTAGATTTAAAACCTAAGTCCCAATATATACATATATATGTACTGGTGCTTGCCAGCTGGTAGCTGAGTAACGTATATCTACATCAATGATGTTTTAACGATGCATTGTTCTAATATATTACTGAAAAGATAGCACTCTCATGATAGATTGGTGCCATTCATTAGCGTAGCAAGGCATTTTTTATGATGTATTGTCCAAACAGTGTCACTGGAAAGGAAGAAAAGGCGCATATGAATTGGCAGGTTCTAATTTACTGTGTTTTAAAAACACTTCTAATATTCATAAAACAAGAATAGCTGACTTAGTCTGAAGTGGAAGAGACATATTAAAAGAGAGTTATCTGAAGTCAGAAGGCATCATGCAGATTCTTCAGACATATCTTCTATCTACTTACACAAGCAGACAGAAAGGAAAAAAAGTTGAACGAGGAAGGAACCTAATATTTTGTTTTCACAATGTACAGAGTCTGATGAGAGAGCAAGGACATTTACAGATGCAGGCAGGATGGATGCCTTTGCCTTACATCTCCAGCTGATTCCATCTGCATGGACCCCAGAAACTGTAGCTGGAGCTGGCAGTATTCATTTTGATGGGTAATTTCTTGCCAAAACCTAGATGTTTGGATCCACCCATTGTGCCATTTTGGTTGGTATGACTGTCAGCATCCCATACACTTTGTAGGGAGTTAGGGGTAGAGAGCTTCCAGGTTCTCGTGCTCCTTTGCTCACTAACAGCAGTGAAGCAAGAGCCAGAGCTATGGTTTTGCAGTCATGGACTATTGGCTGAATCTCTGTTAGAACAGAGGGGCACACAATTGTAGAACTGCACTCTGGATGCAGGCACTCAGTGGGTTTAATGTCTCCAGCTCATTGGTGAGACTGGCAAACAGTTGCCTGCAGGAGTGGGCCCCAGGATGTACTGGTGGCACCCGTGAATCCCATGCTTCAGGGTTTGCAGAGAACTCTGATAACTGGCATGCAGAACAACAGCACAGCAAGGGAACCAAGGGAAAAAAAGAACAAGCGCAGATGAGCTGAGCGCAGGGCCATGCAGCGCAGCAAACCCTGCCTCCTGCCCAGTGCTGCTGGCTCTGCCCATGCTGGCACAGCTACATGCCTCTCTGGCTGGTGCAGCTGCAAAAGCAAAGCTTGAAAGGGAAATTCCTTCTCCTCCCTCCTTTCCAGCTGAAGCTTGTACTAGATAATCATACACCAAGCAGAACTTCTGAGAACTTCCTTCTCCAAAGCACTTCTTCATCCTGTGGCTGCTTATAGAATCACAGAATGGCTTAGGCTGTAAGGAACCTTAAAAATCATCTGGTTCCAATTTCCTGCTATGGGTAGGGTTGAAGGTTATACCATAGTGTTCCAAACATAGGCTACAAGACAAGATATCACATACGCTACCTAATTACCAAAACTAGTGTGGGAAAAGCATTTGTTTCCTTAAGAAAAAAATGTTGCTGCACATGAAATATGAAATGCTTTGAGATTCCTGATCATGCTTTTCCTATATATGTCCTTCCACTGACATCAGCTGGAACAGTGAGTGAATAATAAAGAAGAGAGATAATGCTATTAAAAAGCAGAATCTCTGCTCACTGTTAATGTGCAGTAATGTAGTTAACATGTATCTCATGTAGGAATAAAGGCACTGAGTCGATATTGTAGTCCAGGCAGAAAATGTTAGACTTTAATTAAATGAAGTAAACATCTCATTAAATGTCTATTTTTACAGATGGTATTGAGTCTCATTGCCCCAGGGCTAAAGAAAACATGGCAATGAATAAGGTAAAATATGTTCCTTAAGAATTTTGAGTAGTAAATATTTTATATGATCTAATAAGGTATAATAAGAAATCCTACAACATTAAAATACTTTAAGGGTGTAAGAAAACTGATCTCTGGTCAAGTCACCTATAAATTAAACCACATTATTAGCTTTTAAAACCTCCTACTTTGATTATAATTCACAACTGCAGAAGATAATATTATTTCTTTTAGGGTTTTTCACACTAGAAGAGCAGAAACTCTCAGCTGCAAGGCAACCCTGAAAAGGGTATAGAGAAATTTGAACAATAAAGACATCACTTTTAGAAGTTCTCATTAGCTTTTGCTTAGACTTTTTAGACAGAGCAGCCTACTTTTATTTAACCTCTTCCCACAGGTTACATAGTGAGATTTGTACTCATTGTGTTCTCCTTTGCCTTCAAAATTCAGGGCACACAGCGCTTTCCCCAAAGCCTGCTTGTCACAGTGCTGGGCCTTCTCAGGTTCTGCATTTTCCCCATCTGGTATGAGCCCCTCGCACCCATTGACTTCAGCCTATCTCTGAGATGAACTGTCCTCACACCTGGCCCAGCCCATCCTCTCCCCCGTGGAAACAGAATCACTAAGCTTGGAAAAGAACACTAAAATCGTCTAGTCCAATTGTCAACCTGTCACCACCATGCCCACTAAACCATATCCATCAGTGCCACAACTATATGCTTCTTGAACGCTTCCAGGGACGGTGCCCTGGGCAGCCTATTCCAGTACCTCACCACTCTTTCTGAGAGTAAATTTTTCCTCATATCCAACCTGAACCTCCCCTGGTGCAACATAAGGCCCCACTGCCTCTCATCCATCTCTTCCTCCTTCCCCACATTACCTTTCCCACCCTTCCAGCTGATTTAATTGACTCTCTGGTGTTCTTGTCAGACTGAACACCCTGCTACTTGCTATCTCACCTGGCCCAGGGCGAAGCCATCCTCCATGCCCAGGGTTGGTGCCACCAAGACCTGCAGCACACACACCGGGCTTTGCATGACTTTTGCTTCCTGCATGTTTTTCTTGCATTGAACTCAGCCCTGTTGTCTACTCTGTCTATGGAAGGCATCCTTGTGTTGTCTTCAAGCCCTGAAAGACCCAAGAGCTGTATATGTCTCTATCCCCTCTTCCTTTTCCCAACCAGCTCGTGGATGAGCTTTTCATAAGCCATAATACTTACGTGCAGAAGGAGGTCCAGCTTCATACATACATCTCGTATTGCTCATCAGATCTTGCCTGTGTGGTAGTTGGTCATTTACAGGAGACCTTGCCTTTCTGTCATGCCCAGTGTTTTTCTCTGAAGCATCACAAGGTGTTGCTGGAGGCACAATGCCCATTGTGGGAGATCAAACCCTCTCCTGTCTGCTCTGGAAATCAAGATCAGTCATGGCTTACAATCCTGGGAGCCAGATGGTTAGCAGGGCTGTTGAATTCATTTCTTGGTCTTGCTGTGCATAAATCCAACAAAATGCTCTTGCCTTCCTACAGCTGGCACATGTGCCTAACGATTTGATCTTCTGCATTTTAAATATTTATTCAGTATTTAATTTAAACCCCTGAGACTAATCCTAGTGTTTTAACTTAGCCCTCAACTAGTTTCAGTGAATCATCTCTGTCACTATTCAGTGATCTTCAACAAATTGGCTTCGTATACTAATGGGGCACAGTCCTTAGTCCCTTCTCTATTTGTATTTTGGGGGTATTTTGGAAAGAGATCTGGTGATTTTTGAAGTATTACAAGGCATTAAACTGTTGTTTCTGTCTTTTAAATTATAGATGGTATCCATAGAGACACTGAAGTTCTACATTGCTCTCTTGAATTGCCTGAAGAAGTGGCACTTAGAATTACATTTGGAACAATGCTAATTAGCAAATGCTGAATTTTAAACAAGCTTCACAGCAAGGTTTTTGTCTGAGAGGAGCAGTAACCAGCAATTGACTGACCAAACCAACAAAGCTGAATTACAGACAACATGGTATTTAATTATTCATTAGACAATTTACAGGGTTAACTATAATAATAGGCACCATTCCCTTTCTGAGGAATCACCGAGCCAAGAATAAGTGCCTTAGAAATCCAGCATAATAAACAGTTGGACAGAATAAGCAAAATGAAATCTGCTTCCCAAATTATAGAGTTATTGAGGAGGGAAAATGCAGAAACAAACCTTTGCTGCCGCTGGATGAGAATGTGCGAATGCATGTACAGAACAGAAACAACCTGTCATGAACTCAATTCTGAGCCTTCAGAAACAGCTACTGCATGAGGAGCTTGATAAAGGAAACCACTGCTGAACTGAAAGGAGGAAGAAACATTTGTCCCTATTCTAGAATTAGACCTGGAGGATGCAAATGGGCTATGTTCCACAATTTCAAGTGAAGCAATATCCAGAAGAACCTGGCTGCTGTTGTTTACCATGTCAGATGGACACCACTCCTCATGGTGTCATGGCATCATGATGTCATGGTGGAAGCAGAAAAGGAGATGCCCAGATGCAGGATCTGCACACAAGGCACTGTGAGCAGCACTGCCAGAAGCATTGCAGGTGGTGCCCAGTTACTCATGGTTAGACTGTAAGCCTAAATGTGAACTAACATTTAATTTCAAAAGCATTACAGAGGGGATTAATAATTTGCAGCCATACATTGTGCCTAGTATTATACTTGGATGAGGACAGGCAGGCAGGCTATTTTCGTCATATGCCCATTCTTTGTAAGGTAAGGTAACAAAGATTGCTGGGATTGCAGGCAAGGAACTCAGTCGACATGCTTATAAGTGTATGCTGCTGTAACTGATTTTTGTGGAGAGCACTGATTCATAGAAGATAAAGTGTTTTAAAAGAATACCAAAGTAATAGTTTAACTTTCAGCAGGAATGTCACGCAGTCTCTTTTGTCCTATATCAGGCTCTGTTGGGAATTTGTTGAAAGGCTCTAGGATGATCACTGCAAGCCTCAATTTGTGGGGCTAAATCTTTTTCCCTTACTACATTCAATGCTTCTATTACTGCCTCAAATATTTCCCATGCCCAGACAAGGCACCTCTGTCAATGACGGATCTGGACATGAAGAAATCCACAGATCAGGCTCTATTGCATGAACGCATCCCTGGTAGCTCTCAGGGATGAATGTGACACCTCAGGATGCAGCACAGTGATGTGACAGGCTTGTTCCTGCCACCTGCTCTGTGTTGGGAAAAACACTGGTGCAAAATGAGATGGCTCTGAAGCACTGCACTCTGCCTTGGCCTGGATGATGCTCTGTATGTTACACATCACTGTAAAGGGATTGTGTCTTTTGAGATCAGGTAAATGATTCAGTAGGATGAAACCTCCTATCTCATCAAAGGAAATCAAAGGTAACACCATCCACGGTGATGGTGGTATTTCACTGTCCTTGTTCTAGTATAACTACATATGTACAGGCTAAAAATGTAGTATAATAAAATCCATCTGAGGTGGTTCACAGTCTGTAACCAGTTATTTTCTTACTACTGCTTTTTCATATAAGTAGATGCCATACCACAAGTATTTGAATGTTGTGATGTTGGAGAACTTTCCAGTAATTACTGTGCATTGCAGTGCTGGTAAATAATATCTATGCTGAATCTGAATACAAGAATAATCTCACCTCATGTATTACTTTCAACACAGCATCCATCATTATTAAGACTGCATATCCCAAAATGCAAGCAGGGCTCCCATAAGCATACAGTGATTTCCCTTATCCTTTTAGCCTGCATGCTGTATTCTTGCTAGTTTCCTTGGTGGCACAAGAAAGCTGGGTGCTAAAGCCTTTCAGCTTCTTGTGCTGCCCTGGAAGTGAACCCCACACTCACCTCAGAGAGCTAACAGTCTCCTTGCACATTTCAATGGAGGAGAGAGTTTGCATTAGCGAGAGCCCAGAACAGGACATTTTACTTTGACAGATGGGAAGCACACAGATGCTGGATTGCCACTGTTGGTGGCTAAGACTGCTATTCTCAGCAACATTTAAGCACATCTGCTGAGATCAGCACACTTGCATAGGTTTTAATGAGAGTATAGCACTGCATGGTCACTGAAGGTTTCCTAGATGATCACATAAAGACAAAAAAAAAAAAAAAAAAAAGAGGGCCCAAGGAAGCTGAGGGATCAGGCACTGGTGGAGTGCACCACAGCTGGGGCTGACAATCTCTCCAGCCCTGAGGATTTTAAGGGTGCAAAGCCTCAGTGACACTCAGCTCCCTCCTCTTTACTTCCCAGGCTAGAAAAGGAGGGATCTGGACTGGATCATTTGGCTGAATGAAATGAACAGAAATGAGAAGGAAATGTTTGTTTAATAGTTTTACTCACTTTAATGTGTTTTCCTGTTACCTGGGAACAAATTAGCAATTATTCCAAATCTGATATTCCAAAGAATGCACCTCTGGAGCTGACCTGAATGCTGTTTTGGCTGTACCTCAGCCCGCATGTGTTTTTGAGCAGTTTGGTCTGAGTCCAAAAGTAATTTAAATCCAAACAGTGCTCGTTGTTTTATAAGAGTGGCTCTGATTGCTGAATTAAACAGAAATATGAAAAATAAAATGAGAAAGAGCAAAGGAGTTTTTAACTGCTACAAAGCCCATCTGAATTTGCCATATGTATTATTGCAGTGACTCATTACTAGAAAGAAGGATTCCAATCTACATTGGTCCAAGAACTATGAAGGAACAGTACTTCATACCAAAAGCTGTAATAAAGTCCATTATCCAGAGCTCACTCTCACAGAGCTGAAGATCTCTCTTTAGACTAATGTTCAGCTTCTGTATTTTCTGGCATTTGGCTGATTTATCCATCCAGCCACAATATCACAATGCTGCAGAATTTTATGTTTCATTTCTCAGCTTTCTAAAGGAAGAAAAATAGAAATGTAATTTAATGTACTCCACAATTACTATTTCAGCATTACATCATCAGAAAAGCTGTCACTAGCTAGTAAGTAAGTTGTCCCAGTGACAAGACAGAATTACCTAGCAACTGCAGAGAAGTCATTAACCCTTTTTTGAGTATGAAAAATATGTTGTAGGGAACAAATGCATATGCCCAAGTGCCTGAAAAATACCATCTTCTTCCATCTTGTGATTATGGTGTGAACATTTTACTCTGTAATTCTGGAGGAATCCCGATTCAGTTCCATGAAAGAACATATGAGGACCAAGTGACTTTGAAGGCAGCATCTGAGAAAGACAGGAAGCATGATGAATCACGAGTGCTCTGTGTGCACACGTAAGGTTTTATTCTTTAGCTTGAAGAAAGACAACTTGTTCAAATATTGCCACGTCTCAGGAGATTTACAATTATTATTTGCACAGCTCATGGGTCTTTGCAACACTTCAGAATTTCATCTGGTGTTTTAGGAAGCATGTTATGTTCATCCTATGTTGTGCATGGCAGAAAGAGACAGAATTATCTCTAAGTTTCAAATTTAAGGAAGTTGTATGTGAAGGAAATAAATTACATCTGATCACTTTCATGGGAACCAGCAAATCCTGTGTGTCAAACCCTAGGTGACTGAGGAACGGAGGGAAAAGACGTGCAACCTCTCAATCGCACCCCCAGCCTAGACAGGTCTCAGCTCTTTGCAAAGAGCTCCACGGGATCTGATCAGCAGTCAGTAGGCTTCGTTTGTCTTTAGACACTGTATTTCATTTACAGTAGGCCAATTTGTAGGCCATTTCTAAATTGCATGGCTTGCAGTAGCCATGAAAGAAAGTAAAGGAGTAGATCATGAACGTGTGAGGAGAGGAAGAAAAAACATAAAAGTACAGCAAGGAAAGCATACTATTTTCTTTTCAAGAATGAACAAACATCACTCCAATTGGAGGAATTATTCTGTAGTTTATTCCAAATAAATAAACTGTCCAACTATTATATCCGATGTGTCATATTTGTTCTAACAGCCTTTAAATGTGTACTGAGACTGCACAATTTAAAGTGTTTCCATTCCAGAGGACTAAAGGTTCTTAAAGCCCACCTCCAAAAATAAAGTTCCACTAAATCACTACTCCAATATGATTATAAAAATATTGCCTCCAATTAATGTATAACTTTGTCACAAGCAATAATAAGGGACAACAACTGGCCAGCACGAAAGAACAAGCATTTTTGGGGAAGCATAGAGAAGCAGCCAAGTCCTAATTTATGCTCTGTAATGGCTCAGGCCAGGAGCTGACTGACGCTCTGCCTCTCACTGACTTCACTAGAAATCTCTGAGCATCTCCTAGGCTCACTGAGCATCTGGTGATACTAACCTCATCAGCACAGTCCCAAGTACTCACTGATCACAACACCTGTTAAGATCAATTATGGTCAAGGGGATACAGTATTTGTAAGAGTTGGTCTAAACGCTGACAAAACCATTACTATTTCACCAGCTCAAAAACACTGCACTCAGTGAACTCATCTATGTGACTATCACCAGTTGTGATATCAACTGTCAACATGACGATCAAGCCACGTACACAGGTTTTTCAGTATTTTCATATCCTAAAATACATACAGACATTAAAGCTCCCTGTCTTGTTGCCTACAAATGCTGCTGGTGAATAGGAATTTGGTAAACTACACACACAGCTTTGTGAATTAGCTGATCTTTCTTTGATGTTATGACCCCATTTCCTGTACCCAATTCTCAAGACTTGGAAACTGTTGTTTCAAAGTAGAAAGTGGCCAAAAAGAGGGTAATTCCATTAGTACAGTTACTAATGTAAGGCAAAATGACAACACTAATAAAGACTTTCAACAAAAATCATAGATGAGCAATGAAGACGCTGGTCTTTTCAAGTGCCACATGGTTCAGCAGAGAACTCACAACCATTTAATGAACAATTTGTTAACGAAAAGAGAAGGAAATTTTGCCCTCAATTACAGTCAATGGGATCGCTTGTAAAAGTCAGCTATAACTCAAAGTGACATTCTTGTAATAGTAAATATTCATTGAAATTCTGCGTCAGTACATGTATTGTTCTGATGGATCATTTTATTCTGTGTGTACAATCCCCTTTTTTCAGCACAGCACTTCAGATTACACAATCACACTGAGAAAACATACATACTGAGAAAACAACTTTGCTTCACTGTTGAAATTTTTAAAGCTTGAGATGCAGCAGCATTGCCATCTTAGCAACTTTACTCTGAGGGGCAAACTGCTGAGAGAGTAATACCTCCTCTATTCACCAAGGTAAACCATGACTACCTAAGCAAAAGGCCAGATCTCTATAAAATCCTTGTAGTTCCTGTCCTCTCTTCAACTGTGTTACTGTTAACTTAGAATACTTGGCCTCCTGGACAGTCTGCAAGGTAGGAGTTAAACTGCAGATATTATATTATTTGACTGCATATTAAACCTAACAGAGAGAAATACAAATTGCAGTGTCAGACAATGAGGCTATTAGAAACTTCCCTTTAGCATATCCTGGCATTTGCTGACTTGAACAGCTTGCATTTCATTTCTTTGTTTGTTTTCATTTCAAAGGAAAAAAAACAACCTTGTGGGTGAAAAAAGGTGATAGTCAAACTTCCACAAAATATTATCCTTGGGGAGCAACCAAATCAAATATATTTGCTTCAAAGCTGTTGTTTCTGTTTTTATTTTATTTTATTTTCTAAGTTAGGAATGCATGAGAAAAAGAGATCATAATGGAAACTGTTTCTAATTTTTGACCATAACAGGTACTGGCAAGATCTCACTGTGATTTATGTGCATACATCCTTTATTTCTTTCTCATGTATTTTTGACTGAGTATATATAACTACATAGAACGTCTGGGTGAATAACAGAATTTGTGTACCCCTCAACACTGAAATCTTCTAATTACCTGGAAACAGATATAGCTTGGAAGTGGTAACATGAGATTTCCTTACCCACATGTCCACTGCCCAGAGCTCATCCCTATGCATGAAGCCTTCGGTGTTCATCTTCCAATTAGTTCTCAGCTTGTCCTTCAAGACATCATTCTACAAGGCTGACAGCAAAGATAATGTTCATGAGGGCCCACATGCCCTCCAAGAAGTCAACAGTCTCTATCAAATTTGTTGCAGTAAAAAATTAAATGTTTGGTGTGTTTTAATGACTTACCTGTCGCTATGGTTTCAGACCAGGTTTGTGCCTAATCAAAAAGAGGCTAAAAAGATCTCACTGAGCTCTCCTTACTTCCCAAGACGTCCCCTCTTTGAGCATTAGTTCATAAGCTCACTGACTTGAGTACATACTTAAGAAATTTTGGTAGTAATCTAAAAGAAGATAAAAAGAAGGCAGGCAGAGGCTGAGTTTGGACACATGACAGTAATTTGGTACTGCTCATATGGAAGCAAGCAGTCCAGTAATAACATTGCTGTAAAGCACTCAGAGGTTTTTAACTGGATAAAAAACAGTGAATCTTCAGAAGTTATCCAGAATCCAGCAACTTTGATTGAAAGCTCCTCTTCCATTTAGCTTGCTGTGAGCATAACGAGCGGCATCTGTAATTGATCAAGAATAATAAAAATCTACAGCACAATGCAAATTAAAAAAAATGAAGGAGAATTTTAGTTAGGAGCTGTACAAGTCAGAGAAACAGACTGGACAGGGAGAAGCCATCCATTTTGATGTAAGACTCCTGAAAAACACTGTAATAGACAATCCTGGCTGCACTATTATGAACACAGCAGATAGGCTAGGGATTGTGAGATTTAGGCAATCACATCATCTATTCCTTTCCACAAGGACTGAGCAAAGTTAGCCAACACTTAATCCATGGTTACTTACAGAAAACTGGCTCCACAGCTACAGTCCTCTAATACCAGAAAAACTTTAATTTCTAATGTACTTTTATTCTGGGCCCCTTCCTACCCATTGGTTTTACTAGCATTGTCTTCGGCTTAACTTCTTCCCCAGTATTTTTTCCAGATGATATTTGTAGAGTGTAATCTTATATCTAAGTGTCTTATAAGTATTTAAGATGTTCATACTGATCCAGAAAGGCAAAAAAGGGAACAATATACACGTCACGCTGTAAAGAGTTGCAGGGCAGGAGGTTTGAAGGTGTGAAATTTCTATCTATATCTGAATATCAAACATGCCACGTTGGGAGGTATTTCCTTTTGTAAAAAGAGATACACCCCTTACAGAGTTTAAATTTCAAATTGCCAAAGCACTGAGGTTTAAGTAGCTGGGATTTAAGTACTGAATACTGATTGCTGGGTATGGCCCACATCCATTCATGAGATGGATGAACATATACATGGGTATGTGTTTTATGCAAGGCAGTAGTGGGAGGGGCTGCTAAGCAGGGACCAACTCTCTCCAGCCTGCAAATCTCCCATCACGTTTCCCTAGGCCATGAAAACAAGCCCCAGGTGCTGTACTGGAGTCAGCTCCCAGCCTGACAGCTGCTCTGCCCTCGTAGGCATGGGAATGTTTGGCTGGGCAGAAAGGAACCAGCCCTGTGGCCACTTCCTTGTGCAAGGCAGCAAAAACAGCAAAATGGGAGCTCACACAGGACTCTTTGCTTCTGTAGTCATACCAACAGTATCAACAAATCCCTTTTCCCTACCTTTCCCTACCTTCAGTATGGCTGTGGCTGAAGGTAGGCTTAGAGGATGCAATCCCCAGCAGCTGAAGTATGGTGTGGGCCTCTCCAAGCCAGTTTAAGCTGGGTCCACCAAGCACCAGCGCTGGCTGGGGCAGCAGAGCATGCAGCACAGGCTGCCAAACCTGCCAGAGAAGGCAGTGACTGCCCACGTGCCTCAACCCGAGGCCTCACAGCCAAATGGGGACGTGAACACCATTATATTCCCACAACGGCCTCTGGGTTGGTAGTGAGGATGCATAGCAGTCAGCACTGTGAAACAAGGACATACTGGGCCTCAGCCTCTGCAGACGCAGGTGCTGGAGCTTCAACACAGTGTGCCCTCAGCCTGCTGAGAGTGAGGACATCTATTAACCCCCCTGTCAGCAGGGTCTGGGAATGGAGATCAGCAGCCATAGCCACTTCCATTGGATGAAGTATAAACAAGATTCCTCTGTAGGCTGCCAAATGGGCTTTTGCCAGCAATAATTCTCTCAACTTCTTGTGGGTTGCATCTGAATCAACAAACTAATGTTGAATGACTCTGTACGTGCTCCTTTTTCTAGACTATTTGCTAAACTACTTAAAAGGAGGAAAGTGTTTGCATTTTGCTTTGCTCCAAGTGGTGTTTACTTCCAGGTGCAAGCTGGGAAGCTGTGTGAGGGTGGAGAGAAACTGTCCCCTGTCCCCTGTACCACAAAAGATCACTTGACAGTCATGGCCTTGCCTGCAGTCAGACTCAGAGCACTGATTTCTCCCACAATGCAGGTGCCTTTCTGCATCCCAGAGTGAAGCAGTTGAATCTCTGAATATGGCGATGGTCTGGTGGAAGTGACCGCATGGCCCTGAGCTATTCACTTTTCAGACAAGTAGAAATAGACATTGTACTGAGCAATGCTTGTGTATCTTTCCAAGTAGCAACTCTGTCAGTTAGTCATAGCTTTTTTTTCACCAATATCCACATTAAACAGGTCCCTACTGAGCGCTACCTGAAGCTTCCTCTCTGCATCAGCTCTTTCCACTCTAAACCCATGCAAGGTGTCTGGAAGATTAACACATGTATTGGCAGTTGATGTTTCTGTGGCAAGGCCACTGCAATTTATGTTTCTGTGGCAGTGCCACTGCAATTGCAGTGGGTTGCATCCACAGGGCCATTAGTACGCGTCATCTTTTTTAGATCTTCCCTCAAACACTTCTTCCCTGGCTTGCCTCTCTTGTCTGCAAGGATTCATTCTCCCTGGGCTGGCTCCACAGAAATCTCTCATCATCCCTAGCAGAGCTCTTCCATGTGAGTGCTTTGCCAAACACACTCATCTTTTATTCCTCCCTGAGTCCATCAGTCCAGCTTTCCTATTTTTGCCTGTATCAGCAACATCTTTTTCCTTTTAAACCTTTTTTTTTTTTTTTTGAGAGAGAGAGAGAGTACAGTGAAAAATTAAATGAAACCACTAAACCTCATTTCATAAAAGTTGGTCTGACCTACATCTCCAGAATCAAAGAAATTCTGAGATAATGTTGATTCTGCCCTGTTTGGCTAATCCTGTCTAATTCCAGAGCTCATGAGTATGCAGGAACAGAAGATGATTGTAGGGCGATGCTTTGGCTGGTTCTCAGTGAAAAAAAACAATATGGATTTTTTTTGTATTTGGAAACATAAAATGGGATAAAATTTGCTGTAAGATGACAAATCTGCAAAATAGGTCAAATCCCAGACTAAAATATTTAGCAACAACATATTTACCCAAAACAAAGTGTATTGAAGTCATTAGAAAATTTGTATATTTTTCTCGGACAACTTGCAGGCATGTCCAAGAACATAGAAAACTTCGCTGGAAAATACAAAGCTGCCAGTAGTCTTTAGGGTGAGCAGAGGTCTTCAGCAGGTGAGCAGGAGTTTAGGGGTCTGTGGGACACCAAATCTTTTTGTGTTTCTAGTTCTAGCAAAAAACCTTTCCAATACAATAGAGTATAACTGAAGAGATGAAATACATTCCAAAACTAATAGTCAACAGTATGCAGTCAAGCAATAACCCTAAAAAAAGATTCCATTTTATCAGCGATTCAGCCAATATGTTGTGTATTTAATGTTTGCCCCACTTATTCTTGTCTTCACTGATAAAATTAATTGAATTAATTTAGTCTGGAATTTGGTCTAGGCTGTCCTATAAGTCTGTAAATCACTAAAAGTACACAAATTGCCACACAAGTTGATTCTACAATCTTTGGGGAATATCCTAGGAACTAAAGCTACACGTGAGCTCAGGATAGTTGTGAGACAGATAATAAACAATCTGCAAACTGTTGATTCAGTACTTCATCCTTAGAGTGATAACATGATTTGATTGGCAGTTTGTTGTCATTTACACATGAAGAATGCTAATCAGGAATAAGAATCTGAATTCTTCCCTTCTTTGTTGAAACCAGAAGCACCAAAGCACATTCCATTATTCCATGGTAAGCAATGTAATCTACCTAGCTGTACATATTATTAGACTTCAGTTCTTCATTTATACATATTCACTAAAGGCAATAGCTTTGATATGAAGGAGTTTTTTTGCCACATCGATGAAGGAATGTTATTTTTCCCCAGATGGTAACTATCTTCTATATTGAAGCAGATCTAATGTGTCTAAGTACAGAGTACTAGAATGACATTATTAGAACTACTGCTTCATAAAACTTCAAACTACCATAATAATTTAATATCAGTGCAATCAGACTTTATGTGATTTTCCTGCAGGCCTACTTCTATAGCTGACAGCTTTCGAACTTGTACTTTTTGCATGGCTGTACTCCTGCGGCAGTTTGGTATATAGTATCTGATCTCCTCATCTAGAGATTAAACTCAGACCATGGCTCTTTGCAGAAGAGGAAAGTTGTGGCTCTGAGGAGAGATGGAGGCTGTGTGTGGCTGGTAGAAGGAAACACTTGGAGGCAAAAAGAGGAGAAAATAGGTGGGAAAAGAGGATCCGGAGGAACCTCAGTGTTTGGGAACAACCTATCACTGATCTAGCTTTTCACGCTGATCCCAATTGCTGTCTCCTGCATAATGTTATGGCCCCACTTTCAAAACTTGATGCATTGACCTCCCTTGGGACAGCCTATGTGCAAAGATGGTCCTTACAAATCTACCACACTTTAGGCTCAAAATGGCTGGATGTCAGCGGCGGGTGAAGTGACTTCTTAAATTCACATGTAGTCTGATTCTGCTCAGGAAAAATGGGCAGCTAATCTCCTTTTGGTTATACGAAGATGTGTGTGTATATAGAGAAAGTAGTGCACTTCATTTCCAAAAGCAGAAATCGCAGCAAAGGCTGCATGTCAGATGTGGTGAGAAAACACAGCGCACCCTTAGAGCCCTGCTCACTGCACACACTAACAGCCTCACTACCCCAGACCACCCCCAGCCTGAATCTCAGGGACACGACTGTGTCTCATGCAGTCACAGCTCTTTGCTGCTTTGTGCGCCCTGCACTGGGCCCGGAGGCAGAGGCCTGGTGGTGGCTCAGGGTGCGTCACTTGGATGCTTTGCAATGCAGCTTCCTGTGCTGGGAGCACAGTTCTGCTTTCACACTGCTGTAATTGTGTAGTAAATCACAGGACCAAAACAGCAGAGAAAGGACAAACTTAAGCCTCTGAAACTGCCAGAACTGAGTTTCTTGAACATTTTTCTTTGCCTACTTCCCTTTCAATCTCTTTATGACGTGGTTTTAGCATGAAATCCTATTTATTTCAGCTCCTTCCTCTTTTCTGGCAAAAGAGGAGCTTTTCAAGCATGAATCATGCTGGTGCCATGGCAGAAATGCCATGCAGTTGGTCTCTCTCTTTGTGCTTTCTGGTCTGTATGGGGAGCACTTCCTCTACAAAAATGCCAACTGCCTCGTCCAGAGGCTTTGATGGGCTCTCAGACATGAAAGAAGCATGCTGGTGCTGATGGAATCTCTGTGTAGCATGAACAGCTCATGATTATAACTGGAAAATCTAAGGGTCTCAAACTTTCTGTTAATGTTGCCTTGGACTTCAGTGACTTACGGCAGTTATTCCCTGAGGGAGGAGGGTAAAACATATTTTACTTCACTGTGTGAAAAAAAGGGGGTGGTCTATGTCATAAAAAACAAAGCAGTATTTGCGGACACCTCAGTGCCATAGGAAAAATGAAGAAACTAGTAATTCTGACTTGAAAATGAGAGCTGTGTAGTAACTTGAGTATGGTATATTGCATTCAAAATGAAAGCTGAAATGAAGTGTTTAGCAAACAATGCAAAAAGTCCATTGGGCAACATAATATGTGCCTCTATGAGCCAAGACCTTGTCATTATCTTTTGCAATTACATTTGCAACAGTCCAAATTGGCACTTCACAGTTGACCTTAGTTGGGTATTTTATAAGTTTTGAGTGCTTAGTTTCGCCTTCTCGGGACTATTATTTTGTCATAATATTTTCTGTGTACAAATGTGTAAAATAGAAAAGAATAATATATAAAAGAAGTTGCAGACCATCCTCTATAAGTTAATTTGATAGAAAATAACTAAAAAATGCATTTTTCACAATTTAAGTATGCTTATGGCCACTGTGCTGTAGAACATGGTATCTTCCTGGCCAGTCTGATCAGGTGGGTGGCAGCCCTGTCCATTGTCCAATTCCTGTTGGAATTGGATGATCTCTAAGGTCCCTTCCAACACAAACCATTACATGATTCTTTGATTCAGTGGCAGTGAAAAGGCAGTTTACTTGTTGTCTGGATGTACTGATTGAATTAATTTGTCTGCAGTTCAACTGTGTAGGGAGGACAGTACCATGCTTTCCACAATGATCAGAGAGCTGCAGCACCTCCCCTGTGAAGACAGGCTGAGAGAGCTGGGCTTGTTCAGCTTGGAGAAGAGAAGGCTGTGGGGTGACTTCATTGCTGCCTTCCAGAACCTAAAGGGGACTAAAAAGAGGAGGGGAGTCAACTTTTCACAGGGGTAGATAATGGCAGGACAAGGGGAAATGGTTTTAAGTTGAAGGAGGGAAGATTTACGTTGGATATCAGGGGGAAGTTCTTTACTATGAGAGTGATGAGGTGTTGGAACAGGTTGCCTGGAGAAGTTGTGGATGCCCCGTCCCTGGAGGTGTTTGAGGCCAGGTTGGATAGGGCCCTGGGCAGCCTGGTCTAGTAATAGATATGGAGGTTGGCAGCCCTGCCTGAGGCAGAGGGGTTGGAATTGGATGATCTTTGAGGTCCCTTCCAATCCAAGTCATTCTATGATTCTGTGATTCTATGCTCACCGTGGGTCTGATTGTCAGGACATTCGGCATCTGTGTGTAGGAATTTTTATTCTGAATATCTAAGGTAACAAATAGGCCATTTGAAAATATCCATTAAATTTTATGTCAAAATCCTTGGGAAACTGATTTTGATGATGTTGCACACAGATTCCTATGGAGCTAAATATTCTATCATAAAATATTAAGAGATTCAGTAAAAAACTTTCTGAAGTCCTTGTTACGTTTTATGTCCTACCAGGACATTTCAAATACATTTTAATGTATTTGAAAAGACAGTGAAGAACACTTGCACATCTGGCAAGTTCTGAATTACAGTTAACTTTCCTATGTTGTATATTTCTAGGAATATATAGACCTAGTGTGTAGTGGTCTAGGTTTTGTGTTTTTTTCTCTGGTGGATTTTTGTTTGTTTGTTTTTGAGAGACAGTAGTGGTGTTAAGGAAAGCAGATAGCACCACCACCAGAAAAACTTATTGCCCAGAATGCTTGCTATCAAATATTTATAAATCTGTGGGCAACAAATACTCCATGAGACAAGAAACCAAAGCAGACCTATGTTCAGGTGTGCTCCTCATTCCCTCACACCCTATCCCTTTCTTTCACCATATTCATTTTCAGAATAATTACTGTACTGATCATAGAATCCTACAGTCCGGTCATTAAGGTTGGAAAAGATCTCTAACATCATGGAGTTCAACCATCAGCCCGTAACGATGATGCCCACTAACCCCATCTCTCAGCGTCATATCTACGTGTTTCTTAAGTTACCAGAAAGCGTGATATCACTCTGCATTTCCCCATCCTTTTCTGCTTGTTCTAGTTTCTACTGTACTCAAGCCTGCTTTTCCCAAATAACCTCCCTCTGTATGTCACCTGTCTTTTCTCCACTGTGCTTTGGTTAAACAAGCAGTTAGCAAAAAATAATCTGAATCCAAAACTACAGCTAGTCCACTGACAGTAATTCGGAACTATCAATTCCACCGCAGTCTAGCAAAATGTGGGGAATGATAAATTTAATCTTTTTTACTTGCTCAGTTGATTCAATTGGTTCCCATTCAAATACTGTGCTCATTTTAAGTGCTGAGACTGGTAGAGCAGCTTTTGTTCAAAAACAATTTTTTTCCAAGCATTTCCTATTTAGAGATGTAGAAATAAACTATTCAGAATGATTCATTTTTAGGTGATTATCCCAGTTCTTATATTGCATTTGAACCACTAGCTATCTTGAGAAATGCTGCTGCCAGGAAAAGGTTGTGTTATGAATACTTTTTTCCAGTATTTCTGCACATTTTCCAGGGCAAAGGGAACTGATATGAAAGTGACTTTTCTGAGATCTGAACAAGATTTCCCTGTCAATTAAGTGTGAAAGACCAGAGCAAGAAGTTAGTGCACATGAGGCTGCAGTATTCATTGCCAGAGGCAGCCAGATTTGTCCCATACCTGTGAGACCTGTGATGCTCCACAAAATAACCAGTAACCTTTTTGTTAGAGCCTTTGGTCGAGATGCTAGGAGACTTGTTTCTAAGTGCTTTTCTTGTAACACTGATGATGTTGCTCAGCTTCTCCAACTACACAGGAATCTTGGAGAAATGTAACCCACTACTGCAGCAGGCTCCTTTCTTGAATCAAATGGTTGTGGTTTTTTTTTCCCTGTGGAACTGAATAGTTTCATGTCAGGAAGGTACATTCTTGCTTCTGAAATGTGTTCTCGCCTCTACAGAGCAAATAAGTACTCAGGAAAGCAAGAAGAGGCTTCTGGTTGGTGCCACAGGGAGGGGAGCATTGCTCTGCAAAGTTCATGGCTGCTGTTACCAGCAGGGAGGATACCAAAGTAGGCACTCATTTCTTAGTAGATACCAGCTGTGCTTCATCATCTGGGGGACTGTAAGTGATTCAGCTTCTATGTAATTGACAGCTCTGTCATTTATGCATATTTGGCCACTTCATCTAGAACTGAATTTATTAATATCAAGCTTAAAACCAATTATAAACTGTTACTGAATCTCCTGTATCTGTACTGTATCTTCTGAACGCCTCCCTGAGACACTTGCTGAATAGGGGTTCTTAGAAAACATCTAGCATTGATCTTCTAAGTACTCGGGGTCTTCAAATACAAATTTGCTATGGCAAATAATATTACGATTCTTCAGAATTCCAAATCCATATGCAACTCATTATTTACTTAATTACTACAAAATCCTGCATTTGGATTTAAAAGCAAACAAACAGCAAAAAATCCACAAGTTTTAGTATTTTGGAATTGCAACCTTCTGTGAAAATCCTGCAAATAAAATTATACGCATTTGCCTTACAGTCTGTAAGGGTTCATCAGTTCTACTTAGGAGTAGATTCAGGTTTGCTTTCCTAAACATCAGTCAGGGAAACATAGCACTGGCCCTCATCCCCTATCTTCACTTGACTGCTAGGTGTCAATAGCCAGATATATATCCTGTGGTCTCACTACAGTACCTTCGGTCAGATTTCACTTAAATCACTGAATTTAAAATAAATAAATAACCCAAACCCTAATTGGATTTTAGTAAGGTAGGTGTTCCAGTTAGTTTTCACAGTAGGAAAATGCATTCTGTTCAACTTCATTATTCTTAAACACCAAGACTTTTAGTTTAACGTGGCGTCACCTGGGAGGAAGGATCTGCACTGTTATCACACACCGCACTACAGGGACCAAGACACGGCCTCTGCCCCTCCCACCAAGCTGTGCAGGGCACAGAGATGCCAGCTGCAGCACCATGCACACAACCCATGGATCAGACCTGCACCCACAGGCAATTAATTAATCAGTAAGATGTAGGCTAATATCTTGATCAATTCTCGACAGCATCAGTGTTACCGGAGCCGCAGAAGCAGGATGAACTGTTGCAGTGAGTTTTCTATCAGACTGGTAGCCCCCTCCTCCCCCTTCATCCCACCCCGTCCCAGCACACAAAGCAAATGCCCCCTACTTGGAGACATTTTAGGACATGCGTGCCTGAGTGATTAATAAAATAAGCATGATAATGAATAATCTATGTTAAGCATTTTCTTACCCTTTATTTTTCATTATGATCAGAAGAGGAATATGATTAACAGCAGTTTAAACTTTAGCAGTACAATTTCAGTATTAAATATAAAACTACACTGCAAGTTGATGTATTTTAAAAATGGTTATGTATACTCTAGCCTTAAATTTATGTATCAAATACAACTCAATTGTTTCTTGCCTTGACAATTAACACATCTAACAAGTTTCAACAAGCCAGACATCCATCTTTTCCATTAAAAAAAAATAAGCAAGCACACCAACTCTTATTCATAACAAGGGGGTGTAAAGATTCAACACTTTCCTGAGTGTTGTGCAAAGAAAAATATGTTTTGAGAAAGGCAGTTAAATAAGTGTAATGACAAATCTGAAGCTAAGCTGGAGGACCTTTTGATTAACTTCATATTTCATATATTATTTGCATCAGTTGAGAGCAACATGAGTTACAGAACTTCCATGAAAACAAGCCACTTACAAGCAGGTGGTTAAGCTTGATCAGTTTATTAAAAGGATTATGTGACACGGTTGCCT
This sequence comes from Centrocercus urophasianus, assembly GCF_019232065.1. Classification (NCBI taxonomy): domain Eukaryota; kingdom Metazoa; phylum Chordata; class Aves; order Galliformes; family Phasianidae; genus Centrocercus; species Centrocercus urophasianus. Next base: position 37,072,603 of record NW_024884586.1, on the reverse strand, counting down.
GCAATAGCAGGGGACTGGATCTGATGACCCAGGAAGTTCTTTCCAGTCCCATGTTTCTAAGCCATGCACCAAGTGTATCCAGCCCACACTTTCACATTTGGAAAAAGCCAAAGCCACACGCACACACACACACAAAAAAAAGTCCTTGATGACACTTCTCTAGATATTCACTATGCAGAAAGGAACAGAGCTAAAGTCCTGTACAGAGGATACATTTACTCGAGGTTGATGTGGTACTGAAGTCAGTTAATTAGATACCTCCAGGCAGATTCAGTTACAGGGCATACCAACACTGCACGCTGCCAGACAATTTCTAATCAAGCCAAGAACCTCTTGCAGGAATGAGGTCTCTGCTAGCAAGCACAGAGCACACTGAATAAGCTAAAAGCAGCTGTTCTTAAATGAACTACCCTACCAACCATGAGTGAATGACAGATAGATGGTAAGAAGTATTTACCTACTAGACAAGATCTCTCTGCACACTCAGGCAGAAGTAATCAGCTCAGAGCAGCAACCATTGCTCCTACCTTGCCTGCCTCTCAAGTCCATTCTCTATAAAAGCCAGTCTGCACAATCAGCACAGCCCTTCTCAAGCACTACCTACAGTAGCAGTTTGCAGCTGCCATGCAAGGCTTTACTTCCCAAATGGTAGTCAGGCAATTTCATCACAGCAGCTGGTTTGTTATGATGGCACACGCAGCCATAGCAATAGCCTTTACAACTAGAGATCTACACTATTGCCTAGATTCAACCCATCTAACTTTCAGGCACTTGGTTAAGTTATCTGGGTACTTGGTCACCCAGAACCACCCCCTAACAACTACCCCCCAAAAAAACCAAGAACCACTGAAGGTAGACAGTCTTAATTGCCTCCTGGAGGTGTCTCTTTACCCCCACTGAGTGAGGCTGCATTTCCAACCAACTTCTTAACACAGGCACCTCAGTTAGACAGGACTACTGGAGACTCACATCTCTCTTATGAGATAGTATCAGCACTCTCCAAAACCAAAGGCAATTAAGCAATTTAGGTTTGCAACTCCAGTTACATTTGGAAACAAACTTAATCAAGTAATGAAGCTGTAGTCCCTCCCTCCCAAGCATGAACAGCCTACCACATGGAGGCTCTGCTACTTTAAAAAAAAAAAACCTTCTTTCAAACAAAGAAGAGTGGGCACAGCTGCTTTGCCACTCATTCATGGGGAAGCTGAAGGATCAGAGAACACTTACTCAAAGACCTGGAATGACTACGCATTGCTAGTGCATGCAAAGCAGAAGTAACAAGACTTTTAAAATTAACCCTAGTCCTCTTCTCCACCCTGTAAAATTCATGCAAGTGTTTGAGAAGATAGTCAAGACATAATAGCCCCAGTTTCCAAAAAGGCTTATTTCTTTTAAGCATATTGTAAGAGAAACGTTCATTTCTTTTCTTTCTGTGGGTAGAGAAACGCTTTTTTTGGCATGTTTGATAATCACAGATCTCTATGAAGCCCATGCTGTTCTAGTGCTCCAACTGGTTTCTATAACCTGTCAAAAAAAAAAAAACATAGCAACCTATCTATATTTCCCCCAGTATTGACATGCATGCTGAGAGCTCTCCACTTTAGTGAAATGAGGTGTTACTTCTGTGCTGATAGTTGACGAGTCAGCATTACACGACTTTAAGACCAACTAAATTAACATTGTCGTAATATGAAAGGCAAGCACAAGTTCATTTATTTATAGCAAAGGTCTTGGGTTACAGGAGGTCAGTTCTTGCCATCTTGAAGAGATAGGGGATAACTTATTGCATACATGTGCATTATAATTTAGCAGCAAGTCATTCATAGAAACGCTTCCCTCCTACTGCTTTTTTTTGGTTTGTTATCTCAATTATATATATATTTTAGCTTTACAAAGCATTTAACACCACCTTTAAGTTAATGGTCTTTTATTGGAAAAAAAGACTAGCATTTACAACTTGGAATGGACATAAACTGTAATATCTTGAACAGCAATGTTGATAGTTGTGCTGAAGTCCACAGGCTACTCCGCCAGCTCCAAGTCATGGTATAGAAGGTTTTAAAAATATGAGAGTCCAAAGATGCTCCCTTGGTGAAGGTTTCTTTTAAAAATTTTGTGAACGGTAACAGCCCGACACCCGTTTCACTATAGTGCAATGCAGACAATGTTAAACCAATATTTTTTAACACAGACATGCCATCCATAGTTAAGATCATCATATTTTTGGAGCACACTGCTACGTACAGGAGAACCATTCAACCTTTTGGGCATTTTCTCTAAGTTTCATATCCTTCAACCATTTTTGCTGTATACCATCCTGAGGTATAAACCAATTTTAAAGTAAACCAGCTATGACAATTTATACTACAAATTGATCTAGAATCCACTGTTGAATAAAAGAGTGGATCTTTGAGTTTTTCTTTTTTTTTTTTTTCCTTTTAATACAAATGTCTGACTGTGCTCAATTGTCAAGCTGCATGCATGAAAAACTGGCCAGCCCAAACAGTGTAATAGTCATTAGCAAATGGAACTTTCGAGTTCACTAAGTGCTTCCTTTTTTTTTTTTTAAATTTATTTATTTTTCAAGGTAGTACAATTAATTATATTGTAAAATTGATGTTTAACTTGATCTTTTGGGGACAGGACCACCAACCATTACATGCAGTTTGTGGACAGAAGGTATTTTGACATTCAGTTTTGCTATACAGAAACAGAATGAATAAATGAACTTTTTTTGCAAGAGGTAAGTAAAAGATTCAATTTGATTCTTCTAGAGGAAAAAAGGTGTAAAGGAGGTCTCTTCACTTTGCAGTCATCATCTGTACGAATTCTGAAAAGATAAAAGGTCACCGATTTATTGTCTCTAAAGTACTTTCAACTGTTACATAAATTTTAACTTTAGCAATAAAAAAACTTCACTACATCTGATTTTTATCCACAAAAGCGGATACCTTAATCAATCGGTTGCCTTCAAATACTAGGAAATACATCCTACCCAGCATACATTCACTAAATCCAACCAGTGGTTTACGTCAATGTAAGTATCCATTACCTTCATAGTTGACTTGCCCATCCCCATCAATGTCTGCTTCTCTGATCATTTCATCTACTTCTTCATCTGTTAGCTTTTCTCCTAAGTTTGTCATAACATGACGTAGCTCTGCTGCACTGATATAGCCATTGCCATCCTGCGGGGGAAGTTTCACAAGATTATCATCAACAACCCCGATAATGATTCACACTGGAACTATGCTTAGGTTCCTAGAGACTGCTTTTAAACCTGCCTTACAGCACATGGAACACATCCAGTATACTTTATAACCCTCCAGTATGTGTACCAGTCCCATCACCTTATGAAACTTACATCCCACTAAATCCTTACCTAATTATAGTACTTAAAAGAATAAATTGCAATAGTTAACAACATGCTGGATTTTTTTTTTTTTAAACTGTGGTAGTGCTTCTAAAGATCTTTCAAAAAAAAAAAAAAAAGTTTATTTCATCACTGCTGCCTAAGCAGAAAAAAAGATCAATTCCCCTGCCAGCAACAATAAAAATCAGCTTTCTATTTTGTGTAGCACTGCTTCTATGAAGAGAACTCATGCAGCTAGGTTAGGCTACTTGTTTTAAGATTTAGAACAAATCACACTTTCAAAAAAAGCATTTTAATTCTACTCATAAGCAGCTGTGAAAAGCACAATGGCAAAAAGAGAAATATGATTTTAAGTCAACATTCCTATTAGTAACATCCAACCCTAGAGCATATATCCAGACATCTCCGGAATTGGGAAAATCTCCCCCTTCCACCTACATGAAAAATGCACTAGCTTACAGCATGGCCTTTGTGTCATACCTGCCATCATCTAAATCTAGTCTGCAAAAATAAAATCAGAGGGGAGGTGAGTGGTAACTAAAGAATTCAACATTTCCACGTGCTTTCCAGCAGAGAATCAGACTTGCACTTTTTCCATAAAAAGCAGAGAAACCTTTAGCATGAGCTTATCAGCTGCATCAGCCACTGCACAATAATTCTCTTGTAACAACTGAGGGAAACCCCTCCTCTAACAATAGCTTGTCAGAATTTTTGTCATGTACAGCCAGGTATCCTTAACGAAGGTAGGACCTGAGCTTGAGTTCCACTGAAAGCAACTTTCAAGACCATACCTTGAATGCAGAAAATGCAATACTTCATGTCCCTGTAAACACTAATGACATCTTGCTTCAGCAGCTTTCATGAGGTATCAAAATCTCACATACCCACGCAAACATCTCCCCAGTTCCCCAAAGTCAGTGAATACAGAAATTAAAAGACATCCTTTCACACCCCAGGCATCACACCCTCATCTCTGCTCCTAAGGGAAGGCCAGTGAGTTTTCTTCCAAGAAGAACCTTAAGTTCAGCCCTGCTGTGTAGGTACAATCTCCTTGCTCTGCAACAGGGCAGAGATTGCTGCTGTCAATTCCCCTTCTTATACCATAGGACTTCTATACTAAAGAACTTCTCTGCTTCCAGGTGAGAAAGCACTGAGGAAAAGATGGGCACCATTCCTGCTTCCGAAGATACTCAAAGATTTAGGGTTACCTTGTCAAAAACTCGGAATGCCTCACGGATTTCTTCCTCGCTGTCTGTGTCCTTCATTTTTCTGGCCATCATGGTTAAAAATTCAGGAAAGTCAATAGTGCCATTACCTTAATAAAAAGAAATCCCCCAAAATTAAAACTTCCACACTTTTATGCAAGAAAACCTGGCATTTAATTTAGCCAGGCACAAGAATGAGAACAATAGGTTCTTCACATTATTCTTCTATAAGAACCTTGTGTTTTCCTAAATTGTTACCACTGCCTTTTTCCTTTTACAATATGCAACAGTCACTTCCACCTCAGTGTTTCAGTACAAGTTCTACAGCTGCCCTCTCCAGGACAAGCCATACCTTTTTCACCACCCAAGCAAAATGTCTCTCTAATGTTCCAAGGTTTACAATTTGTAGACTCACCTACTTAATGTCCTTCTCCATAACTCATCATTTAGTTTATTCAACCTCTTCCCAAATGCTGTGTAATGGTCTAGAAAAGCAATACAAATCCACAACATCTAAACTCTGAAGTTCCTTGTTTAAAACCAACTTCCTTAACCCATGTTGTACACCAGAGCAATGCACAATTTTAAGGGGCAAAAGGCATCCGCAAACTTATGAGAAAAGCTGCCATAATTTGGTATTTCTCATAAGCTCAACAAGTATTCTGATACAAGCGTCACAGCAAAAACTGAAAGTCTGGTATTTAAATTCCTCAAAGTAAGGATTCAAATTTGAGACTTCTCAAAGCCAAGAGAAACAGTTAATAAAGATCCTCCAAAAAGCACAAACCAGGTTAGCATAGTCACAGTTCAATCCTACAATACAACCCAAAATTCAACAGCTGAAGGAAAACATTAAGTAGCTCACTACATAGCTAAGATCTACCCATTTACTGAAGGAAACAAACTCATCCAATAAATACAACAAAGCAGGTAACGGAAGTTTCAGAAAGCTTTCCTTGTTTAGAGATTCCAGACTGAAACGTGGAGCTATTTATAACAGCAAGCTTCATTTACCAACTGGAATACAAGTCTCTCACAAAGCTTTAAAAAAAAAAAAACTCTCAATGAACTGTAGACTATTAGCAAAGCATCTTGCCATAAAAGAAGTTTAAACATACGGGCAGAGTGTACTTATCTGAAATCCACAATTTCTTTTCAATTTTAATCAACCAGTGCAACACTGCAGAATGGTACCTGAATAAGCCACTATACACATCTACATATCACTGCAAATCCTGAGTATCGGGAAGTTTCAGTATCTGCAAAGACAGCTGGCAATTACAGTCCCCCGCCATTTTCTAAAAGCAACCTTAACATAAGTCTAACAATCAAGTAATTCATGCTCCAGCCTATGCGCTTTCTACTCTTCAAGTTATTGCAGCAAGCATCAATCAGCCAACATGAGATCAAAGCCTTGGCACCAGTGAGCATCGGAAGGCATCTCTCCTTTTTTCTAACTGCCAGTCTGCTTGAAGTCTCAGAAACAAAATCTTATTCTCTCTTCTGGCACCCACATGAAGCGATTCTGATCAAGACTCACATAAGGTTTTCCTACGTCTGCAAGTGATAGCCTCCAGCCCCACCCCCAGTAGTGACCCAATATACTGCTTTAAACTATGCAGTCTCTCCCTGTTGCATTTTCAACTCTTGTGAGTCCAGCACTATACCATTCTAATTACATCTTTGGCCTTAAGACAGAACTAGACATTAGCACAGAACAACATGAGCCAATGAAACACGTCCAGAAAAGCTACGTGGGAGCACAGGTTAAATGCAGGTCAGGATAAGTTGGGCAGCAACAGGAAGCCTGCAACCCATAAAATATTAAAGACTAACAGCATAACTTTGTCTCTGCCTATCCTCATTCAGATTCTCACTTAAGACTGCTAGCATCTTCGCTGTGCTAAGAACAAAGAATAACCAGACACCTCTCAGTTTATTTTAGCCAGTATTTTGAAATTTGGCTTCAAAAGAACAGTGTCACAGCAACTTCTTTATACAGTCTGAGCATGGAAGACATATTTAGAACACTCAGCATGAGAACCATCTTTCTAACACTTACCATCAGCATCTACCTCGTTGATCATATCCTGCAATTCTGCTTCTGTTGGATTTTGACCCAGCGACCTCATGACAGTTCCCAGTTCTTTTGTTGTGATAGTACCATCACCATCTTTGTCAAATAGGGAAAAGGCTTCCTTGAATTCTAGAGGCAGAAACAGTCCCACTGATTAATAACAGTGCCAGCATAAGGTAAAACTGCATATAAAAATGCATTCCAGTAATAATGCTTGGTAATATTTTAAGAAACAAGCTTGTCCATGGATTAACAGAATTAGTATTTTCAAGTATTAAGAAAAAACAGTTACAATACCAACTATAGCTTGCACAGCCATGCGACCTAGGCTTCAATGTACTAGCATCACATCACAACGCTGATGTATTTCAACATCTTGTTGCTTGAACCGCTGTTGTATCACAAACATTTGTGTAGGATAAGTTAAGAGAACGCTGTAATTTCCTATTTTACCATCAAATGGCTTACGGGAATAAGAAGAATGTGTAAATAATAATAAGATGAGTAAAATAACACTAAAGAAATAGAATAAGAATTGGTGATCTCAGGTGGGTGTGACTGGTCTTCAGCAGGCCCAATACTGCTTCTTCTCCCAATTAGCCTGTACTAGACACATTCTTAGAAATTAAGAAATCAGCTTAAGGCTTATTTGTTGCCATTTGACTTCAAGTTTATAGTCACATGAAAAAGACAGCTTGTTCTGCCTTGACTTCAAGCATGCAATCAAGATTCTAGTAATTACTTGTTTGTAAAAAACATAGGTAGGCCTGGCTCAAATCATCTCTGGTCCAATGAAGCAGTACACTAGGACAGAATTGCCAGTAATCTTCCAGAACTTTTCAGAACAGAGTGCTTTTGTTTTAAAAAGTGCTAGCACAGATTTGAAACCACAGAAAGACAACTTATCCACTGTATTTGAGATTTTTTTCATTCACAAGCAATTAGCCAAGAATATTTATCAAGGTACTTACCAGCAATCTGCTCTTCAGTCAGCTGGTCAGCCTACATGAAGAATAGAACACTTTAGAATAACACTTCTAGCAACATCTAGCCCCAAGACACTTCCTTTCAATTTCACAGCAGCAGCTTATCATTATTAAGGTCATTTTCAACCCCTGGAATTCCCCTGCTGCTAGAAGATCCCACTCACCTACACAACACAGCCATTTCCAAAGACACGAAAGCCACTTTTCCTCCGAGCTGCCCATTAAGACTAAGATATACCATCCTTCAACTCAGAGAGCCCGATTTGGTCAAGTGAAGGACACCAGGCAGGCTCCTTGTAATTGGTCAGACAGGCATGAAATCCTTAATGACATGTGTTTAGAGTTTCACATCACATCAGATGTCATTTCCAGAAGCACAGTGCCCTGATCAAGCACAGGGGGCATTTGCACACTGGTGGGCTAATGACAAGTGTGCCACCTAGTGATCCTCCACAGGTCCATCCTCCCAGCACAGCCCCAGTGTGAGCCTGCAGCATGCTTTATGAATAGGGCTGTGCTGCAACAGGAGGAACCTCAGTACCACAAATTTTCACCAGCCAACAGAAACAAAGTGCCAGTTCAAGCACTGTGTTACTCCTTCACACTGCCAACCACCATAAGATGTCTCCCACCATCACAAAGGCACTTTTGTTCACCCCTTTAGGCAGCAGGATGGAAAGCACCTGCCTGTGACCTTCTGCTCGTGAGGAGACTAGCACTGCACCCAGGGACTCAGCAGGCAGGAGCACACCTGCAGCCCCTAACTGTGCCAACCACATCCTTCCAGAAGACTCCATCACGATGAGCAGGGCATCACCCACACCTCCAGCCTTTGCACTAAGAGAGCTAACCAGCTCTTTTAGAGGAACGATGGCAAAAAACTCTTCTCATTGACAAGACAGCAAACCCAAAGCAGGATTTTACATACCTTTACAGAGGTACTGGTGAACACAAGGCATCAGCTCCTCTAAAACCTATTTTTTGAGGAGCTTGTACAAACCCCAACAAATGACTGTATAGGTCTAAGAAAGGCATCTTGTAACCCCTTTTGTCTTGAAACCCCATTACTTTTAGGTACAACAGCTGGATAACTGCAGCGGAGAGCAATTGGGAACTCCCTGGCTGTACCATCTCTTAAAGCACAGGGGAATATCACAGGGCTGAAAGCCCGATGTATGCATTAACAAACAGGCTGCATCTCTGCACTTAGGCAGCAAACTTCACTGCTTTTTAAAAAATATTTTACTGCCTGTACCAGGTGACTAACCAATGCCACGTACTGGGTGGTTAAAACCTGCAAAAACGCTCGCAGTTAAAAACCAATTATCTTGTGGAACCAAACAGCTGCAGAAAACACACCCAAAACGCACTTCGGCTTCCCACTCTTTCTGCAACTTTCCAGCAAATGAGAGATGTTACAGCTCGCGGACATTTACGTAACGGCCACACACCCCGCAGGCCGGGAGGCAGAGCCCCGCCTCGACACGATCTGCGGCCCGCGGCACCGCTCCGCGTCCCGTTCTGCAGGGCTCCTTCCTGCGGCCGCACTCAGGGGCGGAGACGGCGGCTCCCGGGCACGCCGCGCCTCGGCCGGAGCCGTACCCGGCCCCCCCCCGCCCCCCCTCCCGCGTCCGAGTGATGTCAGCGCCGCCCGGCAGGAAGGCGAGATGGAGAGACAGCGCCGAGCTACACCCAGATGGCCGCGGAGCGATTAGAGCTCAGCCGCAGCCCGAGCTCCCACAGAAACCGGAGCCGCGGGGAAAAATAAACCCGAGCTCTTCGTCTTTCGGAGAGGCCACGCGGCACCGAGGCGACGCGTTTCCACGGCGGGGCCGGCGCAACAGGCGGCGGCCGCGCTGCTGCACTGCGGCCCCGCTCTGCTCCGCGCGGCCGTCCCTCCCCCTGCTGCCAACCCCTGGGCCAGGGAGCTCTGCCACCCCCTCCCGCCGAGCCCCCGCGCGGGGCCGGGGACGCGAGAGAGGCGCGCTACCCACCCCCCAACCCCCGCCCCTCCATAGCCGGGGGTGCGCGGAGGCTGGGGAGGAAGAGGAGGAGACATGATGTAATGCGGGCGGCGATGCTGCGTTTTTTGGGGATGGGGGGGTGCGAGGGCGCAATAGCCGCAGCGCGGAGCCCTCCCCCGGCCGCCTCCCCCCCCCCCCCCCCCCCCCCCCCCTGCGCAGTGCAGCTGTGCCGGGCTCCCGCCGCAGCCCCACGGAGCCGCGCCCGGCCCTTCCGGAGGGCAGCGCGGGGAGGGCGAGGTGGGAGGGAGGGAAAGAAGGCGGGCGGCGCCGCAGGGCCGCGCTGAGGGCCGGGGTCCCGCTCGGCAGGGCCCGGAGAAAGGGGAAGAGAGGAGGAAGAGGAGGAAAAGGCCCGGGAGGCGCGCAGCGCAGAGGGGGGGGAACACTGCCGGGCGGGAAGGGCCGCGGCCTCCCGCCACCCCCGCGCCGCGGGGTTCCGCCGTTACCCGCCGTTACACCGCCGCTCCCCGCGCACTGCCCCCTGAATCCGCGGCTGTACTACGTACCATGGCACGGCGGCGGGCCCGACGGCGGCTGCACGAACTGCGCGACCACGAGCAGCGGCGGCTGCTACCTCCTCCCTAGCGCGGTGCAAGAAGTGCTGGGGGTGTGAGCCTGCGCCGCGCCGCTATATATGGAGCGCTGTATCCCTCCGCCGGAGCGGGGCCTTTTTCTCTCCTCCCCGGCGCGGTACGGGTAAGGGTGACTGCGGCGAGCAGCCCTGCCCCCTTCGCCGCCCGGGGCCGGCCCCCCCCCCCCCCCCCCCCGGCGGCCCCCCCCCCCCCCCCCGCAGCGCTGCGGAGCCGGGGCTCGGCGGTGCCCCCGTCCCCTCTCTCCTCGCCCTGAGGTAAGACCCGGGCAAGGCCGCCACACGTTACGGCGCTGAGCTGCCCCGAGACGGAGATGTCCTCCGGAGGGGCTGCGGGAGCACAGGTGCCCTGCGGTAATCACAGCGCGTTTGTCAGCGCCGGCACCCGGAGCACGGCGACATTCGGTCCGCGACCGTCTGCGGCTGACGTGTCGCTTCAGCCCCTGCTCAGCAGAACTACAAGAGGAACGGCGTGAACATGTCCTGAAGTCAGGCGTTCCCTTCACGTCCCCTCTCTCTGCCCCGGGTTTTGGGGTTTTGTTCACCAACCGATGATAACCCGGGTAAACACTGAAGCATTCACATCGTGCCTTCTCCGATAGGTACAGAAGCATACCAGACCGGATCTACGCTGGGATTCCGCTTCCCTTAACGACAGCACCCTCCGATCCGAGCTCCCTGTAGCCGAGATGCCTTCAGCTAAGGCCGTACCCTGGGCCTCTCTCTGCGGGAGGCCATAGTCCAGGTGGTCTGTTCACAGCATAGCCATCATGAAAAGCATTTTCCTATATATACTTTCAGCTTTGAAATATAGACAAAATAGGTTATGTTCTGTTTGCTGAACGATTTCAGTAGCTCTACAAACATAGTTACAATGTATTTGCTTGCCTTTCTGGGCAGGGCGATAGGATGGCAAACAAGAACATTATCCACTTCCCATCTAGAAATACTTCCACACAAACCACAGCACATCTCATGCTTTTGGTCATCATTTGGTCCCAAAGCCATGCTGACATTTGTGTGAGTAGTGTATGAAATGGTGTCAGAAAACTGACTTGCAGCTGGCTGGTCTGCAAATTGTAAGCTTATGGACTGCTGCCATTTTAGATACAGAATGGCTGCCTTGCTATATTAAATATATGTCTGCTTAAACAGAAAGCAGTGAGGTTGAGTGTTTTGTTACATACAAGAACTTGCAAATTAATATTTTGTTTTCAAACCAGGCCAATAATTTTAAGCTCTTATTTCCCAGTGTAATTTCTTTCCAGGAAAAATGACAGTGTTCAATTAGTGTGAGACACTGGTGCTTTGCTTGGAACTCTCCAAGTCTCAGGGTGTGAAGAAGAGTGTCCACGTACAAATCATTCACGTTGCTGTACTGCCCTTACACAGGTGAAGATCTCCTTATTGAAATGAGAGCTCTATAAAAATATTGGGGTAATAAATGCATACAGTTATCTTGCAAAGATAAATGGTCAATGCAATCTCATGGTCTTTGGCCAAAGTGCTTCTAGTGCAGATGGTTGAAGGTATTTTCAATAGAATAATCTCAGCAGCGTTAAATCCAGCAGTTTAGAATGTGAGTGCCCTATTTCAATCTCTTGTTTTTTATGTACATGTAATACGTTCTTTCATTGATACAAAGCCTTCACTTGTTAAAAAGTGAAGGGATTAGATTATGTCTGCTGAGGAGATTATGAGTAATTAAACTTTATGTAGATTCTTTCATAAAATATCAACATTACAGTGTTTGTACATATGTGAGGAAGCTTGGCAATGTGGAACAGCCTCTTGGTCACCTTCAGTGGATGTTGCCAAGGATTAACAGGACCTCTGGGTAGAAGCATTGCTGTGTCTTTGTTTCTTATTTTTTCTTTTCTGTGTGTGTGTGACTACTTTTGCTAACTCTTGATGGTTTACATTAATAATTCATTTTTACTGAAAATGGAATTTCAGATTTTTTTTTTTTGAGTGGCTTTGAATATTGTCTCACTTTATATGAGAAAAAATTCAGGATGATCAACTTAGATACCACAGATCACTTCTGCAGTAGTTTCTGCTAAATTGCGTCATTCTGGATTTGAAAGTATTTCACAGCTAATGCTCCAATAACATTCTGACTAAGGGAATTTTTTTTTCCTAGTTTGACATATGGCAGTGATGAATGTAAATAAAACAGAATATTACTGTTTTGCTGCTTGCTTAATGTAGAAAATCTCACCTAAAGTGGCATCTGCCTATTCCTTGTAAGCTTGCTCAGTTGTATGCTAGAGTTTGATTGGTATTTGTTCACTTCAGACTGACATTCTGCTGTGGGCAAGCAAGAATGCTCATGTCATTCCAATGACATGCAATGTCGAATGATTTGCCAGGATCTTATACAGTCTCATTCAAAATCTTCTGGATCTCAGTGGGATCTGGACTGGGCCATGGAATTGCTCAGTATTTATTTGTTCCTAAACCCATCAAAGTTGGCCATGCCATTGCTCCTGAGCTTTTCTGCAACCGGGCCGTGCAGTAGCTGTTAAGATGAATTTCTAACTGAGTATTTCTAGCTAGTTGAGATTTACTTTCTAAATTAACTTACTCTCTATCATTTGTTGTTGTGGTTATTGACTTGTGTTTGTCTAAGCTGTAATATTAACCAAAAATTAGTTTATGAATTTATTAGATCCGGAAAGAGTCTATTCTACCTACTGCTGTACCTCTAAGACTTGTCTTACTGTGATTCTAAGGTTCAGTGCTGTTCTCGGTTTCTGTAGAGATTTATATGTCCTTTCTCTGGGAATTGCCTAAGATAGGAGCAATGATTCCATTAGGAAATGAGAAAAAGACTAGCCTTCCCACTTACATGCAAGGTGTAATTTTCAACCTTGGCTTTGTTAAGTACTGAAGACACGGAGTTCACACATATCAATTGTTTTCTCATACATACATAATGTAACAAAAATCAAAATTTAAACAATTCATAGGCATCTGCTCATGGAAAAAGGATGTGAGAACACACAGGTTTGAGATACAGTGCACAACTGGGTGGCTGATACTATGATAATAACCAGTATTCAATAAATTAGATGTATAAGAGCTCAAAATTATGTATTTAAGTGCATGCAACACCTGTGCATCTGAAACGAATTCATAATTAGTCTTTCTTGATATAATATTTCCAGTTATACTTTTGAGCTTCCTAAACTGGGGTTGAATTTGATATGCTCCTTTTCAAGTCAATTGGAATTCTGTTGGTATAACAGAAAAGAGTTTTTTACCCTGTAAAATTCTGATCATATAGTCAACATTTCTTTGGGAGACCATTTTCCACAAAATTAATGCTTCTAAATGCCATTGGCAGCTGTGAAAAGCTGAGCCTGTATCCTTACAAAAATGCTCTATAAGCTTCACTAAGATTGCACATAAGTGGGTGGAATTCCATTGAAATAAAAGCTAGAACAGAATTGAATTTGACCACATTTATGCAAGATGTAAAAATAAAAAGTTGCTTTAATCTTAACATCCAGGTTTCCAGGCCTGGTAGCTCTTAAATGGGAATATACACATTCCTGTAGATAAGTATTTCTCTTCTGAAAGAAGGGAGGTGGAGGAAGAAACTCTCCACGTTTCAGATGTTCACAATTTCTTTATATTTACTTCATTCCCACTGGCATGTATGAAAATCACATACAATTATGATATCCTCTGAGCATTAAGAATTAAAAGGCCATCTGTGTAATTGTATAACAGTAGTTGTTCCTCATGTTTAGAGTCCATTGTCTTGTAAAGTTTTAGATGGTGATATAAAACTGTTTTAGCTGGTGGTTAGAACTAAATTATTTACACATTGTAATTAAATTAGTGAGTACTTTTCTACATAGCTATGTAAATTGGCACCCTTAAGGCCAAATAAAGTGAAGAGTTTCATGTTCCAACAGTAGGGCAGTTTGAGTTGGGAACCTTAAAGATCCTATCTTAAAAAGACTTCCACAGATGGGGAATTATAAAGCTGCTCCAATACATAAGCTCAAGTAATGCATCTAGCAGATTAAACATTGTAAGATAATTATTGCAAACCAAAGTACTTTTCCCTACTCCTAACACTTGAATTGTAAAGAGAATTAACAGAAAGAACAAAACTTTTTGCACAGTGTTAAAAAACATCCTTTCTTCATAGCTCTGAGAAGGGTTTGAGAGAAACATTAGAGTACGTGAATACAGGATTTTCCTTCTCAGGTTTTGTAATTGCCATTTTCATAGAAAGGTAAACATTGGATGATTCATGATATAAACAGAAGTTACTCATTCCATTTGTTCTATTGTTTATGTTTTGCTATTGTTTGTGTTTTTGTGGATAAAAGCCAAATTGTATTAGCTATTTTTTAAGAACAAAATGCAGGAGACAGAATATTCATAAATGCAAGTTTGTTAAGTATTTTGTATTTTCACGTAATGCCATCAAACATGCTATTTCTTAGGTCATACTTCTTCTCTGGTTACATTTATACAAACTAGATTTCCTGACAGTGATCAATGATTCCAGTTAATGTATCTGCCAAAGAAAAGGTATATATATGTATATGTATATATGTATACATGCATATATACCTTTTGTTATATTATATATATACAAATACATTTTTATTTATAAATATTAAAAATATACACTATATGTATATAAATACATACTTGATAACAAATATATTTAGAAATATCCTACGTGGAAAGGTATGTATGGAAACAGTCACTGTAATGACAGGAAAAGTTCAGTTTCTAATTTCAGTAGATACAGATTAAATGACAATAGAACAAACAGTAAAACAATTCTTAGTCAAATTCACCTTACTAGGAATGGCTTCAGTTTGCATTTCATTTTTCAAGAATATACCTTTCTCATTTCAGCTTGTTCTGTTTAACATATAAAACAAAATAAAACAAAAAAAAAACAACAAACCCCGTAACTTCAAAATTACTTGACATTACTTTTTTACATAATGGAATTGACTAAGTATGCTGTCTGTATTGTTTTTTACAGCTTTCCTTTGTCCATGAGCAATTCAGTTACATCTGAATATTCCCATGGCGCAAACCGGGACATGAATTTTGCAATAAAAATCCTAGCTAAATTTCATGAGCAATTGTGCTTAAAAGTAGGATTACTTCAAAAAACTTTCATTTTGCACAGGTATATGACTAACTAGTTACAGAGTCAGGCTCCAGTATTGTAAAGCAGTAAGCAAAATGTTCTATTACACTTTGCTTGTTTGGAATACTTTGTAGGCAAACAAATACAAATACATATTGCACAGGCAGATGGATATGTAAAATCCAGATACTACTAATGGCCATGTCTCTTTTACATAACCCCAAATCATAATTCTGTAGTTTGCGTGAAGTAGAAAGGCTGTCATAGGCCTTTACACTACAGCTAGAGGTAAAAAATTCAACAACTGCAAATACAGAGTTCAAGGGCCACAGAATCACAGTTCCCAATACAGATTTCCAGGAAAAGCAAACATGCCCTGAAGTCGATAAATCCACATTAGTTTGCATGAGATACAAATTTCTTCTTCCCTTCATTTCTCTCATGCATATGAAACAGTTTATCAGATTCCTCACAATAAGCAGCTATGAGATCAAACTCACTCTACTGAAGGATGTCTAATTGTGCCATCCAAGAGAGAACCAGATTCTCATCCACCACAGTATGGAGCGAACCTCAGGTGAGAAGTATTATACATACATCTAAATTACAGATGCCAGAAGCCAGCATCCTCGTCAGGTGATACTCTTCATTTGTTTAAGCACTTCAAAGAAGCTGCAGAATCACCACACTTCCTTGGACAGCTAGTTTAAGTTCTTTGTGCCTGCATCATTAATAAACCCACCTGAAAATGAAATGACTTCTCTAACTGCCCAATCATCATTTTTAGAGGGAAGAAAAACTAAATTTTCCAACAATTTTGAAGAGAAATTGTATTTCTGCAGTCAGTTCTGAGAAGCTGTACAAATGATTTCCAATCTCTGCAACCTACTGCTGGAGTGCCAACAGACCACTTCTCCCCTGGGAACACAGCATGGCACTACCTAGGAAATCCTCTGCTGAAGGCTTCTATTTTTTACAGTCTTTCAGTGAAGAAAATTAAAAAAAAAAAAAGATAAGAATATAAACTGCCTCCACAATACAGTCTCTTTCTCCCATGATACGTTTTTTCTTTGGTCCCTCCTCTTAATTCATTTCTTTGTATAGAACTTTGGGTTCTTGCATTTGGAGGCAGAGGCACATGTGAAGTCTGGCCTCCTAAATGTCTGCTCCTCAGAGCACACACAAGCCTCTGCTCTGAAGGACCTTGGCTTATTGCTGAGATTCCAGAATTGGTACTAAAAAGAGAAAACCTGTTTTTCTTTGTAAACCAGGAAAATTGAGCTGTGTCATGGGGCCTGCTCTGCTTCCCAGTGTTTTTGTGAGGAAAATCATATCAGCTACCCAATTAAATCTCTGTTCTGCCTGCCTTATTCTGAGGCTGTCAACTTATGTGAAATGAGCCTAAAATTCAGGTCTGTCCCAAGCACTTTGTGTGCACCTTTCCTGGCAAGGGGCACTGGCCTCCCCCACTGGGCGGCTATTTGTTATTATTTGTGTTGTAGGAGAAGTATGCAGGATGCTAATGAAGCATTTATATTTAGTAAGTGCACCGTTATGTGCTGGCTGCGAGTTGGCAGCAGCGTTGTTACCAAGCACAAGCCTAACGGAAAGGTGCACTGCACCGGGGATGGGATTTTATACTACGTAGAAGGGAAGTACATGTAATGAGTTTATTTTGGTTAGCTCTCAGTTTGGTTCTGGGCTTGCCAATACTGACATCATTTTTCCAAGCAGGGAGCACCGTCTAAGACTTCGCATTGCTACCCGTGGGGTGGGCCGGTGTGTGGGCTGCTGCAGCACTCAGCGCTCAGATCATTTCACTTTGGCATCCATTTGGCTTCTGCCGTCTCTATCTCCACATTCTATTTTAGGTGCTCGCAGAGCACCAATCTCCTTAACTAACACGCAACCAAAACAAGGTATTCTGTGCATCAAACAAGACAAAAAGCAGAAGACTCAAAATAGGCTATTCTGTTATTATTGTTATGGGGTTAAATTGCTTAAACGTATCATCCTACTCCTCTTCCCACTTTCCTCAGCACGTCTCACTGTTCCCCCTCAGGCACACAATGCTGGCCTGCAGGCTCCTACAGCAAGCACCGTGTCTGTTTTGTGATGGTTCCACGGTGCCAAGCGTTCATCCCGCTTCATTCCCACACGCGTCGTTACAACGCTGGGAGGGGCTGTGGGGGGGAGAAGCAAGTTAGCTGGCCAGGCGGCAGCACCCCAAGCCCTAACAGCTCCCACAGCGCCCGCCCGGCAGCGGTAGCAGCCCGGGAACCGAGCCGCCTCCTCCGGCACTGCCAGCCGCTCCCTGCGCCCGCGCTGGCGGCACGACCTATATCCCCTCGCGGAAGGTTACCATTCTCTGGCACGGCGGCTCCCAACGGAAGCGGTGCTGAGACATCTGAGGCAGCACTTTGTCAAGGGAGACCTGATTGGCTAACGGGGCTCTGCAATGGTTAGCTGGTAAGAGTCAAGCCTTCTGATTGGTCGCGCTGTACCTGCAATGCGTCAAGTGAAGATGCTGGGGTGCGTGTACCAGAGGGCTTCAGTGGCAACGGCGGCGGCTGCGGCCTGGGGCTCTGGCCGTCCCCAGGCTTGCCCCAGCCCGTACAGCTCTGCGGGCTCCGCCGTGCTTTCGGCCTTCTCGGCAGCGTGGCAGCCCTCGTGCTAGGTTTCCCGCTTGTTGCGCAGTAGCGTTTGCTTGGCTCAGATGAGCCAGAACTGGCAGGAAGGAGCTTTTCCTCAGTCAGTTATCTCTTCAGGGCCGGGTTTCTATATCAAAACCAAGCAGAAAGACAAAGCCTCCTTTCTGACTGCTACTCTGTCACGCGGGGGTATGAGGGGCACAAACCGGGGCAGCACAAATGTGCTTGTTCTGCCCTTCCACTGTTGGCAAGAGTAGCATTCCTTGGATGCTGTTGGGAGCGACAATTTGAGGGCTGGTTGGAGGAGGACGTGCACGATGAAGTGATGAGTGATCTCTGAAATATCTCGCTGAAACGCTGCAAGTTTCTTCAACGCAAGGAGATGCGTCAGTTAAATTAGCCTGGAAGTGCAGAGCTGCGCAGAGCTTGTGGTGCTGGCCTCATGGCGGGCACATGGCCTGACTGGGGCCCTTGGGCTCCTCACAGCTGCAGGCTGGGGACACACTGCTGCCGCTCGGGTGGGTGTTGTGCCTGTGTCAGACTGAGGGAAGCATCCATACCCCAGAACAGAGCAAACAAACAGCCAAGCCTTCTCTGCACAAACTGGCGGCTTACGCAACTGCTTGGAAAATGATGGGTGTTCCAAACCAGCAAAAGATTCCTGGCACAGCTGCAGAGCTAGGTACAAAACTGTCTTACTGTAGAAGTGGGTTATACAGATGCTCTCAATACCATCTACATTCTTCAGGTTTTGCTGCTGGAGTGTTTTGTTGCTCTCTTTTAGAATCCTCTTCTTGAAGAGTGAGTCAGCAAGAAAGCTGTGAATGTGTCAGGGAGCAGTGTTTTAAGTGAGGTTTCACTGCTAAGTACTTATTAAAGACCATGTTTACATAGGAAAATTGGCAAATTTGAATATGAACATAACCACCCAATTTCTTGCTGCTACTGAAAGTTTTCTTCCAAGCTATGCTTTTCAGGATAGAGTTCCCAATGTGCCATAGCAAAACTTTTGGGTTAAAGTTCATGTTAATTTGCTGCCTTTATTCCATTTGCTCACTAAGAAGTAGAACGCTTTTTATTTTAAAATTGTCATAATTTCCTTTTCACAGCCTTGCTGAGTGCAAACTGCTTTCCTGCAGGAGTGAACACTTCTTGCTGACTTTTTTTTCCAAAGGAATTCTTTCAAAATATTAAAAACAATCTAGGCACTTTTACCTGTAGTCTTAGCCAAGTGGAACAAGTGGAATAAAACCTTTATGAGAAAATTATATGCCTATGTAATTATAATTATTACATTTATGTGCAAAGGCTTGCTAAAGTGAAACATAAAAGTGAGATTACTAGCTCATTCCATTTCTTACTTGGGCATTTAAAGTGTGCTAGCATTTTTGAAAGATTCATTTTTGAAAATCTTATGTCTAAAACAGTTTGAGGTCTTAACAAATGGAAGGGAAATGAGTATACAGCATTGGCGAAGTGTGGTCTCCAGAATAACCTTAAACATTTTTTATTAGTAAAAAACTAAATCTGTGGAATTAATTTATGATAATGACCATACAGATTATAGAACTGCACTACTATCAGAGAACCTGAAAAAAGTTTTTAAAAGTGCCATAGTCATTTAATGGGGAATAAAGATGCCAATTTCAGGATTGACATTTAAGTTGTTGTTGCCTGAAATAATCTCTTGTGAAGGAGACAATTCGAAAGATAAACTCAAGCTTTAGTGTGTTCATTAAGAATTAGTTTACTTTGAGTGCAGGTTGCTAGAATGAATCAGTGGGAATAAGTAACAATTAGATATTTATTAGAAAGTTGCACTGATCAAGTTCAAGTAATTTCGAATCAACCAACTCTGGGTGATGGTGGTATATTTTTGGAATGTGTCAGCCATCTGCAAAGCCATCAGTAACTATGGGAAAGGTAATACACAGTAATAACCAAAATTCATTGTAGTTCTAAATATATCATGCTCAAAACAGTCTGAATAAAAAACATACACCATTCATTTAGAGCAACCATTTTAAAAGCGTTGTATTTACAGCAATGTCATTACACTAACATCTGTTAGATATATGCAGGTCTGCCATCTTATGGAGCCTGAATGGTACTACCAAATAACAGAATGTGGAACTACATGTTCAAATTAGGAGAATAGTTTGAATTTTCTCCTTCTCAGCTAATGCGTTCTCTCTTCTAAAACTTGCAGTATTCTGACTTATTTCTACGTGTTATGCTTATGTATTACTTTTGTGTATGTATGCAAGTGTAGATATAGAAACATACAGTGAAATAAAGTCACTGCAGTTATAAGTCTGTGCTTGGAAAAGCTGAGAAGCACTAAAGTAGAAGCTGCTTATTTACATTATATGACAGCCTTCAATGACGTCATCATACACTTATTTTTTTTCCCTCAGGACCATTGTCTCATTCAGCATTCAGGTTAGATGATACAGTTCAGTAAATAGCTGTTCAGAGTTTTGCTCTAGCCTCGTTGCTTGGAGTGTCACTGTGTAGCAATCTAGTCAAGCTCAATTCTGAAGTCCAAATTATAAGTTGCCTTACGGACTTTTCTGTAGCTGTTATTATTAGAGTATTATTACGGATAGTTTTGAACTTTGTACCGGTGAAAGCGGACAACCATCATGGAAATTTTCAGCCCAAGTGATTAAAATTTGGCAAAGCTATTAAAGCTGCTAAAATGATGCTTGTTTGTTTTTATTTTCGATTTCAATAAAAGAAGATGTCATAAACTTGATGAGTGGCTTTTAGGACAGCCAAGAGCAAATTATACTTGTGTTATAATTAGTACATCAAGTATGTATTATTACATATCATTTTATCTTTAGCTGGTACAAATTTAGTTTGAAAAGGATTCCTCAGGAAGGTCTTATTACTTTGCTTTTGAAAAGTTTGAGGTGAGTTTGAAAAGCAATTGCTCTAAGTTAGTGTGATACCATCGAGCATCATTGTTGAGTGCTTAAAATAAGCAAATTGTCCAGGACTCAGTAAAGTTGTACGGAATTTTTTTGGTTGCTGAAAAAAAATGGTACAATTTGGAAACTGAAAACTTAGAAGACATCTCACTTTACTTTGCTGTACCTGTACTAGAAAGTAGCCTCCATTATTTTTTCTGCATTCAGTCTTATTTGCAAACGTTTACATCGATCCTGATACTTTTGTTAGGAACAGACACTGCTGCTATTTAGATTACTGTCAGATGAATTTGATTATGTGACATACTCCCTACTACTATAATAAGGGTCTGGGAATAATTAGTTATATGTACGAACAAGTGGAGTCTTCACCTTTTCAGTTATATCACATGTAGGCCCCCCCCCCCCAAAAAAAAAAAATAAAAAAATCTTCATTTGGTTCTGCTTGATCTTGATTGTGAGATCATATTTTCATATGTGTCAGAGACCAATGCTCTCTGAGCAGTTCATTTTAGATACTCCACTCAAAGTTCAGACTAGACTTTAGGAGTTATGAGTGTGGTCAAACACTGGCACAGGCTTCCTAGTGAGTTGGCTGATGTTCCACATCTGTCTGTGTTCAGGGGGCTTTTGGATAATGTGCCCATGAATATTCTTATGCTTTTGGTTATTCCTGAAGTGGTGAGGCAGTTGGACTTGATGATCTTTGAAGGTCCCATCCAAATGAACTATTTTCTCCTCTCCTCTCCTCTCCTCTCCTCTCCTCTCCTCTCCTCTCCTCTCCTTTCCTTTTCCTCCTCGTTTAGTATCCATTTACTTATTTATTAGATATTACATGGGATTTTGATTTAGAAGATTGGTGTAACAGTCTAAGGAAATCACAACACAAGGGTAATGCTGCAGTTGCAGTATACAGATGAATGACAATAAAAATGTAATTCCTGTTAGCAGTCTCTGCTTGCTCACTGTCACAATGCTGGGAATTCCCAGTCACCAGGAAGGAATACGTTGTTTGAAGCCGTCTTATGCCCATTGTTTTCTCCAAATTTTGTTTTGTTGGCTGCTTAGTTTTTATAGTCCGTTTGACTGAGCCACTTATGTGCTTCCCTCCTGCCATGTTTGCTTGGCCAGCTCAGGAAGAAGTTTCTCTCTTACCTGAATTATCTCAGGGAAGGGTCTTCATACAACTTAATGACTCACTGGCGCTGTTATATCTCTAAAACAAAGATTTAAAGGTATCTTTAAAGACATCTTTGAAGGCCTTTAGAGATATACCAATGAAGTTCAGTAAGACTAGTTTCAACTTTTGATAATCATCAGGTCATCATTGTGATATACCATTTTTACTAGTCTTCACCTGAATGTTTTCCTGTTTTGGACAGACATTGGATAACTTCTGTATTTTGTTTGGGAAAGAGGTGTGGTTGATGGAAGATGACTAAATGTAACTGATAAATAAAACAGTGTGAAATAAGATTTTGTTCTGCCATGTGATTGGTTATTTGGTCAAAAACACATCACATGACAGCAGCAAATATTGCTAGTTCCAACATTTACATTAGCTTGAATCAAAGGTGGATACACTCAGATACTCAAAATATAAGATATAAGATGCGCTTCTGGGTGCAGATACCAGAGGAGCGTTTCATAACTGCAGCTCTAGGCACTTAGTAGTTCAGGTCATCCTCAGTTTGATAGCCAGTGGCTGTAATGTTTACTAATTTCATAACTGGCATGAGTATTGCAATGCAAATAACCTACTTCTACTGCAGGTTATCCACATATTTTCATTACAGAGTAGGAATGACAGCAAATTGCCACAAAGATATCATTTCTGTACGAGTCTCCCTCATCTGTCCACTTCCTAGGTAGTACGGTATTAACTCCTCTGTAGCTGCACTATAATAAGAGTTCTCCATAGTTTTAAGACATCCTCCTTTGAATGTCACAACTCCTTCCAGGCAGTAAGAAGAGCAAGTGGGAGCATTACAGAGGCATCCCAATTTGCTCTGTGCTCTCTGATAGTTTATTTTCTTTATTTGTCTCATCGCTCATCACTCAGTCACATATATACAAAGCCCATTGCTGCAGAGCAGTTGCCTATGCTATCTCTAAGGCTTACCAATTAAAATTGCTTTTAAAATAAGAACAGATACTTATAACTGTATATATATATGTATGTATATGTATATGTATATGTATATATATTTTTTTCCCTAATTAGTGGCTTGATAGTTACCAGCCCTTTGTATACAACTAACAGTACTTCTCAAGTGCATTGTAGCTGGGAGCCTAGCCACAATTCAGAGCCAAAGTTAATATAGGTAATCTTTTTTACCTTGGACATCTTGTTCCATAAGCCTGCTTATGCCATTTCTATACCTATGTCTACCACATTTTGAAACCCCAACCCTAAATTTTAACTTGCCTCTCTCATCTCCACAGTAAGGCCAACTCCTTTCCTTTATGCAATTCCACTCCATCCATGTCCCATGTCTTACCTTTTCTTTCATGTCTTACTTTTTCTTGAAAAAGCTGACTTCTGTGAGGCTGCTGTGGCAGGACAGAGATGCTGGAGAGGCAAGAGGTGCTGGCTGGGTCAGAAGCAAGTTACTGCCCATCTTGGCTGGTGTTTGTTGCTAATATTATGTGGCTCCAGGCTTACCCATGGGTTAGACTTGTTGCTTCAGAATAACTGCTCTGTGCCAGCACATGCTGGAGACTCAGAAAGGCTTTGCAGTAGCAGTGGTTAGTGACTGCTTGGAACTACTTTTGTGGTGTGATTGCTCCACAGCTCCAGTGAGAATATATCTGCCAGTTGAATCACTCTTTGCAAGTTAAGAGATTTTAAAATGTAAAAATAGTGTTTAACTGCATTTAACACAGTTAACAGAATTATTGATGTGTCTGAATCTGAGATCACTCGGTGTTTAAACCTTATATTCACCTGCTTAAATTGATCAGAAGCCTGTCCCAAACAGGATTGACAGCAGAATGTGGATCCAGTTTTTGTGAACAAACAAACAAACAAACAAACAAAACCCAACAACAAACCAAGTAATAACACTTCTGGAATTATTCTTAACAACTGCAGCTTTGAGTTGTTTGTTATTCATGCGCATTTGTAGAATTTATTTGTTTCTTGACTTTGGTGGGTTTCTGTAGCAGAATGTTTCGCCATGTAATTACTCAATGATTTGACAAACAGTAATCAAGCACATTACTTCTTCAAAAATGTACAGGATTTTATGTAGTGTTACAAAATAGACAACATTTCAGCTTTTTAATGTTTTGTCTGAAAATTCAACACAAAGTAAACAGCCTTCAGCTGGCTGCATCTTTCAGCTTAAGAAATCATACTGGCATTCCAGTGTTAATTTGGAACGTCAACTGGTCTTAAGCTTTTGCTTAGTTAGTGTCTTACTCAAGCATATTGTTTTGTGGATTTTCTAACAATTCAAAACAACTTTTACTTGTTATTTTCAGCTTTCCTAATTCTGTGTATTTTTTTAACCTGTGTATTTTCACTATATTTAGATATTTTTACCTATATGTTTACCGTGTATAAATGAGTATCATTTTGTCCAGAATTTGTTTTATTCCTGTTTAACAGTAAAAGTCTGCACAGATGGCTGCAAAACAGAACCTTCAAACATAGCCAGATTTGTACATTTGTGCTGATTTCTTGCTTAAGGGAACTCAGTTCAAAATGCTATACTGCCAAATCCATCCCTGCAGTAATTCTCTTGGCTTCAGTGGATGACCAC
Source organism: Centrocercus urophasianus (assembly GCF_019232065.1). Lineage (NCBI taxonomy): Eukaryota > Metazoa > Chordata > Aves > Galliformes > Phasianidae > Centrocercus > Centrocercus urophasianus. Next base: position 37,047,864 of record NW_024884586.1, on the reverse strand, counting down.
ATGGGATTGCCTGGGATATCTAGCTAAGCCAAGAGATTCTGTGCAATTCAGAGAGGATTTGTTTGACAATACAAGAAAATGAAGTCAAAAGAACATGGTATCGTGTTGAGTGTTGTATGCCATTTTGCTCAGTGGCCATGAGAGCCACTTTCCATTCAGATGACACAAGAAGCAATTAAAATTTACCTTTATGTAGCTACCAGGCAAGAGAAAACTGGGTCTCATGTAGACACAGACAATAGGAGAGTCAGACAGTTGAAGTGGTTTTCTGAGGACTTAGAAATAATTTCAGAACTGAGGAAAAGATCTGAAAGCAGCTGAAATTCTGTCTGTGTGCCGTTAGAAATGCTTGAAGAAAGCCTACAGAAAGTCTGGGAGCTAGAGGTAAACAAATTGCTCCTTCTCATCTAAATTCTTCAGTGCTTCATGGAACAGGATGCTATGTCCCTTCTCCTAAGTGAAGGCATCATACCAAACTGCATCAATTTATTTTCCTAGTGGCATCAATGTTAAAGATGCATAAAACTGGCCAACTCAGGGCCAAAAATATTTGATATTATTAGAGAATGCAATACCACATACAAGATTGCAACAAAGAAACAGAGCAATAGCTTATTTGGCTTTGTTGGTATTGCTTCTATAAGGCAGAAAAAAATGCATGTGAAAATTAAAGTGCCAAATCTAACTGTTTTAATAGAATTATGCATCTCATCTGAGTTTTTGAAAGGAATTAAAATCATTAGTTTTGCATTTTTTATGTGCTGTTAAAGACAGTGTGATAGCTATTATATTATAGTGAAAACACTTCTGTTCACCTGGAAGTTGGGTTGCTTCTCTATGGCAATTTGTAAGCTTTTAAAATGATCCCAAAAGATAAATTCATTTATAGTGCAGTATAACCAATACAGAATAACCAGCTGCACAGCTACTGTCTAGCACTAAAAGATGCTTACCTACAGTGAATTGATTGTTTCATCTTAGTTTGCAAGAAACTACTGTACTTTCAAACTTTGAATAAGCAGTCTAGCAGACAACAAAAGGAGTCATCTTGTAGATTCAGCTGGACCCTGTGTCACTGAGCTCAGTGGGATTGGAGCTGAACCACATAGGGAATGCTTCTGAACATCCTACTTGTAATTGCAGTGTTTCCTGTTTTCTTTTGCAAGTAATACTCTATAGTGTAAATGCCTCACTGGTAGTGTCACCTATGACATTTTGGCCTTTTCATTCTGCTCCCATGCTTTCCTGCAGAGACTGGCCAGGCTTCTTGTTGCTGATGTTTCAGTGCTATCTTCTTCCTTCCCTGCAGGAGAGGTTGTTGGGTCAGATATCCAAGCTGGATCCCTGCGTGTGTATCATATTCGTCCAACCTGCAAGGCCACCCACAAACCCATGTGCTGGGGATCGTTTCAGCTGTCCCCACATGAAGTCAGCTGCAACTGGCCCAAGGCCCGGCTGGATTTGATCTGTTTCTGAGGCAAGCAGGGAGGTGTGACTGTGGCACGCTGTCTGTTGCTCTTCAGACTGGGACCATGCTGTGGAGAAGCTTCAGCTGTTTCTTTGCAGGGGAACTTTGCTTCAACTGAATTTATTCTCTCCAGCTTTGTCCTGCATGGTGGTGACTGTAGTTTCTAGACCAGGGAGAGTCTTGCAGGCAACATTTGTACAGTGCTGAGCCTTAGCTAGTAACTGCTGGAGGAGAGATGATTTTACATTTGTGGCATGGATAATCTGCAGCACAAAAATTGACAATTGGTTCCATGTGTGTTACAAGCCTGCTTTAGCTTCTGATCTTGCACAGGCTGTTATTTTACTGCTGTTCAGGGAGCAGAATCAACTTGTATTCCCGCTTCCCTTTTTTGTTCTCTCTTCTGTCTGTGGCATGCCACCCATTCAGTTGTGTGAGCACACCTTGTCAAAACAATGGTTTTTTTTAGTATCAACTCCCTGGCTTACTGCTGACTTTTTAATGAGCCTTATTTAAGAAGCCCAACAAATAGCTTTGCTGGTGCCAAGGAGGAGCAGAGGGGGTATTAGGAAGCTTTAAGCTACTGTTACCATTTTTTACTGTGAAACAGTAGCCACAGGGCAGCCGTACTCCTCTAATTCCGCTAATAGCGCTAATAGCTACACCATTGTAAATTAGGAGTAATCTCAAGTATAGGCAATACTTCCATGATTGTCTACTATGTTTGCTCTGAGAAGGTGAAATGTTGAAAAATGGTGGGAGGTTAAGTGGAGATTTGAGGGAAGGCTTTTTCTTCCTTGCAAAGAAAATGATTTAGGAATGGCATTAATGAATAGAACGATTTCATTTTAGCACATGAAAACTATAATCTCTTTGTTTTAGTACTTGATCATCATTTAGAATACTACAGGGCTGCAAAATTGCAAACCACACAAAGTACTCTGTACAAACTAAGTGGCTTCACCAAGACTCCTCAGGCTGTACGCTTCATGGTTTGTTGAGAATGGAAAACAACAGAGTCTTTAGGGAGGCATAGGAACCTTTGTCAGTGCCTTCTATGAGGAAAAAAAATGAAATGGCCTCAGGGGCCTCTTTGTCCCACAGTCATAGTGTCAGAAGGCTAGAAATTGCAGAGAAATCCCCGTTTGTCCTTGCTGTTACCTCCTCTTGATCCACTATGCTTGTGGGAGAAAAAAATTGTATATTTGGAGGGAAGATGGGGGAAAGAAGAAAACTTCAGAAATCAGTTCTAAGAGTGCCATATGAAAGATTTAACTGTGATTTTCTTTGAGAAGATGAAATCCTTTTGTGCTGAAAACTTCATTGAAAAGTGAAAGAAATCCAGACAAAGGGAATAAATGCAGAGCAGGCACTTTGCCAAGGAGCAAAGAAATTCCCTTGACTAGTGGAGGAACTGATGGCTGTCGAGCTGTTTCCCAGACAGGGAAGAGAGATGTCAGAATCTGCCTCTGGAGACATCTCCCACCCAATCTGACTATCAAAACACAGCTGGCAACCCTGAGGAAAGAGATCCCCAAACAGCAGAGATCACCTAAAAAGGCAGTATTTCTCCTGACCTGAGAAGGACAAATTCTATTACTCTACTGGGCTACAGCTGTTAGTTTACAAATGGCATTCAGCAGCTCTCATTTTCTAACTGTAGTCCTTCCTATCACTTTCCTCCTTCCCATTCCTCCTCATTTAGTTTCTCCCTGCCCCCACAGCTTGTCCGTGTTCCTGAAGTGTTATGCTGATAGCCAGGCTTGTCTATAACTGCTAATCCTATTAATTTACCTTTTTTGAACAGTTATTTACTGAGTAGTAATACAGACTAATTACTTCCAGCAGCTGAAGGAAAATTCTGATCTTAGCATTTTAGGATAGAATGTTTTCTAGTCTACATCTTAAACTCTTCAGGGTTCGTATTCAGTGTTACTAGTGTTACTCTAGCAGTCTGGCCTCCAATGATGATTACAGCTGTTCAAGCACTTCTGTAATATAAAAACATTGGAGATTTTTTTTCTTTCCAGTACATTGCTACCGATTTGTTTACTAACAACTTTGAGGTACCAACTCACAAACCAAGGTATAGTTTTTCTATAAACTTAGATGAACCTGGGAGAGAATGCTTAACAGCTCTTCCCAAACAAGCACTGCTTTGACAGTGTTTAGAGATTCCATGGTTCATATGAGGCTACATAGCTTGCCGTGTGTCTGCCAACGGCCCTAACATAGTTTGAGGTGGAGTGCAGCTTCTCTGTTTCACTGTGCAGGTGCCAGACAGTTTTTATTTAAGTGGACAGTGTACTTTCTTTGTTAGAATGGCAATGTGCTCAGCTCTAAAGTACTTTAAACTAAAACTCACTTGTGCCCTTTTGGTAGCAAAGGTGGTATAATATTTTTTTAATGTTATTTGGATGTAAGGATTTTGAACAGTTCTAAATATCAGGAACCAAACATTGTGATTCCTGGAAAAAATACTGCTTCCAGCACAAGGTTTGTCTGCCGTGGTTGTCTGTGCTCTAAAGATTAATGAAGTTGTTCTGGACATACTGGTAAGCAGTAATAATAATTTCTTAGTCATTAATAAATTGCTTAAATATAATCAGTGAAGTATCTCAGTGTAAGCTGCATTTCTATGTAGCTTTGTATGGATTTTCTATTTGCTTTTAATACATTATTCCTATTTTGGAATAACCATCTAATGTAATTGCTAGGCTAAATTATATCAAGTAGTACTGACAGTAATGAAAAGAGCAGATAGAAATAAATGGACTAAGGCTCTTTATCCAAGTAAAATCTGTAGAATAACAGACTTTCACAAAAGCACTTTAAGGGCTTTCTATTTTTAAAAGATACTCTTCCAGTGGTACAAGATATTTTGGACAACTAATACTAAATTATACAGTGCAAATAGTGCAGTTGATTTTTACATTTTTCTGACTCTTTTACCCTTTTCTGTGCTGTAATTATTTTTCACATACTCTAATGTTGCTCTAAGAAAAAGAGTTTATTGCTATTTTAACATGCCCCTTGCAACTCAATTCTTTCTCTGGTGATTTTTGATCAAGAAGAATCATACACTTCAGGTACTTCAGCTACTTCAGGAGAATTTACAGAGTAATTTCTCCAATGCTTCTCCCTCAGACAGGCAAGGCTTTCCACTTGTTTGAAGGGTAAAAGAGACCTAGACCTAAAAGAACATTGTGATTAGTTTTCTGGTCTAGTTGTCTAAATCACAAACATCAGTCCTATAAAATTCTAGGATCAATCTCATAGGTTTCCCCAAGCTTTTAAAGTTTATTAGGATAGATTTTAATCCTTTTGTATGATGAAATGTCTAAAATAACTAACTGACTTGTTTTTGTTTAAATCTATATTCAGGAGCAAAATAACCTATGAAGAAAAGATCAACAATGAAAATCAATAGCTGATGGGCAACATGATATGGATCTTTAAAGATCATCCAGATGAGAAATAGGGCTTTCTGCTTATGCTCTTTTGTCACCTACATGAATAATAAATGCTGTAGGTTTACCACTTTGTATCCCAAATTTATTAATAAATGAGTTAAAATAACTCATAAAAGTCACTCAGAAGTTGAACAGGAAAATTTGGTAGTATTTTAACCTATAATGGGAAAAGAAATGTTAGAACCACTCCTCATGTGAACTGGAGTTCACATGTTAGAACTCACCTCAAAATACAACTGAGACTGCGTTCCTAAGGATGGGTCAGCAGTACACTTGAAGTATTTAAAACATATTGTCTTAGAAGAATTTGAGGCAGTGTGTGCCACATTATTTCAGTCATTACATAAAGCCGCATCTCTTCCACATTCCATGTATTTATCACGTTATCTCACAAATCTTAATTACACATAATGCTTCTTTTGCAAGCGGATGAGGTGCAGCCTGTACTGATGATGTGCTGATCGTCCCTTCGCCTTGGTAATCTCTTAGTTACGTCCCAGTGATAAATCCAAGCTTGTATTTCTGGCAGTGGATTTCATATGCTACCAAAAATGAAGTCGTAAAAATAGGTGAGAAGTCCTCTGGCCAACAAGGACTTACTTCTGGCCAGATGGTTGAAGATCATTTTACATAATGGCTGCACTTGTGAAAATGGGCTCCGGGTTCATGGATGCTCGGCAGCACTGAACAAAATTGATGATCTGAGAGAAACTGATAGTGAATCTGAGGGGAAGAAAAAAGGAAAGTAAAGTTTATTGAGGGGAAGGAGAGTATTTGGTATAGATAATGGGGTAAATAATCATTGTACAATTCTGACTGAGTGGAGAAAGAAAGAATAATATGCAATGGACCATCTGTAAGCAACTGGTCATGTGTAGTAATGATTATCCTCAACTTGTGTATGAAGAGGTAATATGTATAAGTAAGGGAAATAGAATTATGCTGCAAGCTGTTTGACAGAGGATTATCTGCTGGATTTGTGTATGTCTGGATTTAAAAAAGTGCATGTGGGAGAATTCTGAAGAGAGGGGAGAATACCTAAAGGATTGTAGCACAGGTCAGAGCGGAAGGCACTTCAGAAGCTCATCTACTCCAGCCAGCCTCTTGCATAGGTGGGGAAGGCAACTGTTGAAAACATTAGGAATGTACATAGATACAAATAGATATACACATGTATATACACATTTGTGGTACAGAGTGGTTTTTGACATAATTATTTTTCTTGAACATTTACAAATTTCAAACCACTGCACTAACTTATGCGTGTGTAAAAAAAATCAAACGCAAAATTGTATAGAATGTATTTCTACTCATACCCTAATGAAGGTACATGGCATTCAAATTCTTCTGCCCTAGGTTAAGAACTAGATTTGAATTACCATCAGCCTTACTTTTCCCCTTATTGCATTGCATGGATGTACTGCTGGCTTTTTTTTTTTTTTTTTTTTTTTTCCCCAGCCTTCTGAGCTAAAAGAACTGTTTTCTATGTAATTTAATGGATGTAGGAAAATACTGAAGGACATGCAAGGTGAAAAAGAATTGTATGGAAGAAACATGGTCATATCTTTGAAGAAGGACCATAAAAATAAAATTAATGTCTTTTCTTCTCTACATAAATATTAAATTTCCTAATGCTTTAATAGTGCTTACCAACTGTACTTGCCTATGCATTCCCCTTTTCTCAAGGTTGTGCAACATATTGCTGTTCTTCAGGTTGAAAGTAACAGCTATTCAGTAGAATAATTGCAGTTTGTATAAAAGGACTTCTGCTGCTTATAAAACAAAGGTTCTCATTTTAATAAACGTGTAGTAGATTAGTTCTAGCTAATATATTATTGTGACTTAGTGATGATATGCATGATTTAGGTATGTCAAGCTGGTGTTTTTATTAGCATAATAATCCTCAGTGTGCTGAAAGAGCACTGAAATTGTTCAGGACAGCAGGATTCTTGTTCTTTATGTTGTAGATTGTTTCCACTGTGTGTATATCAACTACTTTCAATTCTAGTCATACTGATTTTCTAGTAACAGCAGTCAGCATTCTCTTAGAGAAATGACATTGAATACAACTCAAGCATTATACAAATTGTATACAAATTGTCTGCTCATACATTAACTTTTCAATACCAATAATAGATGCTTATATGAATTTATTATAAATTTAAGTTTTCTTCAAAAGTCTGGAGGAAACTCTGTCATCTTGCTGGCAGCTAAATTAATGGCATTTTGCAGCACAAATGGAGACTGGAGAAAGGAAAATCTCCTGCAAGCATCACAGCTCAGTTGGTGGTGAAACAAGGGGATGAGAAAGATTTCAGACAAGGTTAAAAAGAGACTCAAAAACTAAGATGTGCAGTGGAAAACATGCACTGCTAATACTAGTACAGCCCAGATATTTGGGCAAGTGACGATCAGAGTGTTTTTTTACTGGGCAGAAACTGGTGCTATTTCAGACTAATGTTAGAAAGGTAGTGATGGTGGGGAGAGAGCTAGTTGCATTTAGAATAAAACCAGAGCAGTCTCCTATCAATTCCTGCCTGGTTGAAAAGTTCAAGTAAACTGGAAGAATGAGCAAAGCTGTTTCAATTTTTAAAGTTTTGGAGGGCATTTTTATTATCAGAACAACAGTTTTTGGTAATTTGTAGAGGTATTTGAATGGAGTGAGTAAATCAGCAGCATAAACTTGCTGACAGTCTGGAATTTATCTAAATCAGAAATGCAAAAACAGTCTGAAATTTACATTTTGTTTATGATGGCTGGATGAGCAAACACCCCAGCAGTGAAAGTCAAAACAAGGAAAAGATCCATTTGGAATGAAGAATGGGAATGAATGAATGAAAGCAAAGCTATAATTTGGAGGCTTGGAGTTGCAGAAATAAAAGAAGACTTGTCAGATCTAACCCAGAGCTAGATCTTTCGAAAGTTAAAGCAAAAACCATAAGACTACTTAGCAGTGCCAATAGCACGCCATCACTAACACAAAAAGGAGGATCCCTAAAGCTGCAGGGTTAAATACAATCTAGCTACATTCCTCAACCTAAGGATTACATTTTACAATTTTCAGAAGGGACAAAGATGTAGAAAGGGATGACAAAATTAAGTATGCTGTTAGAATAGAGTATACACAGGTGTAAATAACTATGACATGGAAACTAAGCTAGGAGAGCTCAACTTGCTCACCTGGGGAGGCATCAGTGACTAATGAAAGAACCAGTGCTTGAAGTTTTACTGTTTGCAGCAGAGAATTTAATCGACCTGTTGTATGTGGTGATGGTATATAGCAAGCTTCACTATTCTTTGAGTAAACATTTGATGTATTTGCAGTTTTACTGTCAGACAATACAGTAATGCAAGAGGCTTTAAAACAAATTTTTGGGGAAAAGAAGATAATAATATTGATATAAATTGAAGATGAGATAAAATGCAGTTCAAGTTTATGAAGGCAGGTCATGAGTGTACTTCAACGACAGCAGTGTTTTTATGGATAGAAACCTGGTAGATCCAGCTGATTTCCTTCTCAGTAAAGCACTTGAAAATGTGCTTGTGAAATGATTAGTTGAAATGGGAAATAGCACAAAAATGTAAGTTAGGTAAAGAACTGAAGAAAAGAAGAATTACAATAATGCTGTCCTGAAAAGGGTACTATGAGACTAGAGCGAGTTTCCAACTGGCTTTAAACCCACATTTGGTGCAGTCATATTTATTGAAGGCAGTGGCACAAAAATGAGACTGTGCTAATTAAACTTGCTGATGACAAAAAGCTGAGAGGCCTTTCTCACAAAGAGCCATAACAAGACCATCATTCCTATAAAACAGGTGACCTAGCAGGCTGGAATAATAGATGTGAAATGAAATTTAATTCAAAATAAAAGGCTATTGTTATTAATCCCTAAGGGATTAATAACAAGATTTTCTTGTACAATAATTAATCCAGAGGAAGTGATTGGAAAAGCTTTAGGGTAGTAATCGGTCACAGTATGCAAAAAACACAAAAAGTGATCTGAACAACCATTCTTATGAGGAGAGGTTTTTTAAATACTTGTTGGAAGAAAGACTGAGTGGTATATGGTTACTGTCCATGCGTGGATTACACCCAAGTTAGTTCCCTGGTGAAGGAAGAGTTTTTTGAAGTCATAGCACAATGCTGGCCCAGAAGCAGATGGGTATAAACAGAGATGTGTCTAAGCATCAGAAAATCAAGGTCCTGAACTGTCCTGCAGCAGGAGCTAAGAGTTAAAAAAAAAAACAAAACAAAACAACAAACAAACAAAAACCAAACAAGTTTCAAAATATAATTATTGAACAGGTGTACAGTAAGTGTCTCTTCAGGGGCTGCACTCAGTGAATTAGACTTAGGTACATCACATGTTCACAAAAGTTTGTGATAAATGGGAATAGGATAATAACTAGGGATAAATGGTTTGATGAACTTTATTGGAGGGTGGAGAGGGAGCCAGACTAATGACAGTTTGGCAGGTATTTTCCGTAAGAAATCATGAAACACAGGGAAAATCTAGAAGAGCTCCTAACTGCTTCCAAAATGATGGGTAATAGAACATGAAAAATTCCTTCATATAGACAGTGTAGCTTATTTATTTTTTTAAATACTGATTATTTAAACATTCTGTTTCATTATCTGCATTTGAACAGTTCATCACGGGTGTTACTTACCTCTCCCTCAAATGAAAATATCTGATCCTGTAATACTAGGACACCAAAAACAAAACAAAAAAATCACAATACACTGCAGTAACTAGAAGCATCATCTATGGAAGCCACAAAGCTACGTTAAAATTCTGCAATAAGTTGAATGTTATCTGTCAAAGTACATGTGACATTTGTTTTGATTTGAGGGTAGAAGAAGAATGTGAAATACATTTTTGTTACAGGAAAATCTACTCCTCTCTTGTTTTAAAAAGATGGATAGTGGGCATCTAGGGCATAAGGTAGATAAATAGCCAAAAAATAAGGGACTATTTCTTTATTTATAGGAATAAACTTCCTTTATTTCTTTACAAATGAAAGTGGATAAAATTGCATATTTTCTGGCAATAGGAAGTTCTGATCACTCAGAACTTCTTAAACTTTAACCTAGTGTTCCAGTCTTCACCCTGATAGAGCTTATATAAAAAGTTTATGGACTTTTCTAGCAAACAGTATGTTCTGTTTGTTCCTGAACAAATGCCTCCTTCTGGGCATAATTTTGTTCACAACAAAATTCTCAGTAAATGTAGAGGAATAAAAGAAACAGTTTTATAGTTTTCAAAAGGACTAAGTCACCCACAGAATTCCCTGGGATCTGTGTCTTCAATATTTACAATAGGCTGCGAAAGACACTGAAGGTAAAGCTGACGAAGTCGGCAGATTGTAGGGAAGGAGTCAGTGTAAATCAACTGGAATACTGGCAGAGTAGTTACTGAAGTAATTCACAATTGAAGTATAAAGTAACAGTTAAAGAATAGCAGTTAAATGTGAAATAGTACATGGGAAAGCAATCCTAATGGCTCTACACAGTAGATACTGAGTATCTTTCACACTCAGCATGAAGCTCCTAAGAGATATTGTAGCTTCAGAGAGGCAAAAAAAGAAACAATCACCAAAAGGCATTGGGAAAGCAGTGGAGGTCAAACTGGTCTTTGCAATTTCCTGTAATATATGCATCTTTTGTATGCCTAGAGCTTAATTACTACATGAAATTCTGGCTGTGCAGCAGGACTAGAGCAGCAGTTAGAAAAACTAGAGAAACACCAGAAGAATCATAATGGTGTGTAAAATTATGTAGAGAAATAAATAGGGATGCTTGCATTTTTCCTCACACTGCACACAGTTCATAATTAAACATTCTGCCCAAGAGGTCATAAGAATAAAAGTGTTTGTTGTTTTCCCATCTCCTTTATGGAGGGCTTGCTCATCGATGCTATTTGATATGATAAGCGTCTCCTCCGGTTAGAAAACGTATCAGTTCTGAATGTAGGAGTAGTTATTCCTCCCCTAAACCGCTGCTAGCGCCATTTGGGATGGACTCTCTGGCCGGGCAGACCTGCAGTCAGTGTTCGCTCCCAGCGTTCTGCACGAGGGAAAACTGGGCGGTGGGGAAGGAAAGACTGCCTCTGACTGTAGAACCCTCATCCCCTACTCTTCCCTACGGGCTGAACGGCAGCCCCATCAGAAGTTCGGAGAACGCAGGACACCCGCAGCACCGAGCCCGCCTGCCTGCCTGCCTGTCTTCAGCAATTGCCGCGTTCCCGCCTCCATTTTGGGAGCTGGGGCAGGCGGACTACACCTCCCAGCATGCCCGGCGCCGCAGCGCCATCTTGCTCCGTCGCTCCGCGGGGCACTTCGGGCAGGTACTGCTGGCGAGAGCTGGGACATGGCCTTGTTCCCGGCTTTCGCCGGTGCCCCAGAGCCCGGGGAGGCCCCAGCCGGCAGCAGCGAGGGCTCCAGGAAAGGTACAGTTACGGGGAATTCTCTTCCTCCCAGTAGCGCTCCGCGGCCCGGCCCTGCTGAGCCCTTCCGCTTGTCTAGGGAGCTTCCTGCGCCGTGCCGGTTCGTGCAGCCCCGCTCCGGCCGGTCGGCCGGCCCGCTGTGCTGCTGCTGGGTCCTGTGCGCGACAACGGCGCTTTGCTTTCAGGGTCCGCGGGGAGCGCAACCGATGCCGAGAGCGCGCCTGAGGGCTGCTTTATAGGGAGGGGCCTCGCTCGCCTTGGCCCCGCCCTCGCCTGCTGCGTTCTCTACTGTGCTTTGGTTGTGCTCGCTTTGATCCCAGCTCTGCCTGGAAGCATGGCTGTAGAAATGCCCATCTTTGTTTGGAAAGTCAGCTTTGTGTCTGGTAGAGAAGGTGTGCTTTGTTTTATGCAGCAAATGAGTGTTTTTTCCTCGCTAGCCTGGACAGCATAAAAAACAATACTTACTGTGTTATCTCAATTTCCTTAGTCGCATTTAGAGCTGCAAAGGATCATTTTTGGAAGGCTATTACGGAAATGATAATTCAGTTTGTATTTCTGACTGTCATGGTTGCTGTCTAGTGAGTTGTACTTCTATTAAATGAGTAAAGAACTCTATATAATGAAGGGGAAGCTCAAAGATAATTGTTTGTCTGGGGTTGATTTCTTGTATGCTTGGTCCAGTCATCACAGTGAGTTTGTAAGGCTTTTAGGAGCACAGGCTGGGTTAGCTTGTTGCCAGGTCCTTACCAGCTCCACATTTCCCTGATGGTATTGCAGCTGTTGGTACTGCAATCTCTGCTGGTACAGAGATGCATTAGCCATGCTGGGAAGCCTTTCTGCTAATTACCCTTGGTGCAGGGAACAGTGGACTGAATAAGATCCCAAATTATAGCTTCTAGGAAGAGAGGAGCTGCTGTGCCAAGCAGAGGTGCAGTGAGATTTCTCTAATAGTGAGGCCTCTGCTTAAATTTTAAAACTCTGATAATGGATCCCTTTAGGTTTGCCATTCAGAATGTGTCACCACAGACTGCCTGTCCAGAAGATCAAGTTACATAGAAAAAGATGTTTGAGGCTTAGTGGCTTAGTTTCAGGTCTAGATTTCTAGATTTTTTTTTTATATATTTTTTTTAATTGTTTACGAGTTACATTTTGGTTTACTGGATGTTTTTTGTATAAATATTGGCATAGCTTTAAGAACCGTCATTTGTTCGTTTTATGTTTTAGCCACTTTCGTACTTAGTTTTCAAGTATCGTGTTTCAGTATAAGTCATAAAAATTAGGTATTAACTCAGAACCACATTTATGGTGGCATATATCAAATTTCACACATTCAGCTTGTGAGAACTTGAGAACTTGATGGGCAACTTCAGTATCTTTGATAGATGGGCTCTGCTTCCTCAGAGCTGATATGAAGCCAAAGTCCATCATGATACGGAGATCACTGAGTGTGTGTTTTTTAACGTGATACACTCAGGACTGCTTAGTAGTTTTATCATAAAAACTGAGGTAGTAATGTAAACATTCTTGCCCTGTGTGGTTCTTCTCACCTCTGTCTGACATTGTTACAAGCTTTCATAACCTGTTTATATAAATCTAAGTGCTCTCTGGAATAGAAGTTTGGCTGTACTTCGTCCTGTCCTGCTAGATGGTTGAATTTCAGCATCTTCTGGAGTTCAAAGTAATATTGTATACTTTTTCTTTCAGTTAGATTGTGAAGATTAAGGCTTGATTACAAATTTATCAGTAGCTGTAGTGAACAGAGCAGTGGTAATAATTAACCCCACCAACAATAATGTAAGCATTATGCACAGCATCATTTACAATCCAAAGTATTTTATAGTTAAGATAATGCACTGATTATTGCTAAAAGCAGATTTTCAGGATTCTGAAAGGCAGCAAAAGTTCTTTGCACAACTCTGTAACTCTTAAAAATTGTCCCTGTAGATATGCACTGTAATTGTTATTATTTTTTATTATTTTGGGGAAAGTATGAAAAACCCCATTAGATTGCTTCTAGAGGAATAACAAGTACATGCATCACAAAATAAATGTTTTACGTCTTTCATTTGTTACGTTCTCTCAGAACATATGTCTGTTTTGCGAGAATACTAAGCTTTTTTGACAACTGACAAGCAGAAAACATTAAGATGGTAGCATATAAAGTTTGGAATCCATTTTGATGTTTGAAATGTTTGTATCCAGCTAACTGATGCACTGGAGAGATTTACAAGGAAGTTTGGGCTTGCATGTTGTGTAATGGAAAAAATGGTTCAGTTCTTTCCAAAGTATTCGGTCGGTTTGATTAAATTGTTCAGAAAACACTGTAGTTGGAGAATTCTAACCATTTCACTCATGTGCCCACAGAGACATATTGACTGTGCTACAGGGGTTGGAGCCTGCAGTGTAATTCTTCAATATTTTAAAAATGGAGCTAGATCTCATCTTTCAGGTAAAATGAAGCTACAGGCAGTCAGGGATTAATGCTTATGACCCCATTTCTCAAGGTGAGCTTTCTGTAAGGCACTGAAACACCCATTTGAGCTATCAAGAAATCTGGTTATGCTCACCACTCTAAGTGTATTGCAACATGTTTAGTGAGTGACTTCACATCAGTAAGGGAGTAACAGGTAAAGCTAATCCAGCATCTTAGAACATTGTTAACAACACTTACAGATTTTAGTAGCTGTTATTTTGCTATATTTAATGCAAATTTCCTACGGAAGTGAATCTCATGTTTGCTGGCCTGCTCCCTTAGTATCTCTCTTTTCCCCTTCAATATTTTTAACCCTTTCAATAAATTTCATTTTGAGTGGGAAGTAAAAGTGGCAAATCCAGAGATTTGACAAAAATCTACGGTTGCTTAGAAAAGAGAAATCTGTGTGAGTGCCACTCCTGCAAGAGAGGCTGTAACGCGAATTGAACTGCTTGGCATTGATCATGCACACATTGGCCAACTAATAAGCATCTGGTGCAGCACAGATTGCATGCTGCCCTGGCAATGGTGATGGGATGTGGGGAAGTAGAAGGGTCTGGAGAACCCAGGTAATTCCTGAAGCTGTGGCAGGAGTTGGCAGTAAAAAGGATTTAGGATACAGCTCAGAAATCCAGGCTTCGTTCTTTTGTAAGCTGCAAGATTCGTTTGCTGACTTATGAGGGAGAAGGAAAAGCAGGAGTTTCACCAACTCACTCTTCATGTAAGAATGTGATTCCTGTCAGCCTTCCAAACAGAGAAATGTAAAGACGGTGTTTCACTCTTCTGCCAGATCAGCTATAGGTGCTGTCGGGAGTGACTTGCAGACTTCAAGAGTGGGTTGTGCCTCAGGGAAATTTATATGGTTGATCAGCCCCAGGTTTTATTGTTTCTTTTAAAGCAGCTGAAGCTTTACTACTTTCTTGATTAAACTGATAAAATGAACAGAGATTTAACAAATAATGCAATTAAAGAGAAATATATATCAGTGAGTTGTGTGTTTTTTTGTTTGTTTTGTTTTTGTTTTAGTTTTCAGACTGACACTGTTAGTGCTGCTTAGGACCTGTACCTCCATTTGAAAATTATTTAGAACCGTAATGCCTTAACTCTCAAGGTTATAAAAGTTAACATACCTGTTGTACAGACATTTTTTCTCCTTGTTTGGGCATTCTGCACCTAATATGTTTACATGGTCAAGTAATATTGAAAAATGCATTACCTGCATTAATTATTGGAGGGCCAGATACTATGCTTTCGAAATCAATGAAAAAAACCTCTTTTGTGATGTATAACATGTTTAAGATCTTGACCTAACATCTTCTAATGTCGTAGACTTTTTTCCTAGTGGTCTGGGTACTGTAAGGCTTGAATTTTGGATCTCATCCCAGCAGTTCTGTGTGCTTATGAAAGAAATTTAACTTCTTTTTGCTTTGGCTTACCTTTTTCTCTGACAAGCCTAAGCCAGTGTTTTATTAAGTGTTGTGAGTATCGGTATTAATATATTTCAAGTGGTTTTGAACCATAATATTTCATTCAAATCAATACAGAACTATATTACAATAAATTCCTGCCAAAATAAATAACACTAGTGAATGAATTATTACATATTGGAAAGGGAAACAGCAGTTTATCAAATTCTACGGAGAAGATTTTCTTGCCTGGAGTACATTATGAAAGATCTGGCCAGTGACAAATTGGATAATGTTCTGCATGTCTTTGAAATAGATGTAATGATTTTGAGGAGCTCTGTCTGCTAATGAGTTCTAGTTCTTTAGTCATGAGCCTTTACACCACTGACTGCCAACCAGTAAATTTCCCTGCTTTGTTGGGCGGATCTGGGTGATACTATGCAAATCTGAACAGTGATGGATTCTTTTTAAAGGAATTGGACTTATCCTTTATATCTGTAAGTAAATAAAGTTCTTATGCACAGATTAGTTGTATTTACTTAAATCTGGAGTTCTCTGGGCTGATTTATCTTCTCTAAATTTGTCTGTGTGTAAGGAACACCAGAGTGTGACCAGCAGAAAAATATTGTAGGGCTGCATTTTGTTCCTGTATTCTTTACCCTGCTTCTTCAATACCAACGTGAGCAGAAATAATTGAACGTATGGAAAATAGCAATTTTTTTAAATCAACATCACAGTAAATTAATCTGGTCGAGATATCTCCTGTGCAAAGCAGCGCTCTGCTATGAGACAGTTATTAAATTATCTCAATTAGGGATGGAGTTTTCAGGTTAGAATTTTAGTCCTGTGTGTTTCACATGTGGAACAGTTAAGGAATTTCCTTGGAGGGAAATAAAAAAAAAAAAAAGCTTCTTGTGCTGATTGGCACCAAAGGATGGCAATATTTGCCTTAGGTGTGGTGGTTCCAGTTGCCAGGCAAAGGGACACAATCACAACAGACTGAGTTTTCATCATTCAGTTTTGCCTGTTAGGTTTCAGTGAGCTGAGAACAAGAGTGCTGTGCAGGGGTGGGTCGGGCTGGGCAGAGTGGCTGCGTCTCAGCGCCCCAGGATGGAGGTTCAGCATGAGCTGGGAGGAGCTCTCCTTGGGCTTCCCATCTCCTGGGGAATGAGGATGGAGCCGTGCTTGATTATGGGGATTTGAGAGTTCATATTAGGTTAGCAAGCTGCTCTGTAGCCTGCTCCATTTTAAAGCCTTTTGTGGACAACAAGTCAGAGACACGAGACAGGAGAAAGAAGTATGGTATGAAGAGATATTTCTGAAAGAAGAACTCTGAAGGAGGAGAGATGTATGGCTTGGCAGCCAGTGAGTTAGTGCTATTTAAGGATTAGAGGTCAGTGTAGTCAAAAACACAAAGACAAGAATGTGACAGGAAGAACATGGAGGCAAAAATGGTTGTAAAGAGCACGGAGATGAAATGCGTTCCTTTTGTCCACTTGCATGGCGTGGCACTGGCAAGGCTGCTGTTACACACCGTGCTTCTGCTAAATAGCATTGCTCATTAAATGTTAGCAACTTTCACACACTTAGAAATTTCCATGTTTCCTTTATGAAAATAGGAGTTTTAATATCAGTGAAGTTATGGCAAAACCACATCTTTACATCTTGTCAGCACCTTATCTAATGACTGAAATGTTTGGTCTAGATGCTAAACGCCAACCAAAGCATCCACACGAACATCAGTTAGCCTTTTCTCACACAGTTTCAAAGGGTAATGATACTACAGTGGTTAAAGAACTGAGAATCCAGAGAAATGCTTTGATCTTGTGTAAAACATTTGAGTGTTCTTATCAGTAATGGTTTTCCCTATCAGTAAAATAGTGTTACATATATTTTCCATACAGTGAATAAAGTGTATTTTGTAATTTTCTAAGTTTGCATATGTTGCATTACATTCATTAACAACTCCTCTCATGTAATTACATCCTTCTCTATTTTTTTTTCAAATTTACTTTCAAAGTTAGAATTTTTCTATGTTAAATGGGCATGGGAGAGATTATTTTTTTCCAAGTATATAGCAGTATATGAAATGTGTTATCTGCTTTCAGTATGAACTTTTAAGTGTTGTTACATAGTGTCTTTTTAAAAGCTTAGATTGATGTCTCTAGAAGATTCCAGCTCCTAAACATTTTACCTTATTGAAACCTGGCGTTCTGCTAAATGGAAATCTGATGGGCTGCTCTCCAACGCTCAACTATTCCTCATGACTTAGTGACATGTGCTGTAAATTTAGCTGTCTGTTGATTAGATTAACCCCCCAACTTTAAAAAAACCACAGCAAATTAGTTTGCACCGATCTCCTTTTTACCTGCAGAACTGGACTGGCTTAGTAACCCAAGCTTCTCTACGGAAGATGCCCTGTTACTGCATCAGCGCACTGCAGAAGCTGCAAATCTCACCCCTGAAAAATCACCACTAAGAAGGTAGAATGTACTTCAGTATCTCTTTCATTAAATAGCCTCTTTCTGATGTCCTGCTTATCTTTTGTTATGTGAGACCAGAATCAGGAGCTTTTAGCGCCGCTTTTCATTTCACTGTTCACTATTTTAAAAGTCCTGAGCTGAGTCATATATAGAAGTATGAATAACACTTCCATGTCCTTTAACTTAAAATAATGAGAAATTATACTTACGTAATTACATTCCCATTTTCGTTTTCTCACAGCCACATTTAATTCTTTGTTATTTTGGCAGGAAAGGGGGCTGAGTGATGATTCTTCATTAGCTTCTGAACGTCCTGTGGCCCTTGAAATAATGTAAAGATTAAGGATCATCACTGTGATTATTCTGTGAAAACCAGTTCAGTCAACCATTTCACAGTCAAGTATAGGAATTATTTTACTTTTTAAGAACTAGTTAAAAAGATGTGAATTAATGAGATATTACATGTATCAAATTGTGCAGCTGCATAGAGCGTGCTCATCACTGAAGTGCCTGATTTTACCCTTTTACAAAAATGTGCTCTCAGCACCGTATTTGCTGAAGGGCTGGTTGATTTCAGTACCTTTGCCGGAACAGTTGCTACACTTGACATATCTAGACTACAACTAAAACCTAATAATTTATGGAATCCAGTTGTAGCTGCCAAGTATGAAAACTTAGTCATGTTTAATTTGATACAAGCTCTCACATTCATGTTGACTGTTGGTGGAAATGAGACAGAATGTCTTTATTATAAGAATCACAGTTGAATACCTCTTTCCGTATGCTTCTGCTTACATTTGCATGTGTTGTTTGAGATAAATGCCATCACAGTTCTGTTTATCAGTCATGTACTCTATTTTTCAATACATTTTCGAAGTTTTTATGTCACAAAACTAAGGAATCTACAGATTACCCTTCAAAAGTAATGATATAATAAACTCACCGTGCTTAATTCAACTTTGCAAAATAGTATGTCAAAAAAATCTTGTTGTTTATCATTATTATTATATTGCTGTGTGTTATTTACTGCAGATTTATTGTATTTCATTGAATGGCTTGCTGATAACTCTCTTCTCCCAAAATACAGACAGAACAAAGGTGAAGGGGAACATAATTATGAGCTTTCTTACAGTGATGCCTCTTTACAGTTTTACTACTCAGATATCTAAGTATATACCTGTTTCCAAATAGGAATACTTCAAGATCAGATTTATCAGGGGAAAGTGATACAGATGAGAGTCTGAAAAAGTCAACTAAGAAAAGGAAAAAGAAAAAGAAAAAGCATCACCACTCTAAGACAAAAAAGAAAGCCAAGGGGGACTCCAGTAGCAGCGAATCAGACCTGGACACGAAGCATATCAAGGACAAAGCTGCCACAAAGTATGTACTTATTAATGCTATACAGGATCTAAATTCAGTGTATTTTTCACTTTTTTGGGGGTTGTTTTTTTTTTTTTTTTTTTTTTTTCTGCCTAATGAATGAGATTTTTGCTTCTGGTGTTTGTTTTGTTTATGTCTTTTTCCCTATGCTTTAAGTGATCAAACCTATCTTTGAAACAATGAAAAGGAGTTGGAAACACTTGATAGGTTATTTCTGAAATACTGTGACTAAAATATTCTGTGAAGTGCTGTTCTTTAAAACAAAACATGGTCATAATGAAACAGTTTTGAAGATGTTTGGAGACCTATTTTGAGTATCTTGAAGGCTTTGAAAACTTCTGAGGAATTAAAACTCATTCACTAAGTTAAGTAGTTGTACTGAATTCAGACTGGAAGTTCGTGGTTTCCTCTAGACCTCAGCCAAGTGCAATTTCCACTTGAGTTCTCTCATCTACAGGTTGCTCCGAAAGTAATGCCTCCTATTTACTAGTGGAAACGACAACAGATACAAAGAGCACAAGAACACTGTTTGATAGAGCAAATTCTCAACCACAAAATGCTATTTTTCAGCCTCTACTGCCATACCACCATTCTTTGATTCTATAATCCTCTTACAAGTTATCCTCTTTTTCTTTCTTGTAGCATCTTAGTGAGACAATTAAGTTAGAAAAGTAATAAAGTATTGTTTTAAAAACATAATTTATCAAGGAATTAATTTGTTAAATCTGTTTATTAATTTTCAGTCCAGTTCTTGAAAATGCTAGACATATTTTTGGTCTCTTTTGATGGCCCTATTTGTGTATTTCTGCTTGGTTGTTTTGTTTTCCTAGTGTTTGACTGACTTTGCAGTAAGGAATCATGTGCCATGGCTTTGGGTAAATTAAGTTATTGTGAACTACAGAAATGCAATGCTTCTTGTTTTTGTAATGCTGAATATGCACATGAATAACTACAGTATACTTCTTGTTTTCATCAGTCTAGATGATAAAACATCAAATCTTACCAGCAACCGCTTTGTTTGGCTGGATGATGTCCAGGCTTTCACAGCAGAAACTTTCAGAATAGACAAAAAATCAGACCCTGCAAACTGGGCCTACAAATCCCTGTATCGAGGGGACATTGCAAGGTACAATGAATCTGTTTGTATTGGTATTCAAACTGTCATGGAATCTCTGCAAGACTTGTTAAATTGAGACTGATTGTGAAATGTTTGACAATTCAAATGTGTACGAAGATGAGAAAATATCTGAACAGCTTATTTCAGAGTTTAACTTTGCTTTGGGTGGAAATATCTTAAAATAATTGAAATTATAATTGAAATAATGGGAATAAAGAACACTTTCATATTTTGATTGAACATTTGTTTTGCTGTAGACAGGATTGTTCATCTTTGCCCAATATTGTCTGCCTGGATGGCTTAAAGTGATAGGAGGAAAAAATAATTTTTCCTCTGCAAGCATGACAGATACTGTTGAACTGAGAGTAAGCTTAGAGTGATAGTATAAATTCTGATGTCACTGCAAAAATAATTACATTGGTGCATTAAATAAGAAGAAATTTGCCAAGTTCTTACACTTTTGAAGCTCTATGCATATGTCATTTGAGTCAATTTGAATTTATGTACTTCTTTCATGTTTTCTTTCAGAAATGAGTTATTTTTTTCTAATGTGTGCTTTAGAAGATGTTTAATTGTATTTTTCCTTCTAAGATACAAAAGGAGAGGAGAGTCCTGTCTTGGCATAGATGCAAAGAAACAGTGTATATCTTGGGACAGCACAACATCAGAGAAGAAGCAATTGCAGAGGCGACCTGAGCGCTACTTCTCAAAGAGCAATGTGAAGAGCCTGAACACAGATGGGATTCCTGTTTGCAATAAAAGTTCTCCATCTGAGCCAGCTGCATTTATACCAGTTTTCCATGTGGAAGCCAGCGATCCTTCTGACACAACAGAAGTAAATCCTCTTGGGATTTATGATCCATCAACTACAGAGTGGCTACAAGGAAAAGGGTACAAAGGTGAAGAACATGAGCCTGTAAACACACAGCAGGCGTTTCAAGAGCCTGGGATAAATGTTAACCCCATTCTAATGACAAAAGTGGAAGAACATAATAAGAAAGTCAGAGAAAACCCAAGAGATATTCAGGCTTGGATGAATTTTGTTTCATTTCAGGTATGTGTATTGACAGATTGCTTCTTTCTGAGTAATAAGTACACAAACATTATATTTCACTATGAATCTGCTACATAGAACGAGCTGTTAGTTCATTTCACAAGTGTCAGCATTCTTCTCGTGATGATTCTTCCTAATTTTGTTGTGATCTTTGTTTTGTTTAAAGGATGAATTAATGAGAGGACCTAGCCCTTATGCCAGTGTGGGAGAGCAGGAAGTAAGAAGAAAATCACTGAAGTTAATCTTGGAGAAGAAACTAGCTATTTTAGAGAGGGCAATTGAAAGCAATCCAAGTAATGTTGATCTGAAACTCGCCAGGCTGAGTGTTTGCACGGAATTCTGGGAATCACCAGCTGTGATCAAAGAATGGCAGAAGCTAATTTTCATACATCCCAATAATCCAGAGCTGTGGAAGAAATATCTCCTGTTCTGCCAGAGTCAATTCAGTACCTTTTCTGTTTCTAAAATCAATAGCCTCTATGGAAAATGTTTGACTACCTTGGCAGCTGTACAGGATGGCAGCATGGTATCACATCCTCCACTGCCTGGCACAGAAGAAGCCATGCTTGGTAAGGTTCCTTCTCTCTGTTTTGTGTTACCACTGGAAAGGTCTTCATAAAAGTTGACTACATTCCCTAGAAGAGTAGGTTTTCCTATCTATTATGGGAATTCTGTTACCTTTTCAAAGTCTTGAGTTTTTAGCTGAGAATTAATGCAGATATTCCACCCAAATATGGATGCACCAGATGCTGTCTTTCCCTGAAGATTTTGTGATGTAACATCCAGAAAAGTCTAATGTGCTGAGTAGTTTACAGTACAAATGTCAAGGCTGAAGAAATGCAGTCAACAGCCAAGAGATGTGCTTTATCTTTAAAAAGTGTAAAAAAGAATAAGGGAAAAAAAAAGGTTGGCTTGTGAAAGAAACAATTCCTTTTATACAAAAGGTTATTGATTAATTACTTGAATACAGAAAACAGAAGGGTAGTAAGTTTTCTCAAGAGTCCCAATTAGTAGATTCAGAATCCTGAACTGTAATAGCATGTGATCGTGCCTTTTGTGTTTATTAGATGTGTTTATCTACCAGTTAGAGTTTATTATATAATTATCCCTAGAAGGATGGTTAGTCGGATGGTTAGGATGCTGGACTGGATCCAGGGAAGAAGCAGGTTTTGCTCAGTTCTGGCACAGCCTTTAGATTTATTTGGAGCCAAAGGAATGTGACATATCCCATTTCAATTATGCTTCTCTACCTCAAAGAGTCACTGTGATCATTAATCTATGAATACTCTGAGGGGGGAAATAATAGTATCACCATGAATATGGGTTTATTTGTCTATTGCGATGTAGTTCATGCTGCTTCATTTGTGGCACAGTTGAAAAAGTCTCTATTTTTGTCCAAATCCTGTAACTGCTGTTTGAGAAATGATGCTATCTGTTATACAGCATCCAATCTGGGATTTTAAGATTGAGCTGCTGGGTTATAAACTATTTTCAATTTCAGATCTGTTACGGTCTTCTGATTCATTTTGGATCAAGCACTGGAAAATGTGCTGTAAAGGAAAAGTCCTGTGCTGGCAGGTGGCTGTTGCACTGCCTGGTATTTTCTGATTGGTCAGACTGCTTCTGATTTCTAATATTTCAATCACTTTGTACACCAATTGCAATGGCTGCTTTTCAGGATAGATGTTTCATTCAGCCTTCTGTATTTTGCAAACAGAATGGTTTTTCTTTCATTTTTTCCCTGTGCAGAACATATGTGACTTGGTAACTGCTATGAGAAACTTTTTTTTCTATCATCTCTTCAACTAATTGAATATTTTTATGTTGATTGATGGTTTCAGAATACTTGTTTCTTGACATGTCTACCTTTATAGATAGTTAGAAAAGAAAATCAACTCGTCTTGTGTTTCAGTTCACTCTTAATTTCTGCTTACGTATTAACACTGTAGCCATTTGTTTACAAGCACTGCTGAGAATTTTTTCCCCCTTTTTTTTTTTTTTTTTCCTAGTTTCCTTTGTTTTTCTGGATTTCTTACTTCCTTCTCTCCCACTGCACTTTGAAATTCAAATAATAGGAGTGGAGAAGCTTCCAGTGTGGAGTTTTTTTTGGTCTGACAGGTGCTTTGGTTGTTTGTTTGCTTGTTTCAGTACGACGCCTGTGCAATTCTTCAGCTAATGTTGAGCTGACAGCATACTTACTAGGCAAATGACCATTTTATTCATTTATTGTTAACATGAATGCACTATGAATGTCACAAATGAGCTATGAGAGGAATAGCACTGTAGATGTATGGTGGACTTCTGTCTTCAACCTTTGACCTTTGATTGTGATTAAATCTAAGAGCTGGTTTTAAATAGTGTTGGACTGCGCCATCTAGTGTGCAGTTCCGTGCAGTGCATTGGACTTTGCTTGGAAATAATTATTTGTTAAAAACGTTGAGGAAGTAGGTTAGTTTTGTTTTAAAATTATAGGCCAGTTTTCAAACTGTTTAATAGAACTTGTTACATTTTAAATTTACTGGGATCCCTGAATGTAAAGCAAGTGAAAATAAGCATTCTTGGGTTTTTCTGTGGGAAGGGAGTCCTACTTCTAAAATTGTATGTAGAGGTTTGGGCAGAAACATCCGTATCTTTTAGGTTCCTCTGCAGAAGGGTCTTAGCATTGTGGAGTGAACCAAATACCCATTCATGATGTCTTCAGTATTTACCACCAAAAAATGCTCATCTTTGTTTTGCTTCAAGTATGTGTTGTTTTTTTTATCACACAGAAAATCTTAGCTTATCATTTATTTTTGCCTTCTGTTTAGCAGCAGGACCCAATGAAGTAATCTCTTTCATCACAAAATTTTAATCAAACTTCATTAGCTAGGAAACAACATTTTTTTCCCCGTGGCAGTTAAATACCAGAATTGATGGGAAAATTGTCTGCACTGGTTACAGTTTGTTAGGTGCATTACACACACTTCTTGTTGTTTAAATACCTTCAGGAATCTCTTTAAGTCTTTCTTCTTTATCAGAAACAATTGGTGGCTCTGCAGGACGATTTATTTAAACACCTGGTCTGTATGTTTTACCTGAATTCCAAGTTCTGTATGCATGCATCTGATGTAAATCTGAATATAAGACGAAAGGGGTAAGAAGCTTGCCACTTCTTAATATAAATAGATAGACAAAAGGATCAGAATCAGTTACATAAACATAGATTGTTATGTGTGTATCTAAACATGAAATTGAGAGGATTTCAGATTGATCAGGCTACAACAGTTTTGACATGCTTTGATGCCAGTTATTCCCATCTTTTGGATTTTGGTATCGTTCCAGAACAATTACACCGCACAGCACTCCAATTAGGGTTTTGTATTTTTGTGGGCTGTAATAAAATACTTCACAACAAAACTCTTTGAAATATTAACTCTTCATCTCCTTTACTTCGCAGCTATCTTTATTCAGCAGTGCCACTTTCTGAGACAAGCTGGCCATTCGGAGAAGGCTGTGTCTTTGTTTCAGGCTCTGATTGACTTCACCTTCTTTAAACCTGACAGCGTAAAAGATCTGCCAACAAAGGGACAGGTAGCAATTTCTATTCAAACGTGTTTATGTCCTTGTGCATTACAGAGAATGCTGTGGCCGAAAAATATTGGTGAAATTTAGGGACTTGGGGAAAATATTTTGAATCACAGCTTTCTTTGTGGTTCTTCAAGGTGGTGCCTGCATTGGAAAAATGCTTGTGGGTCCTCTGAAACTGTGTGTCAAACTGATGCTTCCACTATACATAATGGAAGTGAAATAACCAGTAATTTCTTGTCCTCTTTCTTACTAATAAAGATGGAGAAAATTCAGCTGGCTGACCAAAGTCTGGGTATTAGTGCTTTCCTACTTTTTCCCAGAGTAGCCTGTTGTTGTCTTGTTACTGTTGTTGATGGAGAAAGCTGATAGGACCTATAAATTAGAGCTTTTTGTGCTAGACAGTTCTTGTAGCCTTTCTTAGGTTCTCCTTTATATGTTCTCAGTAACTCTTTGACATTTACATGGGGAGCATCTTCATGCTTTAAAACATCTTTTAGTTTTCCCATGATATTCCATTCAGCACATCCTATGTAAGTATTTAATCACTTCTCTCTAGATTTGCTCAGGAGATTGTTAGGCACAGGCCCCAGTAACAGTCAGCTATTATTCAGAGAGTGGGCCATTGCCAGCATAGCATCCTCCCACTGATTTGCTGGGAGCCACTTCCTTTTTAATGAGTGGTGGAGAGAGGCACCAGCTAAGCAGTTAGCCTGCTGTAAGTGACAAAAATTGGGTAATATTAAAAATCCTTTTATTACCCCACCTTCTCTAGCATCTGCTACTTAGCTACCATTTTTTTGTTCTCTAAATTAACACCACTGACTACCAGGGAAGCCATCTTGGAGTTTAGATAATACCAGCGTCCTCTTAAAGTGCCAGAAGTTTAGACTTCAGTTATTGTGCAGGATGGTAGGTTTGGTGTAGTTACACACACACAAAAACTGAGTTACACTTCCAATCATACAAAAAATGGTGTGATTATTTGTAGTGTTCAGAAAGTCATAAGAATGCAGATGGAACAAATCAGAATTAACAGGACAGTATCTAGGCCGGGGAAGTGCAATTACTGAAAATAAGAAAATGCTAGATTTACAGTTGGTGGAACCTCTTTAACTCTGCCTTCTTTTAGAAACATTATGACTCAGTCTTGAATTCATTGTTTCCGTACTGTTTCTGCAATTCACTTTCTCACTTGGTGCAAAGAATAAATCCATAAGGACCAGAAATTAGATTTTGCAGTTGCTGTAAACCCTGCATTTTCTGATATGTTGATGCTTACTTTTTCTTAGAGTAAATTTTGTTGTTAACATTTGTATTCGAGTCCCATGTCAATGTCCATTCCAAGGTTTGGTACACAGTAGAAGCATGTAATAGAAGAGATGGTAGTAAGAGCTAAATATACAGAAATTGGGGTAGGAGTTGAATCTAAAGAGGAGAAGATTGCATATAGGCAGTGACAGAGTTAGGCTCAGAACCATGGACTTTTGACTCACTGAAAAAAGCCCTAAGGTTGTTGATCATCTTGAAACATGAGAGATGATTAACTGATCTTTTCTTCTTGATGTCAGTCCACTCGTTTGTGTCTGACTGTAGCATTTTGATTTGACCATAGCAGTGTGGTTATCTGAATCATCGCTGCTTGAACCAATTTCTTCATGGATCCAAAAAAGATGTGAGGAGGGAAAATTTGGGTTCAGAGAGCCCCATCCTGAGGACTTCAGATCCTTATCCTTGAAGAATCTGCAAAGGACATTTGACAAAAAAAAAAAAAAAAAAAAAAAAAGTCTTCTGCTTTCTGTAAAGCTTAATACCTTTTCAAAATGCTCATTATGCTAATAAGCACAGCTGACGACAGCTGTGCTGTGCCACATGTGTAACCAAAGGATTTGAGTTGCTGCAGATTGTTAAGCAGCATCTAACAAAAACTTCAGATACAACCAACGTTGATTTAGTCAGTGTCTGTATTATAGCAAAAATTATTTTTCTAAATATGTTCTGTTCTTGTTTCCCCTGCCCAAAAACAACAGGTGGAATTCTTTGAACCCTTTTGGGATAGTGGAGAACCACGAATTGGAGAAAAAGGAGCAAGAGGCTGGAGAGCATGGATGCACCAACAAGAAAAGGGTGGCTGGGTTGCTCTTGACAATCCTGGTACGCCCATATCAGTGTGTAGTTGTGTGTCATTGTGTTCTTCTAAAAAGTTCATTTAGAATGATGCAAGCTATTTCTTCTCATGTTTTTGCATAGAAGCATTAGCAAGCTCAAGATGAACTATATCACACTTCAAAAATGTGTCTGAGTGTTTTATGTCCCCTATTGTTTATGGAATGCTGCTGTCCTTCCTAGGGAAGAGAAAGGAGGGAGATGGGAAGGGACATCCTGCAGTCTGTTCTGAAAGGCATGACTGTTTGGTTCAGACCTGTGCCCATCTAAAGTAAAAGGAAGCTCTTAACACTATGTTATCACAGAGCAGCTAGGATTATATTATTTAGATGATAGTTGCCTATGCATTTCCTAGTTTAATTGTAGGAGCATATGAGTTTGGTTTCTTACAGCAAATAATAGTAGCAATAGTAGCAATAAAAGGAATAGCAATAAAAGGAAAACTTTGCCTTTCTCTGTGTGACACAGAGAATAAAGGAATTGCTTCTTCCTCTGACTGGAGTGCTTCTGAGGCAGGCAACATGTAGAAGTGAAGGTTGCTGTCTCAACAAGGGATGCAAAAAACACCTCCTTGCTGCTTAGTCCCACCCTGTCCTGTCATCTGCAGTGCTTCCCTTCATGTCAAGACTATTTCTTAAACAGATACATCTTTTCTTTAACTTACAAGTGCTCATCAGTTACAGCACAAAATTAAGGTGTGCTGTCACAGAAAAAATACTCCAGTAACATCTAAGTGTCTAAGATCTAAGATCAGCAAATGTGGTTAAAAAAAAAAAAGGCTGTGGTTAAACACTTCTTCTTGTATCTGTTTGACCACATTGGTTTCTGTTACACGTTGCTTACAATTTTGAAATACAAGATATTTCAAAGCAACATTGCCAAGCATTGTTTTTAATGTTTGACATCATAATAATATTTTTTACTTACAGCATTTTTCTCATGAATATTCATAAAACACATTTGAGATAGCACGCTAAGGTATGAAGGTATGAAGTGAAGAACCTGCACTGCATGAAAAGGTAGCTGCTGGCTCTTGGCTGCTGGTTGTAAACTGCTGTTGTCGAGTATCCCACAGCCTGCTGGCATTTAATTTTATTCTCTATGAGAAAGTTTGAATGCTGACATTGATTCACTCATTCAAAAAGTTTAGAAACAGTACAGAGTTGGTGTCAAAGCCCAGAGCTCTGATGTAAAAATGTTCAGCACTGTCGTATGTCTGCTTGATTAGCACTGTATTTGTTTACATTTGTAAATAGTTACATTGTATGTCAAATAGATTTGGTAGATTAATTTTTCTTTAATAATGGTGCATTGTGGGGCGTGCCCTGATTTATTTTTAGACGATGATGATGAAGAAGAAATAGATGAGGATGAAGAAATAAAGGATAAAACTCTCCCCAAGTGGCACATTTGGATGGATATTGAATATTCTCGTGAATCAAGACATTGGTTACCTTGGAGGCCAGACAAAACCAAAAATCAAGCAGAAGAAGACTGTGAAGATCCAGAAAGACAGGTCACTATAGCAAAGTAAAACAAGGGGCGATTAAAAAATTACCCTTGCATTTGAGTTCATTGCCAATGGGTATTTTTAAAGGAGTAATTCTTTTTTTTTTAATTGTTTGTAATTCAAAATTCACCTGAGGTTTGGTGCTGACTCTGCTGAAATTGTTGGGGATGCTATGGTAAACTTAGGAAAGGGCTGTAGGCAAACAGTCTGTCTTTGTGTTCTGTGGTTTCCCTCATCTGTTACAGATCAGAAATGTCACAGATCTTCTGTTTAAAAAGATATCTGCACTAAATAAACAAAGGCTTTGTTGCCTGCAGCTAGCTTCAAGTCACATAGTTGGAAACTTTTTCTTCTTGGGAGCTGGGTCAAGTCAAACATTGATTTTCAAATAAAAATGTGTTAAATGGCCTCATCAGTATCTTCTCTAGACCTGTTTTTAATTTGAATCAAATTCCTTACTATTTAATAGTAGTTATAAATCCTTTTTGGCTTCAAAAGTTTCTTTAGTTAGTTAAGTTGCAGGTTTGTTGAATTTTGATTGCATAAACTAACTGAGTTTGTTTTTAATTTTATTTTTAGGTATTATTTGATGATCTTGGGCCGTCTTTAATCCAGCTTTCTAATCCGGACATTCAGCATCAATTAGTGTATTCATTTTTGCAATTCCTGGGAGTTCCATGTATAAGTAAGCTCTTTCCTCCCAACCTCTATGTTGCCATGGATGAAAATAATGTCTTTGACAACGTGCTTTCTGATGAAAAGCCACTGACTTCTATTGATACGCCGCTTTCTGGATTCAGCAGTATTGGTCATATGGACACGATGCTAAGGAGGAGACATCACATAGGCCACTGTAAAGATGGAGAGGAGTTCATACAGAATGTTTTTCACGTTCTATCTCCATTGTTTTCAGGAAAGGAAAAGTCAAACCTGTCCATTTGTTGGTTACAGTATGAAATATCTAAGGTAAGGAGGAATCTGCATATAATTGCTTTTATGCTGTGTAACTTTCTTGTGTGTTTACATCTGAGTAAAATAAGTACTGAGGAAAATTAAGTCTTATAGGACTGGGTATTCAAAGTAGTAAATGCCAACTAAGAAAAGAAAAGAAACAAACCCTGTTCTTCAGTCTGTGTTACATGGACACATATTTTCATGGAATAAAATATTTGTTGCAGTCTTGGATGGATGTTAGTATGTTGTCTCCTGCTATGAGATACTTCATATGCTAGGCAAGAATGGATGCAAATCATTTTTTACAAGGCAGAGTGTGTGAGCCAAGTACTTTCATCAGTGCTCTTCAAAGTGCATATTCCCCAGTACCATGGTATGATCACCCTATCAGGATAAGGTGATAAGGTGTATGACTTCCTGTGTGAGTTACAATTGCAGTGTTATTGGAGGAAGTAACTCCTTATCACTTGAGCATGCATTTAGTTACGTAACACTGTTCAAATAGATTCCCACTGAAGTCAAGTTTGTCCTAACCTTTAAGAAACTTTAACGCTGTGTTTACCATATGGAGAAGTTCCCTGTCTCTTGCCCAAAGACTACCTAACCAGGAAGTCTCCAATGAAACCTGCAGGCTTTTCCCAAAAACATATTTCTGCTGTGAAAGCTACTTGAAGGTTTAATTGTGCTGGTCATAAGTTGCTTCTACTTGCATCTCATATTTTGTTCTGGACCACTGCAGATTAGCAGCTCCTTTTTTTTTTGACTGTTTGGCCTTTGAAAGGAGTGGCATTTGATAATATTTAATGTATGCAGTGGCAGGCACAAGAATCATAAGCCTGCATAATTTGGGTGCGTAGAAGGGAGCTGTTGACACACAACTCTTGACAGCTTTACTCAATAGCATCAGATTTGGCCAGTGGTGAAATGCAGAATGATGTGAAATCAAAGACAGCGATGAAATAAAAACAACGGCCAAATCTCACAGTATATTTTTTGTTTCCTCACCTCTCTCAGAACACGTTCTGCTTATTCTCCCCTGCAGGTAGTTCAGTGTATCCAAACAAAAAAGAAGAAGAAGCTGAAAGCTCAAGGGAGGAAAAGTAAAAAATTGGCCAAGAATCTCCTTAAAGCACCTGACAACAGAAATAACCTCGCTCTCTGGAAACTCTACGCCTACCTGGAGTGGCTGCTTGGTAACACTGACGATGCTAGGAAGGTGTTTGACACAGCCCTCTGCACAGCAGGGACGGGAGGACTGAAGAGTCCCCAGCTGTGCAGCCTCAGTCTGCTTTATGCCCAGCTGGAAGTGGAGCTACTGCAAAGCCTAGAAGGAGCTGTTACGTCACGTGCTGTTCACGTGTTGACCAAACTGACTGAAAGCGGACCATACGTGCCCTACAACGGACAAGTGCTGTCTGTTGGCATCTTGAAAGCTCGTAAGACATACGAGCATGCACTGCAAGATTCTTTCAGTAAGGCACCGGTTTCTGAGCAGGATCGGGCCAGTAATTCTAATCAACTGGTTAACTTAGTTGGCTGTTACGCAGTGTTCCAGTATTTGACTGTTGGAATTGATGCTGCTGAATTAGTGTGTGCACAGGCTTTGGAAAAGCTTGAAGCTTCTCATGTACAGAAATGTGAAAATACTGCAGAGACTTCCAGCATTCAGCATTTTCCCACTGCTCTTGAGGCTGTCACACTGCTGCGTGCAAATTTACTCAGATTCCACATGAAAATTAGTGCTTATCCTTTGAGTCCTTTGCGAGAAGCACTAACAGAGGCCCTCAAACAGTTTCCTAGCAACCAGGCTCTATGGAGAGCATACATCCAGAGCCAGAAGAAGTCTCACAGTGCTAGCAAGGCACGGAGGTTTTTCGATGGTGTCACAAGGTCTGCTAACTCTTTAGAGCCGTGGCTGTTTGCCATCCAAGCAGAGCAGATGAGAAAAAAACTTATTGAGAATGTCCAGAGGTAATATCTTGCAGCTCATTATGATTATGCTTTTCTTTTAACATATCTGATTGCTTTACAGAGGAGAGGAAACACTACTATCATTCTCATTTTGCAGATGAAGAATCTGTGACTAAGCAGGGTTCTTTGTCCAAGGCTGGACAGTGAGACAGAATCCTGAACAGAGTTACAGGCCTAGATTTTAGTCTTATGCCCTTTCTGCTGGATCAGATGGTGTATCGCTTGTGTTGGGCTACTTAGCACTGACAGCAGGATGGTGCACATCTTTAAGTAACTTTTAAATAGCTCTATCTGTTCAGATGGTCAAAACAGACATAAGCTTAGAGATGGCTGCATTTCAGTACATCGAGCAAGAAGTACTGTAACACAGAGCTGCATCACGGCCTCTTGCTGAGCTCACAGCCCTACTTCACTTCTTTGTCACACCACAGTTGTGGTAGATCTGTTTCCAGAGTGAGTGCTTGAGAGTACAGTTCTCATACGGGGCTGTTACGAGGTGGAAGAGGCTGGAAATTTCCAGAATTTGCAGTGTGGTCTGGACTCAGATATTTTTTCTTGGGGAAGGAAGAAAGGGTTGGAGTTGTGAGGAATAGAAGTGTGTGTTTATTCTTAAAACTCGGTCTCCTTAACTTGAACTTGTCTACTTATCACTGGGAGGTACCTTTCTAGTGCTACCTACATACCCCAGTGTTGGCAGCTTGGTTCTTTGTGTTTCCCATAGAAGCAGAAATTTCTAGGAAAATGATATCTTGAACATACACAGCTGTAAGCTTCCCATATTAGCACTTCATGAAATTACAGAGTTATCAGTATGCATTGAAACAAGTGTGCCCACTTCATGCTTTGCCATAGTCTGGCAACAGGCATGCACTCATGACAGTGACATTTCTGAGCAGTCAGTGAGTGTGATCCTAAACTGTAATTAGAATTCTACAGCCATCAGATGTAAAGTAGGATTATAATTTGATTTGCTGTTAATTACAGACCGACAGTGTGATGGGTTTTCATTACTGTTACTGGAAACCCATGTTAAAATCCCAGAATGATTATTTTCTCTGTGACATTTAGTTCTTTTCTGGATCATTCTCTGTTGGTGTAGCTGTTCCCATAGATCACACTTCTATAGAGACGAGTTGGATGTTGCAAGAGTAGAGAGATGACCTCTGAGTCAAGGAAAACACACAGGGTGAGACTGCCCTAAGTGCTGCAGACTCCTTCCTTCAATGCAAACATCAAAAATAAGGCAGTCTGTATCAGCTGTAGGTAGAAAGTAATTGCTAAAAAACAAACAAACAAACCCCTCTTGTTATGTCTGGAAAATGTAGGATTTGAAACTGTGAAAAATAAAATGGTTTTCTACTTAATCACAGTTGAGATTCAGAGCTGTAACCCAGGGCTTGATCCAAAACAAAGGTGCCAGTGGTGAATCTGAACAGACATCAAAAGGCAGCTTGCCGACATGGGCTCAAATTTGGGTTGCTGTGCCAAATTTCAAAGGATGCATCATCTTGAATGAAGACTAAAGATAAGTGGTTTAAGATCAGATGATAGCAGATCATTGCTCTCAGAGAAATTTTCTACTCCCTTTGAAGGAGCTGCTCTGTGAATACAGAAAAATTCTTTAATTTATCTGCTTTTAATGGATGTTTCTACTTAGAAAAATCACTGATTGGATTAGTGAGTACCACAGATATGTTTTATAACATTCAGAGGTTATAGCCTGAAGTACAAACCCCTATGCATAGACAGTGCCTTGATTTCTACCCTCTTTCATCTGGATGTGGTCTTTAGCTTGTGTTTAAGTGACTGTGTTTTTCTTCCCCCCCTCTGTGTTCCAGGGCAGATGTTGGTGAAATACATACCACTATTCCTGAAACTGGGTTAACAAATAGGATTATCTCTCTATTTGAACATGCGATTCAGAGTGAAAATGGCACCCACTGTCCCTTGCTGTGGAGAATGTATTTGAACTTTCTGGTAAGAAGAGGGTGTCAGTTTTACTGTAGTTATCATATCTGGAATTTCTCATCAGCACAGTATATACAGTACCACAGGAAAAAAGGAACGCTGCTTATGTCGTTTTCAAGGTGTTACATTTTTGAATTATAATGCTGCTTATTGTTTGCAGTATTAAGGAAAACTTAATTCATACGAATTACAAGGAGTGATAGCTTCTGATAATGTGGTTTCATATAGGTGCTAGCAATTTCTTGCCTTTCCAGGTAACCTTTGCCAGTGCTCAGGCACATATACAGAAGCGCTGCCTGATGTTCAGATGGAACCTCCTGTGTTCCAGTTTGTACCCAATGCCTCTTGTCCTGGCACTGGGCACCACTGAGAAGAGCTGCCTTAGTCCTCTTTGCAGCCTCCATTCATTTAGTTGTATGTGCCAAGATCCTCCTGAGCCCGCTCTTTCCAAGCTCAACGGCAGCACCGAGCCAGCAGTTCAGCCAGATTTTAGCACAGCTCTGAGAGTGGAGCTTCCAGTAATGAAACGCATTGCTATTCAGTAAAGAATTCAGTAAAGAGAACAGGACACCAGAACTAGTTGCTGCAAGCAATGTGTCAGTGATACGAGAAAGAATTTCTGGATTTTAGGAACTGACATGGAATCTGGTTTTCAGCAGCAGTCAGAGCAAGAGAAAATGTAAGCTTGTGACTGAAGAGCCCTTATTCTCCAAACATCTCAAAACAATTGGTGTATCTTTGGTGTCTTAGAATTATTGGTTTTTTTTGGAGTTGTCATAAAATCCCATACCTGTAAGGTGTTTTTCAAAGCAGCCCAACTCAAAAAATTTCAAGGGACTGTAAATGCTTTTACCCATAACTGGAATGACTGAAGTTAAGCAGACTGGCTCAGCATTCTGATCTCTCTGCCTCTTTTTGAAAAAATTCATAGCTGTGTTTTCCTTATCAAATAGTTGAATAGATCGAGGGAGAAGTTGTGACTCCTTCCAGACATGCCATTTAACTTGCTCATTTTCATATGTAAGGGGATCCAACCTTAACAGTCATACTGAGAAGTACACACCAGTGCACAAAAGGAATGCATTATCACCTCTGTGGTACCAAAGATGCTCCTGTGGTGGAAGCTGTGGGTTGTGAATTTGCACAGAAACCCCCTTCAGACATCTTCAGTTGCGCAGCGTGACCGATCCAACGGTACAGCTATTATTATTTGTAGCTGTAAGGGCTCCTCAGTAGAGGAACACCAAGCTTTACAGTAGTAATGTCCTTGTCTAAAATAGTTGTTCTGTTATTTCAGCCATGACTGTATGGAAACGTGAACACTTTTTTCCTTACACAGGTTTCAGTTGGAAAAAAAGAAAAGAGTAAAGGATTGTTTTATAAAGCCATTCAAAGCTGTCCTTGGGCAAAGGTAAGCATAGGAATAAAAAAGCCTGTTACCACTCTAGTTTTTGAAGTTGTATTTTTTTTTAAAGTAATAATTTAGTAGTTATCATAATGACCAACATGTAAATGAAAGTAGACCTTTCTGAAGAACTACTGTAAGACTTCCTGCAAAAGATAAACATCCGAAATGCAGACAAACATAACAATCAGCACCGAAAAGTGCTGCATGAGATGAGGAGATAACAGTCCTCTCTGTGTGACCCAGAGGCAGCTGAGTCTTGCAAACCAAATTTAACATAAGCACAGCAGTAGCAGAAGCATATAGGCAAGTTAAAATGCAACTGTTCTTGTATACAGGGCTCCAGGGCTGTTTGCGTGTCTGCCTGCTTCCCCTGTCTGTGTTGCTCTGACAGAAAGATGGCAAGTTCTCATTCCCACACTGCCTCTCTAGGTACTCTACATGGACGCAGTGGAATACTTCCCTGAGCAGCTGCAGGAGACGCTTGATCTCATGACTGAAAAAGAATTAAGAGTGCGGGTACCTATGGAAGAGCTGGATCTACTATTAGAGGTTTAAGAGAAGATAAGGATGAAGAAAATACAAAGCCAGTTCTAACGCTAACACTTAGAACTCTTTTCAAACAAGAACTCTGTTGTGACTTGAGTATTGTCTACTTCTCCTCAAGCTTTTGTACAACTTGCTACCAAAATGGAGTTCTAGCTGCAAGCATTCCGGGATCAAGAACTGCACTTAGCCCACAAAAATGCATCCATTCACTGAAGTAGCGCTGACTTCCACAGGATTCTCTCTTATAAACCCTCTTACAAACACAGTCCTGTTGTACACCGCTCACATTTCTTATTCCATTGATTGAAGTTACATTCCCTAGAGTTCAGCAGAGATTCCATACGCGCTAACTACACCTTGTGAGCCAGGCAGGAAATAAACATCTGCCCCTCAGGTACCCCACTCTTCCAGTTGGCAGACCCCAGTAATTTCCTCCAGTTTGGTACGCACGTGTATTTAAGTACCAAGTCACAGCAAGTTGCATCTGTTCATGAACAGTTGGTAAAAGCCAAATCTCATCTTCGAAAGACGCCTGTTATGGACTTGTATTGGAATGTTTTGACAAATGGCTTTTGATATGAATATTTATGAAATACATACCTTAATTTTTATAATTCAAATGGAACTTGAGTTATTTTTTCTTAATCTTATTGTGAATTTTAAAATGAAATTGTATCTCTAGAACATCTCAATGCAGCCCATTTTTAATCAAGACTGTATAATTGATTACTCTCTCTCAATGCAAATCTAAGCAGTTATCGTAAGAGAAAGGTCTGTTCTGTATTCAATCCTGTCCAAAGAAAGTAGAATTGTGAAAGCACATCCTCAGTGACTAGCTTCTATTCCAAAAAACTTTAGGCAAGCTCATGGATAAGCAGTATGAAATAAGGTAATGATTTAACAATGTAATTATGCTGTATTCATTCTGTAAGACAATATATGAAAGTACCCAAACAACTGCATTAAGCATCCCTGTCTTGACATTCAAGTACTCAGAAGTTAGAGCATCGTGTGAAACAGAGTAGCTGCAGCTACTGAGCGCCCCAAACTGCTTCAGAAGGTTTTAGGACAAGAGCAGCAACTGGCAGTAAGAGCACAGAAACAAACAGGAGATGCTCAGCTGCTGAAATCCAATTACATGGAAAATGAAGTCCTGCAGCCTCAACCTCACCTTTACCTGTAGTAACACAGCGTGGGATGTGTTAGATGAGGCTACGATTCATGTATTCGTCTTTCTAAAAGTATTCTAAATGTTACAGGGAACGTGCAGAACTTTAAATAGCATCACAGCACTTTCTAGGAGCCTTATAACCTGGTACTCCAGGTGATGCTGGTTTTGCTATAAATCTTCATTAAAAAGTATGCATTCTGCTTACGAAGAAGCAAAATTGCTTCTGAGAAGTTCTTAGCAATACCAGGCAAAGCATTCCCAGGTAGGCCAACAGTCATATGCAGAAAGAAGAAAGGAACTCACCTAACTGGAGAGGAGGCTCTCTGGCCGTTCAGCAATCCTCCACCAGCAGCAGCCAAAGTACAAGAGCTGTTGCCCTTCCAGAAGGTGGCCCTTACATGAGCCCAGGGCTTCTCCCTGGTTCCACCCCTCCTGGTCACATGGGGAGCACAGGTGTGAACAATTTGCCCGTGCTCCTTGAGCAGCCACAGCCCTTCACCAGGTGCTCAATCACCAGCTGAAGCTAACTGTGCCCTGAAGTCTGTTATTTTTAAATTCAACACTTCTCTCATATACCAAGGAGTCCTGAAATGGAGGTAGGAATTATTTTGTGCACCAAATCAAAACTTGTGGATGTTTAACTTGTTTCTGCTCTCCCATCAGAGCAGAATGCCACTTCCTCTGAAGTTCTAGAAAGGGGGAGAAGGGCAGCACAGCTGTGCTTCTGTTTATTTTTCAGTCACCTGTTTCTTCCATGCATTCTCCCTCTCAGGGGTCCTGTTCCTCCTTAGCACGGTTCTTCCTGGTGCACTGCTCATGCTGCTCACTCACCGGAGCCCCTGAAGTTAAGTCCCGCCTTCAATTCAGACCTGCTATATTTTTTTCCTGTATGGGGAACATGCTGGCTTTATTACTTTAATCTTTTTTTTTCCTTGAGTTCCAAAATATTGGATAAAGAGGCAGAAATTCTGCTGCAAAAGGTAGGAATTAAGTTTTTCAAACATATGCTGCTTCTTCTCATGGCATTCAGTGTGCAAGAAGGCAGTTCTAGATTTAGCACAACACAGTGCAGCTTCCCTTCTCAGCTGCACCATCCCCTCTGTGGTGGTTGTTTCCAGCACTAACAACCACATTCCCCCTTCCTCCTCTCAATCCCACCCCCCTCCCCCCCCAAAATAAAAAGTACAGCCTTGTTTACCACAGGTTATAAAGCCCCTGAGCTCCACAAGCCATAATGAGGCCAGCTGTCACAATAAAAAAGTGCTTGCCTAACAACTCTCTGGCTTCTCATTCCCAGTGAGACACACCTCAGGTTCACAAGAATGGGTAACACAACTTTTTGCCTTCCTTTTTTCCCCTCTTTCTCTACAGCTGAAAACAACTCTATTTCAGGTTTCCTCTTGTCCACATGCATACATCTCCAGTCATACATAGGGTTAGTTTTTAGCAATAAATCACATAATTGTAACATGAAAAACCAATAGCTCTTGGCCTTGCTGCTGCCATTGTTGTCACAGCACTGCAACGCTTCATGTGTAACCTCCTCATTTCTGTCACCCGCCGCGTTTTGCACCCACAGAAAGTTTCCACAGCAAAGACTGCGTTCTGTATACTGAACAACTGTGTCAGTAACTCCTCTTGCCTCCAAAGTACTTCCATTCAAATAAATGTTTTATTGAGAAACAAACCGCCAGGCTTTATAACCTCAAGAACGAGCGTTAGCTGGACTATGTGGTTTTACATGAGACTGTCATCCCAACCAGAGTTCCCAACAGACCCTGAACAGACAAGACTTAAAGATACAGTCCCTCTGGGGTTCCCTCCTGCTTCTTATAGAGAACGTTCTCTTTAGACTTTTTGAAGTCTTCATTTGTTACTTTCATTCGCCGTTCCCTCAAAGCCATCAACCCAGCTTCTGTACAAATTGCCTGCAACAGAGAAAGCCAAACAAGTTACTGGCTCTGCAGCCCTTCAAACAACACCCTGGAAGACAGTTTGAGCTACATGAAAATTCTGCTGAGTTTGTAGTATTGGAAGATCGACAGCACAATTTAAATGCTTCCATTTTGGATATGAGTCAGTAGCTCCAAAGAAGCACATAAAACAATGTGGACAAAGTTAGAGGTCTCTCTGTGAGGTAAAGCATCCATGGCAAACGAAAGGCAGCGCTGTAATAATACCATTTCCCTCCTCCCCAGGAACAGCTCTCAGCAGTGGGCTGTTCTATTTTACAAGAGGTGACTCTAACAAGAGCCCTGTTCACTTCACATACAGGAGCTGCTTGTTTCAACCTTCCTCATCTATGACTGCATTTTTACCTGCTTGTAATGTTGTCCTAAAAATGCTTCTTATCCTGTATTATCTTAAAGTAATGATTAACATCATCTTGGATGCTTCTGCAAGATTCCACTTCTGATTTCCACTTTGCTTCTTACAGAATTTCATATTCAGCTAACACACGTATGTATTTCTATCAGCACAAGCTGCCTGATAATGACCTATTTGGTAACAGTTTCCCATTTGTCAAGCTGAGTATGGGGCACTCAGAGGAGGTATTTTAGAGCGATCCAAATGACCCCCGGGGATGTTACCAGAGGAAAGAGGAAAGTTTCAACATACAAAGTTCTGGGATACAGTACTCATGGGATTCATGTTTTGAACTGTAGCCGGCGGTGACAAACACCCACCTTAATGTCTGCACCACTGAGGTCATCTTTTGCCATAATCAGCTCGTCCAAAGTCACATCATCTGCCAATGTCATCCTGCTGGTGTGAATCTGAAAGATTCGTTTCTTGGTCTTCTCATCAGGCAGAGGGAACTCTATTTTCCTGTCGATACGCCCTGCGCAAAAGAAAAATTCACTCTTAGGGCTTTTCTTTTTGCATGCAGCTACTGGAAATGGAGCCAGAAGAACATCTCAAATTTGGACTGAAAGCAACAATCTTCACGCCAGTATCAATCACGTTTTACACAAGAAACTGATCAGTTATGAAGAACCCTTAAACTGAACTGAAGAAAGAAAGCTCTGCATAAGAAATTCTGCTGGAAGTTCCTACCAGATGTTTCCTTTTTGTCAGTTGGGACTTGAGATGTTCCAGCTCCCATGGTTCCAACTTTGTAAGCATACTTGTCAAAGGTATCTTCCATCTCCACACTGTGCCTGTTTTTCTCTACCTTTACGTTATCTTTTCTGAAAGCAGTCAATGGCGCCAGATGCAGCGCACCAGACAAACCCACACAATGGTAAATGAGTTTACCAGGCTGCTGGAAGTGCCATGGCTGCTCAAGCGACAGTAATAATTTAAATAGATGGTACAGCATGGAAATTCCCTTCCAGTTAGCTTCACAGTACCCTATAGCTTGTCTTTCAACATCAGTATAGTATTTTCTGCTCTGTACTCACGCAACTGTTCTTGACATGAAGGGTAAGGCCACGATGGTGACAAAAACTTTTTAAAAAAGCACAGAACAGCACCTCAGCAGGTGTTTCTTCTGAACTCCTTGGGTCCATATGGAGCACTGACTGCACAGAGGCATTCTTTAATAAATTCAACTTGAATTATATTTGTTCTCTGTCTTACCTCTGCTACCCAAGAAGAAAAAAAGAAAAGTATCTTCACACCCTCCAGTAGTTGAGATTTACTTAAGAATGCTACCAGGAGGCTTGCTTAGTTCACTCCTTGCATTGCTTTTTTACTTCTGATTTAACAGACCCAAATGCTCTCAATGCAGGTTGTGTTCTTGTACATTTTTACTGGCCATCTGAAAGTACAACCTGAGTCTTTTTGAGCTTTTTGTGCAACACGTAATACATACATCAAAATATGATGTTATTTCTCTTTCATTCATCCCCCAGGTAGCAGAGTATGGCAGGAAGCAGACTGGTTTCCTTGCATTGAAATCTCACTGTCCACGTTCAAAGTTCTCATCTGATAACCGCAATTGGTACTGCCCTACCTTCCCAGCTGCTGCAGATATAAACAAATCTATGATTCTAAATGTATGTACTCCCCATTATTTAGCCTTCTTAACAATTAAAAAGTACCTGTGCCATCTTAACACAAAAGAAGAATATTTGAGTCATTTATACATAAAGAGAAGTTAATGCAATTCTACCTCCATTTTTTCTCGCGTTTAGAAACTTGTGAATGGGGTCTGCTTTCAACAGACACATTAACACAGCTGAAGTGATGATTAAAGGCAAAGCACTGACACACATTCTTGTGACCAGCCCACGTGTCTGATGAGCTACAAGACCTTTCACAAGAGCAGTGCCCTAAACAGACCAGAATCCCCTTACCTGGCCTAATTAAAGCCGGATCCAGAGTTTCTATTCTGTTTGTGGCCATGATGACTTTAACGTCCCCACGAGAGTCGAAGCCATCCAGCTGGTTCAGCAGCTCCAGCATTGTACGCTGGATCTCCCTCTCACCCCCAGAATTTGAGTCGTACCTTTGAGAGAACAATACAGTCAGAAGAAGCATTATGCCAACTTCAGAACACACTTCACTGATCTGCCACAAATGAACGAACAAAATGGCCTCTAAAAAACCCAACAACCTATGCCGTAATGGGTTATATGTTAAAACAGTTTTCCTGTGCTTTCTTGGGGGTTTACCCATAGAAAGCAAAAGGCAGGTTTTCAGATCTAGTTATGACGTAGCAAATGAACAAAAACATAACAGAAAAAAACCCTAATTCTTAACAGGCAGCGTGCCAGCTTGACAGAAAACAAAGCCTGCCACTTGCCTTCTTCATTTCTAAATTTCAGAGGTTTTCCCTCGTGCATACAGATGCCAAGGGATGCATTTTGGTGCCTCTGGTTCAGTCACTGCACTTTGCAAATACGTGACCAAGTGATCTATATCCAAAAAAGCCTCACTTGTGTTTGTGAGCAAGTCTGAAGCAACAAAAACATTTCTGAAGAATTCTGAGTGCTTGCCATCAGTCCCATCTGTTCTACATATGCTAAAATACATGAGGCAGAAGCTCCCTTCTACTGGAGACTGACGCTACTAACTGCAGTAATACATATGAGCACCACTTCATTTACTTGAAGAAAAACACTTGACTGCTTTAAAGACTATTTAAATTGGATGGCTCCAAGGAGCCTAAGGAATTTTGAAGGTAATACAACTTAGCTACAGGCTGAAGGATACCTTAATGTGGCATGAGCAATGCTGATCAAATTCCACACCCATGACATTACATGGTGTTACTTATCATACAATATTCTAAACACTTACTGTAATAAGTAGCTACCTATCTGGAGAGATACCCAACACGTGGACACGCTCTGTGTTACATGTGCTGCTATGCAGGTGAACCACTGCAGCCAGTTACTGTATTTGGGTATGCACTGAAAGCACAGCACATTAGCTTACACAGTGACTCTTCCAGTTTAAGGCATCCTGTGATGGTACCATGTAGCAAAAGAAAAGAGGTCAGATCTCTGCCCATATCTATTTAATATGAAAAAGTTGTGGTGTACTTCAGTGTCAAAGAAGTCATTTGAATTTTAACTCGTAAAACAAGTTGCCTGTGCCAAAGGCATTACTGTGGAAATGGTTACCAGAATTCAGACTGGATTTGGCTGTGGCTGCAGAAGCAGAGGGACACACACCTCTTTGTACCGATGGCATCGATCTCATCAATGAAGACAATGGACGGC
The DNA here is from genome assembly GCF_019232065.1 of Centrocercus urophasianus. Taxonomy (NCBI): domain Eukaryota; kingdom Metazoa; phylum Chordata; class Aves; order Galliformes; family Phasianidae; genus Centrocercus; species Centrocercus urophasianus. Next base: position 37,005,634 of record NW_024884586.1, on the reverse strand, counting down.
GCGTGCTCCTCAGCCACGCGGAACAGCTCGCGCACCAGCTTTGGGCCGTCGCCCAGGTACTTCTGGATGAGCTCTGAACCAACAACTCTCAGGAAGGTTGCCGACGTTTGGTTTGCGACTGCTTTGGCCAGTAAAGTTTTACCTGTTTTTAATAGCAAAAAAGTCTGTAATTAGTCTGCAGGCAGGAAAAAAAAGCAAATGTATGAAATCAGTGACAGACTTGGCAGTGGTTTAATACTAAGCAAGTGCAATTTATTTAACTAGGGCTAGCTCAGCACGGTGCTACACATACCTGTGCCAGGGGGGCCATACAGAATGACTCCTTTGGGTGGCTTTATACCCATCTCTTCATAGTACTCAGGGTGGGTGAGGGGAAGCTCCACAGACTCCTACATCAAGAGAAAAACAAGCCGTGTTTTCAAACAGTGAGCACCCGACAGAAGATCTGTGGAGTTCTTAATACAAGTAAGAAAGGCAAAAAGAACTGAAGTAATTGGAAGACAAGCCTTGAAAAACACACATCTCAGATGTTTGCAATTCTAAGGACTATTCTACCCTAAAGCAGCTCTTTCTATTGCTTCTTTTCCACATGACAGGCTGAAACAGTGAGTGTTCCCCTTCCTCCAACCTCAGGCATCACACTGACTCTGGAAGTCGGCAGACTGGCTCCCAAACACTTATGGGAGCCCCTCACAAATTGGAGGGCCCTTCATTAAAGGACACTTCCCAGTATGAGCTACCAGATACCACAGATGAATACTTGAAGAGCATTTGTTGACTCTGAATGCCAATCCAAAGTGAAAGACCTGAGTTTTCACAGATTTCAGCCTGAGCTCTGCTGGTAGGAAAACAAAAACCCACTAATCCCCACCAACAAACAAACAAAAAACCTTCCAAACCCTTACATTACATGACATCTGCACTTCCTAGAATTTAAACCACATCTTGCAACTCTGAATAACTTTACAAGACACATGCTGTAAAACAATAAGTAACCAAAAAAAATTATGAGCTCAGCGCTCTGTAGATTCCACAGCAACTATGGAAGGTTTCTGCCTACACAGTTTGTGAATGGAGATACTACTAACAACTTAGAAGACCTTCTAGGTCCAAGTGCCTGCCTAATGAAACCAAATTGAGAAATGCAGGAGCAAGATGCAAAACAACACCACATGAACAGCAGGTGGTTCTGCTGTTACTCTTTCATACTCTCGTCATCATGTCTAAGTGTAGAGCTTACTTAGCAGCAGAAGTGAGCACACATGATTACCTTAATTTCCTGAATCTGGTTGTCAAGGCCACCAATGTCAGCATATGTTTCTTGAGGAGCTTTCTCAACTTTCATCACAGTAACTAAAGGATCTGTGTCATCCATCAGGACTCCGATCACAGCATGAACCTAATTCCAGCATGAAGAGTTGTCAGAAAGCAAGCGGCGCTATGGACACCAGAACGAGCCTAAACTCAGTGCCCATAAGTTAAGGTGTATGAAATAAACAGCATTAATCTCAGATTGTGTGATCCTGTGACTCTCAGAACAGATGCCAGTTAAAAATAGCAGAGCTTGTGCTACTTTTGTTCATCTCACTTAACTTCACGTGACTCACCTTATGATTTAGCAAAACAGAGCAGCCTGGCTCTAGCAAATCCTTGTCCACAAAAGACAGAATACTGACGTAGTGTTCTGATCCCACTGACGTGGACACGATGGCATGGTTGTCATCAATGATCTCCTCCAAGGTACCCACAGACATTGGTGTTCCCCTCAGATCGTCCACCTTTGATCTTTCTTCCTGTCGTCAAGAATTCAAGAAACAACTCAGGAACACAGGCAGGAACCTTACTGCTGGGTGGCCCAGAATCTGTGTGTTAACTTCAGATAAAGTACTGCGCAGTCGTATGCTGGCAGAACATTCTAAAGATTCACTGTTTCTCCATTTTATAAGCATTTAAAGTCATCTTAGTGTTAGACAACATTAACTCAGCAGTTTACACCAGAAAGAACAAAAGCTGCTTTTGCTACTTTTGTGTTATTGCCCCAAAAGGCACAGAACCATAGGCCAGTAACAAAACTGGCTATTTTAGTTCTATGGACACTCCATAAGGATGAGCACAAGAAGAATTCTTCCTTTCTCTGTTGAACTTGGAAAGACTACTAAGAAGCCAAAAATTGCTGCTGCCTCATCTGTAATAACCCATGCTTGGACTAAAAGCATTAAAACCCTCAATCAAAATCCTGCTTTCTGAAAGCTAGTTGATGTTTAGTGAAAAATTTTAATGCACACAGTATTTGTTGACTTTTTGTTTGGGTTGACTTTCACAGTCATGACACTTCATTTCTATTGCCTTTGTGTGAAATAGTTTAAATGACAGCAGTCATCTTAGTATTAGCAGTTCGCTCAAAGCTCACCTCTTGTTTTTCTTCCAAAGGTTTCATTTGTTCTTGATTTCTGATAAATTCTTCCTCCATTAGCAGGTAATCTTTAATCCTCTCCAATTTCAGCAGTTTGAGTCTGCACTGCGTGTGAGGAGTCACTGTAATCAAAGCAGAAGCACGGCATTTCAGGCTAAGTATGACATGCTATTAACTATTCATTAGTTCATTAGGAGAATTCCTGCTTTAAGTTCTGATGATACCTTCTACACAGACAGCAATCACTAAGATAAAAATCACCATGTAAATCTCGTCCCAATTCTCGAACAAAACCATCTTTTAAAATGATGTCTCCTCTCTTTTTCTCCTCATTTTGAAGTCTCTCTTTTTCTCTTACACAGGAATGCACAGAACTCATCCTGTATAACAACCGCCTTACCTTCTATTTTAAATTCATTAGAAATAGAACAATGCTTGGCCCTGCAGTGCATGCATTTGTGCTTTGGGCCCTGCCCGCAGCCAGAAGGGCAGTGCAGGCAGCCCACAGGGCCCAGGCAGGCTGAGCACTTACCCAGGGGCAGCTTGCTGGCAGCATCTGGTCCCTTCGTCTTCTTCTTCTTCTTCCCCACTCTGGTTGGAACCGGAGGTTCATATTTCTTCTTCTTGTCCTTATGTGCAGAGGGAATTCCAACAAAAAAATGTAAAAAGTCAAGATGTGAGCAATGAAAGGAAAATAGAGATGCGAGGTACACAGGCTGACACTTTGCGGAATGGCTGCAGACCAAAGCTGCCTCTTTCACGATACAGAGAGACAAGCCCAGAAATAGGATCGCTCTTATTTTAAAGGGGATTTTAAAAGAGCTTCTCACGCTCAGTGTAAGTCCCTGCCATTTTTCACTGAATACAAAACACAGGGGGCTGGAACCTGAACTACACCACATGAGAGAAGCACGAGGCCCGACACTTTGGACGCATCCTCATCCCTGCACGATCTGCTGGCCGTGCAGCTCACAGCCGCCCGCTGTGCTCCACGAGCAACGCAGTGCCAAGCGGCCCTGGGCTGGCGGCCCCGGGCACCTCCGGGCACCTCCAAACCCGAGGCGGCACAGGAAGGCCGGCTCGGCCCGGCACACCGCTCCGCGCACCTTGTCGTCCTTCTTGCCACCGCCGGGTCCATGGCCGCCACTCTGACTTTGACCCTGAAAGAGAAAAAGCACAGCCGCCGCGTGAACACGCCAGCGCTACGAGCTCGGCACCTCACGACAGCTCCACGGGAGCGGCGCTCAGACCCCTCCCCCGATACGGAACGCAGCGCCGACGAACGCCGGCGATCACCGCGGGCTGCGGGGATAACGGGCCGCGCCGCCGTGCCGGCCATCTCCTCGGGGTCGGCCCTCGAGCCTCCCGCCCTGCAGCCCGCCCGGACCCGCAGATTCCGCTGTCTCGCCCCACACCCCTCCCGGGCGGTGACTCGGCAAAACGCGGCGCGGGAGCGGAGGGTTGCAGAGCGTTCCGGAGCGTCCCCGCGCGGCACCGCGCTCTCCCGAACTTCCCCGCGCGCTCCCGCCGCCCGCCGCCCGCCGCCCCCTGCCCGCAGCGCCCCGCCGACCCCAGGCCGCGCCGCCGCTCACCATCGCTTCCGCGCCGCACCGGAACCGCCGCGCCGGACGGGACGCGGCGGTGACGTCACTACGGCGCGCGGCACGGAACGAGCGCGAGAGGCGGGCGCCTGCGCCCCCTGGTGGCTGCGCCCCACCGCCGTGTGCCGCAGCGACGATTCCTAGCAGAGCCGATCTTTACGCTCGCGCTAATCCTGAATTCGTCAGAGCCTGCGCTGCCGGCGGCGCCCAGTTCACCGACTGCTGCGCTGCCGTGCTCCTTGCAGGAGCTGCAGCTTTTCTGCTGAGGAAATCTTTCCCATTGCCCATAAGCTGGCGTGGGACGAGCAGAAATCGCAACATCCAAAGTCTGTGGGTGCTCTTGAAAATAAAATGCTTAGGAAAACTGCAGTGCTGCTGGAAAGTGTCTTGCTTGAAACACACTCCCAGAACAGGTCGTTACATTAAGGATAATGCTTTTAATGCGCTGCGTCTCGGTTGTGTGATTGGCAAATGCAATAGCTTGTTTGTAAGGGCCGACATGCCAGTCTGTATTTGTAGGGCTGCTGCTGGCTGCATGGAAGCTGCCAAGGACTTCCTGATGACAAGGAGTGGAAGGGGGGGGGATATGGAGGTAAGACGTCTGAACGGCATATGGGATCCTTCACCTGGCCTGTGTTGGCCACTGAGGTTGGAAGGAATCATCCCAGATCCAGCCCACTGATGTGCTGCTGGTCTACGATGGTTTGAACAAGCTGAATGCTTCATCACTAACTACATCCACGTTCACATACATTGAGTTTGTTCCAGAGCTGCTGTGCAGGACATAGTGAGTGATGAACTGAAGAAGAGACGCTGAAATAATTCCCACAGAAAGAGGAATACACGAAACAACCCTTTCCCCTTATTTCCCAGGCAGTAGTATTTCTGAAGACACGTGGATGATTTCTAAAAACTGTAGTGACTACTTAAGAGTGTGGGCATGAAATTCTTAGACAGCATAAGCTGCCTGGCAAGGCTGTGCACAGTTAATGACTGAGAGCTCAGGGAAACAGAAAGAAGGGAGAGCAGACAGAGCTGTTGGTGGTGTAGGGAAATGGAAAGTCATTGAGACACGAGAGAAACACGCAGAAAAATCCTAACGTCCCTGATAACCTTGGAGTAACCAGCTTCACCAGGCTGAATTAAGAAGAAGATAGGTTGGTTTTAAATGTTCCTCGCTGAAGTTCTGGCTCTGCATTAATCTGTTGGCTGTGGGCTGTAGCACAATCATCCCTCTGACGTTTCCTTCAGCTCTGTAACCTAATGCTGCACAAGCGTCTCACATCTTCTGCTGAATAATTGTGGCTTCAGTTTTGTGATGCACATTCCACTCCATCAGCCTGTAATTGCAGTGCTATCAGGAGGTAGGGCTGATACATCTGTCTAACTGTGTTTTCTGTTAAAGCAGATTGAATCTGCTGAATTAGTCAAATCACTCATCCTCACTTGCAAACAACAGTATCCACCCATGATTTTTTCAGCTGCTGAGACTGCTTTTTTGGGTTCTCTTTTGCTCACTCACACCAACAGGACACACTTACTGAGAGCGAACTTCAGAAACAAGAGCCAAGGCCCCAGTATGGGGCATGAGCACTTACTATAGGGGCTGTGCAGAACTCTTCTATCAAAACAACCAAAAAACTGGAGAAAGTCCTGAGTGCTATAGAATGAGTGTGGTTCTGGCATATGGAGTGAGAAATGCGTGGATCCTGTTTGCTTTGGACGTTGTTTCACATGGGCCTGTCTCACAACAGACTCCAGGACAACCTGAAGATGCTGGTCTCCTCTGGAAGAGCTTAGGAGAAACAGCAGCAGGCACGGGGATACCATGGCTTTGCAACTGGATTTTATCTTCTGTGCAGTCTATCATTTGTCCCTCCCCTATAAGTTTTCTCTCCCATACCAATCCCCTACAAAGCCAACCTTGGCAAAGTTGCTCAAATCTGGGGTTACAAGTAATGACACCATCCATTTCACAGCTCTTCAGTTCCCTTCTTCATTCACAGCAGATTCCTTTATAGTGCATAACACAGATGTTTTGAGGGCTGCTCTGAAAGTAATATCTTCTATGTTATGTTGGCCCACAATGTCAGAAGTGGATGTTAGTGGTACAGTAATAAAGGTTGAACCTTTCCATCAATATTGCATTCCATTTTGTTGCCGTGAGACAGATGGCAGCAGAGAGGCAGTATGACAGAATGGTGTCTGACACGAAGTGCAGATGAAGCAAAGGTGTGCCTTTTAATTCCCCCACGCAGAAAAAATGGCACCTACTGACATTTGTTGATACTTGCTGAATGTTGATGGAGACCAAATGGTGAATGTGAGCGCAGGGAGGAGGCAGGTGGTGCATTTCTGCAGTAGTGACAGTCGGTCTCTTCCGCTGGTACGGACTGTTAGGAGTGCAGCATACAGGTTCTTGTTCATCGCTGGTGAAAATGCATAGCTTATGGTGGTGACTATGTTGAAAACCAGTGTTCTGCAGCTGAGAACTTGTTCTATCAAATAGTGTTCTTGTGCTCTTTGTATCTGGTGTAGTTCCCACGGAATAGGAGGCATTACTTTCAGAGCAACCTACGTCTATGAGATGTGTGGTGGGATCATGGCTGTGGCTGCAGGCACCGTGCAGAAGTATTGCCATTAATTAAATGTGAAAAGGGGACAGCAGTTGTAGCACTGTCAACAAATTCTGCTGTCAGCTCTCAAAGCAACGTCAGCTCATGGCAAACCAAACCTCCCCAGCCTGAGAGCAACAGAAGCAGATGCCTGCTCAGAGGAACAACATTCCTCTGTGAAACAAAAAGAATTCCACCTAGAATGGTATGTTAAACTCTAAGTGTTACACTGTAGGCAGTATTACAAAGGACAGTAGCTATCACTGGATCTGATTTAATAAGAATTTGATAAATTAATGTTTTCTTTATCACCAATTATGTTTTTATTATCAGTATCTGTCTTTGTCAGTGCATTTCCTTCACCCACCTGTGCCTCCCTGTTATCAGTTTCAGAGACAGCAAGGTGTTTGCCATATATCACCAGCCCAGCGATGAAAGATTCAGAGCAGAAAAACGAGAACAAATGATGCGCTGTGAGAAAGGGCCATGACAACATGACAATATTCCTCCGCGGACACACAAGCGAGGATTTATGGTTAGAAATAAAATTCATGAAGCGGTTTAACATTCTTAGATGCTTATTCTCCTTTCAGTAATTGTCGAACAGAGCTTGCCAGCAGAGCCTTTTGTCATCAGCAAGAGGTGCACTTTGCTCCAGGTTATCACGGCTTTCCCCACTGTTACTCATGTATTGTTTGCTGTTGCTGTTATTGATTGTGTGCGTCTGTGCAGCAGTCATACAATCTGAGTGTCTTCCTAAACAGAAAGGTCACAGCTGCAGAGGAAAATGAGTAAGACACTTACAAAATATAGGCCAATTTAGCTCTGCCCTAGCTACTGCTTAAGAGAGAGAGCTAAACAGTGACAGAATGGGATGTGATAATGCAGATCACCCAGGAGGAAATATTTAACATTGCAAATCCAACAATAAACAGAAAAGAAATACTGCTAAGCTACATCTAACTGCATACCAGATGTATATATGGCAGGGCTCACAAAGAACAGTGTGACATTTTGTGAACACTTGAAGAATTTAGCCACTGAGAAGGGAGAGGCAGAATGTACTTGACAGTGAATGCCAGGGTAACAGAAACAGAAATGCTCAGAAATCAACTAGATTGAGATGAGACTATGGAGCAGCCTTCTGGAAAGAGTATTGGAAATCCAGATCCTAAAGACCTAAAGAAGGCCAATGAGCCAAATGTTTGGGCACACAGCTGGCCATGTCTGGGCCTGGCACTGAATGGCTTTGGGCACAGAGCAGGAACTTTCTGGTACCCTGCACTGTGCCACCTCGTTTCCTCCTGCTGCAGCCTGCTTTGCTGAGTCTCCCACACCAAGAATTATTGTCTTTGTGGCCTTCGTAGCTCAGGATGCTCCTTTTGTAAATGCACAGAGCATGTATAAGTTTTGAGAATGGATCTCTCGAGCACATTTAATTGTGAGTGAACACAGCACTGCTCAGTGGAATACATAGGTCGCTCTAAAAGTAATGCCTCCTGTTTATTTCCATGGAAACTACGTAGTTATGCTAGATACCAAACTGTTAATATGCTGCTGTTAAAATACAAGGAATTTTTAAAAGAACCTAATATGACTCACTGCCTTGTAAAGAGACTGTCTCTGTTTTTATTGACTAGCTGCAAACTGTGTCTCCCCACTGTAGTTGGAGCAGCTGAGCTGTCTTTCACCTTGTGGCTGGATATTGGTTGTGTCACAATAGGATAAATAGCACTAGAATAATGGTAGGCAAATGTTAATCTGTACAGTGAATGGCAGCAGCCAGTTATGGTGTTTGTGGACTTCATTGAATATCTACAAGCAATTTAACATTATCTGCAAGACAAGCTAGAAGCAGGAATCTCTACAGCGCGTGGTTTTACTGCCCCAATCAGAAGTATTTTCCAGTGATCCTACAGCCAGTTAAAAAGTGATTGGCTATGTAATTATGGAAATGGTTGTGAATATTAGATCAACAGGCTGACAAAAGTCATGGTAGCCAGATTTTAGTCTCTGGCACAAATGAGATTAACAATTGAGAAGTCCACTCATGGAGACTAACCAGATTTCCTGTACAACATAAGCATTCTTTATTAAGCTTGTCAAAGGGAAAGGCCACAGTGTATCCTGAAATAGCAGTTCCAAGAAAACCATTTCATCTGTTTTTCTTTCTCTGAATAGGTCAGTGTGTGGTGTTGCCCTGGCAGTTTGTTCTGTAGACTCTGTCAGCATGGAATGACAGCCAGGTCTGAGCAACCCAGACTTGGCAGGTAAGGAGGCATGGCTGGATCCCTGCTAAAGAGAGCTGCCTGAATCTGGAGTGCTGAAATCCTCTGGGGTTCTGGGCCAGCAGTGGGAGGTGAGTGCGAGTACAGTTCTGCACAGCAGCCGGGTCTGAATTGCAGCACCCAGAAAACTTTGATGTCGCAGGACAAGTGGGCAAAAGTTCTGGCCAAAGGCAGCACAGCCCCTGGAAGGGCAGTCAGCACTGTTCTCCTGAGGTTCATAGCATAGAGCACCTTCCTTTCCTTGCCAGTCTGCGGAGTCCAAACGCTCTCCCCTAAAAGAGATTCTTCTCAAAGCTCCCTGCTGTCTCCTCCTGGTGATGTTGCTGTGAAGGCCACCAATAATCCAGCCCATGCTAACAGCTGCTGGCTGTGATGCCCGTGAGCAACATGGGCAGCACTGCCAACCCCAAATCTCCAGACATGCTGTAAACATCAAAATGTGAATCATGAAATGTTTTTTGTGACTTTTAAAGTCACATTTTAACACTTCCTCTGCCCTCAGCTTTATCACACTTACAGCATGCACCAGAACCTTGTGTTCTGGCTCCTATGTGACCATGAGAGTATAATTTCTTCTACAAAATAAGGTTGAGATGCTCCCAGATCACAGTAATGCGTGGGCTGGGACTTCCCAGGGAAGTCTTCAATATCCTCAGTGCACCAATAAAACCAGCAGTGCTGACAGTAACCCTGATTACTGCCAATTGTTCCAGCAGCAAAGTGGAGAGCTTGCAAGACAATGATAAAACAGTGGGAGCTGCCTGGCTGTACAGAGGGCAGCAGCAGCTGAAGTGATGAAAAGAGATGCAGAGCATTATGGTGGCATGCTGCCTAGCTGCCGACTGACATACGGACGGTTTTCAGCTGATTCCTGTCACCTGCAGCCAGAGAAGAGACTTCCTGAAGGGACAGTGAGAGTCTGAAGGAGATGTGTAAGAGAGAACAGAAAGAGGTGGGACCATCATTTCTTTTTCATCATTAGCTTGTGGTAGGAGCATTGGAAAGTCATGGTTTACATACACCCCAAAGAAAAAAAAGGAGTGTTGTTCAGGCATGGGACTGACACATCCTTAGTTAGAGCAGAAATAAAGCCAGCAGGAATACAGTGTCTCTAGCCGTGCTACCAGACTCGTGGATGAGAAGAATAGCTCAAGAGGAACCCTTAACCTGTAAATCACAGTATAGTGCCTTGTAGTTGTAAACAATTCTATTCTTCCCATGGTGAAAGAGAAGTAGGATTGGAAAACAAGTCTCAGAGTTGCATTTCTGTGGTGAGATGTCCTGTTAATGCCATGTGTCCTATAGGGACATCCTAGACAGGCTCCCTGTGCCACGGGCCCAGTGCAGAGCTCTTGTGTTTGCTGCTGGCAGCTAAAGGTCAAGCAGCCAAGTGGTCAGAACTTTTTTCCTTCCATGTTCCATCTTCCATTTTACACGTATTATGGTTGGAGATACTCACTGACAAACTGCTGACTGAATGTTTCTGCACATGCAAAGGCCAACCCAGATTTCATCCCTACCTGTGCAACTTCTCCCAAACCTGCTGAACAGCTCAGTTTTGTTGACTCAGTCTTTAGCATCTCCGCATCCCACTCACACTGCATCCTGAAGCAGGAGCCCCAGAGAAGCTGGGCACAGAATGATAACCCACTTTCCAGAACAGCTACTGAGGAATAACCCAGCACTGGGAGCATCCAGAGTCTGCAGCCACCTAGAAGCTTGTGATGACCAGACCAGAGGGAAAGCCGCAGACTTGCATACTCTCAGTCCTAGCACAAGCCAAATGGAAATGGACTAAAACTACTCCCACCTGAGCATGAATGCAGTGCTCAGGACCTGAACAGGTTCCAGTTGTTAAGTTAATTAAGCTTGCTGAATGTAAATCCGCAGCAGGTCTGTGGGCCCATGAGAGTTGGCTAGGGCTGAGAGCTCAGATGGAAGTCCAGGAGCAGCACTGATATAAATATTGAAGGAGCCTTGCTTCAAAATGTAGAATTCTGTTAAGGGCTGTACATTCTTTTTGTTTGGCTTAGGCACGTGAGACCAGCAGCATTTCATGCTGCTTAAGGATTATGTTACTAAGCAGCTATTGTGACAATTAGCATTAATGGAAAAATCCTGTCTGAAGCATATTTCAGTTTCCTGTCTGAACTCTGCCTTTAGCTCAGTTATTCATTTCCTACCTAATTACCAAGCCGTATTTCCTCTTTGCTACAAATCCTCTACTATTTTATCTCTTATAAAGAGCTAGTATGAAATGTCACTTCCTTGCTGCTATACACCTAATGTGTAAATTGCCTCAGGAATTCAGCTGAGATAGATTGTTAAGCTAAGCTCATTAGTTTACTTGCCTGGATTGCCCACGCAGTTCTCTGTAGTGGAGAGTTGTGAGTGCAGAGAAACACTGCTGATTCTCTCTTACCAGGTGCTTCCCAGCACACAGCCCTGTCTTCATTGCAACCAACCTGGTGCTGCTTGGCAAACACCAGCACAGCGCCTTCATTAGCAGCTTCTCCAGAGAGGGAAAATATCACACTGGCTTTGAGATTGGACTAATTTATCAGCAATGTAAATGTTTCTCCTAACTGCAAGCTGACATCATGTTTGGGAACTACAGGAGGGATCTGCAAGCCAGTAGAAGCCATTTGATGCTCACCTTTCCACTGCTAGCTGCCTCTCTAAGGGCTGTTTCTGTGCTCCTTTCCCAGATTAAATGGACATAGGGTCTCTCTGTGGTTTGAACACCAGAAGTACACAGGACTGCAATATGCAGAAGATGGGAAGAGTTACCACAGTTGCCAAAGCAACGCTGGGGTTTTGTGGGGGGAACATGCCAGTCTGATCTAGAAACTCACGGCAGCTCACTTGCCCTTCAGTTTGGATTCTAATCTGCAGAGCCTTCCTTTTATTCCTTGGAGACAAGGAATTCAGTGATCCTTTTCTCCCTGTGTACTGCCTGGGCAGCTCTGTCAGTACAGCATGCCTGCTGCCTTTGTTGTGCCTCTGGGTGTGTCAAATAGCTTCTTATCCAAGCACTTTGCATTGCAAATGCCAGATAGTTTACTTACACTTAATTTGGTTTTTCATAAAAAGCCTTAGCCAGAAACCACATCTTTAGATGAGAGAATAGGGTTGTGTTGCTAATTAATGCCCTGCCAATTGACTGTACTGAGCCTAAACACCCAGCACAAGTGGCCAGGTATTACACTGATCCAAATTTGCCCAGGAAATCAAATGGAAATTACACTGGTTCTTTTTTTTAAAAATGGGAAAAATTAAATTAAAGTAAATGTTAAAGATACTCTGAGGCCCTCTGCTGCTCTTAACAGTACGTTATTCCCATTGATTCATCTGCAGTGCTTGAAGCACGTCCAAGCTATAGGATGGAGTGAACCGATGCTCCCGACTTTTCTTTTTCCTTTCTGCTGTGAACACGAGCCCCACTGAGCTCAGCCTGGGCATGCCAGGTAGCATGCCCTTTCCTAAGGCAGGGTCAGGGCTGGCAGCCATCCCTCTACAGTGAGGGGTGACTTCTCATTAGGCTGAAAAGCACAACAGTGTCAACATAAGGACTTCTACATTTTGCTCTTCCCTGACTTTGCATCACGTTACAAACTCAAGATGCCAGCTGGAAAGCGACTCCTTCCCCTGGCAGCAACCTCTGAGCCCTTACGTGGAGAGGCACGAAGGGAGGAGCATGCTGTGGCACAGCAGCTCGCAGGATCTCAATGCGCATGGGTTTGTGCATGGGAAATAATTCAGGGTAACTGTGGTGAAACCCCTTATGTCTTTTTTGGACTTCTACAAATCACTCTGAGAAGTCAGCACAAGTACCTCCCAGCAGCGTGTGCCACTGCCACATGCACTGCCAGCTGCGGAGGGCACTGGCTTTGGAACATCTTGGAAGGAGTGTGCAGTGGCTCACCCCTCCGGGACAGCTGCACCACCAACATCTTGCATCATAGGCTCCAGCTGCTCTGTTCACTCTCATAAGATGCTGTGGTGTCGATCTGCATCACTCTGTTTTTACAGAAATACGGAGCTCCAGAGCAGGAGACTGATGCTGGAAATGTAGTTGTTTTGTATAATGTTGCCCAGTTTTTAGATCTCCTTCTTAATCATTGGAGAGGGTTTTATATATCAGTACAGAGCTCCGTATTGGGGGTGGGAACAGGAATGCTAAAATGGATCAGAAGGGCACAACTGCCCATAAAACTGTGGCTACAACTGCAGTCAGAAGCTAATGGTGACATCCATTGGAACAGTGTGGAGAAAGGAGGCTTTTAGAGAGAGGATCTCCCTGCTCAGAGGCATTAGCGTTTCCTTAGATGACTAAAAAGAGCATTCATATCAATCTGATGCCATTACGTTTAATGGAGCTGAATGTGTGATTTCTGCTGAAACAGAATAGTCTTGCAGCAGTGGGAGGAGAGAGACACACACATTTTGCATTGTAGCAGCCTCATGGGACAGAGAAGAAGGCTACAGATGCTGCCAGGCTAATCGCAGAATCACGATTACTTTGTGTATTGCAGAAGGGAGCATGAGATGGGTACTTAGATAAATTCCCTGGGGAAGGCAGAGAGACTTCCTGCAGCACTCCTCTGCTGCCTTCTCTCTCCTCTGTGATTCCTCTTTGCTTTCAGAGTCATGACATTAACTGAAATATCAGAGCCCATATCATGAGGGTGTGGTAGAATTAAACTGTCCACCAAAACAGCTTCTCTCCCCTACATTCACAGTTCTAACTCTAAATAGGTGCCACGTGCAGGGGCAGGTCAGTAGTGATGTTTGCATAGGGCAGAAAACATCCCAAACTAAATATAAAATAGAATTGACCTCTGGTTATCTTCCAGAGCTGGGCATTTTATGATGCAGAGCCATTCTTGGGGGGGAAATAACACAGCTACCAGCTGGGTTTGTACCATGGCTCACTGCAATCACTCTATTCTTTGTGCATTACGGGTGTCACACCGTTCAAGTAAATTTTGAAAGAACAGATGATAATGTGACTGGCAGTCAGCTCTTCTGTTATAATTACGGGTCTCTGTTCAGTTCCTTATTACTCAAGGAATCTTCAGTTTGACATGCCTCTTTAATTAATCCACTCATTTTCTGAATTACAAATCAGATTTTCAGTTCCTCAATTTATCAGGCTTGGAAACCGTTCGATTCATCCCACAGCACAGAACTCCCACAATATCTGATTATTGTAGATCGGTTGCACATCACTGTCTCACATCTATCATGTGGGGTTCATTCATTTCAATAGTCAGAAGGAAAAGGAAACGTTTTGTATTTAAGTAGCATCATTTGGGGCCCAGTTCAAAAGAGCATTTAAGTCCATTAAGAGCCCAGAAGGTCACTAGGACTCAGTATGTGTTCCAGCCAATGCATGGCGTGCTGCTGTGTCAGAGCAGGACCTAGAGGAGCTGAGCTGTATGAAAACAGCATATCTGCACCTTACAGCACATGCCACACAGGAGAGCCACAACGCACTTCCAGCAAAGGTGCTTATCTTACAACATTGCACAGATTCTCTCTGCAGGAGTTTGGGAATGCTGGTGGATTCAGCATCATGTGCTTCATATTTCTGAGAGTCTTGGACAGGAAGAACTGCTAAAGTCTTGATGCAGATGACTGGTGGTACAGAGTTGAAGGTGCTTGTCAGCTGCTGCTGTGTCCCGCTGCAGCCCCCAGGGCTGTGAGATCACTCTCTTGGACACTTCTTTTGCAGTGCTGGAGCCCTGCAGTGCTGGAGCTGCTCACGCCTACTCTAAGGCAGACAATCTTATCACATCTCTTCAGAAAAACATTTGTTTCTTTGCTGGCTCTCTGTTTTGAAGGAAGAAGCGAGAGCCATTCAAAGCTGTCATCATCAAATTAAAATCCCAGATTCCTTTCCTGCATGATGGACAAATTACTGCAAAGCAGGATGCCATGCAAGTTTATAACATGAAAGCTGGGGCAGAGGGCCTGGCGGTGACATGCCCACGCCCAGCACTCTTGCTGTGTTGTGCACGGCTGAGCTAGGAAGGGACAACTCTGATGCTCAGGTCTTGAGAGCAAACCTGGAGCTATCGGGTCTCCCTGACTGCAGTAGAGTAGAAGTTAATAAACTGTCTCAACAGTTACATTCATTTGGAAAGACAATTTCCTTCTCTTATAATTTGTAATTACTTTTGGGTCCATAAAGATAAATCAAAAGCACTTAATTCAGTGCATAAAAGCTACTTACAACCAGTGCTTTTCTTCCATAGGTCTTAGTCTGTCCTACAAAAGTAAGCTACTGCAAACCATTCTGCTTTAGTTACTTTTTCCTCAAACCATTGCTCTGAAGCAACATCATCCAGACAAACTTGTAATTCTGTATGTGATGCACTGCAGTGCATGATACACTAATCCCATATAGAAAAACAGCTGAGCTGTGCTCCAGGCAAGAGATTTCACACCTCCACTTGGGACCCACAGCACCATTTCCCAAGCCTTGAGTGCACTGCTGTGTTCTGGGCGTAGGTGTCACTCTGGCTAATTAATAAAAACCTATCTGTGCCTTGGTCAGTCCAGGGCAGAAATGTTATTGTTTGACACGTGGATCAGTGCTAATGTTCACAGACCATGATAGTGTGTTTGATCACAAGAATACTTCCTACAGTCTCTCCCAGTTGCTCAGTAAACGACATTATATTCAACAAATAAGTGGTTAAACTAGGAGAGCTAATGTGAACCCGGATAGCTATAGAAAATGTCACACACTATTTCACCTTTTCGGAGGACAGAACTTAACCCGTAAAAGAGAACCGTAAAAAGCCACTCAAAGCATGTACACTAATTTATTCATTATATGGTGGAAAGATAAATACTCATCTACTTTTATATCTCAAGCACAACAAGCTTCATTAGAAGTCTATTCACAGCTCATAGCAAGCTATAGACTCAAAAAGATCTAGTGTACTTCAAGGGAGGTGTAAAAGCCATTGTCAGACAGCAAAGCTGTAATTAGTCATCTGTGATGACTAATTGGCAATTATGTTATAATATTATTCTTGTTTTTTTGTAAATACATTGCAGCCTGAAATTGATGAAGAGCAACATTAGCTGTGATCTTAAGTTGCTGAAATACTCTGATATATTCTGGTATTTAATGTTAACATTTTCTGCACTTGTTTGAAGTCATTTCTTGTCTGTGACTTGCTCTGGAGCAGATGGCAGGCATTTTTGTTTCTGAATACTGCCGTGGTGATGAAGGGTCGAGGATCTCTCAATTACAGTACACCTTTGCAAAATGCAACAGCAAATGGAAAGTGTGTTGTTTTCCTCTTTGGCACATGCAACCAACCAGCAGACCAAGCAACTTCAGTACAAGCCAGAGCAAAACAGCCATCCATTTCTGCTGGCTACACATCTCTCTTTTTCTCCAGAGGTTAATGAGGAAGATGGAGATGAGAGTGAGTTGACAGGATAAATATGTTTGGACTGCCTGAGTAAGATGTCAGTTCCAAGGTTTGATTAGAGACATCTTGTTTGGGCAACACTTGTTTTTAAAACTGAAGATCAGCTCTGTCAGTCACTGTGAAATCTTGACTCACTCATGGATATGCCCAAATATAGGTGCTAAGAAGAAGATTCTAAGGCTTATAAAATGGGACCCAGTGGGTGACTCATTTGTATATTTGTTAGGAAAACACTGAACATTTCTGTATAAAGAACACCCATTACTATTGGTACCACAGGAAATAATTGCATAGACAGTCCCCGTGGATTGTATCGATGTGACAGCCATTATTGTATTCACTGGGCATGTTCTGTAATTATTCTATATTTAAGTGTAATTATTCTATATTTAAGTGGGAGCCTCATCCTCCCACTGCAGCACTCTGATCAAGGCGCGCTGCATACAATCTGCTCTCTCTAAATCTCCTTCTCCTACCATAACTGCTGTCAGCAAGCCTTGTGGTCCCAGTACAGGGCATTCTGACATAATTGTCTAAGGACAACACTTCCTTCTTTGCAGACATTATAGAGCAGCCTACACAAAACAAGAGGTCTGAGAGCTGTTCCTCAGAAGGGAAGCCTTGCACCTTGCCAGGTACACACGCCTCATGAGCTGCCTACATGCCAGCCTGGGTTTTTTCAGAACCTGATAGGTCCCACATCCGACAAAGTCATTCCTGTTTCTGTGTCATGCTTCATTTGCTCCAGTTTGCAGGAAGTATTTGGATGTTAAATTTGATTCGATCCATTATGTTCCATTTTTATTGAGAATATTTGACTCACCATTCATTTCAATTCTCTAGCTGCTTGCACGGTAGGTTGGCATTGCCAAGGCCTCTGAAAACCTCATCATCAGTTTAAAATTTGGCAGACAGGTGAATTCCAAATCCCAAGAGACTTTACCAGGTGATTAATGTTGTAGCTGACAACTTCCAGCTGCTGCTACTGGGAGTTTTGATTGTCTGTATTGACAGCACAATTAAGCCTGTGCAGTAAGTCTGAAGTTCAAGTTGTCTATCAGCCTTTGTAGCTGAAGCCTTATTTGGTGAGAGTTCACACAGAACAGACGTCAAGCAGAGAGGAATTTGCAAGCCTCTGTGCATCTTGTTTGCAAGGACACCTCGTTGGCAAGCTTCTTTGATCTCACTCCCAAACAATCTGCCTAAATACACTGGAGAACTCAGGTGTGGGGCTGCCCCCTGCTCACAAGGCAACACCATTTCAGCATCAAGAATCAATGTTACAGGGGACAAAAAGTTAATCACAAGTCTGAATAATAGGATCTGGCTCCCAGGAGTTGCATATATTGTATAGTACAACTGTCTACCAAGGTATACAGCTGTATATTTCCCTGCACAAATGATTTACAGGATTGCGCTCCCAATCACTTGCTCGGTGTTGAAAGACTTGCTTGTCACTAACCCTGAGCATGCATCAACTCTGACTTCCTTCCTGCACTTTTTTTAAAAATTTCATCATTGCATTTAAAATACGTAGGAAGAAGATGATCTAAAACTGTTTACGCTATGATTTGAAGCATAATTAATATTAAATTTGTACAGGATGATGAAACAGAGCAGAAAGTAACTTTGATTTTGAATAGGTTTGTTTTCTGATATGCTAGAAAGAGAAGAGGGCTGAAAACCATGTTCTTCAGCTTTTTATAGTGTTTTACTCAAAATGCAATTCATTTGCAGCTACATGCAGGCACATGGCTCCTGTAGAAGCCTGACCATTGTTGACAGAAAGTGAAAACCATTTTCTGGCCTCTCCCAAGAAGGGCTGTGGAGAAGGTCCTGGTTCTTTCACCAGCCATCCCTAGGGAAGCAGCATAATGTTTTTAGTCCTAGCTCTAGGATATTAAAGCTACCACAGGGAAAAATAGCTTTATTGGATAGCTATCCAACAAGCAATTCAAGTGTTTTCTGCCTCTGGACCTGCCCACTTGTCTTCCTCAAATTAACAGCTTCTCAACTCAAATCAAAATACTTCCTAGCGTAAAAACCACTTATCCTGTTTATTCACACCCATCGGGGTGAACAGTTCGCTTTGTAGGCTCAGAAAGAAATAATTATAAAGGAAGTCTTGTATTGCCTATTTTCATAGGCAATCTAGGGAAATGTGCCTAAATGAGACAGCTTCAAGGTGAACTAGAACTGACTGAAAACTCTATCAGAGAGTAGTTATGATTAAAAAAAATGTGCTTGGTATGGTTCTGTATTTTCAACAAAGAGCAAGTACGAGTTCATATTCCATTTTCTGGGATGAATCCCATGGATATCATGGGATATTTCTGAATAGCAGAAGTCAAGAGAGGAGGGGAGAGGCACTACGAGAGGTGCAGACACAATCCCAAGTTCTCTGGAGAAGGTACCATGAGAGTTCCCATCTTACTGACAAGCAAAGCAGCTGCTGCTCAAGCAGAACAGACCTGCACTGCAAAGGGAATTGTAAGACCACTGAAAATTGAAAGACTTTCTTTGAATATAAGAATTTTTGTGCTTCACATGTCAGGACTGATTACATCAATTATGTGAATGATTAGGTCAGAACAATGATTGCGGAGCCTTGCTGCAGCTCTCATCTTGTTCTTTTACTGAGTAAATGAAATAGATTTTCAACCCATTTCTCCTCCATCCAGCTTCAAAAGCAGAGCTAATATTTTATGTAACTAAATTCCTTAATCTTAGAGGCTTGGAACCTAGCCAAATATTTTAAAATTGGGTGAGATCACCAAAAGGCATCCTTGTACCATTCTGGAGAGCCAAGTATATATGGTACAACAAGCTGTGCATATAATGTTAATAGCATGCAGCATGCTCCACAGTGGTACATGGCTTGCCCAGCTGTTCATGATGGCATACAGTAAACACAGTTTGGGAACTCCTGGAGTAAAATTAAGGAGTAGAAGTCCGAGCTAACAGACTGCAACACTAATTATGCTCATTAACACTTCTCCTTCTATCATTTTGCCTACAGTAAACTATGACATATGGTAAGAACAGGATGAAATTTAATGAACAAGTGCCAAAAACTCCCCCTTCCTTCATGTTAAAAACAGAAAGATGAAGTGGTAAGCACTGACAGTATAGCTGTTGGGGCTCAGCGGGGATATATCACACTATGTCTTTTCATCGTGAACTTAAATGCTCCTTGTTGTACTTCCATTAGTCATCTGCCAATTTCATCACCCATGAGCAAAATTTCGAATTGTGTTCGTAGTTGGTGCAGTAATACAAGGAGCTTTTACAGCAAAGAACCATTAATGTAGTATTGATCTACAGGTATTTTGGCCAAGAACTTTTCACAACCAGGCAAAGCTGAGAAAACCTGCCTGAAACCAAGTATTGATGTCAGACCAGCCATAGCACACCAGCACTGTGAGAACTGGTGCTGCAGACAGACACGATTTACAGAGTGATCCTGCACTGCCTTGGAATGTCTCATACTCCGGTGTTAGCCTTTGAGACCTCAAATTACTCATACATCACATCCTGGGAAAACAGTCACATTTCTGTACTTAACAGTACTCAGAAGCTACCAAGTTGGTTATTTTTACTATTGCAGAGCAATATTGAGGAGGACAGAAGACCTTGGCTTCTGTGCTGTGGCAAGATACATATAAATTCTTCCAAGAACGACCGACACCTTCACATGCCTCTCAATGGGCCACCTGCACTCTTTCCCCTTGCATGTCCTCCTGTTACTCAGTGTATGGCTTTGCCACATACCTTCGCAGTGTAAAAAACAGTTTTTAAGGTGAACATTTTTCACATTCAAGTATTGATAGCCTCAGATTGCATGTGCTTGGGCAGCCCACTGGTGTGCTGCAGACCCCACTCACTGCCCTGGAGGAGAAGGATGCTCCTCTCACACACTGTGGTGGTAATTGCCACCAAGACACCAAACCATACAACACAACAGGGGTGAAGTGTGTACACATCAAACGCAACTTCTAGCTAGCCCTGGCTGTTTGCATGATTACATACATCAGTGTAATTCTGCTTCCCCTTACATTGAATCTAATGATTTAATGTTCACCATGCTACTCATTTTAGGCCCACTAGAACCTCCCATGAACCGAGGTGGGCAGAATGGGAAAATGCAGAAATGAGTTTCAAAGCAATAAAACTATCATTCCGATGAAGGATGTTAATCTATTATACTATGAGAAAGCACAAAGCAATAATCCACTGTACAGACAGGCACCTTAACATGAAATGATTAATAATTTAGTCACAGTTAATTAAACTTAGGTAGTTTTTCACATGAGGAATGCTTTATCAGAAGACAGAGAAATACCTTTGTTCTTTTTATTACTGCTGTTATCACTTTATTGAAGTAGTATCATATGTCATTTTATCTTCTAAGAAAAATGAGTACTTTTCCACCAACTCTGCAAACTGCAGCTGAGTGGAATGTAAGTATTTACACAGGTGTAATAGAGAGTAATTTATTAGAAGTGAAAAATGTATTTTCCCTGTACATTTGGAAGGATGGAGAACAGGCAAACTAGTTATGGGCCAGCTAGGATGTTGTATGATGACAAGGAAGGTGGTGAAGATGGTGAAGACAGTTCAGAGATGAAGGTCTTGGAGAGTTTATACTGGAGACCTTTCTCCAGGAACGTCCCACTTTTAATACTACTGGTGTTATGCAATTTTTGCAGTTGTTTAAAATGTTACATTTGATTTGTGGAAGTCTGAAGTATGATTTCTTTCACACAGGATGAAGCAACACAATAACATCCATCTGGACAGAAACATTCAATGTTAGACAAGCTAATTATTTTAGCAATATAAACTGTACTGTTTCTGGCCATAAGCTACATGTTAAGTGAAAGATATTAAAGAGAGCTTTCCCAGATAGGCAGATTATTTCATAATTCTCCTTTAATAGAATTCAGGCAGTCTTATGTAAGGCATCTTGAACTGGATTCTGCTAGACATAGATGTGAACGCACCGTTACTGTGATCCAGTATCATATTCTTCTCTTTCCAAAAAATAAATGGAAGTTCTAGTTATTTATTCTGGAATTCTGTGGGTGGGTGAGTGTATGGAATTAGAGAGTGTGTTGGAAAACTTAAGTTCTTGTAGATTTTTGCCCCCATGTGCTCCCTATCACCTCTCAGCTTCAAATGCATTACATTTTAAATACACATAGTTTAAAAACATTAACTACAGTTCAAGGAAAAATGTTTTTTGACATCAGAGACATACGACATCGGAGAAAAAACGTTATTTCTCAGTAGTACAGATTTTCAAATCTACAGTTCTAAGTAGTCTGTGTTAACGATAGGCAAGGTAGCACTCACCACCATATTTCAGCTGCCTCTGTATGAATGTGTATTTGCAGAGTCCAGTTAGCTAAGAGGCCACAGACAAGTGGAAGAGGGAAGGAACAGTTTCCTTCTGAAGTGTTTATGTGAGGAACAGAGAATAAAAATGAGCGATTTAGTGAGAGGTGAAATTACCTCCCTCCCCTTATGGCTCCATTTCATTCTTGTCAAAGGCAGCCTGCTCTCTGAAGGCTCAAAGTATCATTGTGTCTTTTTCACTGGACTCAGATTTTTGCCTAGAAAAAATTCAGTTGAGCCACTTGAGATTGATGAGATTTCTGATTTTTGTCCTGAAGTGATGCAGCTGCTATACTCGGTGAACAGAAATTGCAGGGTCTTACTTTGATAAGCCAAGGTAGTCCAGGCTGACAGGAAAAAAAAATCATTTCTATAGCTTACTGGCTCCGAAATGCTTCATTAATAAATACACTTCTGAATTTCACTTGCTTCATATTCAGAAGAGGTGCACTGGCAAGACTTAGGGATGTTTAATTGGGTTCTGTCTTTCCCACAGCATTTGTGCTCATGCAGCAATTAGTACAAAGTCCTGCAGCAATTATGAGGTCTGATTCTTGCAGTGGTGACTTTCAGTGTTCTGAAAGAATTTTCTAGTTTCCTCCCCACGACCCAATACTCAGACCTTGCCCAGTGCCTCTGCCCACAGCCCAAGTTCAATATTTCTGCTAGAATGGAAGACGTTTGATATAACTTCTACTTCTCTCTGACCAGTTTGTTGACTTGAATGATTCCTTAACAACTCTGAGCACATTACAATCCAAAGAGACACCAGTAAGTATGACGTATGTGCAGAAGTTTTAATATACTTTATCCAAGTATGGATGTAACTCGTTATGGCACATAGTTGAATTTAACTCTCAACTTCCAGAAGAATGAGGGAAAGAAGACTGGAAAGCAAAGTTCTCAAAAAAGATTTGCCAAGGTAATCACTGATGACAACAAAGAGAAATGTCTTAAATACATCTGGGAAGCACCTGCACACTGGTGCTTTATTCGGCAGTGCTAGTAAGGTGTCTAAAACAACTTGTCAAGAATCACAGTATCTATGAATTACCTTGCAGCTTTGTGGCATATCCTCAGGGTATTAGGGTTATCATAGATCAAAGCTATTTTAACAAAATGAGTGCTTAAAGTAGTGCTGCTTTGGGGATGATTGTACAAGCACAATAGGGAAGTCTAATACTTAATACAGGTATTCTTGTAACACTGGAAACTGTGCTGGGCTTTCTCAACCTTTTTGCTGCAATGGAATTGCTCGGTTGTTTGCTACATTGCTAAAGCTGGAGCAAAGTTAACTCCTGTTGCTCAAACAAATGCTAAGTTACTCTTGAAGTAGAAGATCAGATTTTTATGCACTGTCAGTGAGAGATTCATCATGACATGCTGTGAGGTAATATTCACAAAGGGACAGGCGGACATGGATTTGTTAACAGCATCACAGTTAAATGAAGCTGTCATCCCTTTTTCTACTCCATATACTTCTGCTACTTGTTTCTCCAGCAGATGAAGTAAGAATAAGTAGTTGAAAATATTTTTACAGAAAGTCATTAAGAGGCAGTCCTATAAATTGGGATAGTGGCATAGCTGTAACAACAGCAAAAGCATAAAAAAGGATTAGGAATAATGAACACATTAAGATTTGTTTAGACCTAATATAAGGTGCACACACGCAAGCAAGAGATAAAAAATGCAGTTTTCAAAGGGTATTAGCTGGGTATATCTCTGGGATACATCTCAGTCATTCCTCTTGCACAGCCTGGTCTATGAGATGTTACTGGGAATTTCAGTTCAATCTCATTTCATTGATTGCTACAGATATAATAAGAAATAAGCATCATCATATGTCATTTAATCCATGAAGTATTATCATTGTCTTAATCATCATCATAGGAAATGCAGGTAGGTATGGGAAACATTTGCAAGATAAAGGAGAAGTTTTGGAGGAGTTAATTCAAATAAGCTAAACTAGATTCCTTTCTGCAGGAATCTTAGAAAATCTTGCATAAATTCAGGTAATTTTAATGTCTAGGAATGATGGATGTCTTTACTGTAGATAAAACAGCATCATGTGCAAATAAAACCATTGCAAGTTTTTAAATTAGCTATCTGGACAGCTACAGGAATGAAAATGCAACTTTGAGCACATTAGCAGATACTGTGTATGCACAGCAATCACATGCGCAGAGTCTGTAGTTGCTCTGGCTGTCAGCTCACAGCAAAATCCAGATTGCCAGATCTTTACTAGGCTGTTCCTCTGCTGCAGTCATGCCTGATACTTCTTATTTGAACATACTCTGGATCTCTTCAGTGTTGTTAATTTTACAATCACTGCCTCTTGCAAATTAAATAAAAATATCCAGGATTTTGAACTATGTGCATATGTTTGTACTCCGAAACTGAATGGACAACCTCATCTGTAAAATCAGCAATTCCAAAGAAAGACGTTAAACTTTTGCCTAAGATAAAAGATGAAGTCAATATAATCTTTTCCTATAGTTATTAACCA
Organism: Centrocercus urophasianus; assembly: GCF_019232065.1. Lineage (NCBI taxonomy): Eukaryota > Metazoa > Chordata > Aves > Galliformes > Phasianidae > Centrocercus > Centrocercus urophasianus. The sequence continues at coordinate 36,981,360 of NW_024884586.1, read as the reverse complement.
AGAAGACAGAATGAAGTATTCTGTTTTTTTCCTGCAAGTTAAGCATGGAAAGCAGAAGAATGTTTTCTTTTTCCTTCTGACGTCATTTGTCTCATCACAAATTCAATTTAAATAGGCTACAGGAACAATCAGAAAGAAATGGAACCTATAATCATCTCCATTTCAATCAAACATTTTAATTCAGAAGTAGCAAACTGAAGTATAGGAAGATATGAAAACTCCTTCTGCTCCTAATTATCTCAGATACTTAGCTCATAAGGATGCTACGTTGCTATATGTAAGGAGAAGGAGGAAGAATATAAATGCAGAGGAAACTACTAGTGTAATAAGCAAATTTCCATGAGTGTCCATAGATTTCTATCAATCTGCATATGTGGACTTTCTCTGAATACAGCTTCTGACATTCAGGTCTAAAATAATGGTGAAGAGATCATTTACATTTATTTTCATCAGCAACAAGTGGCTTTAAACTATCACAGCAGTGGCATGCGATGAACAGCTTTGAGTCAATTAGAAAGAAACAGGAAGTAATCAGGAAATTCTGGGAATCTTAAAAATAAAATGAAGTTAAGTTTAGTAGGAAGGTCCATAGAACTTGACATGGTGAAGGGTAATCTCTTCCCTCTCAGCTGCTCTTACTATTGGAAAAAAATATGTTGGCAAAAGTTAGTATAACTTCCTTGGCTATTTTGACTATTCCATAGAGTAGGAACAAGGCTTTCAGAAAGGATTAGAGTAACCAAAGAAGAAAATATCCAAATGTAGTAAACAGCCAAATTCTACCTCAACAGTTCAGTAGGACTACATTCAAAAACACTGAGAGAAACCAGTCACTCTATAAATGACAAAAGTAACATTTTTGGTTGGAAAAAATGGAAGAACTTGTGGTTGTTTCATCTGAAGACTGCGATTCTTAGATCTCAAAGATCAAAAGAGAACAAAATATTATTCACTCAATAAAGTTAGAAGGTTTAGCAAGGCTGTGCACCTAAGCGCCTTCATGCCACTCTCTCACTTTCCCTCCTCAATAGAACACGGGCATAAAATATGATGACAAAAAAGCTTGTGGGTTGAGATAAGGACAGGGAGATCATTCACCATTACTCTCATGGGCAAAACAGACTCAGTGTAAGGAGACTAAAGTAATTTACTGCCTATTACTAACAGACAAGACAAGTGAGAAGCTAAATTAAACTACAAACACCTTTCCCCTTCCCATCCATCCTCTTCTACCTCCTCTCTGTTGAGCAGCATAGAGGAACAGGGAATTGGGGCTGAGGTAAGTCCATAACTCTTCATCTCTGCCACTCTTCCATGGTCACTCTCCACATGGGGTCCATCCCATGGGATGCCATCCTTCCTGAACATGGGCTTCCCACAGGCTGCAGATGTACAGGCACTGCTCCAGCACAGATCTGTACTATGGGGCCCACCCTTAAGGAGTGGAGGGCTCCAGCACAGGTCCTCAAGGGTGGCAGCTCCCCTAGCCCTCCTGCCCCATTGCAGGCTCCTCTCCACAGGCTGCAGTTCCAGCCTGAGGCTGCTCCTGTGGGGGCCCTCCATGGGCTGTGGCCTCCTACAGCCTATCCACTGCTGCAACATGGGCTTCTCCATAGCTGCAGGTGGAGATCTGCTCTGTGTGGTTCCCATGGGCTGCAGGGGGACAACCTGCTCCTCCATGGGCCTCTCCTGCTTCAGGGAACTTCTGTTCCTGCTTTGCTTCTGCTCTGCGCATGGAGAACTTCCTGTGCTCCTTGTGCACTGACCCTGTGGTGAAGGGGCAGAATTCTGATCTTCAGTACACCTCGTTTCCCAGAAGCTACTCTAGTCAGGTTGGTACTGGTATAAACCAAGGGTAATATCAGGTAATGACAAGCCAGCAGCATGTACTCAGAACTATTAATATCAAACAGTCTCACTGCTCACTGTAAAGCACAGCATATTCCTAACAGAGTGCTTTTGGTTAATATCAATTGCACTAAAAATAAGGAACAGCAAAATGGAAAGAAAATAATATTATTTTCAGTGAAGAACAGCCAAATTCACACTGACACATGCATTCATCCTTCTATCTCAAGTTGCTAGCGTACTTATCAGGCTTGGTCTATTATCGTGCCACAGTGGTCCACAGTGAGAATGAAAGTGGCACTTTGTTGTTTCAGTTAGCACAGAAGAGTCCTTAGTCACTCACGCTCTTCATTAAAACAGATCACACTGATCTTTTTTGCCTTAGAACAAATCCTTTCTTGGTCAAAACAAACAAAAAAAAAGGCAATGGAGTAATATCTCAACTGTGACATTACTTATTATTACTTATTGCATCTCCTCTGTATCAGCATGCTAGAAAGATGAAGAAAGTGGAGGTGTGAAATATGATGAGTTTTCTGGTGCAGAACTGAGCTCTCTGCACAGCCCTGGTCCCACTGCTTTCCCTGGCCATGCCTCAGTAGCACATCCAGTGACTGGACTTGATTTACACTCATCTCCAGGTTTCCTTTGAAGGAAGTGGAGACAGAAGTGGAGAGGGTGATCTGATCTGATAACCAGCAAGCCTCCAGCATGGCTTGCTGTGCCCACACCCGGGACCCCACATGAGCTCCAGGACTGTCAACCCTTGTCCCACCAATACTGCAGCAGGGCAGGGCTGCAGCTCCCCATACCCTGGTCCTGTTAGCTATAGGCCCCGCCAAGCCGCGATCACACACAGGCCCTTGTCCTGGCCCAGCCCTGCGCCTGCAGCCGCCCCCAGGCCTGTGTCTGACACCAGTCTCCCTTTGCAGGGTCTCATCCAGACTCACCAAACACTGCTCTGCTCCAGCTCCTTACTGCTCTAACACATTTGACCCGTGGAAACACTTCTGGTTTGTGTAGCAAAGTGCCAGATTCTATCATGACCCCAAGCCACCAGCCATTGGTCTCCATGCCTTCTGAGGGTTGTTCTTCCCACCTTTTTAGCATTCTGCAATGGTATTTGGGAAAAACAAACGAACGAACAAACATTTTTCTTAACATCTGTAGTAATTTTGGTCAATGATATCTTAAAAAAATGCACACGTGATAACATTGCTGTCCTTTATTGAATAGAAAAATACCAGCATTCTAACTTTTAGAACACTTATAAACCAGTTCTGGTCATGAAAACAAGTGGGTAGTATGCCATCAGGTACTCTCACACTTTTCACCTGTAGGAGCCAAAGTTGGTGGCAATAGTGTCAGATTTTATACTTACTTATTGCTTGCAGCATGCTTCACCAATCTTTCTAGTAGCAGCTCAATAATTGAATATTTCTCAATGAGAAAATGTCAAATGAATAGGTAGTTCAAGAAATAGTGGAAAAAATACTTCAAAAAAGACTTGAATCTGATTAAATGTGAGTTTTGAATGATATTGCAGTTGCCTGTCCTCCTAGAACATTACCCTAATCCTTGATGCTTTCACACCATTCCCATTCTCCACAAAAAGTAAATAGCTTATAAAGCAGAATATGATGATGGAATGCAACACTTAAAATGCAATTAAAAAAGATTCATACTGCTACATAAATTAGCACACTAGCAATTATTCCCTTTACAGGTCTTGTAACATAAATGTACTTCCACATTTTACCCCTACTGTTATTCCAGTATTTAACTGCTGCATGAATCAGAAATGTGGGCTCTCCAGAGGTCTTCAGAGAAAGCAAAAATTTAATAAGAGAGAACTGGCCTAACATTTTTCTTAACATTACAAACATGGAAGAACAAGGACTCAGAAAACATTATTTTATATCATACCACACAATTACTTATATAAACATCCATTTTACAAAATCCTGCTATGTTCTTCACGTTTATTGTTCTGCGTCTTCTAAACAAAATCTGAAACATTTATTTTTTCCTTCTCCCTCTTTTTTTTTTTTTTTTCTTTAAATTTTAATTCAATTCAATCCTTACCAATTACTAATTAACCAAATGGGTCCCAATATTTATCCATGCTGCAGTCATGCTGCAGTGCAGCTCAGGACTCCAGTGAGACATGTGAGCCTGGCGCAGAAGAGATTTGCCCTCCTTAGTCCCACACACTGCTGCTGCTGCAGGGCTGCCTTTTCTCAATCATGCATTTCTTGTGCCCCTTTTCATTCTCATACAGATGTGCCTTAGAGGTTAGCAATTAGTGATATCCGATTTGAACATTTTTAATTGCTTTTCATTGGGCTTTATGTTTCTTACATCTGTGATCATCTTTTTGTCAAAGTATTATGATAGTAAGTAGGATGAAGACATACATCTAGTCAATATAGTACAATAACAGATTCTTAATACAATTTCATATGCTATTTGTTTTCTGATTGATGTTGCACCTTGAGCAGATGTTGTCATTCAGCAGTCTTTGTAGATAAATTCAGAACCCACTTCATGCAGTTTAATGTTCTTCCTTTAAAATAGAACACACTCAAGTGGTTTGTGATATTACATCCACTAACAACACAGCATTTCTGAAATGCCACAGAGTTGTCTTTAGCTCATTGTGTGTGAAGTATTATTCTTCATTTAGATTTTCCACTAACTCGTCACCCTGAAATATTCCGATATTCACTGCTGGAATAATCAAGATTCTGAGGAGAAGTGACCAGCAGAGATGGATACAGGATAGGACCTGATTGCAATGGGTACAGGAAGGACCTGAAACTGTTTGAGTATGAGGTGGACTGTCAGAAAGAGGGGGACTGGATTGCTTTGCAGGTTGTTTAAAGAATAAATGGATGTTAAATTAATTTGGGGGAAACATCAGACATAAATTTGTATGAAAACTGTTAGTTCTGCTGCTCACAGAAAAAAATTCTTATGGGGATTTTTGTTAATAGGGAACGGTATTTAAGTAAAGAAAGGTCTGAGCAGAATCCTACAACTTCATCCTAAAGCTCTCCCATAAATGCCCACGTGAGTAGCTCCCCAAGAGCATGGGCAGCAAAACCTTTGGTGGTGGTTGGGCAGACAGCCTGAGGTGATATTTGTCAATCTCTCAGCTGAGGAAATGAGTGAATACTGAACTATTCTGGAGTTCATTCTCAGAGATAATAGTCTTTCAAACAAGACACAATAGGTCAGGCTGAAGGTTGAACTCGATGGTCTTCAAAGTCTTTTCCAACATAGACGATCAATTCTGATTCCTTATAAGCAGACTATTATTCTGTAGATCAAATAATGGCCGCTGGGGAAAAACCTGGTGCACAACACAGTAAGGCATGAGCAGAACTAACATTTGCACAGATGGTGGTAAAAGCAAAGCAAATAGCTAGTCAACTTTTCTCTGGATTATTTTGTAAAGTGAAAATACTTGTGCTATATGCTAGATAAAGAGCCCAGTAGCGAAGTCTCCATTGCTTTCACTGAGTCTGAATTAGTTTCTGAGCTGAGAATGCAACCAAGCCCCAGGTATGGAGCCAAACTAAAATCCTCTGTTTATTTGCCAGAGGGGTAATACCCTGATTATGGCTTAGTGCTGGCAGAAACCAACTGACCTTTTCAATCTTTGCCATCTCTAATAAGACTACCAACAATAATGATACCTAGGGATCAAAATACCATCTGCTTTGTATTAGGCTGAGAAAAACAGCTGCTTAGATGCTATTTACAAAAGAATGTGTTAAACCTAGCCCTAAGTATTTGCCCAAATGGAGTAGCTACAGAGGAAGGCCTGTCACTTCCTCTTGGTATAGGAAAGTAGTCTGTATTTCATGGAAGAAAGGTACTTCCAGGACACTTCAAATAAAGTCTACATGTGGAAGGAGGATTGCCCAGTTGCATGACAGGGCACAGAGACAGGCAGGAGCCAGCTGGACCTGCTTTGAACAGGGTTTTGGGCTGGATGGCATCCACAGGCTCCTTCCTGTGGATTCACCAAATAAATTATTTGGTAAATTTCTGAACTGGGTCTGGAGAGCATTATCTGTTTATTTCTGTCCCCATACACAGGATGTAGACAATGTGACAGCCCAAGTGCCAGCAGCCAGCAGCTGCCCCTACTGCAGCAATCTGGTCCCTAATGGTCCCCAAGCGTCTCCATGCCTGCTGTGCAGACCTGGTGAACCCAGTCTTCTTAATGGCTTCTAACAGGCTTAGCATAGCACCCACTCTTCAGATCACCAGCCCATTTCCAAGATTTAAAACAGATGATAGAATAACGAAGCTTTAAAGTTCTTTTATTTGAACTTTGAACACCACTTTTATTTGAGATTTGAACACCAAATCTCTTTGGTGGTATTAAACTCTGACACAAACTTCAAATTAGCAAAAGAGAGAGGACCTCAGCAGCTCCAAGCAGCCACATTTTAAGGATATTTAGGGTTATTTAAATTTTTCTTCTTATGCATCTTTTTTTTCAAAAGGTACCAAGAACAAGGTTAAATTTCTCAGAAAAGACCGCAAACAGAAGAACTGGCAACATTCCATTGCTTTGAAAAGTATTTCTTAAGATAAAGTTTGAAAGCTAAGGCATCCTACCTTCCTCTAGCAATTTCTGTATGGACACCTAATAGGAAGTCCATTTGGAATCCAGAAAACGGCACACTTGCTTCGAAAGCAAGAGCATTAATTCTTCTTTTTAATCAAACTTTACCTTTATAAAACAATAAGCAGAGTGAAGAAAAGGATACTTCATTTTGAGCAAATCCCACCTGCCTTCCAAAATCTTAAAAAATTTATATTTTATATGATAGCAAAAAATTTTGAGTCATGAAAACTGTAGGAAAACATTAGAGCAGAACTGTAGAACAACTAAATAGAAATGAGTGTGTCTACTCCATGAGATCGTCCTTCTATTTTTTAAGGCTTCCAAATAGCTGCAGTGACTGGGTTTTTCTCTGGTTTCACATGAAATATATACATGGGTTGTATCAAAAAGCTTCTGACTACTTGCTATATTTAGCAGTTTTTTTGCCCAGTGGAAAGACACTTGGTGATTCTCCAGAGCTTGTAAATGAAATTTTACAAAAGAACTTTGCTACTTCTCGAAGAAGTCCAAGAAATTAAGGCACTAGCCAAATTTTACTAAACTAAGTCAAAATAAGAAAAGCTGCTATTCCACAAATAGGAACACTGGAGGCAGAGGCAAACAGCTCTGCTTCCAGAGCCACAGCCAAGTGGCCAACCTAACACCCAGAGGAGATTTATTCAAATACAATGTTAATGAGAAATCGCCTTCCCCAAGACGACCTCTTTCGCTTGATTAATTCAGTCTGAGAAACTGAGCCAGTTTGTTTTTCATGCCCAGCCCAACAGATTATTTGCTATTCAATTTCTAAATGTGTCAAATATAATTAAAACAGGCAGAGGCCAAGATTAAATCAAACAAACTGTAAACATTGCTTGTGCTATTGGGTTGATGCAAAGCTTTCACCATAAAAGGCTTTTAAATAAATGAATTCAGCTATTATTGTGTGGCTGCACAGAAACCTTGCTGCTAGTGTTTGAACTTTTCAGGGACACTGTCAGGTCAGCTTAGATTCAAAATGTAGAACATAGCTGGGTTATGAAATTGCCCAAAGAAAATGGGTACCTGACTTCTGCTGAAAGTCAAAGTGTCACAAGAGGTGAACTGATTTCCAGCAGGAATTAGATGCCTTTGAAAAGCCCGTTCACATCCTTGTAAACAGAAAACCATGTCCTTTACAGAGATAAATGAATGTAATGCCTTGATTCAAATTGAACAAGTTTTACAAAGCCTATCAAAAAACCCTGAGAGCTGCCCTTACTTATGGTATACGATCATATTTTTTTAGCATTACATATTCTATTTTATTGTGCAATAACGATATTTCACAAGAATTATACTGTTATGGCGTGGCGTAACTTATAAGCCTGACTTCCAGTAAATTAGTTCATCAAGGACTTTCAGTTTCAGTATGCCAGCCTGCAACTTGCTGCTTAATCCACTGGCTTTAGTGGCACTCCTGATTTGAAGTGCAGATCCAGAGTTTCAATACATCCAAGATTTTCACAGAAACATCTTTGCATTAAAAAAATAAAGCCCGCATCTCATTAGCCATAATGCAAATTCATATCAGGAAATGGGGAAACAGCAATTCTGAAAGCAGGTTCCTGTCTTCTTTTAGTTCTAAGCAATACAAATTAAAATTAAAATTTGCTTTTGAAATAGATCCCTAGCTATCTGACAATATTTCTTTTCATTTATCCTCATCACTGCTTTCATTTGCAAGAAATGTGATGTTGCCTGAATTTCTGTTGTTCATTTTTTTACACAGGATGGATATTTGGAACGTGATAAATTCTTCTTTTTTTGGCACATCTATACTTCTATCTCCAAGTATCACATGTCTTTAAAAACTTGATGTCACATTATGAACTGAGCTTTTGGGGCTATCGTCCAATGGCTTTAGAAAAGCAACTGCAGTAGCACCTCTGTAGCTCTGCAGAAGTTCCCTTTCCAGTCTTTAAGGTTTTTTTATTTTTTCAAATCCCTAATATTCTCTAATGATTCTTTTGGCCTCACAGGGAAAGCATTCAGCAGAGCTTCTAACTGGTAAGTCAGAGGTGTTTTGGGGACAGCATGACTTCGTGATACAAGATGGCACAGTCACAGAATGTACAGCCCTTCGTCTCTGGAACTGCAATTCACATCTGAACAGAGGTGATTACGTAAAACTAGAGCACTTATTCCCTCTTTATCTTCAGTGGACAAGAAATCTGACCACAGAATCACTGTAGAGTGCCTTGTGATGGGTAGGCTTGGGTCATGCAAAAACCATAGCAGAGAGAGAAGGAGGGCAAGGCTGATGAACAAAGGCAGAGCTAGTGCACGCCAAAACCATTTACTTGATCCCCTGCTTTCATAACTATAGATGGCTTCAGATATATTGAAAGCAGCTGCCAAAGTTTTTCTCTGTGGTGATGGATAATGAGGGGTCGGTGTCCTAAAGAATGGAAAGGAGCAATACTGCTGGCTTGCACTTTGGGAGCAATGAAGATCACCCTACGACCATCCTAATGATCTGCTACCAGGCTTTGTCATATCCTGAAAGCTGAAAAATCTCTAGTGAATTGACTAGGCAGATTGTAATGCTTTCTTTATTTCCGTTAGTTGCCATGCATTTTTCTCTCCTTCAACATGTTTTCTCAACTATTTGCTATGAATATTGCCTGAAATATTATTTCAGCTGTTTCACTGTGTTGTGCTTAGATCTCCAGAATCAAATTTTGAAAGCTAATTAGGTAGGGAAGGATTGAGGTTAAAATCCTATTTGCATCCTGGTCATTAATGATGATGCAGAACTGTAGAATAACATGGACACAAGGAACTTCTGCATTTTGGTTATTTCATATGGTTTTGCCTTGATCATTTAGGAAAGGGGGTAACACTGAGTATCTTCTGTCTACAGCATTCAGCAAAATTTGACATTTTCAAGTACACCAGATTTAATAACCAGCATAAATGGAGATATTAGCTGCACTTTCAAAGTTGTAGCTGTTCTGATCAGGATGAGAGCTCTGCTTAAGCAATGGGTGAAGTCCTAAATTATTTCTCATAGTGGCAGCATGAGGAATACTTCTGCAACACTGAAATCTTAGGGTTACAAGCAGTGAACAGAGACACTGCTGAACGAAATCAGAAAGAAGTACTTTTCTCATTTTATATCCAAGTATTTTTATTCAGTATGGTTGAGACAAAGCTTTGGGAGAAAAAAAAAGTGTAACAGCGTAATAGATTTTGGATCCTATAATGTAACTAAAACATATCAGCAGCAATTTTTTGAAGATACGTCAAACCACTAGAGACAAATGCAATTCCTTTTCTGGCCAGAGTTAAGGTTTGTGAGCTGATTTGGATCTTACATAAAGGCAAATGTGGAGGGACATTTCACTGCTGCACAGCTGAGAAGACAGTAGGCTTGCAAGTAGTGGCTGCAGCTTGAAGCTCTCTTTTTAACTAAGGACAGCAAAATGTGACTTAGAATATTTTAACTTTAAAATGTCAGGAAGAGCATGCAATTCTTTTTCATGAGTTAAGTGCAGTTGTTTATTTTCTGATTTTGCTTTATTGTATGAAAGATTCCAAGAGGTATGTTCTCTTTTCAAATTCAAATATTGCTTGAAATGAGTATTGAAATACTATCTTACAGTACTAGGAACCTGAAAAAAAGAACTTTGAGGCAGACTGAAGAAAAAGGATGTGATACTACTCTGTAAGTTGAAGAAGCTATCTGCATTTTTCCATGTGAGAGAAATGAAGAACTGCATGGGGCTCCTTTAAATGTCCTAAAATTGTAGTATTCTGAAAGGTATTCTAGCTAAACAGAAATGAGAAAACGTTCAGTCCTGATACATGTACTATTCTCTTTAGGGAGAATTGGATCAGGTCCTTTTGTGACTCAGTCAGTATATTTACACTTATATACTGTTCAGCTCTGATGCATTGAATGGTTAAAGAAGAACTAGGAATTCAGCCTAGACCTCCTTAAATTCTCACTAGACTCTATGTTGATTCAATCCCTTATTTCTCCAATTATCTAATAGAAAGCATGATTTCACTGTCATTAAAGATCACCCAGTTTCCTGTTTTCAGATTCTTTTTGCTGTTATTATGCTTCTCATTGAAGTCTCCTTTCTACTCATAATGAACACTCAGAGCATTTCATTGAGAAAAACGAGGAGTTAAACGTTCTCTAATCTTCTAATCAAGACCCTGTCATTATCGTTACTGAATGCCAAAAGAGGTGAAGAAAGACAAAACTGCACGAGAGGTGAAAAGGACATTGCTGAAGTGATTTTGTGACCACAGTCACTTATAATAATGCACCGAATGTTGGCATGGCAATCTAATTGTGTAATGAAGCCTGTTCTGTAAACCCAGTTACAAGTTACATTACATAATGTTGATGCTGAACTGCTTAAGTCACAATTGAGCACAATATGAACAGAAATTTGTAAAATTCTCTGGTTGTAATTGTACAGTAATTCAAACAGCTTGTCAGTATGGCATTTTTTTTCCCAATTAATTGGATATTTTTGAAACAGAAAGCTTTGATTCAATTTTAGAAGAAAAAAAACCCATGGGAAAATCACGTGTTTCACCAACAGAAAGAAAAAAAAAAAAAAGAAAGTAGGCTAATTTTTTATTTTATCACTTTTGACAGTGTCCTTTTAAAGGGAAGACTAAAATAAATTCTAAAGGCCAAATTCTCCTCTCATTCAAATCACAATAGCTCCAGAATACTTAGTCCACCTTTCATACAATTGCTTCAGATTTATATAATTTTAATGGCAGCAGAACCTGGCTTTTCAAAGCTAGCTGTATCACAACAGGAATACATTTCAAGAAGTGATATTTAAAAGAAAATAAATGTTTTTTTTTCTTCTATTTTCAGGGTTTTTTTCCTGTTCCATTAAATTAGATCTAATTAGATCTGCAATATGACAGAGAAAGGCTTATAATGATTCCTCCTTTAGTCTTAAATAAGCTACCTTCAGAAAACAACTATGAAAAGAGTTAAGACAGAAAGTTCAAAGCAATCTTTGAATTCAGAATATGTTCAGAAGATACTCTCGATTTGTTCTAATACTACAGATTTTGTATCTTGAAATCTGTATTTCACAAAAATGGAAAAACAAAGGATGTGAAAAATTGATTTGAAGGCTAAATTGAATTTCTCCTGTAATGGCCTGCTGGAGGCACAGAAGGGAGGGGAGGGAGAAAGGCTGAGACCGGTGCAATTCATGGAGCCAGTGACAGCCCAAAAACATGTGAGTGGTCTTCCAACAGAAAGTATGCTTTTCACACCCACCTCACCATCTCCCTAGGACAGTTCTCTCCCTAGGTACATCCACATGATCCACATTGTTTTTGTACGTGTTGAAATGCTTCACACTGCTTCACTGTTATTCCTGTACTATTTTATAATACTGTTCTGTATTATATTACCTATCCACACTTGTCTCTGCCAGTCTGTTATTCATAATCGCTAGGGCTCCAACTCCACCAGAGAATCCATTTTGCTTTGAGCTCATTTGCCGTGGATAGCCATTAGCAGTTTCAGACAGCTGTTTCTGCATGATGGCCAGGGAAACTTTGTTGGAGGCCAGGAAGTCCTTCATTGAGATCATCTCGCCTGACAGCCGGCGTCCATCTGTGTCGCTCTCATTGACGATGTCAGTCTCGATGGAGATGTTCCTCCGGCCGCGCACGTTTCCTGGCATTACCACGTTCCTCCGTGACCGAAATAATTTTCTTTGGCATCTATGGCAGCACCTGCAGTCCAGCTTCTTTAGTATCCAGTTTATAGATTGTTTGATGACGATAGAGATCACGTTAAATAAGGAATAGATGCAGCAAACCCCCATGAGTATGAAGACAAAATTGCCAAAGCGATAGAGACCTTGGCTCTCATAGTGGGTGTTCTGGCTGCTTACCAGATCACCAAAGCCAATGGTACTGAAGGCCACGAAGCAGAAGTACAGTGAGTCAAAGTAACTCCACCCTTCAATCGGTGTGTACATTGCAGAGGCACAGCAGGAGATGATGAGCGATGCTACACACAAAATCAGCATGACGTAGTACACTGAGGGCTTCCAGCCTGCCAGGCTGTCTGCCTCCGAGGTCCCCGAGCCCCGCCGGCCGTCGTGAGGGAGGACCCCTTTCCTCCTCAGCTGTCTCTCATGGCAGGACTTCATGACATAGGCTATGACAGTGATCAGGCGCTCCAGGAACAGGTTAAAGAACAAGATGGTCCCTGCACATCCTATAAGGCCATAAAATATAAGAAAAATTTTGCCTCCAACGGTGGCTGGGGTGGTCATGCCAAACCCTGGAAGATAAAACAGAAGGGTTTTTTAAAAAAAGCCATTAGTTACTGAACAGAAGTTTTGTCCCAGGCTAGCCAGAATAGACAGAGGTACTGACAGCAACTCCTGGTAGCACAGTCAGCTCTGGAGGAAATGGAGGTCACTCCCCAGACAGCTATCTGCTTGAGCTTCACTGTGTCCCTGCAGCATGCAGAAGGTAGGCCATGCAAGCCTTTCCTCCAGAACCAGAATGAAACAAAAAAGCAAGAGAAAACACACAGGAAACAAATCAGAGTCTAATTTTTGTCTTGTTGCAGGCTCACTCGGCTGTTGTTGTACCTTGTTTCATTTCTAGCTCCAGGATTATCACACTCACTACTTGTCCCTGAAGCTGTTCCATGCAGGGGTCCAATCCAGGGGCAGCTGTCACTTCCCAAGCACAGGGTCTGTCCCCACCACAGTCACACAGCCCAAAATAAAGTCTCCCTGTGTCTCACCAAGCTGTGGCTAGGAGAATAGATGGCACATGGGCCAACACCCAGCATGATGCCATGGCCCAGCCAGGGAGCCCAGCAGGCAAAGCGCCTCACAGCCCTGCATCCGACTTGGTGTCAGCCACCAATTATCAGCTTCTTATAAGTCACTGCTGAGCTTTTCTTGTTTATCCACGTCCATACTTAAATCTGTACTTGGATCTTAAACAGTGTCTCCTCTGGTCTCATTCCAGTTTGAGGGATTTCTCAGGTCTGAGGTGCTTCAGGTTTCTCTCATCTCTCTCCCTTACTGAAGCTTGCAAATAATACTTTTGGTTAGACCATCTTGTCTTAATATGAGGTTACTGAAGAATAAAGACTGAACAAGCATGTCCAGAACACTGACCAAATTAGACCAATATACATGCTAAGTAAGTTTGCTCCTATTTAATCTTCCTAGAGAAGATTAATAAGGGAAAAAATAACTAATCAATGAAGCCAATCTTGCTAGGAGAACAGAGAAATCACGTTGGGCAAGATACACATTTATTTGTTTCCTTTTTTCACAATTGTGAATTGTGAGATGCTAGTTATAAAATAAAGAAACAAGGCTCTGAAAAATAAAGGAAATTGTATTTGAATCATGGTACATTTGTGCTCTGAAGACAGACAACCACAGCATGAAGAAACCATGCTTCCAACTGCACTCATTCTACCACAGGAAACCTGCTATAGCACAGCTCCTTCTTGGACGTGGCTTCTGCTTCTGTGCATTTAATGACAGCCCTCAACCTCACCCCACTCGCCTCACTCCCGGCTAGGCTGTGGTGCTGCTGCTGATGGTCCTGTTGACCTGCAGTACCGCTGAGCTGTGGTCTGTCTGGGCCGTGGTCCTGCTGAGCTGTGGTGCCTGCTGAGCTGTGGTCCCTCTGAGCCATGGTCTGCTGAGCTGTGGTTCCTCCTAACAGTCGTCTCTTTGGGCCACATTCTCCAAACCCCAGCTCCCAGAGGACCTGAAGGAGGCTCTAGCATTCTCATTAAAGTTCTCTGCTGGAGAGAGCTGGACTGCAGCTCTGTATTGTGGAGGAAACACAGGCCTCTGTACTATCATTCTCAAATCAAACATCAGAGCACATACTACATTCCAATGTGTAACTAGACTTTCCTAGTTGCTAAGCATTGCTTGTGGGGAAAAAAAGAAACAACTATGGGCTTAGAAGCAATTGACATACTTTGTTCCCCAGCTCCACTGCTGAGGGGTGCCAGCTGCCTGGGATCAGGATTTCAAGTAGGAGCAACACCACAGAGCAGGGACATGGCATTGCCCACTTGAATTAGAGCCCTGCCCCTGATGGTGAGCGGGCAACTTTCAGAGAAAGGATATAGGAAAGTATGAATAAAGAAGAACACATAAATAGGGAGATCTTTCCCTGGTATATACCTTTCCTGGAATCTGCAGTTCAGAGGATTTCAGGACATCATGTTTAATAATTTCTCCATCAATCGTGTCAAATCCTCTTTCAAATCATTTATACTTTTGCTCTCCTGAGGCAGTAAGTCCCACTATTTAATTGTGCTTTGTAGAAAGGAAGTCTTTGTCTAACCTGCTACCTGACAATTCATTTCAGGGTTCCTACTGTTGCGATAACATTATCCACTCATCTTCTCCATTCACCTTCCCCCTTCTGGGTTTATAGACTTCTGTTATTTCCTCCTTTCTCATTTCTTTCCCAGTCTGAGGAGGTCTATACTATTTAGTCTCTAGTTTCTCTCTGTTAAGACATATAACTAACCAGTATTATTGCCTTTCTTGTTTCTTCTCTGCCTTATTACTGTCCTTCAGAGATAAAGAAGTAGAACAAGAATGATATACAATATTTTAGATTACTCAGACATGAAGTATAGAGGAGAAGCCAACAGAAAAATATACAGGTGGGGAATGACTTAGTGAGCAATGAGACCACCTGATCCATGGAGCCAAACAGGGAAAGAGCAAAAATTTAAACTGCAGCCTGAGAAGCAAATACAGAATGAAATTATGAAATCATATAAAAGAGGAAATAAAAGCAGTGGCTGACAGTTGCAGATGATTTGAAAACACAAGATTACTTTTTGTGGTGAAGAAATAAAAACAGGAAACAACTGCAGGAAAAAACTGCTAGTGATATGGAATTTTTATGGTATGAGAAATGCTGGTGGAATGTAAAGAATATTATTTTACAAATAGAAGAGGATTATTTCATGTAGAAATCAAGATGATAGTTAATCAAATAGGAATCAGGTCATTCTGAGCTGGAAAAGTGGAACATTTTTAAGCTACTGGAAAGCGTTTCAATCAATTTGTTGGAAATGTCTGTGGATATGACACTATCTTAGTAGCAACAGATATGCATATCAATTTCTACACAGCAATGAAGATGGTCTTCTGAGTACAAATTTCAGACTTCTGTTCTGAAATTAGCACAGTACTGATTTGCCTGTAAGCCACGATCCACTTATTACAACAAACTGGTGTTGTATTTCACAATATTCAGCTGTACCCAACAACTACATTGCTTGTAGCTTCATTTGTCCCTCACTATTGTCATTTTTTGACATATTGCTCAAAAGAATACTCAGACTTGTTTCCTGAATATACAAAAATATCTTTAGCAGAGCTCAGTTTGCAGAAGCTGGAAGGAATTCAACCTCCAGAGTCAATAAAAGTTTTCTAAAGCACTGCACACCTCCCACTCAGAACAATTTTGCAGATTTTGGCTTGGTAGCAATACTTGTTGAAGTCTGTTATTAGTGCTCTAAAACCCACCTCTGTGTTCAGAATATACTGTGTGCCTATTCCAAAAGGACATAAGGATACTTAAACAAAAGAATGATAAAGGAAATGTAAGTACATCAACAGTGTAATGTAATCATGTTCCATGGTTTCATAAAGCAATTAATGAGTCTAATCAAAGTAAAGCAACCAACTGTAGTTCTTACCAACAGTTTGAGAGGAAGGACTGACGTGCAACAAGAAGTCTTCTTGAAGATGAACCCTCTGGCAGAAGGTAAATACCAATATTACACAAACGCTCTCCTCAAAGATTAGTGTGTTCATATTGAAATACAACAAGAGAAAATGAGCATCAACTTTCTGTAATTAATCAAATCTACAAAATGTCTGGTTCATCTAATTTTTCTCTTCAATATCCTGATTATCAGCCTTTGAAAACCCAGAAGAGCTAAATTAAAGCAATCCCAGAACCTGGGCTGCACAGCCATCCTCATCCGCCCTCATCTCCCATCCCCATCCCATTGCATTCTCCTGACGCATCTGCACGGCATGGCTGAGGCTGAAGCTGTGCTCCCCTCATCCTGATGTCCTCAGAAGGCCACGGTACACTGCCCTCAGGAGTGCAGCTGCCTACTGCAGGCAGTTTTTATGTCATATCATCTCTATTGTAAACTACTCCAGAGCTACCGGTCGCCGTTTCTCCAGGTCATCACACACACTTTGCCTGGAGGTACACCATTTGCCACACATTCCTAATTCTGGATTTTCTGACATTCGTGTATTATATTATTTAAACTTTCCATTTTCATTTCCTGGTCGCTTAGTATTGTGAAAGGGTATGAAAAGCAGTTCATCAATTCTAACCCTTCATGAATGAAGCCTGGAGCATTGAATATAATATATCTGTGTAGGAAGACTAGACAGACATGTAGATTTCACACTCCATTTTGGCTCATGAGATTGAATCTTTCCATTGTTCTGAAAGATAGCACTTTTTCTTCTTTTTTTCCAAGAGGCTTAATTTCCCTTTTGAATGAGTGTGTTGGGTGCTTTTGGTAGCACAGTTTGTTTCTCCTGCCTTTCCCACAAAGAAGTGGGTAGAAAGAGGGGGTAACAGTATAGCAACAATAATGAATCACTGTAATGCTAGAAATATAATCACCAAATGGCTTTCCAGTTCAATTGACAATCAGAGCTCTTTGTGCGGTTTCTATATTCCCATTGCATTTCCTATTTATTTAATTCTTTTCTTTGTTTGCCTCTATCAGCTCTAGTTTGGTCATGATTCGCCAGGAAAATAATAAATTTCACCAGTGGAACAACAAAAAAATGATCTAGGACCAAAAAATGTGGAAGCCAAACTAAATAGGACCAAGAGATTTGACTGTAATGAAAACTGTAATTACTTTAGATAAACATTGGAAATCCTGCATACCTGCAAAGTTGCTGACTCTCTTTCCCCCAGTACACATTCTGCACTGAGCTATTTACGTAGGGATATTGCGTGCTTCTAAAGGAGAGGCAGGAAAAACAACTTTAAGAGAAGCTGTACTTGAAAGATTTTATTGAGAAGATGTCCTGTACTGTTCCCACAGTGTGCAGACACTATTAATTTGGTAAAAATCACTTCTGTCATGATAGTTTATTCTTGTACTCTCCGAGCAGGACAAGTAGTGCTACCAAAATTCTAGTTCCGCCAGAATAATCCTGTCTCCAATAAGAACTCTTCTAGGAACAGCTAAAGCACTGCAAATTATCCCATATTACTCCCCTTTTGACACCGTCACTCCAGTAAGCTTATAACAGAGCCCTGTTCTGGAAAGAAAGGAGGACATCAAGTCCTTCCCAGTAAGAGAAGAAGAAGAGACCGTATGGAGGACATGTTTACAGGAACAGGTGTGGGACTGTCACAGCTATCTGACAGCTGTACTTGGGTCCAACCTCTAACATGGAAAATATCTGGCACAGTTTATCTTCCTAGCTGCACGCATACATCACAAACATGCACATATCCCACTTTGATTTCACACCAGTGGAAGCTCTGCATCTGAGCAGAGTTTGTCTGGTGACACACTGGTGGTCACATGTTTTCACAAATGCTTGTTTCATCATCCTGACCATTTCACTGACTGCAGGGGAATAACAAGTTAGCTGAGTCCTGAAATGCTCTGTTAGTGCAACAATTATTTGACAAAATAAGATTTTCTCATGGGCAGCCAGGTGTGCGTTAGTATCCCTTTCACTGGCACTGCTACTCTCTTGCACAGATAGCTTTGTGGTAGAGAGGTGCTCAGCCTGCCAGGAACACAGGGGATATGTGACTGTAGCAGCTCCTCTATGCTTTCTGCTCCTCTGCTTCGTGATCTGCGTGAATGTTGCACCCAGGCATCCCCAGCACTCCTTGGAAGCTGTAAATGCCTCCAGGGCTATTAGAGCTCAGTCATATCTGCAAATCCAGCACTATGCTAAGTGACCTGCTTGGTGACCTGGGACCTTCCCTTCAGTGGCAGCGCTGCTGCTCCATTCTGTGCCAGCCTACACCCACGATGTCGTGCATGCAGCTCAGCCCAGGCAGACATGGAGGGATTGTAATCTTCTGCACAGCTCCTAGCAGCACTCAGTCCATTCCTTAAGGGCAATACTGAAGTTGAAGTTAACAATTTAAGATGCTGTGATGAAAAAATAAATGTAGCTACCCAGGTACAAACTACAATTCCTCATGTATCTTGATACCTTCTTCCCTCCCTAACTTATCTGGAGAGTCACGAAACCTAGCAGAAAGCAATACTGCCACTGCTTCAAAGCCCACTGAATTATTTTCAAAGAAATGAGACCAAACCATATGATACAAAACCTTTTCTTTCCACTAATGGCAGCAAAGAGTTGAACTGGTAAAGTTCAACTAGCACAGCATCACAGAATGGCCAGGGGTGGAAGGGACCTCAAGGATCATGAATCTCCAACCCCCCTGCCACATGCAGGGCCACCAACCTCCCCATTTAATAGTAGACCAGGCTGCCCAGGGCCCCATCCAATCTGGCCTTAACACCTCCAGGGACAGGGCATCCACAACCTAAACTGGTAAAAAACTAGTAAATGAGTCTGACTCACTCCAATAACTGAAATGCCCTGTCTCATTCAAATATTAATCTTAGCTGTCAACAATCATGGAAAATACATATGGGAAATAATTGCAGTATTGAAAGTCGATATTAGTGATTCTTCTGTGGTTCTGCTAGGATGGTTCATACATATTCCTGAGCCATCTATAGCATGCAGGAGCTTCTAGAGTGGCTCTCACACTGGAACTCAGGAGACTGTGCTGATCTGGAGGATTTGGCTAACTGGAGTCCTCAGCTCTGTGAGCCAACAATTCTAGGCTATCCTGGGACATGCTTGCATGCCCTGCTGGTTCCATACAACATGGAAAATTGAGATCTTGGGATCTCAAGATGTTACCACCTCCCAGATTGAAACTAGGCTGAGAGCTGTCTGTCTTCAAACCCTTTTCTTCCTGGAGGCAGTAGGAACCTTTGGCTCCTCTGCCATACAAGATTTTTGGATGAAAAGACTATATTTAATGCCTTTATTCTCTACGTGGCTTTGAGATGTAGAGAAAAGTTATTTCTCATCCTTTCCCAATATGCATACACCAGGCAAGCATATGTGCACACACAGGCACATACACACACATACACATGTTTCAAAGCCTTCCTCAGCAGTAGCATGAGGGCAGCTCTGCACTTGACAGTCACAAGAGCACAAGGAGATCCAGGACAAAAGCTTGACACCAGCAAAACATGCACACCAATGAGACCCAGAAAAATGAAGACAGGGATAAAGCAAGGGCTTTTAAACTATACTTTCTAGAGTCCTAGGTCAACAGCCCAAGTCTTTACTGCTTTGTAATCTTTCATATCTCTCAATTCATACACCAGACTTTTCAGCACAGATATTCAAGCTGCACCTTCTTCATCAGTTTTTTGTGCAAACAGGGTGAACTCATGGACTTAGATGCGTAGACCAGAAAGGGCATCTTGGTGTTGTCAGTGAGCAGGTCAGGAGGCCTGGGTGAGTTGATGCTTGCATTAAAACCAGGGCAGGCTAAACAAAAATAGTGAGGCTGAGGGAGAGGAGGAAAATAAGCTTTGAGGAATGTACCAGTCTCACGTTCAGTCTGTGATAGCAGGGACACAAGGATTTGTGTGACTGACTATGCATAACATTTCTTTGTCTCAGAAAAGTCTCCTAAAAAACTGAATCTTGTAACACAGCTGTAGAAGATTAGTTTCATGATAAGTGTATGAATGAGACTCCAAGGGCAGAAATAACTTGTGGGGTTTTCAGTAACTTGGTTTTGGAGAGCAGAAGTAAAATTGATGTTGTGTTAAAGTATATGATGCAATGTCTGTATTTAACACAGCAAAGTTTAGCTCACAGTGAGTCACTGTTGAAACCTGCCTTTGGAGTTGGATAACTGTTACTGCTTCTTCTCATTTCAAATACATAAACTGCATGGTCTGTATTGAAAAGTAACCTAGTGTAAGAAAAGCTCTCAATTTTGAGAAATCTAAAAGGCTTAAATAAAATAACTGCTAAAGGTACAACACTGGGAGTAAAATATAATAAAAATTCAGTATTGGTAGACAACTTCTTCATGGATCTGTTGATACCTCAGTTACAAAGTCTATGTAGTCCTTAAATAATGTATGACCCTTTCTGAGATACTGTAATTTTAATTATTTTAAGGGTGTTTTGTTTTTGTTTTTTAAATATGATAATTCGTGGGAACCCTGCCATTCTGTTTCATATAACTAAGTTTATCTTTTATTTAAGGTTCGTGCTAGGTCTTGTGTAACAGAAATACACAGCCTTTTTACAGTTCCATTGCTACCATAAATTCCATGTATAAATATTTTACACCTACCTTCTGGTTTCCCTCCACAATTTTTATGTAGTTTTTGAAGCCTGAGGTGCTGTGCCCAGTGACTCTCCATCATCCCTTGATAGATGGGTAAGTCTGCACACTGTTTGCATTACTACAGGGCAAGAACAGAACTAAATTTTGAAAAGACATTGTAACTATTTTATAGTTACTTTTTATGACTTGCTGGATCACAGAATGGCCAGGGTTGGAAGGAACCTCAAGGATCACGAATCGCCAACCCCCCTGCCTCATGCAGGGCCACCTACTGTTTAATAGTAGACCAGGCTGCCTAGGGCCCATCCAACCTGGCCTTGAACACCTCTAGGGACAGGGCATCCACAACCTCTGGGCAGTCAGTTCCAGCACCTCACCACTCTGAACGTTTAAGGCAGATGTAATTTTTATGTATTCTTAAAGTAAAGAAAAATATTAAATTTAATATTTTCTATGAAAAGGTACCCAAGATCTACAGGTGGATGTGACACTGTACCTGGCCCAGACTGATTGCTCACCAAAGGCAGCCATCAACAATTTGGCAGGCTCCAAGAGGCACAGCAATGCCCACAGCTCTACTAGTGCTGTAGGAGTATGCAAGCACTCGATGACACCTGTTCAGCACTCCCCAGCCTTGGAAAGGCAGCAAAGGTTCAGCTGTGCAGCTGTGTGGGGATGTACTGCAGGCACCAGTTCTCCTGAGACCTTAGAGCTCTAACTCAGGTAGCTATCGACAAAATTCAGTGGGCAGAGCTGTTAGCACTGCTGTTTCAGCCCTCTCCCAAAGGCTGCAGCCCTAAACACAGCTGCTCTACAGAGGAAACACTCTGCACTTTATAACTGAAAACTAGAAGTTCTACTTGCTATCTTGGCTGGCATTGCCAGACAGGCAAGGGGAAGAGATTGTTCTGCTCTGCTCTGGTATGGTATGGCCTCACCTCCACCCTGGGAAGGTTTGGGCTCCACAATATAAGGAGATAAAACTGATAAGTAAACACCCACAGGAGGGCTCTACAAAGATGGCAAAGAGTCTGGACATGGAAGTTAGAGAGAAGATTAACAGAGTCACAGACATGGTACACTGATAAATGCATACGATTGTATCAGCGCCAGTTAAGCATATGCATGTATGATGAACATGTATGTGCACATAAACCTTTTATTCTGTTGAATAGTCTACACTGCTAACAACAAACAGCAGCTTCAAGCCCTAACTCACCTGGGCACAATAATACCAGAATCATAAATATAGCTAGCACCGCTTCAAGGGTACATTTTAAAGCAGTCAGTCTGGAGCAATTACAGAATTGGAACAAAATGTGTGCCATAGGTTTGTCTACACTAAAATGTTCCATCTAAGTGGCACAAACTTAGGTATATTTAAAAGGTTTTCTGATGTTAGTTTAAATTGTCTTACTTGACTTTTGTTTTTGGCATGCATACATAAAGTATCTGATTTTTCTTGGAGGAAAACAGTGTTTATACATCTTCTGGAGGCATTTTTTCACCCAATACTGTAGGAAAGGTACATACGTCAATAGCTTCTGTGTTTTGCTTTGTCAGCCCAAGAGGTATTAAGAGAGCTTCCCCTTGTATACAGTTCTAGTGTTTCTTCTCTTTTAAAGGTAAAGCTAAAGACACCTTTTTTTAAAAGACCAGGGAAACCATGTCAGTGACTTTTAGGTAAAGTGGACTTCATAAAATCAATGCTCTTCCCTGGCTCTAAATATCAAGACAGCTGCAGCACATTTATTCAACAGCATTACTTGCAGTTCAGCTAAAGAAGAAAGACTTCTGCAAACGTTAAGCAAAAGAAAGAAAAGGAAAAAAAAAAAACCCCAACAACCTGTCTCTGGCTAGGCTGGAAGAAAGCTGGACTGAGATAAGATAATTTTTGATACTGTAAAAGAATCAGTATATGTGCATGTATGTTTGTATGTAATTACATCTTCCTAACTAATTCAAACTTTGTCCTGATGACAGAGAGAAGGCTTGGGAGGAACTGCCAACAGAACCATCACATGCCAAGAGCCTCAACACTGCCACCTCAAAGTAACAGAAAACCTCATCCAAAAAATGAAGTTAGCCTGAAGCTTATATACATCAAGAGCAAGGATAGATCAAAAGAAGCACGTATAAAAGACATCACAGACACCACCTCAGCTCCTCAGAGACAGGCAGTCCCACGAAAGCTTTGAATAAAGACAAAAGATTCACTGATACGAAGAAGGTGCTTCAGGAGATACAAATAAAAAGCATGAAGTCACATCCTAAAGAGAAATCTGTTGGTATGGTATGTAGCAGGATTCTTGAAATATTCTGTATAGAAAGAAACAGACGCAAGTATTACTATTAAAATTCTGAAAACTGGTAGACTTTGCTGACAGTTATGTTATTAGAGACTGCAATGAGTATTTGTCACTGGAGAATCGGTGACACAGAACTGGGAGTTCTGTGAGTGCTTACTGTGAACATATGAGGAGAAACTGAACTCCTATTTCTTATATATTAACTTCTTATATATTAACTTGTAAAACATATGATTTATGAAGGAGGAAAAAATAGTTTTCATTATTCTTGACATTTTAAAAACAAGAAATTATGCTGGGGTAACTGATTGTTGGACACTTGGGAACAGAAGTTAAGTGTGTGAAACAATGCCAGGCTATTCCAAAGAGTTTGTCTCCTACAGAAGAAGCATTGCTAACACTGGGTGCAAAATTATCAACACAAACTTGGCTTTCTATATAGGAAGGGAAAAAAAAAGCAAACTATAGGTAAAACAGGATACTGCAATTGCAAACATAAAAAAAAACACAACAACATTGCAATGCCTACTGCAGGGAATGATTCTCTTTTCTTTCCTTCCTTTGTGATGGACAAGTCCTGCTCTCTGTGCACCATTATATTCTGTAATTCTAACTCTAAGCATCAGTTGCCTTATCCATACAAACTATTGAAAAAACACCATCACAAGCATACAGAAAAGGATAGAATTGAATGAGACTACAAGAAGATGTTAAAGAGTGGTTAAAAGCTGCAAAGTTGGGCATTTTTTTGTTATAAATGGACAAGTGACTGGGGACATCCCAAACCAGAGGACAGTTGAGACTGGGAGGTTGGCCTCAGTGGGATGTAAAATTATGTAGAGGATAAGAGGGATGCCAGGCTTTCCAATCAGACAGTTCCAGATTAATGAAAATAAAATCATATTTTACTTGAAGAAACAACGATCACTGAGTTGAAATGATACGGCTGAAAAATGTAAGAGTAATAACTCTTGGGGGGGAAATGCTCATCTGAACCTAAAAAAGATTACAGCAAATCTGGAGAGCAGCACAGGAACAGACTTTCTGAGGGTCTGCAAGGTCTAATCAAGGGCTGTTTTCTGGTCCCTGTGCTAAGATACAGTCACATAAGAAAGGTCCAACATTTCAAAAAATTGGTGTTAAAATAGCTGAAAACATTTTAAAAAGCACAAAGAGAAATTTCTCTAAAGTATCATCTGAGAGATGGTTTAGATTACTGTGGAGGATGGCTTTTCCCAGCTGTTACAGTAGGAAGCAGAGAGGTTGGCAGCCTGCATACAGCACAGTGCTCTGTGTGTTTTCCACCATGTATGGTGGTTTATTTGATACATTTAATGCTAATCAATTTAATAACTATTGCTACTGAAAATGACTGACAGATTCTGCTAACTGAAATGGTGAATCTGAAAATGCTTTTGCTATGTATCACTAGTTCATAATGCATTCTGCCAGGGGAAAGATGCTTAAGCAGCTCTGAAAACAAAACATTCAGTTCATTTAAAAACCCTTGAAAAAGTTATAATGCAACAGCAGAGCAATGTCCTGGCTCTTTCCAGAAGTTTTGAGGACGTCACCTGTACTGGTAATAGGTTCAAATGTTTCCAACCTCATCATTCACAGCTCCTAATAAGTTTTTCTTTGGAAAAGAAGCGCAGAATTAAATAATGGGACTTCTTAGGAGTGTGAGTGACCAGAGCTTTGGCTGCGTGAAAACAAATCTGAAACTTTTCAAACTATTTACCAACTTCTTTCTGAACTGTAATGAGTCCATACAGCCTTTTGTCTCTCTGTAATTGGCTTCCTTGCAGCCACGTCCAAAACAGTTTGCCATACATGAAACAGTGCTTTGATATAGCATATAATGCACATGCTGAGAAGCAGGTGGAAAAGCCCATGTTGCAAAAGAATTTCTTTTAGAACAAAATCATTGTCTCTGAAATACTTGAAGGAAGGGAGTTCATCAGACTTCCATTAGGAGGTTGCCTTCTTCTGAAAACAAGGCTGGTCAGCTACATCTTTTTGTTGTGTTTTTTTTCCTTTCTTTTTTCTTTCCCCAGCTGAAGAAATTAATGGTTCAAAGTCACAGCAACTTTAAACTTCTATAGTTTTGTGGTTTCAAACAGTTCTCAACATATATGATGCTGAATAGTATAGACTGAAAAAATAACCCGATTTCAGTAGGCAGACCATAACTGCCAAACTCCCACAAATACAAAACAGAAAAAAGAATAAACCCACAGTGCTGTTAGGAGTGTAGTATGTCTTTAATGTGTACTAATATTAAAATGCTGAAAGATCATGTTAGCTGAATCAGTATAAACATATTGAAATAACATCTACTGACTATTCTTGAACAGCGGATGCTAGTCTGAAAGAGAGGAATGAAAATACTCAGATGAGAGAGCAGCAAACTGAATTGCATCCATCTCTGCAGAGGTGCACTGCCAGATGAGTCCAAGACAATTAAGGAGCTCTTCACTCCAATGAACTCATTTTTTTTGTGTAAGATCTGCTAATCACATGTGTAACAGTAATGGAGATGGAGGTGTATAATCAGACAGAAGATCTGAATACATTCCAATGACCACTAGTTATCAATGGCAGCTGCTTCATATGCTTGTTACAGCAGATTTGTGTTCTTTCTTATATTTTCTGACCTCAAATTGTGGTTATGAAGACCAGGATCTTTTCAATGTCTATTTACAAGCCACACAACAGGTAGCACAACATTACAAGCTGAAGATATTTTAGCAGACCATATTCTGAAGACAGTTTTCAAAAAAACAAACAAACAAAAAACCTCCACAAAAATCAACAAGCAACTATCTTGGAACCTCAAGGCTGCTAACTAGCCTGGGTGTCTGAAGACCTGAAAGCCGTTACTCACTTACCAGGGAGGAAGGCCTAGGAATACCTTTGCTTCCTTCCCAAATCCTGCTGTGAGAGCACCCTGCAATTTGCCATATTTGCTTATTTCTACCTAATTGAGCTGGTGAACTTATTAGAAATCATATTTATTCCCACATCATTTAGCGTATTTATCTTGAAAAAGGGCTGGTTGTCGCTCAGTTAACCTGGAAACACTATTTTTTTTGTTGTTCTGACAATGAAGTATGCTTATTTCTTAAATCTTGTTTTCTACTGTCTCTTTTCTTTTGTGTCACCAGATAGAGAAATCTAGATAGAAATCTAGAGAAAACTTTGGTGAAGCATCTGTGCTGAAGTTACAAAGACTTTGCAAGAGCACAAAAAGACTCAAAATTCAGCAAAGAAATGTAATATTCTGCTCAAAACCATACAATCCATGCAATTTACAAGAATAAAAATATCAAACAGGATTCCTGATCAGCTTTTATAATGCTACGAGAGAAACATTCTGCATGTACAAGTCTGCTTGATAACAAACTGGAACTGAACTACTATGGATCTGGCTCACTCTTTACAGTTCCAGGGCAAAACACATGGGTGCTGAAGGGCTTATTTTACCCAGAAAGCTCCCTCTTGGGTCCAGACATCATCATACTCATTCCTTATCAGTCATTTTGATATCTTAAAGAACTCAGAAATATTATGTTGCCAGAATCCTCTTTGCTGACATCCTCCATGTTATTCAGAAGACTGAGTAAAGCAATACACTACTTTCTTAGCTGTTTTGAGGATATCTCATAAGGTTCAAAAGGTTATAACCAAGGTTCATAAGGTTCATAAGGTCATAACCAAGATGTTATTACTTGATGACGTACAGAAAAAAAAAAACAGTTTAAATTTGTATTCATTTTGATTGAGAAGGCAGCACTGCATAGTCCCAGTAAAGAAAATCATCACCTAATAATTCAGTGTATAAGCATCAAAAGACTGAAGCCTAACCTTGTGATTTCAGAGAATCATAGAATGGTTTGGGTTAGAAGGGACCTTTAAGATCATCTTTCCAACTCCCCTGCTATAGGCAGGGACAATTCCCTCTAGACCAGATTGCTCAAAGCCCCATCCAGCCTGGTGCTGAATACTTCCAGGGAGGGGACATTCACAACCTCACTGTTCCAGTGTCTCACACCCTCACAGTGAAGAATTTCTTCTTGATACCTAGCCTCAATCTGCCCTCTTATAGTTTCGAACCATTTCCCCCTGTCCTGTTGCTATATGCTGTTATAAAAAGTCCCTCCCCAGCTTTCCTGTAGGCCCCCTTCAAGTACTGGAAGGCTACTATAAGGTGTCAGAGCCTTCTCTTCTCCAAGCTGAAGAGCCCCAGCTCTCTGTCTGTCCCCATAGGGGAGGTACTCCAGCTCTCTGATTAGTTTCGTAGACCTCCTCTGGATCTGCTCTAACAACTCAATGTATTTTTTGTGTGGGCAGCTCCAGAACTGTATGCAGCACTCCAGTGACGTCTCACAAGAGCAGAAAAGAGGGTCAGAATCACCTCCCTTGACCTGCTGGTCATGCTTCTCTTGATGCAACCCAGAATATGGTTGGCCTTCTGGGCTGCAAGCGCACATCACCAGCTCATGCTGAATCTTTCCTCAACTGACACTTCCAAATCCTTCTCCTCAGGGCTGCTCTCAAGCCATCCTCTGCTCAACTCCTATCTGTGCTTCAGATTGCCCTGATCCACATGCAGCAGATCCTGGTGTTTCTTTCATATATACAATAATACAGAGTTGAAACGCTTCCCTATATCTGTTGTATTGACAATCATTCAGAGCCATTTGTTAAGAAACACTTTTAAAGTCTCTTTTCTTCTCAGCTGGAACATTTTAATCCCTCTCTTGTATGGGGTAAGTAATCCTTCAGTCACAAAGTTGTTCTGTTATAATCACCATACCTGTATACAGCTCTCCATGTGATACTTAACATGTCATTCACAATGAATACGATAGCAGTAAACATCTGTTCAGAACTATCTCAAATACTCATTTAATTATAGAAAGACACTTCAAATGATTTGTCTTTTAAAATGGATTATAGACAGAGCAACTGTCTTCACAAACTATTCCCATGCTTTCAGAGATGTCAGTATTCGTGTGACACATGGTTTCAGTACTTCTGTATTAAAAGCTTTATCAACTCCAACAAAATACTTCTCAGCAAAAGGTGCTGATCAGAAAAATGCTTCCATATCCACAGATAAGCTTTGTTTAATTTTGATAAACGATGAACAAATTACTTCAGAAGCTATTAAAATTGTCCCCTCTCTGTTTAAAGTTGTTTTTTTCTTTTTTTGCATATGTGCTTCCTAAAAATGCTTTGAAGAACGCAGGTTCTTCTGCAACCTTTTTGTCTGCCAGATCTAAGGACTGAGCTTACTGAGAGAAACAACTAAAATTTTGCTTGACATTTCAAACTATGTTTGGTGACTTGCCAGCATAGCTGCCCATCACTGAATACCTTTGTGTGAAAGACTTTTTAAGTTTGTTTATGCTGGCAGTTGCAGGGGAAGCCACCTGGCTTAGAAATGAAGTTGTCATCTGCTTGCTCTTCTGGGACATGCTTTTTGGCTCCCTGTGGGAAGAATCGTATGTTCATTATTTCAAAACTCCCAACTTCACCTAAGGAATGGTACATTTTCTTTAAAAATTGTAGAATCATAGAATCACCAAGGTTGGAAAAGACCTCCAAGATCATCCAGCCCAACTGTCCACCCACTGCCAATATTTCCCCATATTGTCCCATAGTACAACATCTAAATCTTTGTTGAACTACTTCCCTATGCAGCCCATTTCAGTGCATTACCACTCTTTCTGAGAAGAAATTTTTTCTCATACCCAACCTGAACCTCCCATGGCACAACTTGAGGCCATTCCCTCTAGTCCTCTCACTGGCCCCAGCACTGAAGTCAGGCTGAGAGGCCTGTAGTGCCCTGGATCCTTCTTACTACCCCCCTGCAGATGGGAGTTGCATGCCTTCTGCATGAATGTAGCTGGGAGCTGAAATGTTGTCACCTAGTGAATACATATCTATTACACAGATTAAATGTTAAATAATATAAAAAAACTAATTTAACAATATAATAATACATGGTGATTTACAGACGTTGGGGAAAAGTAAATCCCTTCCAAATTATAGCAATAGGATGTTTGAGATGATTTCATATAGTTTATTTCATACTCTTGAGGGTCTTGTCAGAGCCTCTCTACATGCCCATCACTGGCTACTCAGCAGAGGTACAGCAACGAATTGGCTCCTCTAACAACCAGGACTACCATCTTCCCCTACCTTTTTCCTGAGAAAAATGCTTTGAAGGATCAGGGTGACAACTATGGTGCATGTGTTGAAGAGCTAACTACAACATGTTTGTTTTCTTTTCCACAACATAAATAAATACATTTCTTCTCTCATAAATCAGGCCTGATCCTTATTCATATTAGATTATTCACATCTATAAGATGGTATAAAAACAAACAATATGCTGGGAACTTCTACATTGTTTCTTATCACTGCGTTTGAAGTCTCACAACCAGAATTTTCTTATATTTCTAATATTCTGGTTATACATAATGTGGTATGTAAGTGCCTCCTGGATTTTACAAACATCAATGTCATGGGAAAGGTAAGTGAATTAAATAGGAAGACAGAGCACAGGTCAGCACAACCATACGTATGTGTAAATCCTTCCACAAGAAGTTACTGGAATTAAGTAAGGGAAGAAGCTAGCTAGAGCTTTCAATTTAACAAGAAGCTTTGACATTAGCAAATATTTGCTGCATGCTAATCTGAGCACCAAGGGGAATTCTAAATTACCAGCCCTTCCTTTCACACCAGCAGCCCTGCTACTACTGAAGTAATTCTGTATAAATTGTCTTTGCAATCTTCTCGTCCTTGCAAGAACAGCCCCTTCATGACCATAGGATGAAAGTTAGAGGGAATTAATCAAATTGTATTTAATCAGTTGAGGCTGAAAAAATATTTTTTAGAATAATGTTAAATGCCTTAATTCAGTTGCTCATTAGTTTTATTTCCAGCAGTCAAGAGTATCACAGAAGTACAGGCATTGGAAGAGATCACAGGAGATTATCCTGTTCGCCCCCCTTGATAAAGCAGGTTCCCTAGAGTCAGTATCTAATTGGCCAAGCAGTAATTACACAGCCAGGTTGTAGCCAGGTCCCTGCACTATTTGTACATGATGGCATATCAGGCAAATTCACTGTGCTGTCAAATTTTGGCCTTGATGCAAAACACATGCTACAAATTAGACATAAATCTCTTACAATAAATGGAATTATACTGGTTTTGCAGCAATAACAGTGAGGTAAAATTTGATCCATAGCCTTGGGATTCAGTGGGAGCTGGCTATTTATAATAAACGTTTCTTATAAGATGGAAGAATAAATGCTAAAAATACAATTGGTTATTTTTGCCAACTTTTCAACTTGTCTAGAAATTGGGGTTTTGCCTGCTGCTGTTGATGTGGAATTCCTGGAAATTGCTAGTCTCATCTTAGGAAGGGAAGTTTTGCCATTAATTTTTGTGTAATGAGAGCAGATATCATATTACAGCAACAAACCACAAAAAGCAAAATAACAATGAGACTGAGAACTGTATATTCTCATGTTGTGTGCTACTTTTGTCCTTCCTTAAGTTTGTATAATATTGCTCCGGAGCATTTCACTTAACATCTGACAGATGACTTTGAGGAGTGAATGAGAAAGTTGCATGACATCCTGTGACTATTTGAGGACTCTGTAAAACAAGATAAGTAAAAAGGTACCAAGGTGCCAAGAAGGTTACTAGAGCCAGGAAATAATCAGTTTGGTTCCTTCCTTTCCCAGGAAAGGAACAATATATAATGATAGGTCCCGCAAATTAATAGAAATTATTCTAAAGGGGAAAAAGAAGACAAGGGCAGTCAACAGAAGAGAAGTCTTTGTGTCCCCAGAGAACAGGACCTCCTGGGGAGCAGAAGGTGCCATGTTCTCTGCAGAAACCACAACTGCTAGAATCAGAGAAATCTAAATGGAAAGATGGGGTACACTGGGGATACAGTAGTGCAGCCCATTTACCAGACAGACATTTCATCTCAGTTTGAATATTTCTTCAGCTCTTCAGAGAAAGCCATGGTTGGTTTAGAATATCTCAAGAGTTTGTATGATACAATTTGGCATGTGGCCCTGGAAAGGTAAATCACAGGTTGGACCTCAGTGGGGCAAGGGACTCTGAGAGGGGTGGTGCTTATGCTGACGGTCTTACAGATCACAGCTAGTCCTGAAGGCCGTGGCAGGCAAGCTGCGAGTTCCATGAAATGAAAACAGTTTTTGCCTACAAATGAGCTAGAGAAACAGAAAGGATCCAGATTTTAGCTCAGGAAGCTAAAGCACAATGTCTACAGTGTCTAAGCACCGCAATGGTCCTCTTCAACCCAGGCCATTCTGTGATTCTATGATTCAATTTGGCGAGAGTGCAAAGATCGTTTAAAGAGGGACCACATAGATTGATGATTTTTCTTCAAACCAACAAACAAGGATGTTCAGTTCTTGCATTCTTGTCTTTCCACACAACAGTCACAATTCCAGTTAAAGACTTTTCTATTTTTACCTTGCAAAAACTGAGTCTAAGGAGATCTCTTGATGATTCAGGCAAAGACACCATTTGCTTGGCAGTCCACTCAGCATGAGGAACAGTAACTGCTTTTTTCAGGGATTTTGCTCACTGCACATTTATTGGAAGTGTTGATGTCTACGGTATTCTCTTACTATAATGCATGACAAAAGTCAAATCTAAAACAAAAAGAAACCCAACAAACAAAACCCAACATCCTGCCTTCTTATATATCCTCACAAAAAGCAAATGGTTAAAAAAAAAAAAATAAAAAAAAAATAAAAAAAATCTGAGTTACAGGGATTGAAAGAGACCTCAGGAGATTGTCTAGTCCAACCCCCTGCTGAAGGGTAGGTTACACAGCAAAGTGTCCAGGCGTGCCTTGACTATTTCCAGAGAAAGAGACTCTACAACTTCTTTGCACAGCCTGTTCCAGTGCTCTGTCACCCTCAAAGAGAAGGTTTTTTTTTCCATATTCATGTGGAACATTGTGCATTTCAGTTTGTGCCCACTGCCCCTTGTTCTGCCACTGGACACCAGTGACAGGAGCCTGGCCTCATCTAATTGACTCCCACTCATCAGATATTTATAAACACTGACAAGGTCCCCTCTCAGTCTTCTCCACATCAGACAGCTGCAGATCACTCAGCCTTTCCTCATTAGCCTGCACCACATCATCTTCGTGACCCTCCACAATGGAACTCTCCCAAGATCCATCTTTCTTGAACTGAGGAGCCCAGAACTGGGCACAGTGCTCCAGATGTAGCCTCATCATGGCAAAGTAGAGGGGGAAGACAGCAGAGGGAGAGCTGGCCATCCTGACTGTCGACTTGGCAAGCAACATCAGACTTTTTTCACATTTAGCTGAATGCGACTATTTATTGCCACCATTATTTTTTTATTTGAAAATTCATGTTTAGTTTCTCCTCAGGCACCTGCAGTGTCTGACAGGCACTTACAAGCTTAATCCAGATAAACTGGAAGAGTTTGCTTGTCCAGGAGAACAGGTAATCCTCTGGGCCACCCCCTACTAAAGAGAAACATATTCTCTCTATTAACATCAAAAGCAGCAGAAATTGCTATTACATACCTGCATTTAAAAGTTGACTTTCACCTCCTGTTGTTTTGCAATTATATGAAGAACTTATGAAGGAGTGACAGAGAAAGAAATAGTAATTCCCAGGCTACACTCCATTGCCCTTTTTTTCAATTAAGGATGATTTTAAGCAAGCCTAACTTTAGTAAATGGAAATGTATCAGGAACTTTCGCATGTTCAGGTTTCCAATTATTCCCTAGCATCATTAAACAGGTAAGAAATCTTCTAGCACCTGATGGAAAACCCTAGGGCATTTTCTCATTAGACACTATTCTGTCTAAAGATAACATTCCATTTTCCTGACCAGTTTTTTTCTTCTTGCACTTAATACAGGCACAGCGTGCTAGAAAGCAGCAGTCTCACTTTTTCTAACATTTTAAACATGCTTCTCTTCCCTTTTATTTACATGCACATAAACTAACTGGAACACTGTAAGAGAGAATGATAGTTTAGCTTTACAAAGAAAACAGAGACCAGGAAAACATTTCACCTTAAAACAAAAGCGCAACACGTGCACACCAATGAAGCACTGCGCTCACTGAACTCTCTTCTCTCCCCTAACCCTCCAACATGAGAAAGTACCGAAGAAATTCAGTGAATTAAACTGAAGTGTAAAAAAAAAAGAGAGAGAGAAATGAATATATCTTCTTTATGTCTTCTTAAAAGACCTGTATTTGCTTTTGGCAAACTGGATATGATGCAATCACTGGCACTAATAATTCATAAGCAATTTCCAGCAGGGGAATCTAACATTAGACATTGCAGAATACTTGAACAGTTCCATTCATACAAGCTGGGTCTCGCCACCTTAAAGTAACAAGATGCAGGATACTGCCACGTTTTCTCCTCATGGAAAGTTATGTATGTGCACAACATGAGCAGTGAACACTTTTGATTCTTTCTCCTAAACTCTGAAATTCCCCTGGTTCTGACAACGATTTTTACCATCTTCCAGGATGTATCCTACTGAACGTCAATGAGCAGTACTGAACTGCTATGAAGAAATGTTTCCCTTAGCTTGACAGATAGAAACTGAAGCGTTGCTGTGAAATGCGCACAGATGGTGAAAGGCTTATATCTTGGAAAAAAGCAAAGTGGTGACAGGAAATGGGAACTTAACTCTTTTAAAAACAGTTGTTGATGGCACATTCAGATAACAAATGAGTGTGCAATGTGTGCAGCAAGACTCTCTCACATACACACACTTTCTCCCGTTTGAGTTTGCCACCAAAAGACTGTAAACACTACCATTGTTTTACGAATGACTGTGCTTAGTTTGTCCTCTGGTTAGGAATTACTGGCTTTAAATTACGACAACCAGAAGCATTCTGCGGAGACCACCTTCGGTTGGCCCAGAGATAAACTGTATCTTCACAACTCAAATGAAAAACAATTCAACAGTTAAGTACTCCTCTTTTTTCTTCTATGTTAATAGCACAGCAATAGATTGCTGAAAGCGAGAAAAAGCAACAACAATAAAACATTTTCTAATTGCCATCTGTGGCCCTTTTAATTATTTTTTGTCCAGATATTCTGCAGCTAGTGAAAGCAGGTTTCAGTTCCACTTGTATACCTAGACACATTCTCAAGTAGCAATACACATGCCATAAATCTGCAAACACTACAAGAAAAAAACCTCTGCTTTAATGGAAGTAGAAATACTTCTGTTAAATAAACCCTATCTGCCACAATAATGCGTCCATCAGCATATTAAATGGTAAATAGATGACAGAAAAAAACATTAGTGTTCTAAGATTTAGACTGTCCCTGGAGAGTGATGCAGAATCAAAGAATAGCTTCCACAGAGCAACTTTCCTGTGTCTTGCTGCCTACAGTGCAGAGCAACGTGGGAGCAGTGACTTCTCCCCCCTGTATCACATGAATCTAAGAGAACATGGCAAATAAAGAGAAGGAAAAACTTGTGAACTTTTTAAATATCTTGTTTTGCTGTTCCTGTCTGACATGTTACATAAGATAGAAGACTGTGCTTGAAGGAATTAAATTATTCAAATTAAGGAAAACAATACTTTTTTTTTTTACTGTTGGTTACATGGTTATTCTTGCTGGCAACTCTTTACATTCAGAAGCAATGAAACGTTCGGCAGGAAAACAATTCTTCACAAACTCTGAATGGAAATGATTGTAAATATCATTAAATAAAGGTGAGACCAGGTTTTTAAAACGGCATTCACTGCACTGCTCTTGTGCTGTTTGTCTTCCAAAGAAGACAGACGCAGCATGACATAAGTGTATACAAATTTATAGGCATCTGAACGTCTAACACAGTTTATCCTGCAAAATTTCTTTCTGTGTCAGCTGGAGATCTGGTGAGACTCCAAAGCATAATGATTAATATACCGCACAAAAACAAAACTTGAAAAATCCAAAGAACGGTATCTCTGTGGATATTCTCAATAGTGATGCGCTCAGAAAATTTCACAGCAGCCAAAGAGCTTGGTCTGTGCTATGTTACTGCCTTCCTGTGCCTTCGTTAACTCCATTACAAAAAGTCTGTTTACACTTGGGGCAACACACTGATGAGTCAGACACCAAGACAGCAAATCTAGTGACATATAAATGTGCTGTAAACAACAGATGTAAAACTTTGCACAGATGACTCATCATCTAGCAAACAAAATACATACTCTCTGATAGGGATAACAAAAATTGAGGGGGAAAAAAACCCCATAAAAACCCCAAAGACATTTTAATAGTCCAGTTAAGGAATCTGCTACATAATACTTCAGTTATGTTACTTTTACATTATATTAAAAGATTTGGTGATCTAAAAGCTTGTGGCTGTGCATAGCTTTTCCATTTAAACAAAGTTTTGTGATATTCTCGAATTTAAAGTGTAATCCTTATTAAATCAAGAATTCTAACCTACTGAAGCGATTGAATTGGGTAAAATAGATCATGTAGCAAGTTCTGCACAAATCATGCTTAGAAGATATTCCTCATAGACTCGTAACAGATTCTGAAAGCTTTTCTTTACTAGAAGGGATGCTTCATAGTGTACAATTAATGAATATACAGATGTTATGGTACAGCAGAGAGCTCGACTATGTAGCTATTACACCAAAGCAGGAAACAGAAATGTTAGATACACTCACCTGTATTCTGAGCTCACATGGAAAATTCCAGTAGCGTAGATCTGCAGAAGAGATCCTTCCCCACTGGCAGCCAGCTCTTAGATGGGTCTAGGAGAGGTGGCACCAGGCTCCACCCCTTCCAGCAGCACAGGTGAATTGCCTTCACCTGCGCTCCCGTGACTGACTCATTGCTCGCCTCAGGTGATCAATCAGTGCTTCAGCAGTTCCCATACACATAGGTACCTCTTCTACTTTTGACTGTGCTCATTGATCCCTTGGCATTTGCAATCATAGGGCATCTCCCGCAAACATGGCATAAGCACTAATTTGGAAGGAAACAAGAAAAGATTTGCTGCTCCTTTAGTTGCCTGAAAGGCCACTTAACAGATGAAGAAAGCAAGAACACTCTACAGTATCTTGTAGATACTAGTGATTCAAAACCACAGTCAGGCACCTAGTAGTTAATGGAATTTCCCATTTTTTTCTGATATTCAACCTAAACTTTTCCTTGTTAAATTTTAGCTCATTGCTATCAATCATACTTTTTTTTTTTATACTAAGTAAATGTCTCCTCCCATCTGCTTACATTCTAAACTATTTATAGATCATTGCCAAATTATCCCCAATTTATTCTGTACTATCAAACATTTACAGGATGTTACTTTCACTGCCCCTTTACACGCGATTAACACTGGCCTTTAAAAAAAAATGATTAAAAAAATTGTCTTATCTATTTGCACCTGGACTCCCTGGAAATTTGTGTGGTTATCGTAGCTTGCCTTTATTTGTAAAAATGCACTCAAAATTGGAAAAATTGAAAAAGAAAAAAAAAAAGAGGAATGGAAAGAGCCCCACCAGTTACTTGTGCTTACCACGAGAATGGGGTTGGTACTCCTGCCCCAAGAGCTCTTGCCCACTCCTGGGCACAGGAGGAGCTCCAAGCTGCCCCAGCTCTGTGCTCAGCCTCTGGCACCACCTGTCCTTTCTCTTTGGCCACAGACAAGGATGGTGGTAGATGTTCAGTTTGCTCTGCTGCCAAACCCTCTGGAGCGCAGCAACACCTTCATGGATTTCTGAGAGGCTCCAAGAGACACCAACCTGAGCCCTGGCCACCCCAGCAGGGAAGTTTGGGGTGCCAGAGTGGGAGCTCCCATGGCAGAAAATGTAGAGTAGAGAGATGAATGTCTTCCCTCTGCCTCCCTGACGCTTCCACAGAACACAATGAATTGACTGAAGGATAACCGAGCTATTTGGTTTCCAGAAGTTCAGCAGAAATGCATAACCTGACTTGCATAAGGACAGTGTATTTTCCTTGGCACCAAAGCATCTATCACAAGGACAAGGTACTGTTGCTTTTACTCTTCAGGGAAATTCTTGTTTTTTAAAAGAAAATACTACCTGGAGTCCTTTCTTAGAAGAAGGATGCATTATTTTTTTAAAAGTCCATGAAAGTCACGCAGTTTCTTTCCTCCCAGTATTGCTGAAATCACTGACATATGTGTACTTACACTGATCACTTGACTGTATTTATCATGAGACTCACAACGACTGCAGGCTGATGCTGCCATTTGCTCTAAAACTCAATTTCCACTGACATTCATTTTCTGGACAATCATCTACTAGCAGAGCTAACTCTGGGCAGTCCTATCAAGCACTTAGGAGAAAAGTCTTTGTGCAGGT
This sequence comes from Centrocercus urophasianus, assembly GCF_019232065.1. NCBI lineage: Eukaryota > Metazoa > Chordata > Aves > Galliformes > Phasianidae > Centrocercus > Centrocercus urophasianus. Next base: position 36,943,709 of record NW_024884586.1, on the reverse strand, counting down.
CCCTGCTAAATCTGAGCCAATTCTCCAGAATCCAGAAACAGCCTTGGTGACAGAATACACAGTTAGCAGTAAATTTACCCTGAACTCAAGGTGCCCCAGGTTTTGGACTAAAATGGCTTTTTTTTTAATACACAGTTTTTCTCAGATGAAGACAGACTGTGAATCAAAAATTTACTACCAAGCATCAATTCTAAAACACTACTCACACGTAGGCACTGCCAGTGTTAAAGGCTAATTGATTAGATTGTGGCCTTTCCAATTTTGTAATACATCCTGGCCATGGGCAAAGTTAAAATGCATACCAAGTGCTAAAATGTCAATATCAAGGTTTATGACAAGGTTAATTTTACTACAAGTAATTTTGCTGTTACTATGGTAAGTGTAAATACCCATCACTGAAGGCACAGCTGTGCAGTGCTGCAGGTACTCATACTGTTATCCACCCAATTAAGGAAGAACAAATAATCCCAGGGATTCTTAACCCCCTAGTTCATACAGAAATCCTGCATCCACGTCTAGCTGTTCCCTCATAGGAGAACGTTGCCACCTGTATTCTTGCACACTGGTTGCAGCTCTGAGGCTTTTCTGACAGCTTTGAAACATCATCTGGATCTGATGGTTTTTAAAGCCATCTGTATGTACTGCCTTTCCTCCTGATTTAATTCACAGTCTAGGAGACCACAACTGGCCCTTCAGTTTTGCCCAGGGAGTATTTCAGTTCTGAGGGGAGAAAAAACCAACCAACAAACAAATAAACAAAAAAGAAAACAGAAGAAACCTTCAGACTGTGCAAAAAAAGAAAAAAAAGCTGAAGAATAGACAACAAGTAAAAATGGAAATGAATTTTTAATGAACTAAATTAGTCTAATACAAATCTGCCTAATGTTGCCAAACACGAACCTCTTCAAGGAAAGGCAAGAGGGGACACAGGTTTCACAGGTTTTTAGTTGTAACTAAAAGATGCTGACTGGCCATGCCAAACAGTTTTATCATTGAAAAGGTGTAGTGCTCAGTGACAATCGAAATAGCTAACATATGCTAGAACATAAAGAACAGAAGGTTAAATTAATCTGAAGTACAGAGGAGGCCAGTGTGTTATACACATAATTAAAGGTAAGCATTTAAGCAAGCACCCTGCTGGAGTGTGCAGCATGGGGCAAAGCCATGCTCACAAATCTGGTGTGGTCCCAGCCTGGTTATCATCATCAGCTGCTCTCACAGTGAGAGAAAGAGGATTTGATATAATAACAAAAAAATTTAAAAAAAAAAAAAAAAAAAAAGGATAAAAAGCACAGGAAAACTTCCGAATGAAGAGACTGAAAGGCTATGGCTGTTAAATTTAAAGATGCACTGTGCCAGAGTGAAAAAATACAAAATGGTTTAAAGAAAGCAAAGCGTCCTTGCTCATGTTTTCTTCTAACCCTAGAACTAGAGGGTATGTGAATACAAATGCATCCTCAAATACTGATGAAAGCAATGAATATATTCACATTATATAATAATCTGATGCAGGGGCTGCACTTTACCACGCATTTGCACAATGCAGCCCCAAAGTGGGTTCATCCACTGGGTATGAGAGATCTGTACGCTACTGCAATTTAAATATGAATAAATCTAATCAGTAAGAATAGCAATAATATATCACAGACAGTATCAATAAAATAAGAGGGAGAGGAGAAGGGAGGGGAGCGGAGCAGAGTGGAGAAGCTAACTTCCTGGGTTACTGCATCATCATTGGGTAATGATTTATTTTCTAAAATTACCAAAAGTTAAGAACATTTTATTTTCATTAATAGGAGTTAGCCAGCTGAAGCCAACTTGCATTTGTCAGAGCCTAACTTGTCAAAGCTTTGCAGAATTGTTTCTAATATCTTCTAATATCTTTCTAGCAAAGTGAAGTGAACCATCTGATCTGTAGTTGCTCAGACAACAGGAGCTCTCCAACTTGGTCACTATGGTAGTCACTGGTCCACTTCAAACCTGCCACTGAAGCAGTTGCTAATTTTGGCATTTTCTTTGTAACTCCTGCTGTGTTCTTACCTAAGCTGCTCATTGTACGCCTCTTAACTAGCCAATGATTTCTTCAGCAAACGATGACTCCAGCTGTTCCCTGACAATTCATTAAATTCCAACCTTCCTCTTCTAGGAAAGCAACAGCAAAGCATTTTTCCCATTGTGTCATGGCACTCCTTCAACCTCTAGCAGCGGATAAGCTCTTTGATGACCATTCCGTTGTCTTGGTTCCAGATGAACCAGTGGTTATTTCACACAAAGAGAGCAGAGAAGGCTCCCCAAGAGGTTACCAATACTGGCGATGAGCAGTCAACAAAAGCTCCCTTCTGTTTACCCATCATTTACGGGCAAACTCTGAAGCAAAACGCTTATCTGCACTCGTGGCGATATGGTGACAGTCTCACAAAGCTGAGCCTCATTCTCCTCGTGTTTTTTCACCCTAGCAGAGTATTAAAGATGATTTATTTTTTGTTACAGAGCTTCTTAGGGAAGCGGGGAGAGCTAACATAGGGAGATTATTTAATTTCTGTATCAGCAAAGGCTCAAATCAGCTTCATTTGTGCATGTAACATCAATGTGTTTACCCTTAAGAATAACTCATGAACACTATAGTTGAGCCCTGTACTCTGGCAGGCTGTTTCATGTCCAGAGTGTCCAGAGCCAGGGGATGGGGATAATATCAAGGCCATACTGAAAGTTCCTTTGTTCATTTTTACCAAAGGTACAAGGCAAAAAAAGATACGTATATACACAAGAATGGTTATGTTTCACTTCTAGCAAAACACCCTGTTATGTCTGCTTACATTTTGATGGCATCTTTGCCTCCTGTTGGCAGCGGATTCTGCACTTTCTTCTTCATTTATTAAGCTTACTGGGATTCTATGATAGTCGGATTTTGTATTAAAATTATTGGTCCACTGGTAACAACAACACATAATTAATGAATATTTTAGCTCTGTCATTATTTGTAGTTGAAGGATGATTTTGCTAATAAATCCAGATTTATTCAGCTGCCCATAAAATATGAACTAAACTTAGACCTTTTCAGTAGTATTGCACGGAACACACTCAATTTTCTTTCCTTTTCCTGAGTGTCCCCACATAGGCGAGGAGTTATTGTACAATGCATCAATATCTCTACAAAGATGTACAATAGCAAAGACATGTCCTGACATCTTTAAGCAAATAAGACACGTTCTTACAATGAGGTCAGACTGCCCCTATTTCTCTTCTTGTTTGGAATTATTCCTGCACAGAAAGATCAGCAGTGCTTGTCCAAGATCAGAAGGGGTCAAATGCCTCATGCTCAGACACCAAGTCAGTCCACACACAGGTGCTGTGAAGGTGGAGTATAAAGATTCCACGGCAATGGAGGAAGTCCTACAGTCTTAGCCATCTTCACTTCTTATAGTATGAATTCTGAATTCTAATTCTGAAAGACAGAAAGACCTACATGAAAACATTACTTCAGAGCTACCTAAACTCAACATTTCAGTATGTTGCAATCGCAATCATCACTGACTTTACGCAAATTGAAACTCTGTCCATACAGCTCCAAAGGACAATTTCACTCTCATTTTCTACTTAAAATACCTTTTAAAAGAGACATATTTGAAAGATGATACTTCCTCAGTATTATAAAGATTAAGTCAGGCCATAGCATTGAGCGCTGCTTGGCAAGTGTTGCTTGCTACTTTTTAGCACATTTCTCGTTCCAAAGCACTGATACAATCTCATGATATTCCAGAATTAAATGCAAATCACTGCAACTAACACAAATGGATGCATCAACATGAAAACACCAAATCATCCACTCCCTAGTGACGCTTCTTTCCTTCTAGATCACAGATTTATTTTTAAGAATGCATTGGAATAAAGAAAAAATGCAATCCAAATCTGCATATTTAAGAAACTGTGATATTATTACATTCTCCTCTCAGCGTTAATGAATTGAGCATTAAGAAATAAAAGTATTGCTGAGTTTCTAAGTTCAGGATTTTCTGGACTTAAGTAACTACCACCAGGTTCTCAGACAACAGACCTTTGGATCAAAGCACATTTTAGACCCCAGCAATCATCAGCTGCACAGCCTCTGTCAGTGAGGAACTAAAGTCAACATCAGCAGTGAGTTTCATATCCCAGTATGCAGAGTGCATTAGCATTGCAAAAATAGGCAGTCACTGGTTTCTTTCCTAGTGGCAGAGATACTACTTTCATTGCTGTATGGCTCCTGAAGAGAGGATAGAAGCCCTGGATGATTTGCAACTGAATATGGACACCATAAGACACCTGACAGCTGCAAACTCAAATTTACAATGTCATATTGTTATGGGTACAGGACTGCATTAGCAGTAATATTTTCCTAGTAACTAAGAAAATATTATCAGGACAGCTGGTTTTCTTGCAAATGACTGTGCTAATGTTGTTTCTAGCTGGCACTACATATTGGTTCAAAACAATGGTTCCCTGTTCTTAAATCATTCAGGCCCTCTCTCCCTTGCAGATACCTGACTCTAAATACACTTCGCCTCACTGCTCCTTCACAAAGTAATCTAAGCACCTAAACATGAGTTGCCATCAATATTCTGCAGCAACTCACTATCCAGACTCGGTGTGTCAGCAATCATGTAGGCAGATATCTGAACTCACTTTACATCTCTTGACTTACACTTGTTGACTCATTAGGCATTGGCAGTTAGGAGTTCTGTTCAAAATCACTAGTGGTGATATGTAACCATATTGTATTCAGTGGGCAGTGACTGAAGCAACCAATCACCTAGGAATTCAGAAGTTCAGCTCTAAGTCCTATCAGCTGCAGGGAGTTTCCAAGCATTGCTCGTTCCCCATAATATCCTCTAACCCACCAACCCAAACTCAAGGCTGTGACAGAAGAGACATTTCCTAGAAAACTTGGGCCATGGTGTGGAACACAACTACAACAGAAGGAAAAAGGGCAAGAAGCCAATGAGCTGCCAGAGAAGATGACATCTGGATGGCATCTCTGAGGTTCAAGTCTACTTCTTATGCTGCTTATGGATTTTGTGTTACAAGCTTCACTGAAGGAAATACACAAACACCTCTGCACAATATCTTGGTTCAGACTCCTGAGCAGATGGTAATGGGGACTGTCTGGTAATGTTACAAACTGGTTCAGATCCACACGCTGCTAAGCATGCCAGGGCCCAGGTGAGCACACAGAGCTCATCATGGCCAGGCAGAAGAGCCTCCCTTCTCCTAACAAAATGTAACCCACTGGCTGTGCAGAACCAATCCGAGGAGATGCTACCTGAGTACATAAAAGCATAACAGTAGCTATTTAGATTCATCTAAATCACCCTGCACAGCTAAATGTTTCTTACCCTTTTGTAAGATAGCTGTCTAAAAAAATTATTCTGACCATAATCTTCAATCATTTCAGTATCAGTAACAGGAAAGTTGGCAACAGAGGTGTGGAGGAGTTTCAAAGAGACCTACCACCATTTCTAAAACTTTGTGATACTGATCATTGGACAAGAAATGAGGCTCTGAGGGGTGACTGACTTCTCTGACTGTTGCAAGCATTACATTCTCCAATTTAGAAATAATTCTGAAATTAAAACTCACCCTGCCATGGCCTCTATTTGACTTATACAAAATTCAAGATTTTAGAAAACTGAACAATACTAGTATGCAGTATTTCAGGGTCCGACCCATACAGATTAATTGTGCAACGTTTAATTATGCAACTGCTTTGCTGAGAACCTCTTCCTTTTCCATTGCTTAGCTTTTTACAACCTTGCATAAAGTTACTTTTCTGGATATCCTCTTAAAGGGCGAGTACTAAGGACAAAACAGTGCTAGAAAATCAGCAGTCCCATTTGAAGATGTTGTAGTCAAAAGTCTTTCCCATTCTTTCAAAACAGCTGTTACATTAATTACTCAAAAATTGGTTTTGACATGATTGAGGCTTTTGCTCCTCTACAGATCCTTGTGCTACTTCCTAATTAATAAAATAATGACAATTTTATTTACATCTACCAAAAAGCATATTGGTAAAGGTTGTCACAGATGTTTAATTCCAATCTTGCATGTTAACATGGCACTGTAATCTTAGCTTTTTCTGCCTTTCTGTCTCACTGCTACTTGGTGCACTAATTAGCAAAGTCATTCCATTTCAACATTTTAATTAAGTGGAAGTCAAACACAATGAGCTGAAACATCTGTGGAACTGATATCTCACAGGATGCTTCTTTCAAGTGAAGGCTATAAGAGACTTCAAATAGTGCTATGCACCAAAGCCACGATGGGGAGACACACATCACTCTGAACTTCCACGCTGTCTGCACCAGTCAGTATTCTTCACAATCAGTAATAAAATTAAAATAAAAATTGAGGGAGACAGCTGAACAAAACACTTTTTTCATATTTGCAGCCATAACTTCACCAAGAGTGTGCGATATACAATCATAGAAACACAAGGGTTGGAAAAGACCTCTGAGATCATCGAGTCCAACCATCAACCCATCTGCACCAAGCACTCTAAATCATGTCATGAAGTGGTCGAGTCACCATCCCTGGATGTGTTTAAAAACTGTTTGGATGTGGTGCTCAGGGACATGATTTAGCAGAGGGCTGTTAGTTAGGGTAGTATGGTTAGGTTGGGGTTGGACTCGATGATCTTTAAGGTCTTTTCCAACCTGAGCAATTCTGTGATTTGATGATTCTGTCTCTAAGTGCTATTCCCACCTGTTTCTTCAACGCCTCCAGGGATGGTGACAACACCACATTCCCGGGCAGCCTGTTCCAATGCCTCAGCACTCTTTTCAAGGCAACATTCTCCCTCAAATCCAACCTGAACCTCCCCTGGCACAACTTGAGACCACTCCCTCTCATCCTATCACTGTTATCTGGGAGAAAAGGCAAATCCTCTCCCTGCTATAACCTCCTTCCAGACAAATTATGTAGTTCCTGTAATGTTCTGCCATGGACAGCTTAGACCAAACTGCCTCTAAATCCATATTTTATCACCGATCTGAGTTAACTGATCATTGGGTCAGAGCCCTGCAAGGATGCGAACCTCAGGAACAAAGGGGAAGGCCTTGCACACATTCTCATGTTCACATCCATTAGCACTGTAAAGTTGTGTTGCCAAAGAGAATTTGAATTTGGCCCTGTGATTAGGGTAGAGGTTTCTGACATCCTCTATGGAACAAAAAAGTTTGTTTGTTTTCTCTGGATTCCAGCAAAATTCTGTTGGCCACTGTAGCTGAACCTCACTGTGCAGAGCAAGCTGACTTTTTACCAAGTCCCATAATAGTTATTTGAACTGAAAAAAAGCCCTTGTTGCCAGATGCTTGGTTCATTTCTCATCTTAAAAATAGAATATCTATTAAAAAAAATAAAACCAATAAAGAAACGAAGAAATAAAATGACTTATATTCTAATTGTTTCTGTGCAGTCGAATTAACTAGGAATTATCTGACAAAACATTTTTTCACAAGGAAATAACAAAGCATCAAACCCCAGTGGTTCACAGAAACATTCTGGTTTTGAAATATTTTTCCAAAAACAGAAAGAGGATTCTGACAGCAGAGAAGCCATCTCCCTCAGTGGTCAGCTGAGGAGCTCCAGTCTCCATGTGTGTGGCTGTGTGACATGCAGGCTGTGCAGTGACAAGAAGCTCTGGGTGCAGAGCACCTTACGCAGAGCTGCAGGCCCACAGCAGCCAAGGTGCAGAGCCCTCACTAATGGGCTGATAAAACTATGAGCAAATGTTTGAAATTACAAGAGCTCAAATAAAGAGAAAGACTCATTATTTCTGGTCAGAAGCTGATACTCAGCTGGAGTCAGGAAGAGATTCGTCCCCTTCACCACCTCCTCACAGCTGGTGACAGATCTGCTCTCCATGATTTTGCATCACAGCAAATATAGGCCAGGGCCCACTAGACATTACATGGAAAAAAACAGACAAGCAGAACAAAGGGGGAGAATGAGGACAAGTATATTTGTGCAGAAAACAATCGTTTCCTCTGCTACAGAAGACAGAGTGTTCTGATAGAGGTGGACTGGTGGGTGGTAGGACAGATCCCATGTCCCTGCCGACAGGTGTCAGAGCAGTGAGCATTAGGGAAAGTTTTCTGCCCACTGCTTTGCTGCGAGAATCCACTCTAAAAAAAATTATGGGGTTCAACCAAGGTATGAGGTTTAAATTTCTCCAGTTACACAGTTTGGACATGGTTCCAGACAACAGGTAGGATAACAGTCAAAATGAAATGGGGAGAAAAAGGGAATGCATTTGGTACCCCAGTACTTTTTAAAAGATGAAACGATTCAGATGCCATTTTAATGTTTCAGCCCAATCAGATGCTACTTTCCTGCTGAGGATACTTACTGCTTTCCTGGAATTTCATAGCCATTCCCATCCACTCCTTTCTTCCACAGCTACTTCAACTTACATCTCAGTCACTTAATCTTTCTCATTCCACTGCAAAGCACAAGGCAGCCCCTGAGCACCACAGCCCCCAGCTGCAGGCAGCTGGAGCACTGGGAGCCAGGGTCACACAAGGGCTCAGAGGGGTCTCAAAATAGCTCTTATTCTTACCCAGACTTCTTGCTTTGATTTTTCTGTACCTGATCTACTGTCGATTCTCTACTCGTCAACTCTAAGATACCTCAAACTAATACTTAAATTTGTTTCACACTTTTTTTATTGTTTATTACTCATTATGTCAGGAGCTGACATGATTTTGTCAGGACTGCAAATGCTTGCCAGTGCTCCCCCTTTTATCAGATAGGGAGGCAGCCCTAGGTAGGAGCTTGTTGTATCTCACAGCTCCACCAGCAAATAAACACATCAGAAACTGAGCTGACATTTTTGTACGCTTCTGAGTTGTTCATTTTCATGCTAGATTTCAGCTACTCCCTATTACTTCTTGTGCAACATGTTCTGTCATGGAAAAAATGATCTGTTTGCAATTGAAAGTGGTGCTGATATAATGCATTGCTCTAAGAAAAGCAACAACAACCAAAAAACATAGATGAGAAAGGCTATTTTCGTTATTTATCCCAGCCAGCACTTGATTCAGCCCAGACTGCCTGAGCCTGGTGCATCTCAGGGCTTGCTGTGGAGCAGCTGGGGCATGGTGACTGACAGCTGCATCACCCCCAGGACCCCAGTGCATCAGAGCAGCTTTATTGCTCAGAGAAAGAATGTCACAAAGGGTGCAGAGTCAGTGACACCTCATGCACCTGTTCTGCCCTCTCCTCATGCACTGCTTACGCTTATGCAGCCTTGCAGGCTCTGATCTCCTTACCCTGCAGGAGAACTTTCTGGCACTGAGGCAGGTCCTGCCAGGAGCACTTGGAGCAGTCTTAGCTGTGAGATCTCTGTCCCTGCAGCAAGGACTGCACAGAAATCTGCCTAACTTTGTACCTACTTGGCAAGGTCCCTTGTATGCTGGGGCGGTGCTGCTAGAGCATGTGAGCAGGGCTGCCAAGCAAAGGCTGAAGAATAGGAAAGCTATAGAAAGATCATTTTTACTCCCTTTAAGTTCCTGGATCACGTCAGCTCTTTGTTCAGGCAATTCTTCAAATGGCCATTTGAAAGGTCCAATTCCTGCCCATATATACAAGAAATGTTAACTTCTGTGCTCCTGATTAGGATGAGAGTAAGCAAAAAATTAAGGAGCAGATCCTTTCATTACATCAAAGGTCTTTCCTCTTCAAGCACCACGGATATGCCAATTATCAGCAAAGCCTCAAACTCTAAATCCTTAATGAAGAAATGAAAAGTTGTAAGACAACCACTAGGGTGACGCATTGTCAAGTAAAGGAGCAAAATCTATCTTAGGAGTCATTATAGCAGACAGTTCAGGAATGTGCAAGCAAAATGATTTTGGAGCACAGCTTCACTGTTGAAAAGGTCAGTGTCTATATTAAACATGCTTTTTAGCCAGACTTAAAACACCTGGAATATCTGCAAATGAAGGATGAAGCATTTGGCACGACAGTACTCAAAACCACTAAAAGGCAGCTAGATCAGCAGTTTGAGTTTGAGCAAGGGGGACCTTTACCACTGCTGAAGCTCAGCTGGTAGCTGTGAGGCTGATGTCCTCTTCTGCTGCCCCACGGCCCTCAGGTGAGCTTGTTTTTCTGCAATTGCCACAACCACTTCTCCTGGCAGCCCTTTCCCTGTTGCAGCCTGTTTGCTCCCCATGCACCTGCCTGCGTTAAAGAGAGTGGTGAGACCCAGCTGACTGCAACTCTTCCCTTGAGGAAGAAGGAAGATTAAAATAGATTTCCATCTTCTTTTCTAATGTGGTCATTTAAGTTAATGACCCCTTGAATTAATGGGAAAGAACTTTAGGAAGGGCAAATACATAAACCAGCACTTGAACAGTATTTAATGTTTTTTATTTAATGGAAGCAAAATTTGATTTTTAAAAGTGCAAGTCTGCTCTGAAACACGACAGTAAAATCACCTAACGAATGCAGCAGATCTGTTTTCTGTTTATTTTGAGTCATGGCAATGTTTTCTGTACAGTAAGAAGCCTCTTCAGACAGCTTGTTTAAAGCATTGATTTTGATTCCTTGAACAATGGTAAGATAAAAAATGTATCTTAAAATCATCTGCCCTTCAGTATAACAGCTTCTCCAAGATACAACAGGCTTGTAGACTAAATGAAATGCTGTTTCAAAACCCAGTATTTTTTCCTTGATTTGAGTAGACAAACACTTTACAGCCTGCACAGAAGTGTACTGTAGAGCACAGCTTTTAAATGGATTGCTGACTCTCCTATCTTGTTATTTACACACTCAACTCTAAACACATCAGGAAAACAGTTCCAGAGTTTCTGCAATAAAATCTCATCTGCTAACCTGGTTTCTCCAGCACTCCTTGAATCTGTTCACTAAGCAGGGGATAATTCTTTCTGAGCAAGTGGTAGAGAGAAAGCACACTGCTAAAGGAGCATTTCCCTTTGGAAAGGGGAATTCACAAAGCAGTAACCCAGCTTCTGCTACTTAAATTATATAGTATTTACTATCTACCTGTGCAAGGATGTTTCACAATACCTCCAATTCCTCTGCTCCTTTGGATTCCAAACAATGAAACTGGAAGGTAACAAATGTAGGGAACCTTGAAGCTGTCACTAATGGGACCAAAATTTGGTCCATAAGAGTGAAAAAAAAAAAAAAAAAAAAAAAAAAAAGATTATATGGTGATGACTGATCACCAGCACTGAACTGTAGCAGTCCTGTCCATTGTGATATAATACAGCAGCAAATTAACAGAAAAAAAGACAGTCAGAGCACAGCCAGAATAACTGTACATGTGCAAAGAATTCCTTTGTGTACTTGTTCTGAAAGTGATCAAAAAGGACAGGCAAGGCTGAAATCCTACAGAGGGTACCAGGGCAGTTCTAACGATACAAGGCTCTGGTGTCCAGTTCACCTGGAAGGTGGCGTTGTTACCAGCACAGCAATGTTTAAATTGATGGAGAAACAGCACTTCATAGGTAGGAAGGCAGCACTGTTCACTGTAGCACTTAGGACAGCCTTACTAAATTCCTTGTTACACTCCAAATGAAGCTTGCCACTGCCTACTCTGTGAATGAGGAGTACTGCAGCCACAGACGGCAGAGCAGACTCCAGGTCTTCAGGCAGATGGGACTTCCTATATAAAGCATTATACATAAAAGATGAAAGGAGGAAGGGCAGTCTGTGTAACAAAATTAACTCCTATTTACAAAAAGAGAGAAACTGCCCATTAGAGAGTATAATTTTTCTGACAACAAACAGCAGCACAATGCCACTGCAAAGCACGTCAAGAATAGAAAAGAGATGCAATATGGGGTGATTAACAAAAGAAGGAATTAAAATCTGCAACATAAAAGTTGCACTGAAAGAGAAGATTTTTGCCTAACAACAAACTGCCCCATTTATATTTTCTTATAACTTTAGAAAAGTATGTTTCTGCTTCTAACTGGACCTTAGCATCTTTTCAAAGTAACTTACAGAACACAACCCTTCTGCTTCAACCAGCTTTAATTTTTCAGCTTGACTACGAGCCAGTGCTGAAGAGCACAGAATTCACTCTTGTGGCAAGTAGCAATGCTCAGCTGTGCACAGGCTGCACCTACGCTGCTGCCATCAGTAAGAGTCCTGATGCTGACAAGGAGGAGTCTGTTCTAGCAAGAAGGCCAGGCAGCTGCTGCTGTGAAGTTTTGACAACTGCAAACAGAAGTGGAAAAGGAATGCAAATACTTGCTTAAAATAGAAAAACTTTTTTTAGTTTACATCTTTGGTACATACAAATTCAATGTTTTATCACCTTTTGCTGATTTTTTTCTTTTCGTTTTACACTGCTGCCTTTCTAAACTGAAGCAATAAGTGCTTCCCATTTCTCCATTTCCCTAATGACCAAAGACTATTGGATTTCCAACAGAACAGATTTCTATTAAATGCTCACCACTTTTCCTGTGTGGATAAAACACATCTACAGCCTTATTAACATTTGCACTGTCTAAAAAATACCCATCTCAAACTCAAAATTGATTTGAGGTTGAAAGAAGCCTGGGCTATTATTTGCAATCAACACCACTTTACCATCTTCTGATATATTGGCTTTTCACAAGTCTGGAAAACTGAAGGGTTTCCACAAGCTATAGTCCTCCATCAGGAATGGCACTTAAGCCACACGAATGCCATAAAAGTCCCAGCCTTATAATCCTAAACATTTTCTGTTGCAATCTGTTATATAACAACATTTCAAAGAATACTGTTCAAGGATTCAATCAATTTTTTTTCCAATTTTGATATTGAAACAATTTTGTTTTGAAATATTTTATACTGCTCTAAAAAGGCTTAACCATAATAACTGAGGACTACCATATGGCAATTATCTGAACAAATACCTCATCTTAACAGTGGAAATAATTCAACTGAAGTAAACAGAATTGCTCCAACAAGTAATGATAAGCAGTCATCAAAGCCTTTATTTTCAGTATTTTATATCTGGACTAAACCATTCTAAAACTCAGTAAAGGCAGTCAGCTTATACTGGGCATTGAGTTCCAACCTTTCCCCCAAGCAGTAAAGACTGAATTACAAATTTGCTACAGCAAGATTTCTATATGCTTCTTCATGTGGTCCAATCCAAGTCAAAATAACTGCTTCATATTATAAACTATTAAGTTAATAATTACCTCACCTGACTAGTTTTTAATCACTTTAAGACAGTATTTTTCCTTTTTTTCTTTTTATTTAAAAACAAACAAACAAACAAACAAATCAAAACTCCCTCGCTGTTTGCTACATTTTGACTTGTCTTACTCCTAGTGCTCATCCACTGCACAAAGACCACTCCCATAACCAGCAAGTAGGTTGTTTGGGTTACTGCTCTCTTCCCCATTCAACTTATCCCACTTCATTGCACATCTAATGTTCTCAGCTGTGATTAGGCTGTTACTTTCCTCCAGGAAATAAGCAATCTCATTGTGGCATGTGTCAGCACACCATTCAGAGAACTCTGATTTGCTGTGTGCTCCAACACATAGAACCAATCCAGCTCAGCCTGCCACGTGCTCCTCAGGAAACTTCTGGCCTAAAAATGTAGAGATGCCTTAGAAGTACTATAGAGAGTAAGTTTTGATATCTTCAGGTCATCATACACTAAGCAGTTTAATCAGGGTCACCATTACACTGGAAAGTGTTTAGCACAAAGCCAAAGTTTCAGGCCTTTCAAAGAAACATTGCTTCTCAGTCAGATGAGCAGACCAGGTAACATGGGAAGGTGTGGATTTTCACCTTCTTAGATATCCCATCACAACTGCATGACGAAGGACAAAAGGATTTATTGTATAGTGAATTCAGGGAGAACCACCACAAACACTCCGGGAAAGGAGGGAGGAATTGTAGCAGGGAGATCTTCGCACAAGGTGGCCTTCTGTGCCCGCCAGCAACGTTACAGAGTTTGGTCTGTGTGGACACCTGGAGGTGAGTTTCTGAAAGAGGAAATGGACATCCTGCAGAGAACCTGCTGCCGCACAGCAGTCGGTACCCATAGCAGATACTGCTGGGAGCAGTTCAGACAAGCTGCTCCATGTCAGAACTCCCATTTCCCTGAGCTGTAGCTTCAGCATTTAGGAAACACTGCTCAGCAGATTTTAAATACTTTGCAGACAGTTTATGCTCCACAGTTTTACTGAGTGACCGCTTGCAGGAGTTTGCTTATTAGGCTCCTGCTAAGAAGAATATTGCCAGAAGAATTCAGAAGCAAACCACACACGTTTAAAACTTGTGGGATCTGATACACAGTTACAAACTCACACAAGCCAGCAGCAGGCCATACTTCGCATCACTGCCCTGACATTTTGCATTATTTAAGGTGGTTATAGTTCTAGCTTTCCCAAATGTTTTTTCCTGGTTAATATACGTACAAAAACGATTCTGAAAAAACAAAAATCCAACAGCAGCCCGCAGCCATGTTCCACCCCACATGAAGGCTGGGTCTGAGTATGCACAACTGCTCTTCCTTCCTTTACTCAGTTTAAAAGTAATTTAACTGCCCTAACTCTTCATCTATTGAATAAGAACAATGGCACTTTCCTCCTGCTCTTTGTCTCTCAGTCACACAAGTATTTGTGTAAATGTTTACATTATTGTAAACATTCATGTACATTACGCTGTTTTTAATGAATCATTTTCCACCTCATCTTTTCTATCTCATTTTAGCAGCAGTAAAGATATTGCTGTATCTGACTTCACTGCTTAAATTTAGAGCTTCTCAGTGCATGATCAATTCTATTTTAGGTTTTGTACAGTTTATTTAATTTGAGAAGTATACTAAGTAGGGTAACATAATTGCATACATTGAAGCCTGTTTTATTTCAGTATTAATATCTTACTTTGATTTCACGAAGGTTTAACAACATTTATTTTTAAATCTGTTTGTTCACTGTAAATCTGCCACAAAATCCTTTGTATCTGCATCCTAAAAACACAAGGGAAAACTGATGAAGAACAAAGTTTTAAATGCAGTGGGCTGCACACATAGCCTTTATTTTTGGAGGCCAACAGGGAGCATGAGTAGATACTATCATATCTGTATCTGTATAGTAGATACTATCATAGAACCTCTGGAGGGGCATTAAAAGGTCATTCTGTCCATTCCCTGTCCAGTGATGGAATTAAAGTTTGCAGTGCCATTCTTGGGGATGTCTGGTTAACCTGCTCTTAAAGACCTGCAGTGATGGATTCTCACCAGGGAAGCTCCACAACTGACTCACACTGCACTTGTGTTAGGAAATTCTTTATGTGCAATCTGAACTGTCTTTGTTGTCGTTTAAGCCCCCCACTAACTTACATCCTAACTTCTGCGCACTCAGTATTAAATCCTTCTTGCAAAGGATTTTCACATATTATACTTTTTGTCACTCAAAAACTCCCTTCTCTCTGCTATTGAAATTCCTGTTTTCTCCCAGTGCTGTAAGTCTTGTCTTCAAGATGTCTGGTCATGCCAATTACTTCCTTCTAGAAGTGCAGCAGCCCAAATATGAAAACTGTTCTGGATAATGCTTTCCAGTACAGAACGTAGTAAAAATATTAACTGAAAGCTTCTTCAGACTTTTTTTTTTTCTTTTCCTCCCAGCAGCAGTTCTGGACTGCAGACAAGCAGCATGCCCCTGCAGAGCCCCATTAGATACATTCTTCTATTCTGACAGTGATCCAGGGAAAATTGCTTATAAAATAGAATTTCCAACTGCTCCCTTTTCATCGTGATCACAGGACCATTTCCAGTACGCTTCTTTCCTATACAACTCAAATCTATAACTAATTTAAAATTTAGACATATTGGTCCTGTCCTCTTTCTACACTTGAGGCAGTATCACAAGAATCTTTTGTCTGAGAAATTCCTAGCCTGCCTTCATTTTTCTTTATTTTTGGTTCCTTTGAGATTGCACGCTGCAAATCTCTGAATTTAGTAAAACTTTTGCACTTGAAGACCCTTGGTTTTCTCTTCTTCCTTCTCCTCTATAGATTAATGAACTTTGCCACTTTGTGGTCACAGAAGCTGTCTTCTACATTTGCACTGCAGCTAGTTAGAGTCAAATCTAGGCAGTTTCCTCTTAAGTTGCTTTTATGTTTGAAGAACTTGTAAGAGAATTTGTGCTCATCTCCCAGCACATAAACTTGTAACTAGGTAAATTCCCTACTGATCAAGTCCCACGCCCTGGACAAAAAAAGTCTCATCTTGATCTTCTTGAGAGAGCATAATTCATAAAATTATTTCCTCTGCAGATTTCAGAATGCTTTTAAGTACTTATTTTGAGGAGAGAACCTATGTCAAAAAAGCTGCAGTCAGCATTGCCGACAGTGGTGTGTTGTACTGATTTTGCACCTTCGGGGTGCCCACCTTTACATTACTATGGTGGGATTTAGTAATCTAATTTTCAACACCACCAGTATGATTATGAACTTTCGCACTTGGAATCTCATCTTTTTTTTTCTGGGAAGAGAAAAAGATGGGTTAGGATACATTAATTCATCTGATCTAGTTTGGATATCTTCTGTAAAGTGGGATGACTTGGAGATCACTTGGAGACTGATGAGACGTAACGAAATGTACACACGAGAACTTACTTGGCCTTTCCCTTAATCTTGTGGCTCACTCCTATGTTGTTGAAGCTTCTGTCCAAGTCAGAATGTGCTATGCTACTATGCCTATGCACTTTTAGATCAAGTTTGTAAATGGCACAAAACATGATTTCTGTGACTTCATTTCAAACTTCTTTCCCACTGCATCATTTGCTTGATGTGAAAGTTCTGCTTAGATCTGCATATATGTCAGTGGTAACTCTTTCATCATAACCATCATTCTCCTCTCTACATTTTTGTTTTACATCTTTTCTTTATACAGGTCTGTTACACATGAATCAATAACTATTACAGTGAACCAATCACTTACTTGGGGAAATAAGTCCTTCACACGTGGAGAACATTCTAGTTTTACTGACAGATCCAATCCTAGGCTGGTGGCAATAAGATGCTAAGTGAATTAATGATCATTTGGTAGCCTCTGAAACAAACAGAATCACAGAATCCTTAGAGTTGGAAGGAACCTTCAAAGACCATTTAGTCCAACTCCCCTGCAAGGAACAGGGTTATCCACAGCTAGATCAAGTTGCTCAGAGCCTGATCCAGCCTCACCTTGAAATTTTCCAGGGATGGGGCATTCACCACATCTCTGGGCCACCTGTTCCAGTGCCTTATCACCCTCACTGTAAAAGACTTTTTCCTTATATCCAACCTAGATCTACCTTCTTTAAGCTTGAAGCCATTTCCCCTGGTTCTGTTACCACAGATCCTTCTTTCCTTTTAGGTATTGAAACGCCGCTATCAGGTCATCTCTCAGCTTTCTCTTCTACAGGCTGAAAAGCCCCAGCTCTCTCAGCCTGTCCTCATAGGAGAAGTGTTCCATTCCACGGATCATTTTTGTGACCCTTGTCTGGATGCGCTCCAACAGGTCTGTCTCAACTCACCAGCAACTTCCCTGAAGCATCACCCTGAGCATCTTCCTTGGCAAACAGAACACAGGGAGAGAGAGAGAAAAAATACAGGATGTGAAGTCAAGAGCCTTTTGCTCCAGAGGTGCCTTTCCTGAACAGCCCCCTCAAGCCCAAAGGAAGGGAATTGGTCCCATAGTTGTCTCCAAAAGCATGTCTTTTAGGCTCTCAGGGCTATCAGATTAGTACTGCTTGAATTCAGGCTTTAAACATGTCTTGCAACTAACACAAGCCTTTTTCACATGCACTAGGAAAAACACTTTCCTGTTAAAGTATTAGTACAAGAGAGGAAACATTTTTCCAGGCTTTTTTTTTTTTTTTTTTTTTTTTTTTTTTTTTTAACTCTGTCAGTTGCCTGCATGTCAAACAAACCTTGTTTTTTGCTGCTTCTAATTTCATATTTTCTGGTTGTTTTCTGCTTCCTCTTGTTGGCACTGAGCAATCCTTGTTGTTCCTCTTTCTTCTGCAGCTCCATTTTAAAGACACGTAGTAAGAGAGTATTTCAATCTTTAACTAAAATCCTCTTGGCACTCTTAATGCAACTGCTACATTATTTGGGAAAAAAAAAGCAGAACAAAACAAAAAGGAAAGCAGCCCCACTCTATTTACACAATGAATGCAGCCGGCAGAAGTGTTTCAATATCTTCTGGGGAAAAAAAACAACAATCAACAACCTCTAAAGCAATCAGCGGAACATTTTTTTTCACCTTGTTTCGTTCATATTTATAAAATATGAAAAGTATGAAAAATCCTTCCTTCTATATTTAATATCCTTGCTGATTACTACTTATTTCACCGGACATGCTTTTCATTTTAAATTAACCATACAGTTATTGAGACATTAATTACTGCAATAATGTTTTTACGCAGCCCTTTCTCATACACTATTTCTGCTTATCAGAATTCAGTTTCTGCACTGAAAGTGTCAGATCTTGGAAATCTACCAGCCTCTGTCATCTTGCAAGCTAATCATTTTTAAAGTATGCCAAAAGGGAAAAGACATCAGACACGGCATTCAGTTTCTTGCATTCCGCATTTCCAGCATACAAGTGGAATTACGATCGTCAAGTCAGAGACTGCAGGATGAGTGGATTCAAGGGGAGAGTGGGTGTTGTGCTAGCTCAAGTAGTCACGACCTGCTCTGACATTTGGGCTATTTCCGTTCTTCAAGAAGCTCTACAACTAAGGAAGGCAGGAGAATCATTGGTTCTTGTTGTAATTGTAAATAAATAAATGGGGTGTATGTGTATATATACATATTGTGTACATATATAAATGTGCAATCTTTAGGACTTTTGCTTAGGAGTATGGCAAGATGACAAAAAGCACTTTGTACCCCGGAAAGGATTCAGAAGCTCAGTGGCTCCAGGAGCACAATCTGGTCCCTGCAGGCACCTGTTCTGTCATACCTCGGAGAAGCTCAGCACCTCAGAAGAACGCCTGAAACAGCCCCCATCTGAACAAGGAGATACTCACAGGAGCCTCCATCAACGGGAGCAATCTTGGTGAAACACATCTTGGAGTCAGTAAAGGAGCCATGAAACTGAAAGTTATGTGCAACCACCCTCCACAAAATGCAGGTGAAAAAGTATGTGGGCCATGCTCTCAGCAAGTATAGTCAGAATGGGAGAGGGGACAGAGCAGGGAACCGAAACCCAAACTTCTCCTCTAAGGGCAGAACTTTATACACACACTTTATATAAGAGCTGTGTGCCCCCATTTTTAAGGAAAGAGAGGGATTTCATTAAAGGAAAATGTGCAAGGGCTTCCATTCAGGTCAGAGTTCGGGTCAGGTGTTATCTTCTGAAGTTCATGATTAGACAAGTAATGTTCAGGGACTAGAGCCATGGGACAAAACAAAGCAAAGGGATGACATTACCTTTTACTAATGAATGAGGGGCACAGATACAAGCATGACTAAAAGCACTGACTTCTATTGCTTGTCTCTGAACAGTAGGACACACACATGCACAACTTTGCTGAAGTGCTGTCTCAGCAAGAAGAAAACTGCAGAGTCCACCATAAGAAAAATCCAGAACGAATCTATGAAAAGCAAAACACAACTGTGAGCTTATCTCATTGCCCCACCTGGGATTACTCGGTCTCAGTTACAGCTCACTGGCTAAAGCAGGTCACTGTTTTGAATTATTAGAACTGTTTGCAGCATAAACAGTATTGAAAGAATGAAAATGTTATCTGTAAGAACAATGTACCTAGAGTTGCACAAGTTCAAGTAGTTTAGACATGCAGATCGGGTTCAGTTGGTAACGGCACGTCCCTCATCTCTGTGTCACCAGGCCCTTGGCTACGAGTGGAGCACACAGGGCAGCTGCCACCCTTTGACTCACAGTACAGATGGTACCGAGGCAGTAACCTGAAGGCTGCAGGTCTCTAGTTTGCACGACTTGGTGTTTTCCTAGGCATTATTCCTCCCCATTTTTATTTTTGCCTGTAATGTCCTTCAATAGTAGGTATTTCCCACAACAAAATCTCACCTCCTGGGCCACAAGCAATGCATCAGGGGACAAATCTCAATTTATCCTGCACCAAGACTGTACGCCTCCAGAACAACGTGCTGCAGCTTCTTGCAGAGAGGAAGGAGTCTAATTTTATCAGTTTTTCCAGAAAACGCAACTCAGTTTGTGAAAATGATATAACTTCCTCCTTTGCCTCACTTTTCACAAGCAGTTCACTCAGAAAACACAAGAAGCAATGGGCACAAACGGAATACCCTCTTTTGCTGTGAGGGTGGTCAAACACCACACATCCACCATATCATACACCAGTTTGATCAGTTACTTTCTTTAGGCTATCCCTTCACTACAAGATATATTTTATTTCTTTCAGAGTTAAAACAACCAGCTTTTTATCAATACCATGATATTGGCTGAGATATTAGGAGGAAGTTCTTCACACAGAGGGTGGTGATGCACTGGAATAAGTTGCCCAAGGAGGTTATGGATGCCCCATCCCTGGAAGCATTCAGGACTCTGGGCAGCCTGGTCTGGTGGTTGGTGATTCTGCACATATCAGGGAGGTTGAAACTTGATCATTGTGGTCTTTTCAACCCAGGCCATTCTATGATTCCTTCTTAGAAAGGGAAACAAATTCCTTTTGATTTTGTTATTTGCAAAAAGACAGATGTACATGAGATAAGTAGACATTAATGATAAGTTCTTCACCTGATGCAACTGAAGTCAATAACTGGTTTTTTTTTGTTTGTGTTTCAAAAAGCAGAGGAGGATGTGCTGCAAACACCCCATGCTGCCAGCCCTCTGTATCACTCAGGGGGAGCAGCATCCACCTATTTCAAGTGGAATTGAGGATGTCAAGGTGATTCATAGTAGAATGACAAGCACCGATCCAATACTCAAGCACCTCCCTGCCTCCTGGAGCGACTACTGTCCCAAGTTACCACAGAGGTCCTATGAGTGCCAGTTGATAGCTGGGATCTTAAAGTCCAAAACTGCCAACCACCTGAAGCCTACCAACTGCTGTACCCTTCAATATAGAAGTGGCATTCACTGAAGTGCGAACCAAGACTCAGGTTTTGTATTACTTACTAGCCTATGGAAGATTTTCTTTATGCAACATGAAACAATTTCATCAGAGAACACTGAGAGTCTCTGCTTAAAATTACTGATTGGTGGTTGGTTGGTTGCATTCTGCTGAGACACAGAGATGTTGCTTCAAGCCCTTGATAAGAAAGAAACTGCTTTGATCTCTCAGACGTTACTACCTCTTGATTTCTAAGCAAAAGAGGCAGTACATCATCACAGAACCATAGGGTAACTTGGGGCAGAAGGGACCTTAAGGATCATTCAGTTCCAGTTTCCCTGCCACGGGCAGGGCTGCAACCCATTAGATGAGGATGCCCAGGGCCTCATCCAACTTTGTCTTACTATGTGGGAAGTGAAACACATCTAACTTGGAAAACAAAGTGGGTTTATGGAAGAGTCTGCAACATACATGGCCTGTGTGGAGCCAGACATTGGACTCAATGATCCTTGTAGGTTCCTTCCAGTTCAGGATACTTTATGATTCATTTACATGCTTGGGCTCCTCCCAGCAGGTAGCTACTTTCATTGATGGAGAGGCTTTGCCTCTACCTTTCTCAGGATCTGTCTAGCACAGGTCATCTCCCAGTTGGGCATGGTGGCTGCCTTTTTAAACTTCTGATCTTTCCACTATATGGATAATCTGAGTGCTTAATGCAGGATCACACTGAGCAAAAGACACATCAAAGAGAGGAGTTACAGGTTGAATAAAGCCTTTTACAGAACAAACTTTAAATTACTAAACTAAAACAAACTAATTATTTTTATTAGTCTATTATTAGTCTATTTTATTACCTCTGTTGAGTTTCGTATTTTCTCAACAAATGAATATAGGTCAGTTATATTTATTTTCAAACCACTGACTCAGTGCACTGATATCAAAAGCTGATATCTGGGTGAGAAATATTTTATGTGAGACTTAATTAAAAGACAGTATCATCCTCTTAGATATTACAAATCTCTTTTCTTTCCTCTCAGAGACAAAACCCCACAGTGATAAACTTTGCAGTTCAGGTACAAGCAAGCAGTTGATGCTATAGGTAATGCCTCAGCAATGTGTTAGCAGTATACCAAAGTGGTTGGATTTTCCTTACTTACTGCAGAAGTAAATACATTTACATTGAAATATATTTACAGTATGGTAACAAAATAATTTTCACCAGGTGGATGAGAAAAAAATAATATAGAATTTATAGAAGAAATAAAAGATGGCTGCTTTTGCAACAATTTACCTGCCAAATCAAAATATTTGATACCAGTAAATAGGACAAACACTGGAAGATAAAAGGAATGTACTACAACAGCATTGATTCCTGAAGAAGCATTCTTAGCTGAAAACTAAATGTTACTTAGCTGTCGAAATGGCTGTAGCCTCTAGAAGAACAGACTGAAAAACACAAGAAAGAATCCTCCCATTTCCCTCAGCCCAGCAAGATCCCAGATGGACTCATGCATCGATTTTGAGGCACTGTAATGGGACATGAAAGAAGATGTGGCCATTCAGAAGGGGCCAAGAAGAGAGACACACTGTTGATCAGAGATGTGTAAAACACAGCCTAGCATTAGGAACAGCCACAATACAGTTAATAAAAACAAATGTGTGCTTGCAGAGCACACAGGAGAAAGCACCTGTGTGGTGCAGCCTTGGGGAAGTGACAAAAATCACCCGGAGAGTCCTGCCTGCCACAGGCGAAGTGATGGAACACACAGATAGCCTCACAGAACAGCCACACTTCTGGGAAGGTTAAGGAAGAGTGATGCCAGTGATAAGATAGTCAGCACTGACAGGATTAAGAAAGAATGATGAAACTGATAAAACTGGGAAAACAACACCACTGGTGAGACTGAGAGCAAAGCCAGGCCAAAAGAAGGCACAGGATGTAAATCTTCAGAGTACTGACTATATACAATGTGAAGGAAAATGGTTCTCCATGGCATCATCTGCAGAAACACAGTGCTAAATTGTAGGCAATGGGAATCAGCAAATCAGAGGAATTACTAGGAAGTGTGAGTGGCTAAGTGGTACTTATCCTTAAAGTAATTACAGCTAATGAGACCACAGAGACTCTGCTTCCCTTAACAATCTCTGTATACAAGAAAAAATAAATATTAACACTCAGAATAACCGGCACCAAGTATTACAGGTGATGATTAACTGCATCACTGTTAAGCGCTTTTATAATACTGTGGTTCTCCGGATTGGGAAAAGACAGAAAGGACACATTGCTACAGCCCTTGTGCACAAAAAAAAAAAAAAAAAAAAAAAAAGGCATCTTCTGTGTTTAAAGAGAACAGGACAAAAACATGGGAAATCGCTGAGTTTCAATAAGGTACATAATGGGAAAAAGTGTTTTCCTTATGAGTGTGATGATGCACTGAGTTTGATTCCTTGTGGGCTCTCCAACACTGCAAGTTCTAAAACACCAGCTTGTTCAAACACCTGTGGGGAAGTAACTGCACAATGGGTGCCTCCCCTTGGAGCAGAGGTGGAGCAGGGAACATGTGGTCCCAGCTCTGTTCCCTGTGATTCTATTGAAATAGAAACTATTAGGCTCACCAACATACTTCAGTCATACACCAAACAAATATTACGGGAGATTTCTCAAACACAGTTCTCAAATACCGAGTGAACAACGTTATAAAGTCATTTTAAAGCAATGGCTCAGCAAAACATGTAAGGATGCTTCTGAGGTCTTCCAGACTGAAGATGTGACGGCCCTGAGTAGCACAAAGCCAACCTGACTGCATCATTCACCACCAAATTATCTCCAGCTTAAGGAACCCGGTGCCGAGGAAGGCTGGGCAGAACCACGGGCAGTACCCAGCTGTAACACCTGGCCGGGCCAACGCTCGCCCACAGTACGTAGGGTGAGGCGTCCCGCCTGCAGCCAGGGAGCACGCGGTAACAGAGACTGCTGGAAGAATTGCTGCCACCCCTCAGAGCGCTCCTTGTGTGGAGGGAAACCGATCTGAATTGGAAATGCTGTTAACAAAAAGCGGCAGCCACGCTTACCGCGGCGGTAACCGCGCAGACCGCCGCCCGCACGCAGCCCCTCTGCCGACAGCCCCCGAGCGCTGCAGCCAGCCCCTTCCACCGCCACGCTTCCCTCTTCCGCGTCTTCGCGTTCCCCCCTGC